>NC_133453.1:118461956-119661956 GCF_048565385.1 Saimiri boliviensis
ATATTCAACTTTGATCTTTTTTTTTTTTTTTTTGAGACAGAGTCACTCATTTCACCCAGGTTGAAATTGCAGTGTCAAGGTCATAGCTCACTGTGGCCTCAACTTCCTGAGCTCAGGTGATCCTCCCACTGCAGCCCAAGTATCTAAGACTGCAGGTGTGTGCCACCATGCCAGGCTAATTTTTTATATTTTTTTGTAGAGATGAGGTTTTGCCATGTTGCTCAGGCTGGTGTTGAACTCTTGGTCTAAAGCTGTCCTCAACACTTGGCTTCTCAAAGTGCTGGAATCACAGGCATGAATCACCATGGCCAGCCTCAATTTACATCTTATCCAACTCCCCTCTTTTTGTATATGTGGGAACTAAGGTCCAAAGACTGATAAGAGATTGATGAGTATCTGGAAGTAATCTGGCAGAGCTCAACTTGAGTGCAGGTCATTAGATACCAAGCAAGGTAAGTGGTCTCTCTACTGATTCCCTTGGACACAAGATGACATTTCTGATTCAAATCAGCAGGGCTTTCCTTGGATTGGTCAGGAGCTCCCAGTGTGACATCTCTTCTTAAATCAAAGGCAACATTGGGATATCAACAGGGATATAGAAAAGAGAGAGAAATTAAGTGTTCTGAGGTTAAGGCCTGAAGACTGTAGGTTTAGTTTCATCAGCACTTCACTGCGATATATTAGGGTAACATACCGGAGCCAGAGATAATAAAAGGAAATAAAATTTAATCTGCTAAATGAACAAAGACTTGAGCAGGACCTTGGAGCTTAAACAGAAAAGACCAAGAAGCCAGAAGGGCTTTACTTACAGGTAGAATTGAGAGGCACCTACTCTTTGTGATTTGAAAAGCAGCAGAAAAGTCCCTATCCTCCAAATATTTTCCTAATAATCTAACCATTGTGCCTAAAATTCTCCTTTTTGTGCAGCAGTTGTTTGGATTTAAAGTCTTTGCTGTTTTTCAGAGGCCCTTATTGAAATGAAAACAGTCCTGGGATACACAACATCACTTTAAGAATTAAGCTGTCTACTATGAAATGAATTGCATCCCCCAAAACTCATATATTGAAGCCTTAACTGCCCATGTGATTATATTTGGAGATAGGACTTTTAGGGTAGTAATTAAAGTTCAATGAAGTCAAAAGGTGGGGTTCTAATCTGATATGACTGGTGCCCTTGTAAGAAGAGGAAGAGACACCAGGGCTCTCTCTTTCTGTCTCTCACCTCACTGTCTCTGCATGTGCTCAGAGGAAAGACCATGCGAGAACAGACAGAAGGCAGCCATCTGCAAACCAGGAGGAGAGGTCTCACCGAAAAGCAACCCAGATGGTACCTTGATCTTGGCCTTCCAGCCTCCAGACTGTGAGAAAATAAATTTCCATTGTTTAAGCTGCCTAATCTATGATATTCTATTATGGCAGACTGAGCTGACTAATGCATGATTTAACTGGAATAACTTAGAAAATAAGCTCTGAATACCTCCTCTGCAGTCTCCTTAGTCATACAACACATTCCTAACTTTCTTCTCTGTGTTGTCACCATTCTACAAGGGCTTACACCTGCTCTTTTCTGACAGGTGCTTCTGTTTCCTTGTTTGGAGCTTGTTGCTACATTTTGCCTGAGATATTTAGTCTTTGTTTTTGTGATTTTTGACCCTCACTTCCCTCCAACACTACCTCATTCCCCTTAAATCTTTCTGACCCATAGTGCCATTTTTCAGGATCCTAAATAGTTATATTAACATTAATTATGAAATACTGTTTCTACAACCACTATCCAATGGCTACTACTCCTTCTGTTAAAAAATGTAGCATGGGAAAGCCAGTTTTCCTCTATGAGTTCCTATATGAGCTTCCTTGCTGCCTGAGGTAGACTTACTTCGTTCTACAGAGGAAGACACAGGATGAGAGGTTAATTTCTGTTAGGTCACCCCATCAGTTGATCAGTAAGCAGAAGGGCTGGTGTCCAAATACAAGTTGGGCTGACTCTGAAGCCAACATGATTTCTTGTCTCCAGTCCCTGGCCTTGCTGGCAGATGAGGCAGACACATCCCGGCATCAATGAAGAAGAAGTTTCAGGCAGTACTCTGCCATACAACACCTAGCATCCAGCCTTTCCTTGGCTCCTAAAAATGTTTGGGAAAATCTTCCCTGAGAATAACCTAGTATGGCCAAGAATGCAACTCTCAGAAATTTCTCAGTTTAGTCAAGTTAAACTAAGGTTATGTTGTTGAAGGGCAGGCTGCTGTTTTTAAGAATCCAAATGGTTAGCAGGCCCTCATTTTCAGCAAGCTTAAGATTAAGGGCAAATTGCAAGGCATATTTTGCATGCCCCATTAAACTGGTGGGATTAAGTGTGTACAAAAAGTAATTGCCTTTTGATGTGAATAAAGCACAAAAAGCCCAGACAGAGGAAGCATGCCCCTTAATTTACAGTCCTATAGGAGTCTTTCTCTGCAATTATCATCTTAACATCGAAAAGCATAATATACAGTAATGCTAAAAGGTACATAGCAGGAAAGTCATTGCATCTTTTGACTCTTTTAGGTGAAGCTATTGTCCCTTGCAGTCAGGCTCTATAGCTTCTCCATAGAGCTGACAGAGTTCACAGCGAGGACCATCAGCAAACCCTGTTAGGGTCAGATGCTTACTGATATCTCTTAAGAGTAAAGGGAGAGGACCCCCAGGACTGCTTTTTTGGCACTCCTCCACCACTTTCTCAAAGGCCTCCAGATTTTTCTCGGAGCAGATGCGACTAATCAGATGCACAGATGCCGATGCTTCAATTACTTGGAAATCATAGTATTAAATCAGTCTTGCAAAAAGCTGAACACTTGGATTTCTTTTCCAAGGTATTAATAATTTGAATTTGTTCAGAAAAAAATTTAAGGGATTAGTGCAAAGAGATGAAAAGAGCCCAAAGACTCCTTTAGAAAGAAATAAGCCCTGGAACATTTTAAATTGCAGTAAAAATTCTGTAAGATATAGTTCTTTGAGAAAGAGGAATCTGAAGAATAAGGTACTGAGTCAGTGAGTTTTCACCAAAGTGGTATTTGTGTTTCAACCACTGTTATTAAAATTTTCTCTGTTGTTTGTAAAAATACAGTTGAAGTTTTTAGCCATTATGTTGTTGGATGTTCTTTACTCAATAACTGGATAATAAGTTATTAAGTTTGCCTTCTTCTCTCCCCACACCCCTTCCAAAAGTGTTGTTTAACTATGTTTGGTTTTTACCTTTTGTACATAATAATCAAAAGATAAAATACAGATTTATAGCCAAGAGTTTCAACATACTCATTTCTGAAGCTTAAAAGACCCACTTCCATCTGATGGACTCTGTTCTTTCTCATTCTTAAATGCCTTCTCTTGTACTGTGCTCTAATCTATACATGGTCACAAGTCCTTTAAGAAGTCAACAGGGTATAAATCTTAAATTTAATTTGTTGCGGGACTCTATTCAGCAGCAGGAGTCATGGAAATATACGGCTTGATATGGGCTTGAAAGGTCACCTAATCTAATCTCCATCAGAACTTTGGATTCCCTGGAGGTATCACTGCCATGTGCCTGCCTCTCTTCTGTCTGAACAGCTCATGCCCCTGTGCCTCCACCCCAGACCCCATTCTGCTTTGAATTTCACTTGATCATTTATTGGTCTGTCTTGTAAGCTGCTTGTTGGTGAAGACCATAACTCAATTGCACCTTGTCCATTAGGACCTATTCAACCTTAATAATTGCTTGCTGACTTGAGTCAAATGGCAAGTGTCTAGGCCAAGTCAAATAATAATATTTGAATTATTCATTATTGATAATTGTAATAGGCAGAATACTATCTCGCCTGCACATCCTAATCTCCAGAACCTGGGAATATGTTACTTTACATGGCAAAAGGGACTTTACAGAAGTGATCAAATTAAAGATCTTGAGATTTGTGAGATTATCATGGATTATCACAGTGGGTTCAATCTAATTGCAAAGGTCTTTATAAGGAGGAGACAGGAGGGTCAGAGTAAGAGAGAAGATAGGATAATGGAAACAAAGATCAAAGAGAAGATGTTGGAAGATGCTGTGATGCTGAGTTTGAAGATGGAAAGGGACCCTGAGCAAGGAACTCTAGGAACCTCTAGAAGCCAGAAAAGGAGCTGGATTTCTCCCTAGAGCTTCCAGAAAGAACATAGCTTAGCCAAAGCATTTTTTAAAAGCCTGTTATGGAAATATGACCTGTAGAATAACAAGATAATACATTTGTGCTGTTTGAATCCCTTAAATCTGTGATAATTTGTTACAGTGGCAATATTAAACTGGCAAAAGAATCTTGACCAGCTAGAGGTATTTATTTAAACCTTGGTCTCTGATATGGTTAGGTTTGTGTTCCACCCAAATTTCATCTTGAATTGTAATCTCCAGGTGTTCAGGGAGAGACCTAAAGGCAGGTGATTGGATCATGCTACAGTTTACCCCATGCGATTCTTGTGATAGTGGATGAGTTTTATAAGGGCCTCTTTCTCCTTCCCTTCCTAGATATTCTTTCTCTGGTCTGCCACCATATAAGACATGACTTCTCTTCTTCTGCCACAATGGTAAGTTTCCTGAGGCCTCCCAGCCATGCAGAACTGTGAGTCAATTAAACCTCTTTTCTTTATAAATCACCCAATCTTGGGCAGTTCTTTATAGCAGTGTGAGTATAGACTAATACAGCTTCTCTATGGGGTCCTGGAATAAAAGAAGAAATGAAGGACATAAAATAAAATTTGTACTGACCAGAGGGCATAGAGTAGAATGTTTTTAGTCTATAAGTTTCCAAATATGTATTGTTTTTTAATTATTTGCCTTTCTCTTAACCAAAAAGTTAAATGTATTAAAAAGTTTCAGGTATTTATTTGAGAATTCTAAGTCATACAAGATTTTAGTGATTTTTTTCTCTTTGCAAATTCTTAGTGTATGGATATGTATTTATATATAGCTAATGCTAGACATGAAAAACTGTATGTATAAAACATTTTAAATTTCTAAGACGGAAAGAAAAAATGAGCATGTTTTGAAAGATTCTAATTAGTATTATTATGTCATTTCACACTTGAGAATATAAATTTAAGAAGTATATTACCAGGTGGAAGATGGGGGATATGAAAATAGTTGCCCCAGAAAAAAATTGCTTTCTATATTTCAAAATATATCAGTTCACAAAATTAATTCCACTTCTATGATACAGTATATCACAAAGTCAATTAAACATTGAGCAGAGCTCCTTACAGATCGTGGGGGTGGTGTGGCCACTACTGAATATGACAACTCTGATCCGATCACTAACATCTGAGTCTGATTAAACTGAGATTTTATATTTCCATCAGTCCTATCTGGAAACGAAATGGGGATCATGAAATAGCTCGAAGTCTTGTTTATGATTCAAGCCAGACTTGTGATCAGGCTTGTTCACTTTAATTCTGTCTTTGAAGAAAAGACTACAAGGAAAAGACATTTGTGATATTTATGGTTTAAATAATTTAATGGGATGGCTTTGCTTCAGTGATCAGGAAATGCAACTTAAACCTGTAAAGACCCATAAGATAGGCAAGGGTTTGAGAGATGCAAAAAAATGATCCACAGGGATGTGAAGTGATGGGTCTAAGACACTTTGCTGTTCTGAGAGGCAGTGACCAGAAACCAGCTCCCTTGCTACTTGTCCTTTCTGTCACATCATGCAGCCTTGAAAGGAAGAAATCTGTGAAGCCCAGAATATCAAAAAGCTGATTCTCACAAGTCAAAAGAAGACATATATTGGAGAGAAGACAGTGGAGGAAGAAAAAAAAAATCATACACTATTTTACTTTATGGTGCTTCTCTCCGTTAACCTTTGGCTATAGGCAGAGCATTCTCTTCCCTCATTTTGAGAACCTGCTCTACTTGTTTCCTCTCCACTGTTCCTGCCTTGAATGCTGCAACACTGTGTCTGCCAGACCAGATTGTCCCAGCTTCTGAAGACTAGTCCAGGTTAAATACTCTCTAGGAAGTGTTCACAACTCTGTCCCTTGTCTAATTTTCTGTTGAGTCTATGCTTTGGGTCACAGAGTTTGGAAATTGTTGTAGCTAGTTTGGGATACCTGGGCAATCATCACTTGAACTGTCCCTCCCCACAGTCCATGCTGAAGTGGAAACATAAGCAATCACAGCATCTCAGATTTCTTTTCCACGAAGTTGGCCTGGGAGGCTAGCATTGAGCTCAATCAGTGGTATGGGTTTTAAACAAAAACCTGATAGATTCAATGTTGACTCAACCATACATGGCTAAGAGCAACATAAATTGTGAGATGAAAGAGAGATTTAAAACATTTTGAAGACAAAAGTTAGATGCAAAAATCAGTAAGAGAGAAGCAATCTGATAAGTGAAGTTGAAGTGAGAGAGGTGAGGAACGACTCTCAGTTACTGTTTGCCAATACCCAGTTCAGTTTCTGAAGACCTTGGCTACCCATCCTGCCTTTGGATGAAGCTTTGCCATCAAACAAACTGAGGTTTCGTCCCAGCTCTACTGTTTCTTATTTGTATAAACTTAGACAAGCTACTTGGTAATTACAGGGCTCAGTTTGCTCATTTATAGAATGGTGATACCATTTTTATTAGTATTATATGAGGATGTAAATTAAAATGCTTAGCGCAGTATGTGACTCACATTAAGCACTTAAAATCATTAGTGCTGATCTCTTGATATTTTTATTATGATTCTCATCCACATCTCTTCCATGAATTTCTCTTTTACTTGTGTTGGCTTGGAGATTTCCTTGCAAGCAAAAAAAGAAAAAAGAAAAAGATCTCTAATTGTTATACCTGTTAGAGCTTCTCTACAAGTCTTCAGTGAGATACACTGTGCTTTCTAATTCCCTCAGAATGTTACAAAAAGTCTTACCTAGAAATTGGGTCATAGTAGGCACAAAGTAAATTATTAGTGAAGCCCTTTGAAGTTCTCAGTTCTTTATGTTGCTTATTTGCTAACATTGGTGCTATCCAATACTCATTGCTTCTGGCCCTTACATCTCAGTCTCACAGATAATTACCATAAACTGAGGCAGATTCCCTACCTTACCAACTCTATTGTTGTTAAAGGCCTTCGCCTTAAGCCAGGTTCTTTAAATTTGGACTTAGGATCAAGGCAGTGCCTCCTACAGGCCCCTCACCTAGAGCATGTCTTTGCTCTTCAACGTACTTTTATTTTTTAAAATAGTTTTCAATTTGGCCTTTAATTCAATAAACATTCACTGAGTATCCACTACAGTCTCAAAAGCATTTAAAACTAAATATTCCAGATGACTTCTTTTTTAAAAAAAAGATTTATTTTTTTAAATTTCCATAGGTGTTTTGGGGAACAGGTGGTGTTTGGATACATCAGTAAGTTCTTTAGTGGTGATTTGTGAGATTTTGGTGCACCCATAACCCAGGCACACATTGTACCCAATTTGTGTCATTTATCTCTCACCCATCTCCCTCCCTTCATCCCCCAAATCTTCAAAGTCCGTTGTATCATTCTTATGCTTTTCCATCCTCATAGCTTAGCTCCCACTTATGAGTGAGAACATACGATATTTGGTTTTCCATTCTTGAGTTACTTCACTTAGAGTAATAGTCTCCAATTCCACCCAGGTTGCTGTGAATGCCATTATTTCTTTCCTTGTTATGGCTGGATAGTATTCCATGGTATATATATGATAATTTCTTTATTCACTCATTGATTAATGAGCATTTGGGCTGGTTCCATATTTTACAATTGTGAATTGTCCTGCTATAAACATGAGTGTGCAAATACCTTTTATGTATACTGATTTCTTTTCCTCTGGGTAGATACCCAGAAGTGGGATTGCTGGATCAGGAAATATAAAACTCTCCTATGTTAAACCAGGAAGAATAAGAAACTCTGAAAAGACCAATAACAAATAGTGAGATTGAAATGAAAATTTTAAAAATTACCAACAAAAAAAGTCCAGGTCCAGACGGAATCACAATTGAATTCTGTCAAACATTCAAAGAGGAAGTGATACAAACTCTATTGACGCTATTCAGTAAGATAGAGAAAGAGGAAATTCTGCCTAAATCATTCTATGAAGCCAGTATCACCCCAATACCCAAACCAGGAAAGGACATAACAACAGCAACAAAACTACAGACCAATATCCCTGATGAATATAGATGCAAAAATCCTCAACAAAATACTAGCTAACCAAATCTAACAGCTTATCAAAAATATAATCCACCGTGATCAAGTGATTTCATACCAGGGACGCAGAAATGTTTTAACATATGCAAGTCAGTTAATGTGATATACCACATAAACAGAATTAAAGACAAAAATCACATAATCATCTCAATAGATGCAGAAAAAACTTTTGACAAAATCCTGCATTTCTTTATGACTAAAACCCTCAGCAAAAATGGGCATAGAAGGGACATACTTTAATGATAAAAGTCATGTATGGCAAATCCACAACCAACATAATACTGAAAGGGGAAAAGTTGAAAGCGTTCCCTCTGAGAACTGGAACAAGACAAGGATGCCCATCCTCCCCACTTTTATTCAACGTAATACTAGCCAGAGTAATCAGACAAGAGAAAGAAAGAGAAGGCATCCAAATCAGTTAAGGGGAAGTCAAACTGTCACTCTTTGCCAATGATATGTTTGTATACCTAAAAAACCCTAAAAACTCCGATAAAAGCCCCTAGAACTGATAAATTAATTCAGCAAAGTTTCAGGATACAAAATTGATATACACAAATCAGTAGCTCTGCTATGCACCAACAGCAACCAAGCTGAGAATCAAATCAAGAACTAAAACAGCTTCACAATAGCTGTAAAAAGAAAAAAAGAAAATCTTAGGAATATACCTAACAAGGAGGTAATAGACCTCTATAACTACAAAACAGTTGCTAAAAGAAATCATAGACAACACAAACAAATGAAAACACACCCCATGCTCATGGATGGATAGAATCAATAATGTGAAAATGACCATACTGTCAAAAGCAATCTACAAATTCAATGCAATTCCCATAAAAATGCCACCATAATTCTTCACAGAACTGGAAAAGACAATCCTAAAATTCATCTGGAATCAAAAAAGAGCCCACATTAGGCAAAGGAAGACCAAGCAAAAAGAACAAATCTGGAGGCATCACATTACCTGACTTCAAACTATACTGTAAGGCCATAGTCATCAAAACAGCACGGTACTGGTTAAAAGAAAAAAAAAAGGCACATAGACCAATTAACAGAATAGAGGATATAGAAATAAACCCAAATACTTAAAGCCAACTGATCTTTGACAAAGTAAATGAAAACATAAAGTGGGGAAAGGAATGGTGCTGGGATAATTGGCAGGCTACGTGTAGTATAATGAAACTGAATCCTCATCTCTCACATTATACAAAAATAAGCTCAAGGTGGATCAAGGACTTCAAGCTAAGACCTGAAATCATAAAAATTATAGAAGATAACATTGGAAAAACCCTTCTAGATACTGGCTTAGGCAAAGAGTTCATGACCAAGGCCCAAAAGTAAATGCAACAAAAACAATGATAAATAATTGGGACTTAAACTAAAAAGTTTCCACACAGCAAAATAAACAATCAACAGAGTAAACCGACAACCCACAGAGTGGGAGAAAAATCTTCACAATCTATACATCTGACAAAGAATTAATATCCAGAACCTACAAGGAGCTCAAACAAATTAGTGTGAAAAAACAAACAAACAATCCCATCGGAAAATGAGCTAAAGACATGAATAGACAATTCTCAAAAGAAGTTATACAGATGGCCACAAATGTGAAAAAATGCTCAACATAGCTAATGATCAGGGAAATGGAAATCAAAACCACAATATGATACCACTTTACTTCTGCAAGGATGGTCATAATCAAAAACTCAAAAACCAATAGATGTTGATGGGGATGTGGTGAAAAAAGAACATCATCTGCTTGTGGGAATGTAAACTAGTATAACCACTATGGAATACAGTGTGGAGATTTCTTAAAAGTGCTCTTCAACATACTTTAATGTAGTCCACAGTCTGAAGTTGAGCCAGACCTGACCCAGGCTTGGAAAATGATCAGTAGAAGCATTCAACTCCAGAAACTAGACATCTTGATAGATGAAACAGTTCTAATTGCGTGGGCTTCTTTTCTTCCTGTCTTGTCCCCAACAGCTTCAATCCACAACTGCCCCAAACCATGTATAATCAGAATCCTTGGCATTATAATGACAGAAAATTCAAATCACAGCTATCCATAAGGTGATAATCCTGAAACAGATCAAGTATGGTGATATCCAGGTGCTCAAACAATATCTCTCGTAATTCTTGTCTTAAATCGACTTTCCTCTCCTCTAGGTTTCATTTATTCTTTAGCAAGTGCCCCAAGGTAATATCAAGAGTGGCCCCTAGGTAGTATCAAGATCACCCCTAGGTAATATCAAGAGCAACTCTAAGCATGTGCTCTCTCAGCTTAACCCCCTAGTGCAAGATTAGATCTCTTATCTAACAGTTGCAGCAAAAATCCCTGGTATGACTCTCACTGACCTGGTTTGGGATTTCATGAGCACATCTAAGCTCTAAGTCTGACAGGCTGGGAATGCATGCCCAACTCCAGACTGACTGATCTTGAGCATGAGATCAACACCTGAAACCATATGGGCTAAGACTAGGAGAGTATTGGTTTTTTGAAGACAAATCAGAGCGCAGTCACACAGACAAGTCAGAGTGGGTTCTTGGAAAACAAAAACAAAGGCTTTATTATACCCTCCCTGACTTACTATTTCCTATTTCTCATCAGTTCATCTTTGTCTTTGTCATGCCTCAATTAGTTTTTGGCCATTGAGTATCTTTCTTGATCTGCCTGTGATTTCTTTGCCTATACCATTCTGTCTTTTCCCTACTTCTCTCATTCTCTCTCTGCCTGCCTCTCACTTTCTTATTTTCTGCCACTTATATCTCTCCTGCACCCTTGCTTTCTCCCAAACCATGTAAAAGTTAAGTCCCTTTCAGCCTACAGGCCTCAGCTTCTCCATGTACCCTATATCCCCATAGCACTCTATACCTTTTGAATTCTTATTTTGCTGGTCTTCACTTTCTTTGTGTCAGTCTTCTTTGCTCAACTAGAAATTCCTTGAGTAATGAAAGAACCATATATTAGTCGTTTACCAGTGAATCACCAGGACTTTGTGCAGACCCTGGCATATAGGATTTGCCCAAATACTCTTTGATGAATAAATAAGCAAATGATCCCAGTGAGAAAAAGATTTGTGGATTTGCAACACACATCTTACTTTTCATATATTCTTCTAATAAGCCTGAGACTACAAGAGAGGAAATCGAGTGACTAGTGTCATGACCAATGACTTCTTACAACCTGCCTGAGAAATTCATGGTTTCAGGAGAAATAATCGACAGGCACCTTATGGAATGAAGATTGATAAATTAAGTGATAATTGACTGCTAATGGTTTGACACAAATCATTTTAGTTGTTTCTCCGTGAAAGTTGTGTCTTTAGTTGTGTCTCCATGAAAGTTCACATATTTTTCAATAGAAATCTATGTAAAAATCAAGATTATGTTTCGGCTTACTAATTAGCATTTGGCATCCACTGGATGTCAATGAGTTTGACCTAAAAATGGAGAAACCAAGCTAAAGCAACACACAATATTCTGTACTTTTAGCAACATTTTTTATTCAGGTACTTGGAAGGGCAATAATTTAAGATAGATTCAGTTCCTAAATCCAATTGCACTTAACAAAACTTGAAAGCTTTTTATTAAGTCACCCATATATAATTACAGGTGTCTAGACCAGAAAAATTTAAAAGTTGCCTTCCTGGTCCCTCTACTGGACAAAACTAAAATATGTAAAATGCATGGTTCACTCATCTTATGTAACATGCTGAGCAAAATAAGCCTTGAGCTTATTTCATTCACCTACAAGAAAGCTCATTGTAATCTTCCAGGAAGGACTAAAGAAATTCAATCACCCTTATAACACATACATGTTCATCCACCCAAACTAGGACCTATTCTCACTATCTGAACAAGTGAAGAAGATGCTAATTAGAATAGGCTATCTGGATTTGTGATGTTTCTGGTCAATTCTTAAGTCCTGGGTTCCACATGGCAGGAACAATCAGGAAACAGCACTGTGTCTAGTGTCCTCATTAATCAATTTAGGGTAGAGCATTTGAAGATGCAGTTTTGAAAAAGAGAGATACATATGAAAATAACCTCTTTAATGAGATAGATAGGGAGATGCAAATATATTTATAAATGTGTATATATGTGTATATATACATATATTCAGACAACACATACATATCTATTTATATACTGTATGTATTATGTGTATGTGTGTGACTTAAGATCAGACACCCACATTTGCTGTGACTAAAAATAAAATATAAAACTCTATGGAAAGAAGAAATAAGCCTCCTATGCACAAATTTCAAACTTATTCAGAGAAGGCAAAAGCTAAAATTAAGCATAAAAAACAGTAAAGAAAATTTATAGACAAAAAACCTGGGTTCAAGCATCTACTGAGCTACTTAATTTCTAATTATGGGCAAGTGGTAATTTATCTGAGCTTCAGTTTTCTCATCTGGAGAAACAGTTGCTGGTTTCCATGAGAAATGTGTGAAGAAATTTATGAAGCTTAAAATTCTATCCAAGTGCTAGTAATTGATACCAATAGAGGGTTGGTTATGCATGGAACAAAAAAAACTATTATTTGAAATGTGAATTTGTCATAAAGATGCACACAGGGCAAAGTTAAATTCAAATGTTTTAAAGCTTTTTCTGAACAAGAGTCACATCTGTGTCTGTATGGATATAATTATCTTTAATCTAAAACTCATAATTTGGATTCTCTACCTTTATAAACTTGCCAACGAACTAAATTTAACATATCATTTAAAAAATAATGCCGGGTTATAATTAATAATGCTATTATAACACATCTCAAATCTAATAAAAAAAATCCAGGTGGACCTTAAGAAGATAAAGTAATTATGTTAATAAGGTCACTTAGTCTTGTGGAAAAAACACTGAAGTTAAAATCTAAAATAAAAATTTGAATTTAAATGCTCTGGACCAATCATTTAACCTCTTAGCTTGAGTTTCTCAACTTGTGAAACCTGTTTTGTCTATTTTGGAGTAAAAATCTTTGAAGAATGAATGAGAAGGTGAATACAATAAGGCCAAAAATAGAATAGTTGTGGATAATGGCAGAAAATGAAAATTTAACCTGAAAATTCAGATGTTCCCAAGGAAGTAATAGGAACAAATGAAACTGGAACATAAATAAAAAGAAGACTTGAGAAAGTTAAAAAAAGATACGGAATATGTTCACAATTTAAAAGCAGAGCTAACATAAAGGAGTCTTTGTCTAGTAGATACT
This sequence comes from Saimiri boliviensis, assembly GCF_048565385.1. Lineage (NCBI taxonomy): Eukaryota > Metazoa > Chordata > Mammalia > Primates > Cebidae > Saimiri > Saimiri boliviensis. The sequence continues at coordinate 118,475,371 of NC_133453.1, forward strand.
TACACATTCTTTAAAATGCTGGTGAAGGAAAAGATATATGCATTTATGTGCATACCATGTACAAATATGGATATAATATAGAAAGTATTGATCAAGATTGAAATCTATCATATACTAGATGGCAGAAATATATTAAGCAACATGTTTGTAAAGTGTTTTCAACTAGAGGATTTATAAAGGTAAATTTATGTCATTAGGTGATGTAAAACTCAAAGCAAAGAGAAAGATTGCTAAGATAAAGAGCATCTTATATTCATAAGGAAGACAAGAATATTGAGTCTCATAAGCATATAAAAGCCACTTTTAATTCAACTGGTAACAACAAACAAGCAAAATTCATTGAACGCTCTACGTTCCCAACATGCCACTTTGTACTTTACAGTTTAAAAATACAACATAAAAAGGAAACAAATAGAAATCCCATCCAAAATGGAAAAATGCCGACAAAGTTTAACAAATGCCTATTACATAGCGTAGGCTATGCTGACTGTTCTTACATATGATATCTTATTTAATTGTCATAATATGTTGTTGAAGTTTGGCAGGGTATGATGGAGCATGACTGTTAATTGCATAAATATGTGACTTTCCACTCTTCATGGTCGTTACCAATGGGAAAATAGACACAAGGAGATCAAGTGAAATTCAAGCATTGATTTTATTGCTAGACTAAGGCAATCCTAAATAAAATGACCTTCACTATAGCTGGCTGAAAGGAATAGGGAGAGGACAGAGTGAAAAACTTGTCCTTGCTCCATAACTTAAAGTTGGGGGCAAGTGCTGGGTCTGCAGAGTAGATCAACTTCCTCAGCCAGCTGCCAGTGGAGCAGACATGCTTCACAAACATTTGCGAAAGTGTGCAGTCAATATAGCTCCACTCCCTTCCTTATGCAGTCATAGTCTTGTCCTGGTGTGCTTCAGACTTGGCAGTAAGAAGTGGAGGCAGAACACCCACTTCCCCTGAGCAGTATGGGCTGGGAGAAGATGGCATGCATGAGCAGTCATGTTCAGCTGAGTAATTCTATTCAAGGGTGAAGCAACACAAGGAAAGTAACTTTTTCAACTGTAAAATAGGCTACTCTTCTCTTGGAGATAACAGCAAGTAGGTGGAGAGTTCTGGATAAGATAATGCCACAGTACTTTGGCGGAAGGGGAAAAATGGCTGAATTTCTGGTGACTGAGGTAGGGACACAACATGAAGAAGAGAGAGGTGTCTCCTTATAGAACCCATCAGAGTCATTACTATTACTCTCACTTTACACAGAGGGAAACAGAGCTGAGAATAATTATGTGCCTTATCCAAAGTAATACACCTAATAAACTATGACATACACATGAGACAATTATAAAGCAACACCTAAATGGTACGGTACTGACTGGAAGTAAGGAGTTCAAGAACAAAAATGAGTGTGATATACATTCAGCAAGTTAAGCTGGTCCGGAAGCCTCAGTGAAAACAAAGGTGGTATAGTGTAAGTCCAGCACAAATGGTTGGGGTAGATATTGTGTCATCAGTACAGACAACTTTCAAGATCCTTTTGGGTAAGCAAATGCCAAGAACTCCTTAGAGGCATTGGTACTCAGAAAATTAAAGTGTAGGAAATCTTCATAGTCATAAATACACAAATGGCAAATATTGTCTGTATGCCTCAGGGGAAGTGGGTTAAAAAGGAGAGATCGAGGTAAAGGGGACCTGGATTACTCTGACACTTATTCATTTCACATGGAAGGAGTTATTACTTTATTATTATTTTTTTTGTCTTTTACTTGCTGTGTAAAACAAAGTCAAGGTTTCTTTTCCTTAGGTAGGTCTGAGCTTTTTAGAGGCTTTTTGTAGCATCAGCTAGTCAGACCCATGTGACTGTGGAAATAATCTTTGTGTAATGGGGAATATCAAAGACATCAGAACAAATGAAAAACAGCTACAGAGAAAGAAAAGTCCAGAAAGCACTGTACTCAACTTCCCTCTATTACTTGCACCTTAAAATAAAGAAATTCATTAAAAAATTTAACATGCAAATGATAGTACCCTTTTCAACAAAAAAGTACTCCCCAAAATTGTCATGGAGGAAAGATAATAATTCTAAATGGTCACTTATATCATTTTTTATTATATACAAGGGGGACATTCAACACCAGAATATCATAGCAAAATATACCATTATGAGAAAACATAGGCACACTATGCTCACACTCTTTCATTATCATGATTGCTATTCAACTATTTCGTATTTAGAGGAGACATCTCTCATCCTAATGTGCAATTCTGCTTTAGTCCATTGATGGCAGCAATACAAAAATAGCAGAACAATAAAGAAAAGAAGAGAAAGAAAGAAAGGAAGGAAGAAACAAGAAAGAAGAAAGCAAGAAAAAGAAGGAAGGGAGGGAGGGAGAGAAAGAAAGAAGAAAAGAGAAAGAAAAAAGAAAGAAAAAGAAAAGGAAGAAAGCAAGAAAAGGAAGGGGGGAGAGAGAGAGAGGAAGAAAGAAAGAAAGGAAGAAAGGAGAAATGAAGTTAGAAAAAAAAGAAAAGAAAAAGAAAAGCAAGAAAAAAGAAGCAAGAAAAGAAGGAAGGAAGGAAGGAAAGATGGAAGGAGGGAGGGAGGGAAGAGGAGAAAGAAAAGAAAGGAAAAGAAAGAAAGAAGAAAGGGGAGAAAGGAAGTCATGGCTATCAAACTTTCGTTATGTATGTATGATCAAATTCTGAAAGCAACAACACAGCATTCTAGGGCAATTTAGAGGCCAACAGAAGTCAGCATTCACAGGTTTTTGTTTTGTTTTGTTTTGTTTTGCGGCCAGCAAAGAATCAGGTGTATAGAATCCTTGTGGAATTAAAATATGACATGAGGGATGATACTACATAAAGGGTGAAATCAACATGCATAAGTTCTGCAAATAAAGTTCAGGTGATGACTGAAAGTCAGCATTGACTCTTGCCCACCATTTGATCCGCAATACTAAGTTCAGAATCTGGTACCTATTTTCCATTTCCATAAGTCTTCTTTGAATAGGTGTTGAGAGGATGACTTGAAACTGAAGTTAAAACAGAACCATAGGCTACTGGTGGGCAGAGAGATATGCTCAGGGCTAGTGGTAGAGCCAGTGCCATATCGGACTAAGGGCTGGGGTTGTAAGTAGGGAATAGGGCTGCCCAGGCATGGCAGAGGCTACTGTACAGTTAAACAAGCAGAATTTAAGTCAATAAGAGGTTATGACCAGAAAGAAATGAAAAGTACACTGAGTACCAAGGACCCAGGCAGATATATTCCAGAATTTGCTAAATTCAATAAAAATGAACAGCATCCTGCTCAGTAACACGGAAGTTTTTATTTTGTGTATATACTATTTATAAAATATTAACTACAAGTGGTATACACAAAGGTGAATGACGTATGGGTCTTCGTCTCCCCAAGCAACTCCAATCCATTAGTATAGACAGACATTGAATTATCAACTTAGCATTAGGCAAATTGAAATGTGTTGTCAGTTAGAGACTCATCCACACCATAATGAAGTTGAGAGGAAAGAGTTTTAAATTCTGACTTGGACAAATCTAGAATATGTTTAACAACTAGATGGCGTCAGCCAGGCATTAAAAGATAAGATTAATTAATGTTACTAAAAGATGGTGATAGGAAAATAAGCATTTTAGGCCGAGGAAATAACATGATGGTTTTTAACTTACTTGGATTCGTAGAGTGCACATATAAACTTACATATAATTTGTATAAAGTTACCAAGAATTCACAGGCTCTAACTAGGCCATCCTTGAATGCCTGGACTCACTGGCCCCAGACCAAGAACACTTAGACAAGTGTGGGCAAGCAGTCAACACAAAATTCTGATAACAGAGGTGACTGAGTATAGTGGCTAATGATGCTGAAGTGTCCTGATCAAGAAAAACTTTGCATATTACATGAAAGGTAAATAGAAGGGGAATTACATTGCAATTTGCTAATATTAACATTCCAACATTATCATCAAGTGACCATCCCTAGGAAATAAAATAACTTTCATGTTAATAGATATTCCAGCCTGACCTCATCTCAAACCACCATCCTGGATAGAATAATATACTGATGACAGAAGTACAGAAAAAGACAGGAGGAGAGGTTTCTACAAAGCCGTTTTCCTTTCCTCCAAGCCCTGCTCCAGCTGTTCTGCCTGAAGTCCTTGCAGATAGGTTCATGTGGCACATGAATTACCAAAGGAATTATGTTCATTCTTTTTCTGACACCCTGACCCTACCGGTTATTGGCCATTGCTTGCTGCTTTTGTTTATGAAAGAAGTGAATGTGGGCAACTAATATTGAGACAACACTGGCCAATTACCTTCTACCTTGTTTTTGCAGACATGCTCTTCTTGACCTCAGGGTTTCTTATCCATGCTCATTTAGCTTCACCCAATCCTATTTCTTTTCTCCTATTTCTTTTCTCTCTCTCTTCTCTCTCTCTCTCTCTCTCTCTCTCTCTCTCTCTCTCTCTGTCTCTGTCTCTCTCTCTTGTTCTGTTGCCCAGGCCTGGCTCACTACAACTTCTGCCTCCCGGATTCAAGTGATTCCCCTGCCTCAGCCTCCAGAGTAGCTGGGACTACAGGCACGCACAATCATGCCCAGATAATTTTTTTGTGTGTACTTTTAGTAGAGATGGGGTTTCACCATGTTGGCCAGGCTCTGGTCTCAAACTCCTGATCTCAGGTGATTCACCCACCTCAGCCTCCCAAAGTGCTGGGATTACAGGTGTGAGCTACCATGCTCAACCCAATCCTATTTCTTTAGGTTGACTGGCCCTACTCTGCCTTATGACTTCCAGCTGGATGGATAGTCGATTTCTTGGCTGCTTATCTGTTCCTGGGGCTGTGGAAGTTGTGGATATGAGGATAAAACTGCTTTTGTCAGAACTAGACGTGATAGGGTCAGGAAGGCTTGAAGGAAAGGAGGTTCATGCTTGCATATCTGAATAAAAACTGTTGCCACCAGAAACTCCTTTGCATCCTGTATGCCTCCCCTACTTTGCATGGCTTGCAAACATTTCACATACATAGGTACATTTCTATGACAAGGTTGATTACTAGACATTCTTGAGGACTGCAGTAATTTAGATAAGATGCTCTCATAAAGAACTCTTACTCAGTAACAGCATATCCAGCAGTGAGCTGACAACAATTCTTGCTTTGAGACTCTGGAACCAATGAACTCTCTTAATAAGTAGCTGATGTGAACCTCTCTCTCTCCTTTTGCCAACAAAAGCTTCCCTTTCCTCTTCCCTAACCAAATGCATGGATGGCTCGCCATTCCATGCATCCCAGATTATAATCCTCTTTCTTCTCATTCCCTGATAAACTCAACATATTTGCAGATAATTTTTTTCCAATGCAATGTCTTTTTTTTTTTTTTTGGACAGATTTCTGTATTCGTTTTGCTGCTCCGTAAGTCTTTGTAACGTTGTTAGCTGTCTTCTGAGAATCTCTCTTAAGCTTCACCTTTTCAGTCTTCCCAACATTTGTGCTTCTTACTCCTTCCCAGTAACATGACCTGCTTCTACTCACACCCAGGTATAAAGGGAAAGAACACGGTATTTATAGCTGTCTTGGTCAAGTTCCACCGCAGTAAGGGGCAAGGCTAACACTCAGGCAAACTGGGTACACTTCTCATAATTAGGTCCTGAAGCAAGGAGGCAGGACCTAGGTACACGCAGTTACCTCAGTCACATAGAGTAAATTAACAATGGTCTAAAGAAAAGAGGCATGGAGGGGGAATCAGACAAGGAGGTAGCAGGACAGGAAAATAGGAGTTGGGGCAAGAAAATATGTTCATCATGGGAGGCATAGCAACTGGTGGTTTAAATAAACAACAAAAAAAGTTGTTTAGAAGAAAAGGTGACCAATTTTGAAAAAATAAAATAAATGTGAACATTTAGAACATAAGTGCAAAGTGCTACCCATTCTCCATTCCTCCCTCCCAGGTACATTGAATTCTGCAAAATGGCAAATTTTAGATGTATTCAATTAATATTCTTTTGATTGCCAGCTATGTGAAAGGCACTTCTCTATTTCTCAGTGGCTTTATCATAATGAATATCTCTTCTTTTGTGGAGCTTTCATTCAGGCCAGAGGCTTACTTCCTGATCTCCATTATTTTCATCAAATTAAAAATGAGTCTATATTGGGGTTTGGAATCAGAAACCTGTGTTTGAATTTTGATCTTCCAATTTCTAGTTTTATGGATTTTGACAAGTCATATAGAAACTTTCTAAGCTTCAGTGTCCTTATCTACAGAGGAATTTTGTGATAATTACTCACGGGTCGTGTAAGAAGTACCCAAATTAATACATAAAAGCAATTGCACAATGCCTGCCACAGTGTAAGTACTAAGTAAAAGTTAGTAGTTATTATTATTATTGTTACCATTGAAATCTGCGGAGACAATTTATACTTACATCCAGGTCTACTTTCTTAGGTACCACAAAATGTACAAGCTATGTATTTGGGTCATTGAAAATGGAATAAACTTTAGAAATTAAAAGAACTCATTTATTTTGCCTTTCCCTGAAAGTTCCTGTGTGACCTGGTCCTGGCTCTTTCTCTAATCACAACTTAAGTACTTCTTTGTGCTCACCAGACTCCAGCCACCATGACTCTTTGCCTTTCCTTAGAAACCCCAACTACTCGCCTGCCCCAGGGTCTTGGAACCTGTTGCTACTTTTGCATGGAACTCTCTTTTTCCTGATCTTCAAATGATTAACTCCTTCTCTATCGAACCAATCTGCAGCCCTGTCTTGCTGCCTGCCCCTTTATTACATTCCATTTTAAAAATTTTCTTCATAGCACTGTCACTCCATGAAATGTTGTTATTTATTATTTATTCGTATGTTCACCTGTTCATTGTCAGTGCCTACTGAAATGTAAGTTCTGTTCACACCAAGGTCTTGCATGTGTAGTTTGTCCCCAGTGTCCAGAAAAGCACTTCTCACACACTACGTGAAAAACTAGTTGAATGAACAGATAAGTAAATGAGTTGATGAATTAATGACTTTTTTGGGAAAGAAGCAGATAATTTCTTCAATTCTATTTTCCTCCCAGCATGTTGTTACAATGGAATTTTCTGTCAGCTGCATAATCAGAAATAGAAAGACACATAAATGTTAATCATGTTATCGTCTTGCAAGCATTTTTAAATTTTACTTGTCCATTCATTTATTTTGCAGAGAATATGGATGCTTTTGTAATAAATGTATCAGAAAATGTCTTAATAAAACTACAAAATCAAACAATGCTTAAGTGTGCTTTCTTCAGAGGCCACAGAAACCATTAGCTTAACACCTCTGCTCTTTAAAAAAGCATCAGATTTGGAGAAGGTCAGTTGTTAGCCAGTTAATCACATTATTTTTATGGTTGTAGAATGTTGCCAAAAAAGATCCTCTGAGATTATCTAATGCAGAACCCTCATTTAGCAGGTGAGCAAACTATAGTCCAGGAAGGTTAGGGCTTGTCAATGACCGCATGTCTACTGGAAGCAAGGACAAGTCCAGAAGATTGATTTCCTGCCTCAGAGGCCAGGGCTATTTTTTCAATGCTATGTGCCAGGAAATGAGAAAATGGTGTTATTATTGGTGTTATTATCTACAGAGATTTAAGGTTAAGGAAGATCTGATGCCAGCTAGAGACCCAGAACAACGTGACTCATAATTATAATCTAAAGAAGGGCTGCACCCTGATGGATACTTAAAAATATTTAAACCCTCGTAGGCTATGTCTACTCAGAAAACACCAATTTATATGCCATCTATGATTTTCACATGTGCAAATAGCTCTGTCTTAAATTCTAAAACTGAGGTAGCAAACTGTAATAAACTTTCACATGTATATTTGCAATGGATTCACTTTTATCAGCAAGTGAAAAAAAAAAAGCTAGATTTCTTATGAAAACCAATCAACTTTTAGAAGCTTGGTGGTGTTGTAATGAAAAATGCCACTGTGCAAATTCTGCTTCAAAGACAAGGTGATTTTTAAAAAGGGTTTTTGCATGAGCAGAAAATTGCTAAAAATGAGACCATTTATAGCTAGGAAGCCATAGACATTAATCCACTTTAAACTCTAGCTTTATTTAACATCTTATAGTTTATTTTACATTAACTATTTATTATTGACAGTTGAGCTGCAAGCAAAAGTAATCCAGACTGATCAAAATCTATTTTATCTGAAAATCAGAAATAAAAAGATATTTTATATTCTTCATTTTTAACAGTGGAGGGATTGTTGCACTTATGCTGAAATATTTTGTGACCTATAATTTCAGTCAGTGGAAATTAAAATGGCTGAGCTATAACCTTACCTTACAAGGTGGATAATGAAATGTCAACAGACCCTCAAGAAGCAGAGCACTCCAGGAGGTGATATAACACATTGCTAGAGGTAGTTCTTATCAATCAATCTAACTGTGCTTTTGTATTCACTTATGGGTTTCTTTAGTCTCCTAAATATTTTATACACTATATGAAGATGCTTGTTCTTTTAATCAAAATTCCAGTCAAAATAAGCTGGACCAATTTAGGGAGACTTATTTTAGATTATGGAAGTTAAATAAATAAACTAACAGAACACAGATCTCAAGTGCTTTATTAAGGAGACAAGAAAGGCATACATCGATGACTTAGATAATTTAGATTTTTGTTCTACTTTCTTCTCCACCTGAATAATTTCAATTATCTGATCAGAAACCTAACAGTTCCTTTCCTTATCATTATCCTTCTAACTTTTTCATCTTTCCTTCTTCAACCCTTATCTCCTATGATTTATTCAAATACTTTCTATAAAAGTGTTTTTCGTTTTTCTTGGGAGACTGAATATACTCACAATGGCCAGACCACATGTGACAAAACCAGCCCAGGAAGCCAAACAAAAGGGAAAACTGACAGATTTGAAATCTGTATTTAGTTTGTGTTTGAAAACATAGTGCCAAATGCTGTGGTCTATTTCAGGGGCAGCATTTTTTTTTTCCTGTAAAGGGTCAAAATGTAAATATTTCAGGCTTTTGGGACCACAGGATTTCTGTAGCAATAAGTAAACAATAAGTAAACAAATGAATATGACTGTGTGCCAATGACTTTACTACAGAAAAGGGGTAGCAGGCCAGGTTTGCTCCCGGGGCTACCGCTTTGTTGAATACTGCTTTGTGGTATGAGGTACATGCCCAGATAACAGAGTGTGTAACACAATGTAAGCCTTAAACATCAGGAGAAGTCTGTACATGTTATTATGAATTCCTTCATGTATTCAACAAATAGTGAGCCAGGCATTACTCTAGAAGATCAACAAGGTAAACAAAAATCTTTGTCCTAATTGAAATTACATTGAATTGGGGATGGCTGATAACGAACCGTAAATGGAATGAACGAACTTTGTAATCTTTTGAAAGCTGAAAGTACCTGGGGGAAATAGAGCTTATAAGGAGAATAAACAATGTGTGTGGGGAGAAGTAATAGGAAAAGGACTGTAATTTTCAATTGGATGGTTAGAGTAGGTTCTAAAGACAGAGGCATTTGAGCAAAAGTTTAAAAGAGGTGACCAAGTTAGTCATAGAGAAATCTGGAGAGAGAACTACCTGCCTCTCATGCAGGAGGCAAGAATGGCTGGAGAGGAGGGGTCAAGGGCAAGACCACAAAATGGGGGTTGGAAAGATGAGTAGGCATCACTGGAAGGATTTTAGCTTTTGCTCCTAGTAAAATGGGATATCCTTACACAGTTTTTAACAAAGGAGGGATGTGAGGTGGCTGATGCTGTGAAGCGATCGTTGGCTGCTGTGCCAAGAGGACAGCAGTAAGGCCATAGTCAGCAAGGATGGAAGCAGGGCACATTTGCGTTTGTTCTCCCTTATCCACAGCGAGTGTGCTCCAAGTCTCCCAGTGGTTGCCTGGAACTGTGGTAGGGTACTGAACCCTAGATATACTATCCTTTTTTGTACATATATATCTATAATAAAGTTTAATTTATAAAGTAATTACAATAAGAAGTTGACAATAATAACAAAATAAAATCATTTTAACAATATTCAAAATGACATGCAATTTAAAACATGAATATTTATGAAATTTTACATTTAATATTTTTGAACCGCAGTTGACTGTAGATAACTAAAACTGCAGAAAATGAAACTGCAGATAAGTGAGGACGACTGTAGTTTGATTACTATGTACTATGTTTTAACGTTTACCATTCATTCTATTTTCTCTTTGTTCATTTTCCCTCTTTTTCTCCGTTTATATTCCCTTTTAGCATGTCAACTACACATTTTATTTCCAAAAGTAATGGTTACCTTATAATTTACAATATACATTTTCAACTAATCTGTTTCTACTTGCAAATAACACTATACTTCTTCACTTACAGTGCAGGTAGATTCCTTATGATCAATTATTCTGTTTTCCCTGCTTTCTCTGCAACATTGTCGTCGTTCATCCCACTTATTCATATCCTATAAACACCCAATACATTGTTACAATTATTGCATGAAACAAATGGTTATATTTTAGATTAAGAATAAGAAGAAAGATAATTTCATTTTGCCACCGTTTATTTCTTTTCTGATGTTCTTCCTTTATGTAGATTTGAGTATCGGTCTTATATCATTTTATCTCTTTTTTCAAAGAATTTCTAACATTTTTTTCTGGCCAGATTTCTTGCAGTGAATTGTCTCGTTTGTTGTTTGTTTGAGAAAGACTTTATTTCTTCTTCCCATTTAAAGGATAATTCTATTGAATTTTCAACATTTTCTATATTTTACCCCTATTTCCATGCTTTCATGGTTTCTGATGAGAAGTCTGCTTGTCATTCTTATCATTATTCTCCAATAGAAAAGTGGTTCTTTTTCTTCTTGCTTCTTTCAAGATTTCCTTTATGTCATTAAGTTTTTCATAATTTCTTTTAATTTTCAACTTTTATTTTAGATACAGAGGCTACATGTACAGATTTCTCACATGAGAATATTGCATAATGCTGAGGTTTGGGGTACAGGTCCTGTCACCCTGGCAGTGAGCATAGTACTCAGTATTTTTAGCCCACCCTACCCTCCACCGTCTAGTAGTCCACAGTGTTTACCATTCCCATATTTATATCCATGTGTGCTCAGTGCTTAGCTACTATCAATAAGTGAGAATTTACGGTATTTGATTTTCTGTTTCCGTGTTAGTTTGTTTAGAATAATGGCCTCCAGCTGCATCCTTGTTGCTGCAAAAGACATAATTTCATTTTTCTTTATGGCTACGTAGCATTCCATGGTATATATGTACCACATCTTCTTTATTTAATCTACCATTGATGGGCACTGGGGTTGATTCTATGTTTTTGCTATCGTGAATAGCTCAGTGATGAACATATGAATGCATGTGTCTTTTAGTAGAATAATTTATTTTCCATTGGGCATATATCCAGTAATGAGATTGCTAGGTCAAATGGTAGCTCTGTTTTTAAGTTCTTTGAGGAATCACTAGACTGCTTTCTAGAGTGGCTGGGCCAATTTACATTCCAACTAACAGTATAAGTATTCCCTTTTCTCTACCTTCTTGCCAGCATCTGTTGTTTTTTGACTTTTTAATAATAGCCATTCTGACTGGCGTGAGATGATATTTTATTGTGGGAGATTTGCACTTCTCTGTTGAATAGTGAGGTGAACATTTTTGTTCATATGTTTGCCGGCCACTTTTTTGGTCTACTGTTGAGATGTGTCTTTTCATTTTTTAATGGAGGTTTGTTTTTGGCTTGTTGATTGGTTTAAGCTCCCCATGGAGTCTGGATATTAGGGCTTTGTCAGATGCGTAGTTAGAGAGTAACTTTTCCCAATTCTGTAGGTTGCTGTAGGTTGCCTGTTTGTTCTGTTTACAGTTTCTTTTGCTGTGCAGAGCTCTTTACTTTAATTAGATCCTACTTGTCTATTTTTGGTTTTGTTGCAATTGCTTTTGGAGACTTAGCCAAAACATTTATTGCCAAGGCTGGTGTCAAGAATAGTATTTCCTTGATTGTCTTCCAAGGCTTTTATAGTTTGAGGTCTTATATTTAAATCTTTAATGCATTTTGAATTAATTTTTATATGTGATGCAAGGTAGGGGTCCAACTCGAATCTTCTGCGTATGGCTAGCCAGTTATTTCAGCATCATTTACTGAATAAGAAGTCCTTTCTCATTGCTTGTTTTTGTCAGCCTTGTTGAAGATCAGATGATTGTTTTTTATTTAAATGTGATATGCCTAGTTATTTTTTATGTCATAGATACTGGGTTTTGTTTTGTTTTTGCTACTAATGCTGCTTGATATTCTCTAGACTTCCTGGATCTGTACCTTGGTGCCTGTTAATAAAATGTTTGTGGCCATTATTACTTCAACTATTTCTTTTGCTTCGTTCTTTCTTTCTTATTCTTCTGGTATTCTAAGTATCCATATATTAATCTTATTTAAATTGTCTCATAATTTTTGGATGTTATGTTTGGCATTTTAGTTTTTTTGCTCTGTGCATGTCAGTTTGGGGATTTTCTATTAGCCTGTTGTCAAGCTCATTGATTATTTGCTTGGGTGTGTTGAGTCTCCTGATGAAGTCTTTTCTTCATTTCTGTTATAACATTTTTATCTCTAATATTTTCTTTTGATTCTTCCTTAGATTTTTCATCTCTGCTTACAATACACATTTCTTCATGTATCTTGTGTCTTTTTCCATTAGGGCCTTTAGCATATTCATCATAGCTATTTTAAATTTTAAATTTAAAATTCTCATCTCATAACTCCAATATGTATGTAATATCTAAGCATGGTTCTGAAGATTGCTTTGTTTCATTAAGTTTTTTTTTCTTGGCATTTGTAGTGTTTTTTAAAAGCCAGATATGTTGTTTTTGGTATCAGAAACTGAGGTGAGTAAGTCTTTAGTGTGAGGACTTATATTAATCTGGCTACTTGTGCTGGATTTAATGTTCTCTATAGCTATAAGTTCTAGTGCTTCAGGTTTCTCTAGTGTCCATGTTTTTGTCACTTTTCTTGACTTTGGGCTTCCCTTCTTAGAAAGAGTCTGTCTTGCAGCTCTTTCGGCTGTAAACCACTTTATTATACTGAAGCCGTATTGGTATTGTGTTAAAGTATAGTGGATGGAGAGCATTATATAACATTTTTTAAAAATTCCAATTTCTTAGAATTTAATAAAAATTAATTTTCTGCATCTTGAACTGTGACCTTTGCAAGTGTTTCTCTCATTGCATTGCTTTTTCTACGCCCCCTACTCCTTTCCTTGGCTACAGTGTTCTGAAAATATTTCCTTTACCTCTTTTGAATTAATATTGTTATATCCTTAGATGAAATAGGAACGCTGAATGGAACTGGAGTGGGAAGAATGTCCTCCCTGAACTAAGATAAGACTGTGGAAAAACCTTTGTACCCTGGAGAGTAGGCCTTTATCATGAAGAATGCTCCAGGAATATTTCATAATGATTATTCTTCCTCACTAGCTACCTAAGCCATGAGGGGCTCTTTCTCAGATCATCACTACGAGAACCTGATAAGGTTCTTGGAGGCAAACTCATAAAACCATGGGGCTCCCTGAGACTGCAGACCTCAGAGTTTTCTCACTCTCAAGCTAGTCCAGCTCAGCCTCCAGCAATTCCTCCAAATTACCATGTTTATGTTCCTATCACTGTATGTTTCCAGTGGCTTTTGCTCTAGGCAAGCAGATTTCAGCTGTGGCTCTATGGGTGTACCTGTGTCTACAAATTTTGGGTGGTAGTTTGCTTTGAGACATTATTATTTTTAAAATTTGTCCTAGAAAAGTAATTGATTTTTAGTTTCTCTAGCTTTTTCTTATTGTAAAATGGGAGTATCTATTTTCAGGCTTTTTACATATCAGCTTCAAAACTAAAAGTCGTGTGAGGCCTCTTAGGATCTAGGCTCAGAACTGGCAAAATTTTACTTCTGCTTACATGTTATTTGCTAAAGTAAGTGAAACAGCTAAACCTAAATCAAACAGTGAGGTATGCACCCTACTTATGATGAGGCCATAAAAAGGTTGTAAATGCAAGACGGGAAAATAGTTGAGAACATTAACTCAATGAACCGTGGAATATTTTCTTACATAATAAACCATTTGATTCTTTCACCGTGGGCTTTTCATTTCTCCAACACCTCTGTAACCTATTACTATATTTAATTGTCTTTTGTTGAAATTGCTAGAGTGTTCCTTTTTTTCCTCATTGAATTTTGACTGGCAATTCAAAGTTTAGAAGGAGAGGAAAGGAGACCTATTTACTGTCCTTCTAAAACCCCCGACAACCCTCTGAATAGTGTCTTTGTGAAAGCTCTTTTTGTTTGCAAGCAAGAGAAAGCTATACAACTGAATTCGAGAAAAAAAGACGGTGGGAGCAGGTTGTGGATGTATTTGTGAAGGTTCTCTAATAGTTCACTGAACCCCAAAACAGAAAGATCATTAGGCCTCTCCAAGGCCTGGACCCAAAGGAAACCCAGTGTGGGACCTCACCTGCATTTCTCCTGTCTGCTTCCGAGTGTCATGTTCTGTTCCTGCAAACTGAGGTTTTGTGTTTTTGAGTAGAAGCAAAGCTAAGATGCTTTCTGTTACCCCCAAGTAGTTATCTCCTTGGAGCAAGAATCCTGATGGAAGAGTATGACTTGTCTTCAATTTTAATTTAATATTCTCAAGAAGTAAAACTTGAATGATTTGTCTTAGGTTAGGTTCTCGCTCCTAATCCAATCACCAGGGATGGAAGAAGAGGTCAGGCAGCCCACAACTGGCAGCTGGAGTATTGAAGAGTGGAGATGGGAGAAAGAAGCTCACTGTGAGTGAGGCCCATAGTCCTCAATCAGGAAGAATTTTGTTCTGCAGAAGGAATTTGGCATGTCTGGAGACATACTTGGTTGTCACAAGTGGAAATGTATACTGGCATGTAGCGGATAAATGCCAAGGAGGCTGCTAAATATCCCCAAATGCCCCAGGCAAGCCCCTCAACAAAGAATTGTTCAGATGAGGATGTCAACAGTGTGGAAGGCTGAGGAATCCCAACCTCAATTAATATCCCAAAATGAAGATTGACAAGTAGCAGCCTAGTACTGGTGAGGGTGAGGGGCAGAACCTGAGACAGAGAGAAGACAAAATAATAAGTAATGATCGTTGCATTTGGTGGCATGTATTATGTTCCAAACTGTATATTAAGTGTTCAACCGATGTTTTTTTTTATTGACTCCTCATAATAATTCTACATAGTAAGTAGTATCATCTTTGTTTTACAGAAAACCAAATAGGATTGTATCACTCTAAAACTTATTTTTTTGTTGTTTTACAGAAAACCAAATAGGACTGTATCACTCTAAAACTTATTTTTAACTATAAGCTAAAAGGTAGCAATGAAATTTCTGTGTCTTGTGAATCATTCGCTGTTTTCACCAAAAGTACCTAGAAAGACATAAACAGATTATAAACTACTGAACTTGTAAGCCAAACAAATAACAGTAAGTACCAACATCATTGTTGTCATCTTCTAGGAAGCACCTTAAAACTCATAGTCTGGTCGTCTATTAAAGGGATTTGAATCTACCATAAACTACTGTGCAGATGTGCAGGCTAATGCCAACAGAGGGAGAGCAGTAGGAAGCCCACGCATGAAATGTCCTCCAACAATAAAAAGAATTCCCATTCCCAAGACTGATGTTCTCATCATTTTCTTCCCCTCCAAAACATGCTGACCCTAATTTGGTCCAGAGACTCCATTTTCACATCTTAAAACAGGAATCAACAGGACAAATGTGTAGGAATACGATGAAGATTAAATTCAGAAATGTGTGTAAAACAGAGTTTAGTAAGTGGGTCAAATGCAGCCCACTGTTTGCTTTTATAAATAATTTTATTGGAAGATTTTCATGGCATTTTATTTGTGTGTTATATGTGACTACTTTTTGTGCTACAAAGGTAGAACTGAATACTTGCAAATCCAAAAATATTCGCTCTTTTTCCACTTCCAGAAAAGATTTGCTAACTCCTGGTGTAAAGCAGTGGTCTGAGCACACAGCGTACATTCAGTCAGCACAGCTGCGGGTTGCTGGACATCTCTCCATTCACACTGGGAGAATATCCTCTGTGTTTGTTTGTTCACAGACTTGTTTGACATGTTCCAGCCAAACTGGCCTCCAGCACTTTCTAAATTACTGCCTAAAGCACAGAATTAAAATGACACAATGAAAGACAACCAAATATGATCACATTTATCCACAGGAGATGAAGTTGTTTTGGAGTGGAAGGGATAGGGAGTTTGGCGTTAGCACTAATTAAAGACGAGGTAATAAAACGGAGAGAGAGAGATACATAGAGAGAGAGAGAGAGAGAGAGAGAGAGAGAGACCTTAAGTTACTCTACACATTAGTTGTGTGACTTTGGTCAAATTTCTTAAACTCTCTGGTTATTGGTTAGCTCATATACAAAATGGGATCAACAATGCCACCTTTTTGGTGAATTAAGTGAAGTATATAGGTAAGAAATGAATGAACATTAAAATATGGAAATTAATGTTATAGTAATAATGCATTTGCTTCACATATAGTTATTATCATATAGACCTGCTTACCCACTTTGGCAGTTAAAGAAGAATAGTAAGAGCTAGATTTTACTCATCATTTCCTATAGACTCTACCTTGTTCTAAGTATTTTTGTGTGCATTAACTCTTTAAACCCTAAAAAGAACACTTTGATATGTGTACTATTATTGTCAAATTTATGTTGGAGACAAGAGAAGCAAGGCACAGAGAGGTTAAGTAGATCGCCCAAGGTCACACAGCTAAGAAGTTAGGCAGAGTCAGCATGTGCACTCATCAAGTCTGGCTGCAGAGCCCACAGTCTTCAGTGTGTGCTGAGCATTATCCCCGTGACACACTTAGCAGTGATTCATGTTAAATCCAAATGTCCTCCATCGTGGAGGGTTCTTGTATGTCTGGATATGTATGCTGAATATACTGGCTCCACATACAACATTTAGTGTGGTGTCTGTGGGGTCTCTGGAAAGAGGAAACCACAACTACCACAGGAGTAACCCAGGTCTAGCTTTTAGAGGTGCATAGGAATTCTCAATGATGAGTGTGTTTTGAGGGGCCAGAGAAATTACCAAACACTTGACTTCAAATGACCATCTGTATCACAGAGAGAGAAAAAAGATGGAAAAACTATTTCTCTATGTTCTAAATTTCACTGATACCTGATATGGCTGAAGTATGCCCCCTTCAAATTCACAGGTTGTAATCCTAACTCCCAGTACCTTAGAATGTAACTATATTTGGAGACAGAGCCTGTGTAGAGGTAAGTGAGTTAAAATGAAGGCTTCGGGGAAAACTCTAGTTAAATCTGACTAGTGTCCTTATAAAGAGACGAAATTTAGACACCAGATATGTGAATACTGCATGTGTGCGAAGAAAAGACAATGTGAAGACACAGAGAGAAGGTGGCCTTCTGCAAGCCAGGAAGAGAGGTCTTAGGAGAAAACAAGCCCGCAGATACCTTGATTTTGGGCTTGTAGCCTTTGGGGTCTAAGCCATCCAGTCGTGGTATTCTGTTATGTCCACTCTAGCATTATCCCAGCAGCACTTCAGTGAGATACATTTACCTTAATACAGAACGAAATGGACAGTCCTTCCTCATTATTCTGCATATACCATAGAGCAGTGTTTGACTTGGGGATATTTAGATTGCCCCCAGGGGAGACATGCTGAGCTCAGAGATCAGCAAGGGAGACTTTTGCAGCCAGAGGAGGAGCAGAATGCAATGGCACTGACTTCTGTGCCAAATGGAGTCACAGTAGCCACTTCCAGGGAATTGCTGCACCCTAAAGAGCAGAGGAGCGAAGAACACACCAGCAGAGCAGCAGGAGGAAGTGGCCACAGCCAGCAGAGTGACAGAATCCATGAAGGGGCAACATATGTCGCACATGCTTCTGGATCTTCTAAAAATCCGTAAGAGGGAATTTTCACAGAGCTGGGGCTCATGCACTGTCGATTTGGAGATATGAGCCAGAAACACTTGGTATTAATACTAATGTTCCCACATATGTACCCAGAGGGTGCTGAGGCTTGGGGAAACTACAGTTCCACACAGTTGACCCCAGAGCAGATGCCCATGAATATCTATCTAAAAAAGCTAGAGATCATGCATTGGAAGAAACAGATGGACAGGAAAAACATGATGAATTTGAAAACAAAAAATTCAGTGAGGAGATCTGAGAAAGAATGTAAGGGGAGCCCAGGAAAAGTAAATTTAAACCAACTCAATTACTTCTAAGGATTAAGGAAGACATGCTTAAAAGGATTTTGTAAATAGAATGTGCTATGTAGCTGGTTTATTAAGTCAGAAAGCTGAATTTTATTCAAGATGATCACAGGCAGGAATGCAATGGTACAAATAGGAAATGTGCTGGGAAGAAAACAACAGACTGGAGAAAAGCAAGAAAAGGAAATGAAATTGGCCAGTTTAAACAGGAGACAGTTAAACAAAAAAGAGAAGGTGAGGGAGTCAGTGGCAGTGTTCTAGAGATGGAAAGAGAGAATATCAAATAATCTGTTAGCCTACCAGAGAAGGGACAGATAGAGCGTGAGACCAGCTTAACTACCAAACAGAACGAATGACACGGGAGAGTGCTGATGTTTCTACTACAACCAAGGCCCTGTTGTATGTGGTGGGAGCTCAGTGAGAGTCCCAATAACAGTATTCTTCTTAAGAGTCAGACTTTCCTCCAGCCATTTTTGATGGCTGGCTTTAATCAGCGGTGAGGAGTGGAAATTAAAGGCAAGAGCTAAATGTTTCAGTTTTTTTTTCCACTGAGTGGGTGAGGGTGGCAGTTACAGGGCAGTGGATAACACACTGACTTTGAAAACAGTAGGTCTTTCTTACAAAGGTGTTGATACTCTTTTATTCTATTCCTAGAAAGGAGAGAAAACTTCCATGTCTTTGCCGTTGCAATAACGAAGGAATATTCCCAGTCTGTCTCTCCACCCCCATCCTTTCCTCTGCACACATGGGAAAGGGGTGTTGAATAATTGGTAGAGTTGGGGTAAACACCATTAGCAGTAGGTGGCCCCAGATCTAGCCTATTTTTTGTTTTTCTCTCAGATTTACTTACCGAATCTCTACTCCTGCTTCTACGAAGTGAGCATGCTCTGGGTGCAGTCCTGAGGCTTGCCACTTTACAGCTCTCTCAAATATGTTCTCCAGTGGGGTTTAATGCAGGTGCAAGTTGCCCTGCAGACAGCTTAGTGAATATGCCCAGATTTTGCTCTGTAGAATTTGCTTTGCTTCAGAAGGTCCCACAATCTAGGTTACAGATGTAGTAGGAGGACTAAGGCATGTCCGCCAGCAAAACACGGTTGATGAAAATCTTTATTTGTGTCTGATGTCTGTTGTCAATTTCCTGAGAACTTAGAAGAGAAGCAGGTATGATTATTTTTATATCTGAACCACAAATAAGCTACTTACTACCTAAACCACTATGGGAAAATTGCTCCTTTCTATGAGCCTCAGTTTACACATCTGTGAAATTGAGAAAATAATACCGTTATGGAAAGGCCTTTTTGAGAATTACACGAATCATAGTAAGCATGCTGTAGAAATCTGTTCACTGTGAGTGTTTTGGAGTGTTTCTTCTAAACATCCTATATTTCGGTTTCCCCATTAAAAAAAACGATGTGGCTAATATTCACCCTTTCTTAATAAAATATCAGGTACTAGTGTGGATTTTTGGGAGGCACTAATTAAAGTGGAATGGCTTCTAATTAAAGTGGAATAGACCAGGCAAAATTCTATCATTTGAAAGTTTCAATTACTGCCATACTTCATACCTATGCAAGCCAGCAAACATCTTGATTCTTAAAATGCTCAAGTTTTAGATGGTTTTGTTGTTTACAATGCTGAATCTTCAGAAAATTATTAGTGTCTCTTCCAGCTTAAAGTTAATGGCATAGAGTAAATATTTCCCATTTCTCCTCTTCAAAATCACCCAAATACAAAAATGACATGCAAAAACACAAGTTTCTTCTTTAATGAAAATAGAAGAGAGCTGAACTCTGAACAACAAAAAAGATGAAAGGAGTATAGAACACAGGAGGAAGTATAGTATAAGGATACACAAGGCTGCTAATCTCTAAGAGTCCTCGAAATACACTTCTCCAAAGTGATTGTGAAGGCTGCAGTCTGTAGCACAGAATCCAATGTCTTGCTTTCAATAACAAAAACAAGATACATGAGCTAATAGCAAGTGCTTTTATGCACAGTTTCAAATTAAGAAGCATATAATGTAGAAGTAATTAATAAATTACACGAGAAGGAGTTTCAAGGTGGCTGAATAGAAGCATCTTGTACTCACCTACTCCACTAAGAAAAAACAAAATCGTGAATAGAAAATTACAATTTAAGTGGATCACCTCAAGAGAACACTAAAATTCAACAGAGAAATGCCAAGAAACACCTGAAACAGAAGTCAAGGACACATTCCTTAGCCATCAGCATATAGTTACTGCCAGTGAGCATAGCCTATGTGACAAATGGGACATCATAAAGCAACAAAATATTCGAATTTTTAGTGTACCAGAAGGAGACAAGAAAACAAAAGGGATAGAAAAGCTACTTAATGAAATGATACCTAAAACAGTTCCAAATCTAGCAAAAGATTTAGACATTCAGATATGGGAAGCTCAGAAATTCTCAGATACAAACAAACAAAAAAAACCTTAATAGTTAAACAGTCAAAAGTCAAAGACAAAAAAAGAATTATAAAAACAGGAAGTTAAAGCATCTAGTCACTTATAATTGACCATAATTTATTATTTTTCATGAAATAACCATTAATTAATAAAAATAACAGGAATAAGCCCTCATATATTAATAGTAACATTGAATGTAAATCAATTAAATTTTCCACTTACAAGACATACACTAGCTGAATGGGAAAAGATATTCCATGCACATAAAAACCAAAAGCAAGTGGGAATATATATCAGACAAAACAGACATTAAGTTAAAAACAGTAAAGAGACAAAGGAAGTCATTATATACTGATAAAGGGATCAATTCTGCAAGATAAATTAACAATTCTAAACATACATGTGGTCAAGAAAACAGCACTCAGATATGTAAAGCAAATATTCTTAGATTAAAGGGAGACACAGACCCCAATATAACATAATTGAGGACTTTGACATCCAAACCTTGCAATAGACAGATCAGTTAGACAGAAAATGAAGAAACACTGGATTTAAACTTGGCTTTAGATCAAATGGACCTAACGTTTTATACAACAGGTAAAGAATACACATTCTTCTTATCAGCATATGGAACATTCCCCAGGGTAGATCATACGTTAGAATACAAAACAGTTCTCAACTTTTTTTGGTTTTGTTTTGAGACAGTTTCATTTTGTTGCTCAGGCTGGTATGAAGTGACACAATCTTGGCTCACTGCAACCTCTGCCTCCTGGGTTCAAGTGATCCTTATGCTTCAGTTTCCCAAGTAGCTGGGACTACAGGCACATGCCACATAGTTAATTTTTATGTTTTTAATAGCAGTGGGGTTTCATCATGTTTGCCAGGTTGGTCTCAAACTCCTGGCCTCAAGTGATCCACCCACCTCAGCCCCACAAAGTGCTGAAATTACAGACTTGAGCCACTGTGTCTGGCTAATTTTTCTAAAAGTTAAGATCCTATCAAATATCTTCTCATACCATAATGGAATAAAGCCAGAAATCAATATCAAGAGCATTGAAAACTACACAAACACATGGAAATTAAACAATATGCACCCAAATGACTATTGGATCAAAGAAGAAATTAAGAAGCAAATAAAATATTTTCTTAAAACAAACAAAATGGCAATACAACCTCCAAAACACATAGGATACAGCAAAAGTGGTTATAAAAGGGAATTTTATAATGATTAAAACCTATGTTGAAAAAATCAAAATATTTCAAATAAGCCGTCTAGCAATGTCCCTCAGGGAATTAGAAAAACAAGAATAAGTCAAATCCCAAATTAAAGAGAGTGATAATAGAGGTCAGAGAATAACTAAGTGAAATAGACACTAAAAAATACAAAGAATCAGTGAAACAAAAAATGTGTTTTCTTAAAAGATAAACAAAATTGATAAACCACTAGCTAGACTAACAATGAAAAGAACAACCAGATAAAATCAGAAATGAAAAAGGAGACACTACAGCTGATACCATGGAAATACAAAAGATTATCAGAAAGTTTTATGAACAACTATACACTAACAAACCAGAAAACCTAGAGGAGGTGAGTATATTTCTTGCCATGTACAATCTACCAAGATTTAATCAGGAAGAAATAGAAAACCTGAATAGATCAATGACTAATGAGGTTGAATCAGTAATAAAGTTTCCCAATAAAGATACATCCAAAACAATCTACAAAATGGATTCCTTAATTACTGAATTCTACCAAACTGTCAAAGAAGAACTAACATAAATTGTCCTCAAAGTATTTCAAAAAATTGAAGAGGATAGAATTCTTCCTATCTCATTCTACAAGGCCAGCATTGCCCTGACACCTAAACCAGACAAAGATACAGCAATGATAAAACTACAGGCCAATATTCCTGATGAGCAGAAATGCAAAAATATTTAAAAAAATAACAGCAAAACAAATCCAAAAGCACATCAAAAAGATAATACACCATGATCAAGTGAAATGTATGTCACAGATGCAAGGATGGTTCAATATATGCAAATCAATAAATGTGATTTAAATATCAACAGAAAGACAAAAATTATATGATCTTGTCAATAGATGGAGATTAAAGCATTTAATAAAAGTCAGTATTCTTTCATGATAAATGCTCTCATTAGAATAGGCATAAAAGGAACATACCTCAACATAATAAAGGCCATATATTACAAGCCCACTGCTACCATCATAGTGTATGGGGAAAAGCTGAATGCCTTGTCTCTAAGATCTGGAATAAAACAGAGGTGCCAGCTTTCACCACTCCTATTCCACAAAGTACTAGAAGGCCTAACCAATGTAATCTTGTATAATTAATAAACACTAATAATCATGTAACAATGACTTTGATCCATAGCTTTTTTAATTAAAGTTGGGTGGGCATGTGGTATTTATGGACAGCAAATGGCTTTTCAGGAGCTGCTTTTGCTTGAGATAAGGTCCTCGATTACTGAACTATCAGGAAATTTTAACTCCTGAAAAATGAAGTGCTTAAAGAACAGTATGATAATTCCTAAAATAACTACAAATACAACTATGATATGATCCAGCAATCAAGGAAAGAAAATCATTCCATCAAAAAGACATTGGAAACCCCATGTTTATTGCAGCACTACTCATAATAACCAAGATTTGAAATGACTCTAGGTGTCAAACCACAGATGAATGAAGAAAATGTGGCATACATATGCCATCATACTATTTGGCCATCAAAAAGAATAAAATTCTGTCATTCATGGCAACATGCATGGAACTGGAGGACATTATGTTAAGTGAAATAAGCCAGGAACAGAAAGTTAAACATCAAATCTTCTCACCTGTATGTGGAAGCTAAAAAACAATTGGTTACACAGAAGTAAAATGTAGAACAGAATATACTAGGACTGGGAAGGGTAGGGGAAATTAAGGGACTGGAAGATATTTGTTAAAGAACACAAAATTATAGTTAGATAGTAGGAATAAGTTCTAATGTTGTATACCACTGTAGGATGACTATAGTTAACAGTAATATGTAGTTTCAAATAGCTAGAGGGAGGATATTAAACATTTCCAACACAAAGAAATTATAAATGTTTGAGACAATAGATATACTAATTATCCAGACTGATTACTATATATTATATGCATCAAAATATCACTATGAACCCCCATGAATATGTACAATTATTATTAATTAAAAAATAAAATTTAGGCTGGGCGCGGTGGCTCAAGCCTGTAATCCCAGCACTTTGGGAGGCCGAGGCGGGTGGATCATGAGGTCGAGAGATCGAGACCATACATGGTGAAACCCCGTCTCTACTAAAAATACAAAAAATTAGCTGGGCATGGTGGCACATGCCTGTAATCCCAGCTACTCAGGAGGCTGAGGCAGGAGAATTGCTTGAACCCAGGAGGCGGAGGTTGCGGTGAGCCGAGATCGCGCCATTGCACTCCAGCCTGGGTAACAAGAGCGAAACTCTGTCTCAAAAAAAAAAAAAATAAATAAATAAATAAAATTTAAAAGGTGTTGTATGATTATATTTATCAATAAAATTTTTTTTGTGTTATTCTAGTCATAGTTTCTTAATGTTTTATTGCTTGTATGTTTAAACGATGCAGTCTTACTCTGTAAATCACTTTGCTCATTTTCATACAATTTATAGAGTAAGTTTTTAGAGAATCATAACGTAATTGCCTAGGAAAAACAACTTGGAATGAGGTTGGATAACATATAGTTATGTGTGGAAGTTTAAGACCCAAGCTGTCTGGAGTTAAGTTCAGGTTCTATTACTTATTAGCTCAAAGACCATGATGAATATTTAAATATTTAAGTTCCAGTTTCCCCAATTGTATATGAAAAAAATTTAAAGTTTCTACCTTAGAGGATTGATTATGCTGACTAACTGTGCTGATACATGTTTAACATTTAGTAAAGTCTATTATGTAGTCATAGAAAATATACATTAAATGACAGCTGAAATAATTCAAAATTTACAGGCCTACCAATTTTCATATTATTAATATGAAACAATATTTTAAAAACTATGTTGTGAGGGGTATAAAATAGGTTAAAAACTTGTGTCCAGAAAAATTATATGTTAGTTAGAATAGCAAAAGTAGAGAACGGTTTTGTAAAAATTTCAGACAGTACCGTTATTGGGTCCTAGACTATGACTACTGTCCATCAAGCAGAAAATCCTCAGGAAGAGATGAACAGTAAGTGAGTTCAAAACTGTGAGATTTTCAATTTGTTCTAAGAGCAGCCTTTTTATCTGTTTTTCTCTTGACTGACAGAAGAGATGAAAAAATGGAAGTAAAATGAATCCCAATAATATCTTCGAAGAGAATGCAGCTTAATAAGAAACATGTCTAATGTAGGAGTAGGGGCAAGGAAAAGGGAGAAAGCCCTTCACGATGAGAGCTTTGTGTCATGCCTGACAAGATGAGGAGAGAAAAGAGAGCTTTTATAACGTGTTTTGCGTTCAAATCTTTCAACAGAGAGCTAGGCAGTGCTACTGTTGCCTAATAGAAGGAAACAGCTCCAGCTAGCAATGGAGGGGCAGAGAGCCCAGAGCCCAGAGCATCTACTTACTATTCTCTCTCTCTCTCTCTTTTTTATTTTTTTCTGAGAGAGTCTTACTCTGTCGCCCGGGCTGGAATGCAGTGGCACAATCTCGGCTCACTGCAACCTCCCACTCCTGGGTTCAAGGGATTCTCCTCTCTCAGACTCCAGAGTAGCTGGGATTACAGGTGCCCACCACTATGCCCAGCTAATTTTGTGTATTTTTAGTAGAGATGGGATTTCACTATGATGGCCAGGTTGGTCTGGAACTCCTGACCTTGTGATTCGTCCACCTTGGCCTCCCAAAGTTCTGGGATTACAGGTGTGAGCCACCGCACCCAGCCTATTCTCAGTTTTATTAAAATACCCGAAGAGAAAGCAGGAACTTGAGAAGTATGATCTATTTGAATGCATCTTTAGGAAGTAGGGCAGTATGCCCGCCCTCTGGGGGAGAAATCAAAAATCAAAGGCCCCCCATCAGTAGCTGCTGCTTACAGGCACTTATTTAATCTGCACTGTAAAAGCACTGAAAAGCATTGAGAAGAAGAGAGAAATGAGACCTAGGGGAGAAAGCTCTGAAATGAAAATTCTGGAATTCTGATATTAACATACTCCTTCCCCGGGCCCCTGGCCCTCAGTTATCCCACTGTTACAACCAAAAGGTTGCATGGTTGGCCTTTAGGGCCTCTAAGTCCCTTTTCAGCTAGCAAATTCTATGACATATTTATGAATGTCAAAAGAATCTAACTCCACCCTCACAATTTATCCATTCCCTCTTCCATATTGTTTTATCTGCTATCTTATTTCTTGTTACTCTTTCTGAACTCCTTTGTTACAGGCAAACGGGGCATTTTTACCTTTTGACTTCTGCTTAATCTATGCCTTTCATTTTCACTGCTTCTGCTTTTACACCTAAATACACCAGTTTTTGGATTTGTACTCAAATTTTCTTATTGTCCTTCCCAAAAGAAGTGATCTCCACCTCTCCAAGTCTCCATTAAACTTTCCATGTGCCCTCTGAGGGCTCATTAGATGCTGTACCCAATATAAAATAATCACAAAGATCAGAATCTAGTTTCAAGAGAGTTTATGTTTGTTCAAATGTAAAGTTTGAGGACAGCCACTCAGGAAACAGATTCCAAAGACTGAAGTCATTCTTCTAAAGTGTACAAGTTTGGGATCCTTTATAATGACCAAATTTTGGAAAGAGTAAAATAAATCCAGCATCTTTCTATATTTGTCTGAATGCATAGTTATAACAATCTGATTAGTTCAGGTAGTATTTTTTTCTTTTCGAAAAGGTATATTTAACATTGATATTGAAGATGTAACATTCATGTGGTCCTTTGCACCATCTGGTTTGAGTAAGATGCAGAAAAATAAAGTAGGCAGTTAATCTATAACAAAGATCAGTGATTGGGAGGGAAGATGTTTGGTCTCCAGTCTCTCTTAGTCATTAACAGAACAAGAACAATAACAATGAGAAAGAGCATTAATCTATAATCTAATAACATGAAATTGGAAATCTGTTACATGACTCAGTCTCCAGGGCTCAACTTCTACCTTGGTGTAATAAATTTAGAGGATCCTAAAATTTTTTCTCTTACAGCTGCATGATATAGTAATCATTAGTTTATGTATTGTTTTGCTGAGTAGCAACTGCTATGAACTCCCGAGTTCCTGGGACCACTGGGGATAGGGATATGTCAGGTATTACAGTGTTACAATATGTCCATATCATTTGGTAGATAGCCACTACTCCAAGCCCTCCACAGAGAACTCTCTGTCCCAGCTCTCTCATCCCTTCCTCCAGGACTCCTCACATCACCTCAGTTAAATAACTATAAGGTTGACACCTGGCAGAGCAATTTCTCCAGGGTCCTGGCTCAGGCTATGGCCTTGCCGGAGCCCATGTTGGCCAAGTTTCTGAATATTTTTAATATTATTCCTGCTCTGCATCTTACCTATCAACAGCCTCCTGCTGAGTGGCTCATATATACCAAATAGTGAATATGTGTTTATTAAATGAAAGTAGTCAGGATTGTTCCCATACCGTAAAACTTGTAGGAAAATGCCTAGGGAGGAGTGGAGGGTCAAGGAATGAGATGATTTTTGTTCTCTGAGTCAGTGTTTAAGGTTTTCCCCTGTCCTCAAAAGACACTTAACAATTTTGGAGGGAGGGTAAGTAGAGGGGGTAGAATTTAAAGAGACTAAGCAAAATTGGAGCAAAATAAGTGTATAATTGAGCAATGCCTTATAAAAGAGATTCCAAGATTTTTTTCAAGAGTTTGGCAAAAGACTGCTTGAGTTGGGGGAATCTGAAATGGTGCCACCTTCTCTTGATTGCATTCCTATCTCCATTCAGTTTCTGTCATTTTCAGAGTTGCTTCTTTTCTCCCATCTCTAAATGAGAATTCTTTCCAAGCTTTGGTCAGTCCCTTTTTGTCTCTCCTCTCTTTTGCTACAATGAGTAAATAAGTTTAGCAAGACTGCAGCACACATTTTCAATATACAATCAGCTAGAATTCTATATTCTAACAATAAACAATTGGATACCGAAAGTAAACATATAGCACTGTTTAAAATATCACCAATGAGAATGAAATACTTAAATATAAGTCTAATAAAATTTATGCAAGATCTCTATGTTGAAAACTACAAAAGACTGTTAAAAGTTATCAGTGAAGACACAAATAAATGGAAAGATATATTGTGTTCATGGAGTGGAAGATGCAATATATTTAAGATGTCAGTTCTCACAAATTGATCAACAGATTCAATGCAGTCTCAATTAAAATTCAATAAGAACTTTTTACAGATATCCATAGGCTAGTCTCAAATTTTATATGAAAAGGAGAAGAGCCCAGTATAGCCAAAATAATTTTGAAATAAGAATAAAGTTGGAGAACTTAAACTGCCTGATTTTAAAACATACTATGAATCTTAACCATAATATAACCTAACTATAACAATCTTGACCGGATAGTACTGGAGTAAAGATATATAGATAGATTAATGAGACAGAGTAGAAAGTCCAGAAATAGGCATGCAGAAATATGGCCAATTTTTTTTTTTTTTTGAGACAGAGTCCTGCTCTGTTGCCCAGACTGGAGTGCAGTGGTGCAATCCCAGCTCACTGCAACCTCTGCCTCCCAGGTTCAAGTGATTCTTTAGCCTCAGCCTCCTGAGTAGCTAGGACTACAGGCACACGCCACCATACCCAGCTCATCTTTGTATTTTTAGTAGAGATGGGGTTTCACCATATTGGCCAGGCTGGTCTCGAATTCCTGACCTCGTGATCCACCCATCTCAGCTTCCCCAAGTGCTGGGATGACAGGCGTGAGCCACTGCTTGATGATCATTGCAACAGCATTCTTAAAAGTCCCCAACTGGAAACTAAAATTTCCATCAATAGTAGGAAGGATTTAATAAAATAGTAAAATGAATAATAGAATAGTAGGAATCTGTTGTTTTCCTATAGTGGAATGCTATACTGTAATAAGAAGAAACAATCTAAAACTACACACAGACATTGCATTGAGTGATGAAACCAGGCAACAAGGACAAAGACTTCGTGTGTTACCATTACTCTCAGGTTACAAACATAAAAACGAATTTGTGGTATTCGATGTCAGCATAGTGGTGAGTTTCTTTTGAGGCAGCTGGGTAGTGACTAGATGGAGACATGGGAGCTCTGGAGAGTGTGCCATATTCTGTTTCATGAGTTGGGTTCCAGCTAAACGGGTATATTAGTTTGAACGATTCATCAAGCTTTGCACTGGTAATGCACATAGTTCTTTGTATGGTTCAATGAGAAGTTTAAATTTAAAAAAAGGAAAATACTTTGATCTTTTAAAAATGTATTTAATTTACACCTAACTTTACAGGAACACAGAAGTTGCATAGAAAAAAAGACACATGTTCCCTTGGTGTCACCCATTGTTTCTTCTTCTTATTATTATCATTAAGGGTCATTTATTTGAAGTTGAAGTCTCTCTTCATTTGCATAGTTCTTTGTAATGCATAAGTTTAACAAAGCATGGTTAGTTTCACAGACCAAGCCAGGTGCAGACTTGAAATGAAGGGCTTTTCTAGAACGCATCGGCTATATGGTAAGGATAGCACTTCACTTCATGTACTGCAGGCTGTGCCTCTTAACAGATGACTAACAACAAATGAGTTACTTAACACATTCAGATGCTGTTTCTTCTGTAGTCTCTGCAGATACTACATTAAGTCTGGAAGTATTTTTAACAAGATATTGCAACAAAAGCTAGGCAGGGAGTCCATCCTCAGGGGTCTTACCATTAGACAGCCAGGTGTGTACACAAAATCCTGCGAATGGTAGAAACACTTGCTTTATGTCTTCTGTCTCCTATCATCCACACTGCGTCTACCTCAGTCAGGCATAAGGCTGCCTTCCTCTGTGACTGCTCTTTCCTCTTCCCTTTCATCACTGCCTCTTGATCTTCTAACTCCTACCCTCCTCATGGTGGTTTTTCTTCCTCTCAGCCTCCAACCTGACTAAAGTCAGACGGATCCAAACAGCTTTTTCTTCGGTGAAAATAACAGTGCTGAGATGGGTGGTGGATAGAGTCAGGCCTTACTCATGGTTGGAGGAGTTGAAGAAAGTTTCCTTTTGTGACAGACTCAAGTCTTGACCCCACTCAAGAGGCTGAAAACAGGAGAAGCAGGGTGTGGTGAAAGGAAAGCAAATAATCAAATGCTAACAGATGGGAGATAGCCAAACTTCAGCCTCAAAAGAGCCATCTCTGTCTCCGGGGCTGAGTGAAGGGGTTTCGTAAGAAAAAGGTACGGGAAACACGTGGCAGGGTGCAGGAGGGTGCAAGTCTGCGTGTCTCATTCTGATGATTGTCTTAAGTAAGTGCCCATCCAGAGGTTTGTGTTATCCTGATTTTCGCCCGGTAGTGGTGGGTTGTTAGTAACTTCTCCCAAGTGGAAGAATTCTGCAGCTGGTTCTCTCAAATTTTGGTTTGTTTCAAAATTGGTCCCTGCAACTTCTAAGCAAGCACATAATTAGATTAGCAAGCACTGTTCACATAAGTGACTAGTGGGAAAGGAGAAACGAAGAGTTTCAAAGTATGTCTCCAGGCTGAAAGCAAGAAATGGGGAAAAAAGCCTCAAAATGCATTTTGGGGCTGGGATGCTTGGTTACAGCTTCTCACTGGGGTCAAATTCCATTCCATTTCTACAGAAAGTGGGTGATGTAGTAAATCTTGCTATTTCTCCCTGAAAAAGAGGATAGTTAGAGGGTATCAGAATGGAATCTGTTTACCTGTAGTTGACATATCCCTGAGTTCCCAGATTCACAGTAGGAACTTGATGGAGTATTATGGTACTAGGACATAGGAGCTTTTGAGATAATCTGTCCTGCACCTCCATACAAATTATATAACCTAATAAGGTCCACAGTAACCAAGGAGAACAATTAGCAGAGTTCCAGTCACATAGTATATGAAAGTCTTCATGTATTAGGAACCGTGGTGTTATGGGGCTCTGGGAAAAGGTATCTGTAGCAGAAATAGAGATATCTAATGCATGCATAACTGATTATATTGTGAGAATAATCTGGTGTATATACATGCCCAACATTCAGTCTTAATCAGTGCACAAGTATTGCCCTGGGCTGCAGTCAAGATATCTAAGGCCATACCATTTTGTAGGGCCACTTGACTAATCTGCAAAGTTTCTTCAGTGAAAAGGGCGTTCACTTTTTGGCTAGCTCTTGGTTTCTCCAGGATTTTAGTAGCACCTTATTTCCTGGGTAGAAAGACTAACTGGGCTCATCCGTGTGGTCTGAGGACTTAGAAACAGCAAATTGTTCACAGACTTCTAAAGGGAATTCTTTTCTTCCTTTTCTTCCTTGGCATGAGTGAGTGGCATCTGCAGTTGCAGTCCCTGTTTTGGTTGAATCTATAAACAAAATTGCTGGTTCCTTGGAGGAAATTCACTTGATCATTTAGCTTGGAAAACAACTTTTATCCTAACAGAGAAATTGGACATTCCAACATATAGAGAATATTGTTTCTTAATTTCAAGTCCCCAGCCAACATTCCAAAGGTTTTAAAAAAAAATATTTTGCTGTATTTCTCTTTAATTTAATAATTAAATTTTTGCTTTTGGGGAGTTACGGACTGAATAAATAGCCTTAGTATTGATTAGGAAATCAGTTACTTTGTT
This sequence comes from Saimiri boliviensis, assembly GCF_048565385.1. NCBI lineage: Eukaryota > Metazoa > Chordata > Mammalia > Primates > Cebidae > Saimiri > Saimiri boliviensis. Next base: position 118,506,856 of record NC_133453.1, read on the forward strand.
CCCCACTGTCATTTACTCCTGGGGCTCCTGTGGGGATATGTTGACAGGTTGACTAAACATGCATATTTAACAGATTATAGGAGGACATTTGAATATTTATAAAGATGGTCCTGACTCATGCATATTGAAAAAATGTGAATGTAACATGACTCTGTTCACTTTGGGATAGAGACATAGCATTGCCTGCGATAGTCTTAAGCTTTGTTTTTAATTTGGTATCTTATTGTCATAAAGAGTTTGTTCTGACAGTCTTCTGATCTCTATTTTAATGTTAATGCTGGTTGATTTTGCCTGAATTCCAAAGATGGGGAAGGTATAGTGAGGTGAGTCCAATTCCCCGCTTCCCTGTCATGGCCAGAACTAGTTTGCTTTTCAGGCTTTTTGGTGAGGAGGGATTCCCTTTGACCAAAGGGGAGGAGTCCATTTAGTTTGTTGTGAGGCTTAAAATTCTAGTTTTTAGTTTATCTTCCCCCTTTTTATCAAGGTATGCCAGAAGCAGTATTTATTTATTTATTTATTTACTTGTTTATTTATTTATTTATTGAGTTGGAGTCTTGCTCTGTCGCCAGGCTGGAATGCAGTAGCGCGATCTCAGTTCACTACAATCTCCACCTCCTGGGTGCAAGCAATTATTGCACCTCAGTTTCCCGAGTAGCTGGGATTATAGGCACGCCCCACCACACCCAGCTAATTTTTGTGTTTTTAGTAGAGATGGGGTTTCACCATGTTGGCCAGGATGGTCTCAATCTCCTGACCTCGTGATCCTCCCTCTTCAGCCTCCCAAAGTGCTGGGATTACAGGCATGAGCCACTGCACCTGTCCCAGAAGCAGTATTAAAGGCCATGCTTTTATTTTGTCCCATATCAATGCTGGAGTAGTGTGCCACCTGCCTTGGGTCCATCATGTCCCTGGGTGGGATCCCTCTGGCTAAGGGGCTTAGCATGAAAAGACTTATAGCCAATTAAATGTTCTAGGCCAAAGGAGAATGGAAATGGACAGGCACTCATTAACCTTTAAAATCTTTTTTAAGCCACATAAGAGACAAAACCCAAAAGCCAAAAGGCAAAGTTACGAAGTGGACTGATGTGTAATTTCTATGCATTGAGCTACTGTAATCATGGCTTGTAGCAATTAGCTATACAAACACAAGCATTTTCAGCATTTGAGCTGTTGAGGCATCTATGAGCCCATTCTTGATTTGGAGGATTTGACTTAATTTTTTTTCTCGAAACCAACCCTTACAATCTCATTTGATAGTATCTGGACCCGGAGGGATTGAATAATTTTAAATTCTGGAGGGAAAACAAAGCCAATAATTAGCAATGTTTCAAACAAAAATGTCATACGCCCTGTCTAGTTTTGAAAACGACAAGAAAGAAAGCTCATAGGTAGTTAAACATTTAAATTATTTGGTATCAACATATAGAATAAATTATATTAATTCAGATAAAGGGAAAATTATTAAATGAATCTTAATTTTTTTTAATACAATCCTTTCCCTGCATCTCATGCAGGCAGTTACTCTGATTGTTGCCTCTGCCTGGGTCTAAAGATGAGGCTTTGGTTAACTTAGGTTTGGAGTCAGATATTGGCAGGAGTCACTGCCTTCTTGAGACAAGATGTGTATTTCCAGTGAAATTGCCTTTCCAAAAATTATAACTGAGGAAATTATTGCAGTGAACCGGATATGAACTAGCTGACTCCATCTTGCTTGTAACCTCCAAGATGTTCTTGTTCATTCTGAGTCATAAACTGAACTAAATTTGGGAGGAATGGTCCTTTCCCAAAACAAACTCCCTTTCTGCCTGGAGACTAGACTGCCTTTGCAGGACTAACAAATTTGCCACAAGCTTGGAATTTATGGTTTAGGAGTCATACAGCTGGAGGCTGCAAGGTTCTAAACCTCCTCAAATTGCCCCTGGGGATAAAAAGTCACTATTGCAAAACCTAAGATCAGTGCTTAAGATATTTTGTAGACCCTGCACTTGATGGATCAGCTGGCACTACGCAGATTGATAAATTGGCTCATCTTGTCTCATGGCCCCCACCCAGGAACTGACTCTGTAAAGAGGGCGGTTTTTACTTCCTATGATTTCACACCTGACTCACTGGCTACCTACCCACCAAATTATCCTTGAAAACTTCAATCTCCAAGTTTTCAGGAGATTCATTTGAGTTCTAATAAAATCTGGTCTAATTACTCTGTCTCTACTGCAATTCCTCTGTCTTGATAAACTGGCTCTGTCTAGGCAGCGGGCACAGTGAACCCACTTAATGGTTACACCAGCAGTCAAAACCATGTAGCTTAATAGCACAAGGATTAATTAATAGCACATGATAAGGACTATTGCAAGGGGCTGGAGGTGGTACTACTGGAGTCCATGACCTAATTGGAAGCTGTAAAAAGATTCTGTAACCTTTTGGTGATTAATTTTGATATCTTTCGTAGCCCCTAGCAATAAGTCAGAGACTTAATTTAGGATTTGATTTTGAAGATGTTTGTCAAAGACGTTAAAAAGCTCATTGTAAAATTATAGTTACTCATTTAACCCAAGTGATAATCAAAAGACTTTAAAAGCAGTACAGAAGGTTACATGGATTAAAAAAAAAACCTGAATTCTTTTAAAGCTCAGTTTTTATAAGCAATTAAACACCTAATAAGACAACATAGAAATTATCTTGAAAAACATAAACTGTTGTTTCTTAAGCCAGTTACAAAAAAAGGCAAATAAAAACCTTCTGCAGTGTGACTGCTTTTTCTTATGAGAAACCTGTTTAGATAATCTGAAAACCAAACTGGATGAGAATGCTTGAATTTAATCAGATACAGGAAGAGTGTGTTCAAGGTTATAAGTATGTCAGGGAAATACCTGACTCTTAGGAATGGCATGAGAAGTTCCTTGATTACACTGAAATATTTAGACATATAAAGAAAAGTCAAGAGAATAGAATCAAGTTATACTGAAGGAAAACACTGCTTTTTTTCCCTTCAAGATAAAAACATTTCAGCATTAGGCAACAATAACTTAGAATTGGAAAAAAAAGTTATAGAAGCTGACAAAGAACTGAAGGAGAGTTATCATCTCAGGTCTTCCAAAACGAGAAAAAGTGACAGCAGTGAGACATAACAAAAGCTGAACTTCTAAGATATGAATCTGAGAAGTTTTCAAAAGAAATAGGTTAGAAAACTAAAAGGCAAAATCTGTACTTTCATGAAAAGCCAATCAATACCTTTAAAAAATCCTTATTTTAAAATAGAAGACGAATAACTACTTTCACATCTCTCTCCTCTACTGACCAGTTTCTTTTTACCTTTTTAAATAAATAATTTCTAAATAACCACCAAAGTAGACTTTTTTTTATCACTAACAACATAACTTACAGAATTATATGTTGACTGGAATTACTATTCTTAGTAACCTTAAATGTTAGTAAAAATCTAGGAAGCAACAAATGCTGAACTGTCTGTCAGATGTTAGCGTTTTATAGATGAAACCATTCCACAACATTAGAAACATGTTTTCCCATATCGTAATCTTTTCTTTTACAAAAAAAAAAAATTATTTCAAGAACTTTTAGGGTACAGTGATTTTTTGTTTTGTCTTGTTACGTGGATGTATTATATAATGGTACATTTTAAGATTTTAGTGCACCCATCACCCAAACAGTGAACATTGTACCTAATATGTCATTTTATTTAAATATCTAGCCCTCTCCTACCCTTCCCATTCTGAGTCTCTAAAGTCTCATATCATGCTGTACGCCTTTTCATACTCATAGCTTAGCTCCTATTTATAAGAACACGTGTTTTTTGTTTTTTCCCTCCTAAGTTACTTCACTTAGAATAACAGCCTTCAGCTCCAAGTTGCTGCAGAAGACATTATTTCACTACTTTTTATGGCTGAGTAGTATTCCATGGTATATATATACCACATTTTTTCTAATCTACTTATTAGTTAATGGGAACTTAGGTTGGTTCGACATCTTTGCAACTGTGAATTGTGAATTGTGCTGCTATAAACATGTATGTGCCAGTGTCTCTTTCATTAATGACTTATTTTCCTTTGGGTGGATACCCAATAGTGAGATTACTGAATGAAATGATAGATCTACTTGTAGCTCCTTAAGGAATCTTCATACTATTTTCCATAAAGGTTGTAACAATTTACATTCCCACCATCAGTGTATAAGGCTCCCCTTTCCCCACATCCATGTCAGCATTTATTGTTGTTTTTTTTTTTTTCCAATAATAGCATTCTTGCAGGAGTAAGATGGTATCTCATTGTAGTTTTAATTTGCATTTCCCTGATGATTAGTGATGATGACCATCTCTTCATATGGTTTTTGGTGATTTGTATAGCTTCCTTTTAGAAATGTCTATTCATGTACTTTGCCCACTTTTTATGGGATTATTGGATGTTTTTCTCACTGATTTTTTTGACTTTCTTATAGATTATGGGTACTAGTCCTCAGTTGGATGTGTAGTTTGCAAATATTTTCTATCGTTCTCTGTGTTTTCTCTTGACTATGATTATTATTTCTTTTGCTGTGCAGAAGCTTTTTAGTTTAATTAGGTCTCATCTATTCATACTTGTTTTTACCACATTTGCTATTGGGATCTTAGTCACAAATTCTTTGCCTAGGCTGATAACTAGAAACGTTGTTTCAACATTGTCTTTGATATGATTTGGCTGTGTCACCACCCAAATCTCATCTTGAATTGTAACTCCCTAAATTCCCATGTGTCATGGGAGGAACCCAGTGGGAGGTGCTTGAATTATAGGGATAGATCTTTCTTGCCTTGTTCTCATGATAATGAGTGAGTCTCATGAGACCTAATAGTTTTAAAAATGTGAGTTTCTCTGTATAAGCTCTCTCTTTGCCTGCTGCCATCAATGTAAGATGTAACTTTTCTCTTCCTTGCCTTCTGCCATGTGAGGCCTCTCCAGCCATGTGGAAATGTAAGTCCGTTAAACCAATTTCTTTGGTAAATTGTCCAGTTTCACGTATGTCTTCATCAGCAGTGTGAGGACAGACTAATATAGTAAATTGCTATCAGTTTGAATGGGGCACTGCTGAAAAGTACTTCAAAATGTGGAAGCAGCATTGAAACTGGGTAACAGCCAGAAGTTAGAACAGTTTGGAGGGCTTAGAAAAGACAAGAAAATGTGGGAAAGTTTGGAACGCCTTAGAAACTTGCTGAGTGGCTTTGAAAAAAGTGCTAATAGTGATATGAACAATAAGGTCTAGGCTGAGGTAGTCTCAGATGGAAAGGTGGTACTTACTGGAAACTGGGAAAAAGGTGACTCATGTTACATTTTAGCTAAGAGACTGGCAGCGTTTTGCCCCTGCCCTAGAGATCTGTGGAAACTTGAACTTGAAAGGGATGATTTAAGATATCTGGCAGAAGAAATTTCTAAGCAGCAAAGCCTTTAAGAGGTGACTTGAGTGATGTTAAAGGCATTCAGTTTTATAATGAAAACAATGGAAGTTTGAAAAATTTGCAGCCTAATAATGTGATAGAAAAAAAAATCTCCTTCTCCGAGGAGAAATTCAAGCCAGCTGCAAAAATTTGCATATTTAACCAGGAGTCAAATGTTAATCTTAAGACAATGGTAAAAATGTCTCCAGGACATAATTGGCGGTCGTGGCAACTCCTACCATCACAGGCCCAGAGGCCTAAGATGAAAATACGGTTTCATGGGCCAGGCGCAGGGTCCCCATGCTGTGTGCAATCTAGGGACTTGGTGCCTTGCATTCCAACCACTCCAGTTGTGACTAAAAGGGCCAAGGTACAGCTTAGTCCATGGCTTTAGAGTGTGCAAGCCCCAAGCCTTGGCAGCTTCCATGTGGTGTTGAGCCTGCAGATACACAGAAGTCAAGAATTGAAGTTTGGGAACCTCTGCCTAGATTTCAGAGGAAGTATGGAAATGCCTAGATGTCCAGATGGAAATTTGCTTCAGGAGTGGGGCTCTCATGGAAAACCTCTGTTAGGGCAGTGGAGAAAGGAAATGTGGGGTCAGATCCCCCACACAGAGTCCCTACTGGGGCACCACCTAGTGGAGCTGTGAGAAAAGGGCCACTGTCCTCCAGATCCCAGAATGGCAGATCCACCATATATCCAACCGCTTGCCATATATAAAATTCTTGCCTGACAGTACTTCTGTTTAAGAAGGCTGAAGATAGGAGTCCAGTCTCTTCGGGCTTGTAAGGTTTCTGCTGAGAAGTCTGCTGTTAGTCCAAAAGATTTTCCTTTATAGGTTACCTGATGCTTTTGTCTTATAGCTTGATGACTATATGCCTTGCTGAAAGTATTTTTGCAATGAATTTTCTAGGAATACTTTGAGCTTCTTGGATTTGAATATCTACATTTCTAGCCAGGCTGGGATGTTTTTCTCAATTATTCCTTCAAATACATTTTCCATAGGTTGTTTTCTCTTCTTTCTCATGAATACCAATTTTTCTTAGGCTTTGTCATTTTACATAATTTCATATTTCTTGAAGGCTTTGTTCATTTGTGATTGGGTTGATTCAAAAGCCTTGTCTTCGAGCTCTGAAATTCTTTCTTCAACTTCTTTTAGTCTATTGTTAAAACTTTCCAGTACATTTTATAATTCCCTAAGTTTGGCTTTTATTTCCAGAAATTATGATTTTTTTTAATGACCTCTATCTCTCTAGAATTTTTTTTTCATATCCTGAACTGCTTTTAAAATTTGTTTATTATGGTTTTTCCTTCCTCTGATATCTCCTTGAGTAGCTTAATAATCACCATTCTGAATTCTTCATTTAATATTTCAAAGATTTCATCATGGTTTGGATCCATTGTGAGGAAGCTAGTGTAATCTTTTGAGTGTGTGATACAACCCTTGTTTTGTTATATTACCAGAATTACCTTTCTGGTTCCTTCTTATTTGGGAAGACTATTTCATCTAATTATTGTTGAATTTATGTTGGATTTGACCTTGTGTGTTTTTCATTTGTTTGTTTTTCTGTTTGCTTTTTTTTTCTCTTAAGGGATGTGACTTTAATGCTTATAGTTAATTATGACCTAATTTTGTTATTGGTGCTTTCAGGGGAGAAGACTCTGTAAGAGTTCTTGAGTATAGAATCTTTGTATGATGGCTTTCTTACATGTGATTGTAGTAAAAATGTGCTTGATGTGTGAGCAAATTTACTGTCTTCTGTGGGATTGGATTGGTAGACTTTATCTCATTCCCCTATGGCATGGACTTTTAAATTTATTAATGTTTCTCTAATGTTTTATTTACTAGTTTGATGGCGCAGGCTTCAGGCCAGTAGTTGAGGTATCCCTGGGTAGAAACCTCTTTTAGCTAAAGCAAGTAGGATGAATTAATACCCAATAGTGCACAGAAGTTCCAGCCTTGAAGCAGATGGCTAGAGCAGCTCTTAATGAGTGATATTGAGTCTTGCCCTGGAGAAGAGTTGGAGCCACTTTAGTCAGCTTTCTGGCCAGGTCAGTGGGAAAGTGATTCATGTCTCAGTCACACTCCTGTCCCATTGCTCAGCTATTCAGATTAAATAGGCACCTCTTTTCAACTGTAGGAATATTGATGTTCCAAGTAGACTTGGAATATTGATGTTCCGAGGAATTGTGACTCTGTCTCTGATGCAAGCCTGAACCTGGAGGATGTTCTTCCTGTGAGGATATAGTCATCCTGATGTGTTCGAGAAAGGCTGTCTATAGTTGCACCCACACCAAACTCCCATGGGAGAAGTCCCAGCTGTGCCTGTGGTGGTGGACAAGGTAGGAGGAAGGGTCTCTAAGACCATTCATGCACACCAGGTCTGTCTGACTGTTGGGTTAGAGTTACAGACTTTTTCTGCTAAGCCCATCATTGCAACTGTGACTCTGCTGAAACTTCCCACCAGTGGAAAGATCTGGTGCTAAAGATTTGCTGTCTGGATTCTTTTATCCCATTGGGGTGTTCTCTTGATGTGGTGCACTCCCTTTTCTCCTAGGAGTAGCTAAGAGACTAGCCTGACTACTATGAATGTTGTTGCTCCTCTGAGTCTAGCCTACCAGTGAAGTTGTCATATGCTAGACTGGTGCTGGGGAAAGTCTGCAATGAATCCATTGATGTGAACTGTCCTCAGGTCTCCTAGCAGGGGGTTCCAGCACCAGCATTAATGGGAGTGGCAGGGGAATGACATAGATTTAGTGGGATTCCTTGGTTTTGGATAGCCTTAGTATGTTGACTTTTGCAAATGTCAGTTATAGGAATAATGAACTTGTCACACGGACAGACTCAGGACTTCCTGGTTAGCCAGAGTGGTGTAGGCTGTGGTGATAGCTGAAATTGTGCAGCCATTTTCTCCTTTCTGGGTACAGCGTTATTCTACCAGAGATGCTATAACAGACTGTGTTTTTTGGCCCCCAGCCAGGAGGTGGTACTTGCATAACAGCACTGGCTGCAGTAGAAGCAGTGGGATTTTTGCTTGCCTTTTGTTGCCCAGTGGGGTTTATCTGTTTTCTCAGGCAATGAGTGATGTCATGTAGCTTCCCAAATTTTCTGTCCTTCATGTTAAGCCACCAGGAGTGGTGGTGGGACAAAACCACATGGGAGCTGCGTCAGGTGGGTCTGTGCTCTGATTCTCTGTGTGTAGGGCAAGCAGCAGCTCCTGTGGGTGTCAGGAGATTGGTGCAGTTCTCAGGCCACTGGGTTGATGTTCCAGAAGGGAGGGTAGCTGCCTTTGCCACACAGAAGAGTTCAAGCAAGGAGTGGGGAGTACCAGACACCAGTAAGTCCCATACAGATCCCACACACTTGGTGAGTCAGATCCACTTTGACAGTGTTCCTCTAGTAGCAGTGAGCCAAGTTCCAGGCAACCTGCACTCTGAATTCACAACTGCCCCAGGCCCCATGGAGATAGCAACTATGACTTTCAGGCCACACGTCTCCTCATCCACCTGCAAACCCATGTACCCATCTCCTGCACTGTTACAGTCTGCTTTTCACATCTTCCTTTTAGATTTTCTGTCTTTTCTGAAAGTGTCAGATATTCAATTGTCAGTGAAATTAACTTAACATACCTAAAAGCCTTAGAGCATGTTGGTAACTGATCAATGTTAGTTCATTACCTTTACGATATGAGTGTGTTTGCTTTCATTCGTCCTATTTTGTTGCTTTGTGCTTCTAATTCTTTCTAGACTGCTAAAATATCTAATTTTCAACTAATTGTCAATTTTTTCATAACCTTCTTTCTTTCAAAAGGACCTCAAAAGCCAAAGTAAAATTGTCAATACATTTGACTACATTGAAATTTAAAATCTTTGTATTCCAATGACAGTCATAAACAAAGTCAAACATTATACTGTAAATAATATTTGTAATATGTGTAAGAATATGTTATTAATCAAAATAGTTGAAGAGCTGCAATAAGAAAAAAATATATAAGAAAAGGGTTAAACACAGGAATGGACAATAGACAGAAGAGAAAATATAATACAATACCTATCGCACTTTCAATGGTTTTGTCTTTTTTGGAGGACAGGAATGGAAAAAATCTATTCTAAAATTAATATGAAACCTCTAGGAACCCTGTATTAGATAGCTCTTGCATTGCTGTAAAGAAATATCTGAGACTGAGTAATTTATAAAGAAGAGAAAGTTAATTGGCTCACCATCTGCGGACCATATAGAAACTACAGCATCAGCATCTGCTTGTCTTTTGGGGAAGGCTTAAGGAACTTTTACTCATATCAGAAGGTGAAGCAGGAGCAAGCATCTCATACGGCAGAGCAGAAGGAAGAGAGAGAGGCAGGAAGTGCCACACACATTTATATGATCAGATCGCATGAGACATCACTCACTATGGTGAAGACAGTACCAAGCCATGAGGGATCTGCCCCCATGACCCAAACACCTCCACCAGGCCTCATTTCCAAGACTGGGGATTACATTTCAATATGACATTGTGGGGAACAAATATCTAAACTATCAGACTCTGAATAGCCAAGACAATTTTGATAAAGAACAAAGCTGTAGGAGTCATACTTCCTGACTTTAAGACTTACTACAAAGCTGCAGTAATCAGAAAAGCATGGTAGTGACATAAAGAAAGACATATAAACCATTTAAATCAAGTAGAGAGCCTAGAAATTAAGCCTAACATGCATGATCAAATAATTTGTGGCAAGGGTGCTAAGACAATTTAATAGGGAAAGGACAGTCTTTTCAAAAAATGATGCTGAGGAAACTTAATACCCACATGCAGAAGAATTACTAAATTGGGCCTTTACTTAATAGAATATTCAAAAATTAACTCAAAATCATCAAGACCTAAATGTAAGATCTAAAACAATAAAACTCTTAGAAGTAAAAAGGACAAATATTTTATGACACTGGATTTTGAAATGATTTCTTAGACGTCACACTAAAGGGACAGACAACAAAATAAAAAATGGACAGATTGGAATTCACAAAAATGTAAAAGTTTTGTGCCTCAAAAGGCATCATCAACAGAGTGAAATGGTAAATATCAGAGTGGGAGAAAATATTTTCAAGTCATATATCTGATAAGGGATTAAAATCAAGAATATACTAAGTACTCCTAAGACAAGAACAGCAACAACAACAACAAAGAAGTAACTCTGTCCATAAATGGGTAAAAGACTTTAGCAGACATTTCTCCAGAGAAGATAAGCAAATGGTCAATAAGCTCATGAAAAGATGCTCAACGTTACTAATCCTTAGGGAAGGCAAAACTATAATGAGATACCACCTTACATCCATTAAGATGGCTACTGTTTAAAAAAAAACAAACAAAAAACAAAAACAGAAAACAAGGGTTGGCCAGGATATGGAGAAATTGGAAATGTCAATCACGGTTAGTGGAATGTAAATGTTAGGTGTACGGACAGAATGGAAAGCAGTTTGGTGGTTCCCGAAAAAATTTAAGTAAAATTACCATATGATTCAGCAATTTTACTTTTGGGCACATCCCCAAAAGAATTGAAAGTATGGTCTTGAAGAGATATTCATATACCTGTGTCCAGCATCGTTCACAATAGCTAAAATGTAGAAGCTGTCCAAGTGTCCATCTGTGAATGAACGGATAAACAAAAAGTGGAATATCCATACAATGGAATATTATTCAGCCTTCAAAAGAAAGTTCTGCAATATGCTGTAACATGGATGAAACTTGATGACATTATGCCAAGTAAAATAAGCCAGTCACAGTAAGACAAATGCTGTATAATTCTACTTATATGAGGTATTTAGAGTACTCAAAACTTATAAAAACAGAGAATAGGATGGTGGTTGCCAGGGAATGGGGGTGAGGGTAATGGGAAGTTATTTTTAGTAAGTATGGAGTTTCATTTTTATAAGATGAAAAGCATTATAGAGATGGATGGTGGTGAATGGTCATAAATCATTATGAAAATGTATTTAATACCACTGTACTGTACACTTAAAAACAGTTAAATAGTAAATTGTATGTTATGTGTATTTTACCACAACAATTTGGAAAATGAACAAACCTACAGGAATCCTTTATTGCAAGTTATTAGACTTGAATAGCAATCAAACCAAGGTACATTTTTATTTTTTATGGTCAAATAAAATTCTATTGATAATTCCTTTGAAACAAAGAAAGGAACACAAGAAATGCTGAAATATAGATGGGCTCACTTTAGCTGATCAATAGCTAGTCAATATCTTTGGCCTCAGGGTTGGAAACCTCCTATCTAGTCAAAATTTCTATTCTCTTGGCTTCTGGCAGGTGGGAGGTGGATGTAGTAGTATCTACTACAGTTGCTAAGATCTAAGCTCATCCTGTCCTTCAGAGAAGGTTTGTGTGCCCTTCTAAAGCTGTGACCAGATTAGTAGAGGTGTTCTTTTAATTAATCAAAACCAGCAATGAACTCTCCAAAAAAGTCATAAACCATGCTCTGGCCCCAAGCTGCACTGATCATGGATGTAGAAAAGCCTTCTCAATGCTAGAGGAATCTAGAAATCTTTAAGATGTAGTGGTGGTTTACCTTTTTGTTTTAATAAGAATCAGTGTTTTTGTGATTTGTATTAGGGTCTCTTCCAAGCAAAATGAGTTCGGAAGGGGTGGAGGAAGGGAACATCATTAGTTTGCTATTATTGAATGACTGGGAAGACAGAATAAAATTGTTATGACATGGCCTGGTCTGGGAGGCAGAGGAGAAGAAACAGATGGGAAAAGTTGATAGTGCTGACTGTACTTCTCTGTCTGTCTGGAAATATCAGTGTGGTGTCTATATAAGGAGCACGGGTTTTGAAGTCAGACAAACTTAAAATTATGCCTGTGATCTGTCTCTTTCTGGCTGTGTGACCTTCAGTTTGTTACCTCTCTTTTAGTTTTCTTGTGTGTACATTGAGATTTATAATTGTGAATATATGACAGGGTTGTATTAACTTAAATAAAGTAAATTAAATTGCCTGGTTTAATAACTGGCATATTTTGTGAGCTCCATAAATAGTAGCTGTGTATTGACTTTCTTTTAAATATCAGTTGGCGACTCTCTCCAAAACCTCTTGTGCAGCTTTCACCAGTAACCCCAGGTGGACTCCACCTTCATGCCTCTCCTGATGCTTATACAACTTGCCTTTGCACATTGTTGTGTACTGATTTATTTAACGTCTGTCCCTTGAACTTCCCATGAGCTCTTGGAGTTTACTGACTGCCTTATTTATCTTTGCAACCCAAGCAATTCCCACAGAGCCTGGCAATAATACTCACCAACAAATGCTGTTGGGTTCAATGTGTCAATGGGTTTGAAGACTGTGACAAGGCTACAGGATGACTCAATAGTAAAACCAAAGCTACATTTGGATAAAGCTAACTCCAAACTAATGAAACACCCAGGGTGTCCCTGCTAGAGTTGCAGATGGCCATAGTGATGTTGAATAGTTACGACCATTTCCTGAAAGATGAGGGTTAAAAGGGCTACAAGCACTGAAGCAAGATTTTTTTCCTTGCCATATATGATCCACGAGACCAAATTTAACACTCTCTCCAGATGGTGCTGGAACCAATTCAAATCAAGTTAAGGACAGAAGGTTTTTCCCTCCCCCAAATTATTGTATTTTGTAAGTCTTTTACCTTGATATATGACGGCAACTCCATTGGAACTGAACTGAAAATATCCAAGGTAAAGGTTGTTTTTATTTCTTGAGATTTTTGATGCCTCATCCTCCACTGGAATGTCATCAGAGTGCTTTTATTTAATAAAACCCCCAAATCATTCAGCCTAGAGCAGTCCCACAGCCCCAGGATGCCTCATTCTTAGATAACAAAACCAGCTGTTGCTCACCCACCAGCCCAACACAGATCAAAAGTCTGGCAGGTTTCCCTCAAGCCCCATCTCAGCTAAATGAAAGCTCCTTAGCATCCCCAAACTTTATGCCACCCACCCGTGTTGAGTTGGCCACCAGCCACAGCAATGGCTCTTCCAGCCCACCTCCCAGGCATTGTTGCTCTGTGCTGCTAAGGGGTCTGTTAATTTTCATCACCATTATGCTTACCTGACTCTCTTTCAAATTCAGAGCACTTTTTCTTTTCCCGTTAGACTTGGGCTTTTGTGTACTTTTCTTTTATTGGAATTGGCAACATAGAGCTATTTAAATACAGCTCCATCTGTCAGAGTCGGGTCCTGCAGGTAGAGTGTCATGTTTGATTTCAGATTATCATTTGTTGTGTTGTCAAGAAGGACTTGGGGGAGGAAGGAAAAAAAAATGCCTGTGTTCAAACTGCTCTTTGGTTAAAATGCACAAAGAACTTATTTGCAACTTTGACCACGGCTCTGATCAATGTGCCTCATATTTCTTTACAATCATGGCAATGGCCTCTGTAACATTCAGAAGGTGGTTCCAAAAGAATTGTTTGCGAACAGAAAGCCAATCTTAACCTTGAGCTTTGGAGCCCACCTTGGTCATTCCTTATCTGTAAAGCAACCAGTCGAGTAAGGCTTGTCCCTAGTAGGTAAAAGTGTGAGTGTAAATGGAACCAATAGATCCTTGCTTAACTCAACAATACACGGAGTACATAAAGGTGGGATGGGCTACTCACGGAATTTCTGTTTCTAACTATCTGTGCCAACAAGATGATCTAAATACAGAATATGTTTTAAACGCTGTTTGTCACAACACATTTATAATTGTAAGACATTAAAAACAAGATAAACATTCAACAATTAATAACAGAACAGCAGAATGTTGATGATTGCTACAACTGAAAAATGGACACATGGTGGTGCATTGTGCCATTTACTTTTCCAATAAAAATAATAGTTATAAAGGCAATGTTACCCCAAAACCAACATAAAAATTACAGACATGATGTGCTTAGTGATCATTAAAAATACAAAGACAAATGGTAGAAAAATCATATATCCAAAGGTATTGGTTGCTAACTGCACATATGAAACAAGTGGCATGTGGTCTAACTCTTAGTGCAACAACACAGACACACTGTTGTAAATACAAGTCTGCTCTAAAGAAATATAGGCACTCCAGGCAAGGGTTGCATTTCACTTGTTTGCTTGGGGGTTTAGTGGTAGCAAAATGACAGTCTCACAAAAACCGACTTTCTGTTTTTGTGAGAAAGTAGAAAGGAGGAGGAGGTAGAAGTAAAGTTTGGCACGATGCAGGAAGAGGACAGGGTAGAGGTGCTGCAAAAGCTGCAGAGAACGTGAGATAGGCAGAAACATATAGGCATCGAGATATGCGAAATGTGGATGGAATGTGAAACTTGTCATTGAATCCAGGTGGGAAAATGGTTCCCTTCTCAGACACAGATTTCAGGAGTGGGCTTTGCTATTATAGACAAAGTTTTTCCTTCCCAGCCCTTTAACCGCTAGCACCCCGTGCCATAATCCAGGTACCAAGTTTGAGCTAGGCAAGTGGCTGCTACAAGCAACATTTTCTAGCCTGTTTTGCTGTTAGGTATAGCCATGTGATTAAGTTACGAATGTGAGTAGAAAGGATATAGGCAGCTCTGATCATTTTCTAAAGGATGATTACCCTGTCCTTTATCCATCCTCTGCCTTCCACTGTCTAGAAAGGCTGCTGTTAGAGCTGGTGTAAGGCAATGCATTAAGGATGGCAGAACCAACTCCCCAGCCCACATTTGGGGATAACTGTGAGAAGTAGATTAGACTCCCTACCCAGTCTGAGATGATTGTGTATGAGAGAAATAAACTTGTTTGAGCCACTGTACTTTAGCTATCTTCATAACAGTAGTTTCTAGCAAATACAGTTTCTTAAGCAAAGTTGTGCTGGAGCAAGCTTATACGGACTTATGAGACCATTATTTGATATTCAAGAATTTTTTGAGATTGTTGCTAAACTGTTCATGGGAGTATTTAAATAATGAAAATCAGAAAAATGCTACAAATTAGGGCTTTATTTCATAATGCAAATATTTATAAGAATATATAAATATTTATAGTACAAATATATATGTTTTATTTTGAAGAGCAGATTTAACTGCATGTCACTAAGTATGAGCATTCAATGAGAAAAATGTATATAAATGCTTGGCAGAGTTAATGGAATGTATTAAATTCTTAATAAATGCTAATTAATAATACTAATAGTTGCATTAAAAATGTAAACAAATTTAACTCTTCACATTCAAAGAAAAACTATTTATATCTTATTTCCTCTTCCCAAATCACAAAGAATCTGCCATGTGCAAAGCAAACCCTATGAAATGCCATATTCTCTCACATTTATGTTGTGTATAGCAAATAACTGGGCTTCATAGCATGTTTTTACTTCTTTTCTAATTTTCAGAGCTGATTATCAACTTGTTCAGTAAAGTTCTTTTTATTTTCTCATAAGCAAGATAGAAAAAAAATTGCAAACTGGAAAAGGTTTCATATCAAACCATGCTTTTTAAATCTTCTTAAATACTGTGGATAAATTTTTCTAAATTTCCAACTCTTCTTTCCTTGGTATGTTCAGTTTTGAAGAGCCTCCTTAATCAGTGAAGTTTTCAGCACAATTGCCTCCTTCATTAAATTGTTAGGAGCCTCAGAATGTCCAGAATACATTTAATTCCAAAATTACCAGGCCATTGATGATAAAAAAAAGTTTGAAATTTGTGATCTTTAATTTATCAAATTTTGCACTCTTCTTGTGTCTAAGGATATGAAACAGATAATCTACCCACTTTCTTTTAAGACATACTGATGAGATTGCCCATCCATAATCAATTGCAGTACTCTCCTGCTGAAATTGAATAGTAATTGAGATCTTTCTCAACAAAGCGTTCCAGGCAGGCACTATCGATTCAAAGTGAAAATTCTTTACCAATTCAGTACAGCCTAATCTCTTACCACTACAGGAATCATGGGACTAAAGTCCCCAGTTTCTACATCAGGGATCCTGATAACTAGCTGAGACCTTCTGATCCCAGGCATTTTCCTGATATGCTGGTTAGACCTGATATTCTAGTTTGTGTTGTTCTTGAAAAAGTCCAGATTCCATAACATAGCTTAAAGTTTCATCACATTTTGGCTCCAGCCTACCATTCCTCCTCATCCTACACAACTACTCACCTCAGGCTGGTTATTTTTAAAATCTTCTATCTGTTTCACCTCTGTTCTTGGCTCTGGTATGTTGACTTCTGCAGGTGATATCATTTGGGCTCACTTAGGGTTTGAGTGGTATGTTCCCTCCTTATGGCAACAATCAATCAAGCATTCTCCCACTTCTACATCACTCCCTGAATCTTCTCATTTATGTGGCTTGCTCCAGTATATTTCTGGAAGTTCATTTTATGCATTCAGCATTCCTTCTGGCCTTACACAGCCATTTTCCCCTTCAGCGGCAATAATGAGAATGGTACTTCCTACACTTATTTATGTATGTATTTATTTACTCATAGAGACAGGGTCTTGTTATGTTGCCCAGGCTGATCTCCGACTCACGGGCTCAAGCAATCCTCCAGCCCCAGCCTCCCAAAAGTGGTGGAATTACAGGCATGAGCCACAACACCAACCTGCTTTCTACAATTTTAAAGGGCTATGTTTGCCAAATGAAAAGAACCCTCGTTCAACATCTCGTAATCCTGTCTTCCTCATGAATCTTCATTCCATCTTCTCTTGTTCCTTTGACAGAAGGACAGAAGCCATTTGAGAGTGAGCAATTTGGTTTTGTCTATGCCATCCATTGACATTACAGCAGAGGCTCCGCCAAGCTTATCTCTGATTTCTTTGATCATTTTATTCTATGAATGTGACTAAAAAGGCATTTGATTATCTTTAACCTTATATGCTCAATTTGAAATTACCCCCTTGGACACTGTATTTATAGATGTAAGCCACCATCTCATATTGATCTTTAGTTACAGGACCATATTTCCTCCTTTTGCATATCCATTACCTTTTAACCTCGGTGCTCACTGGAGAATTACCTGGACACAAATAATAATTTTTGATAGTCTATTTGGAGTCATTCCTCATTTGTACTAAACTAGAGATCAATTCAAATATGAACTCTCTGAGATATCTCTTATCCTTCTCAAAGAGAATAGATTATAAGTATTTATATAGAGAGGCATAGTTCATTATCTGCATTCCATTTTATCATTTATATAAACCAAATAAACAGTAAATTATTATATGTGTCTTTAGTACCACCCCTCCACACACAGAATTGTCTTTTTTTTTTTTAACAAAAGGAATAAAGATGAGGCTCAGAAGTTCATACAGATAAAGCTGGTAGAGCCAGGTCTAGATTTCAGCCCTTTAATGTTTACTTTATCCTCAGCAACCCCACTCAGAAAGGATTAAGTAAATACTTTGACATCTCAAACAATTTATTTCACTTTCTCAATCAAGAAAAACCCACCAAGTGGTTCCCTGCTTTTAGGCTAGCCAAGTGACAGTTTTGAGAGCTCTTAAAAGAAGGAGTCTGTGACTAGGTTGACAAAAATATTCCCTTATGGATTCAGAACAGGACCAATGTTTACACCTTTATCTTCAGAGTCATATTTATATGATACCATATGTGTTTTTCTACTCACATCATGCTACCTCATCAAGTGTCCTTATTTCTCATGTAAGTGGTCGATTCTGCTGTGTTCCCCAGGCCATCTAGATCTGCAGAATTGATGTCCCATGTTGCCATGTTGTCACTTTGCACAGTAGCTCCGGGAATCACTCCTTAAAGGAAGTCTCTTGGGACTAAGTTAGGAATTCCTCTTACCAGTGTCTTTTTTACATGTCTCTACATTCCTTTTCCAGTTGCTAATATAAAACAAATGCATCATTTTATGGGGGAGCGATGGGAATGCTGTGCATTTTATTTAATTGCTTGAGGTTCATGCTACATTTCTTTGACAACAATGGTAGGTTTAAAAGCCCTCCGGATAATAAAGGTCAAATTGTATGTAACCAATTAGTAATCAGTGCTATTTTCTGAACTTGATTGTCCTCTTTAAAAGATGGTTGATGTCTACCCTTAGATAAGATTTTTTAAATATTATGATTATTATGTGAATATTGATTTTTCTGTTTCTTTTGATGATAAACATTGCTTTATAACGTATTTTGTGTTATTGTGATAAACTACATTTGGTTATATTTTACAGACAATAAAAGTAGGTAGTCATGTAACCAACATCACAAGCAAGATGTAGAACATTCCAGTGCCCTTAAACTATGTCCCAAGTCCCTTGCAGTCAATTTCTTTCCTACAACAGCAGCACCTGGCAATCATTGATTTATTTTCTATATAGATTTTACTCTTCTAGAATGTCATAAAACGAAATCACATAATACGTAGTGCTCTGTGTCTGGCTTCTTGCAATTAGCACAATGCTTTTGAGATTCATCCATATTCTTACATGAATTGGTAGTTTGTTTCTTTTTGTTGCTGACTATTAATGCATTGTATGGATCCACTACAATTCTTCGTTCATTCACAAGATGATGGACATTTGAGTTGTTGCAGTTTTTGATATCAATAAAGCAACAGTGAACATTCATGTACAGGTTTTTGTGTAAACATATGTTTTCATCTCTTTTAAGTAAATACCTAAGAGTGGAATACTAGGTTATATGGTGAGTATGTGTTTAACTTTTTAACTTTATAAGTTAAAAAACTATTTTCTAAAGTGGCTATAACATTTTACCTTCCCACTAATATGTGACTGTTGAGTTATTCACGTTATTGTCAATGCTTTGTATTTTTAGTCTTTTGAATTTTAGGAATTCTAGTGCACATGCAGTGGTATTTCATTGTCGCTTTGATAAATTTTTCCCTAATGACCAAGCATTCAGATTATCTTTAAAATTTTTTTTTTTTTGGTAACGTCTCACTATGTCATGCAGGCTGGAGTGCAACGATATGATCATGACTCACTGCAGCCTCCATCTTCTGGGCTCAAGCTATCCTCCCACCTCAGCTTCTAGAATAGCTGGGACAACAGGTATGTGCCATCATGCTCAGCTAATTTTAAATTTTTTTGTAGAGACAGGATCCCACTATGTTACCAGACTGGTCTTGAACTAGGGGCTCAACTGGTTATCACAGCTTGGCCTACCAAAGTGCTGGGATAACAGGTGTGAGCACTGTATCTGGCTCACACAAGTTATTTTTTAATGTGTTCATTTGCCATTCCTTTGACATTTTTGTTGAAGTATCTGTTAAATATTTGGCTCAGTGTTTTTAAATCAAATTATATTTCTTCTTCGTAAGTTTTAAAAGGTCTTTGCATATGCTGGATACAAAGTTTTATCAGACACATGTTTTGATAATATGTTTTCCCAACTTGTAGAAATCTCACATTTTTGGCAGTCTTTTTTGAAGAGAAAAGTTCAGAATTATAATAAAACTTCAATTTATCAGTTGTCTTTTTATGGTTTGCCCATTCCTGTGATAAGGAATTTTTGTGCAATGAGTGGTCACAAGATTTTTCTCTGTGATTTCTGTTTTGATTTTTAAAATTTCAGCTCTTAACTTTAGGTCTATGGTACATTTTGAATGAATTTTTGTATGTGGTGTAAGGTACTTTTTGAGGAGGTGATTTGTTTTGCTTTGTTTTTTCTTATATACATCCAACTGTCTAGCACCATTAAATGAAAATATTAATTTTTCCTATTGGATTACTTTAGAACCTTTGTAAAAAATCAATTGACCTTCTGTTTATGTCTCCATTTTGGGTCTCTGGGCTATCTATTCTATACCACTAGCCTTCATATATGTCTTAGTCCATTCTTCTTCTTCCTTTTTTTTTTTTTTTTTAATAAAGAAGTACCTTAGATTGAGTAATTTGTAAAGAAAAGAGGTTTAATTGACACGGAGTTCTGCAGGCTGTGCAGGAAGCATGGCTGGGAACGCCTCATGAAGCTTACAATCATGGCAGAAGGCAAAGGGCATGTCTTATATAGCTGGAGTGAAGGAAGAGAGAATGAAGGGAAAAGGTACATACATTTTTAAACAGCTGGATCTCTTGATAACTCTATCATGAGATAGCACTGTGGGGATGTGCTAAGCCATTAGAAACCACCCCCATGATCCAATCGCCTCCCGCCAGGCTGCACCTCCATCACTGTGGTGGTAACTCCAATTGCAATTTGAATTGGCTGCAACTTCAATTCAACATGAGATTTAGGTGAGGACACAGAGCCAAACCATATCAATATAAATCTCATGCCAATTTCATGCTGTCTTGTTTAATCCAGCATCATAGTAAGTGTTGCAATCAGGTAGTGTGCCTCCTTCAGCTTTGTTTTTCCTTTAAAAATTGTTTTGCTTTGTTTTTCACTATTATAATAAAAAACAAAACTTAATCGTGTATCAGATATTCTGCTAAATACACCACATGTGTTTTTCATTTAGTCCTCAGTTCAATCCTATAAAATACAGTTAGATAAATTTGTAATAAGTTACAATGTTTGATAGCTGAGTAGAGTGGCTATGGTTAACAACAATGTATTGCATACTGTTATATAGCCAGTGGTGTGCACCTGTAATCCCAGATACTCAGGAGGCTGAGGCATGAGGATAACTTGAGCTGGGAAGGCAGAGATTGCAGTGAGCCAAGATCATGCCACTGCTCTCCAGCCTGGAGACCCTGCCTCCAAAAGTAAATAAATAAAAACATAAATACATAAATAAAATAGCTGGAACAGAGGACTAGAAATGTTCTCTACATACAGAAATAATAACTATTTGCCATGATGGATGCTCAAAATACTCTGACTTAATCATTATACAGTTTAATGTATATAATAAAATATTACATATACCCCCAAATATGTACAAATATTTTTATTAAAAATTACATAGATTTATTATTTTTATTTTCCAGATGAAGAATTTAGGTCTTTGAGAGAATGATAAATTAATCAAGGTCACATTTAGTAAGAAGGAGACCCAAGATTTTAATCCAAGTCTGTATAGCTTCAGAGGCTGAGCAGTTATGTACTAAGCTGTATTTATTCCACATCGTACTTACATAATCACTTTTCTTCTCATCCACTTTTAGACTGTCAACCCAGGGAAAATACTTTTTCTAATATAGGGTAGAAGTTAAATAAATATTATGATTGATTAATTCTTTTATAGTGTTTGGAACAGGGCCCTGTGCCCAGGTATCCAATCTTTGGATTGAATCAATTGAGAAGTAGTCACTGCTCTGGTGTTTTAGGATAGAAGGAGGCATGGTTTCAGTATTCTCATCCTTCTGCAGCCCTTGACACTCCAAAGCCTGGGCTGCAATGGGAGGCTCTGAAGCACAGCTGAAAGGGCAGTAATGAAAGTCCGACGCTAATAAAGTCCTGGGCTAGGGGTGTTTTTGCCCTAGCAGACTGTGATCTATATTTTCAGTGGCCTCCAATGCCCTTTTCAGCAGTCTCTTTACAGCTCATTGGTGGGTAATAAGTCTTGACCAGTATTGGTCTTTGACATAGGTAGTAAAATACACTCTAAAAAGAATCCAATGGAGTATAAAAGTCAGCATCAGGACAGTGCAGATGATTTCTGATGTAATATCTTTCCCATCTTGGATCACCAGGTACAAGATCCAGGGGGCAGGCATTTTGCTCAGCAGGCTAAATTATTATGTGGACAAAATCACATTCTGATTATTAGGTATGGAAGCTTACAAATAACCCTTTGTGTAAATTTGTTTTTGTAGTAGTTATGCTCAAAAGAAATAAAATTACCCATTTCTGATTGACAATGTCAGTTTACGGGTACTTTTAAATAAAATTGAGGAAAGTTGACCTAGATGGTGAAGGCCTAGGAGCAATATAAGATTTTAAAAGATTTGAGGGTACTCGGGGTGTTAGCCCTAAAAAACAGAAGACCAAGGTGGGAGCATGATACCTCTCTTCAAATATTTGAAATGGTCTTTTTGGCATGTTCAACAATGTTGCTCCAAAATTCATGTACATCTGGAACCTCAGAATGTGATTTTGGAAATAGTCTCTGAAGATGTCATTAGTTAATATGAGGTCATACTGGATTAGGGTAGGCACTAAATCCAACAACTGTTAGTCTTGTTAGAAAAGGGGAAGACACCTAGAGACATACAGAGGGAGGAAGGCCACTTGAAGACAGAAGCAGAGATTGCAAAGATGCAGCTATAAGCCAAAGAAAGTCAAGGCTTGTAGGGATCCAACGGAAGCTAGAAAGAAGCATGAAGTGTTCTTCCCTAGAGCCTTCAGAGGATTCACTGCTCTGCTGATGCCTTGAGTTTAGGCTTGTAGACTTTAAAGCTGAGAGATAAGTTTCTATTGTTTTAAGCCACCTGTTTGTGACTTGTGATGGAAACGTTTGGAAGTTAATATACAAATACTTTTAAAATAGAATTGGCAGAGCATTTTCTAGGTGTCTAAAATAAAGGGCAAAGGGAGGAAGACCCTAAGTTAACTTTTTCAACCAGACTCATGTGACAATGGAATGAGGGGTGTCCTGAAGCTGTGACTGTCCCACACTGAAAATATCATATGGACAGTCAATCTATAAGGGACATGGCAGAAAAATAATTATTAACTTGATTGGAGTTTGGAATAAATGAGCTAACAGAATATTAGACTGATGCAAAAGCAATTGCAGTTTGGCCATTGCTTTTTTTTTTTTTTTTTTTTTTTTGAGACGGAGTCTGGCTCTGTCACCCAGGCTAGAGTGCAATGGTGTGATATTGGCTCACTGCTGCAACCTCCGCCTCCCAGGTTCAAGCAGTTTTCCTGCCTCAGCCTCCAGAGTGGCTGGAATTACAGGCATATGCCACCATGGCTGACAAATTTTTTTGTATTTTTAGTAGAGATGGGATTTCACCATGTTGGTTAGGTGGTCTCCAACCCCTGACTTTGTGATCCACCCACCTTGGCCTCCCAAAGTGCTGGTTTTGCAAGCGTGAGCCACGGCACCTGGCCAGCCATTACTTTTAATGACAAAAACCACAATTAGTTTTGCACCAACCATAGTGCTTCCAGTATTAATAATCTATGACATAAATGAATATGTTATCCCTAAATATATATTTAAAATATAAACCACAGTTTTTCAAAAGTATTTATAAAATTACCAGAAACTCTGATTAGATTCCTCTATTAGTCTGAAGTTCCCTGATATAAACCACGATGAAGTAAATTGTTTTTTCTTGTTGGAAGTACATAAATTTAACTAGCTGTGACCAGCAGCTTCTTTTACAAAGATAGAAGAATGATATCATGCATCCTTACAAAGAAAAGTTTTTGCCTAGAAATTATGTTCTGTTATAGAATATATGAAAATTGTTCCTCCTGTTTCAAATAGAATGAGTGCTGTGATTAGATTTTATCGTCAAGCCTTTTTATGGTAAATTCAATTGCTTGCCTCACTTGCTTACCCTCTCTGTATTTACACCCTTTGCTATGTGTCTTGGAGTATTCCCTTAAGGAAGCAAAGTAAATTTGGGCTTGGCCATGCGACTTCTTTTAATGAATAGAATTTTAGCCGATGTGATACTTGTAGGAGGCTCAGAATCTTCTTGGATGGATGAATGTGACCCTTTGCATTTCTGTCTCTTTGCTGAGGACAGGTATTGGCTAGTTCACAGATCCAAATAGGATGACAGGCACATGGAATAGACATGGATCTTTTAGCATGGACCAAGACTGGCTGAGTCCAAGCTAGATCATTCAAGTCTCAGACAATCCACACACAAAGGATTAGGGTAAATGATGGTAGTTTTATGCCCAGGAGTTTTGTTTTGCAGCATTAATCTGGCAATAGCTGATGTCATCAAAATATTAAGATAGTAAATTGGATGTCATTGTTGTTCCATAATCTTCACTCCCACACCCAGAGTATGTAGTACCAGGGATTAGACAACCTCTTCCTAGCATATTTGACTTGAACTCAAATGCCCACATGGATCTTGGTCAGAGTCCACAAGACAAACTCTCTCCGTGCACTTCACCAAGTGTATTATGCCAGCGGTGGGTTGAGAAACAGTGAAAAACACTGCTGGCCGGCCAATAAATATCCATTGTCCCCCTTCCCTTACTTAAAGAACCTCAACATTATTTAGAAGTGACAATGTGCAAAGTTAAAAATACCTCTCCAACTCTTTTATGCCTCAGTTCTGTGAGACAAACAACTTTTGATCAGAAAGATAAAAGCCACCTGTTGAAGATGGCTGAACAGAACAAAACAGAAAACCAAAAGCTTGGTTTTCTGATGACATCATGAACATGCATACCATTTTGAACTCTTGCATCCTGAGAGGCAATTTGGTTAAATTACTGTTGTCAACTTTCTGTTATATGAAGTTTTAACTAATACAGAATTTGTTGTTAGATAGGGATCAGGCAGTTGTAGAACATACAATTGGCTGTGTGTAGGAGGTAGGCTATGGGTAATGAACATCCAGATATTGGACCCTGGTGATCTTTTCCATGAAGACGTTATAGATAGGAAGAAAATACAGCTTTGCTAAGTGAGGTGATTTTTGCCTGTGGCTTAAAGTATAAACTGACCAAGAGCCCTATAATATTAAGCCTGTCCATTAAACATAAGCCATCATAAACACTGCTATGAGCTAGTAGGCCTTGATGAGAAATCAGGTTGTGGTTCTAGCCTTTCATAAACATCTCTCATTAAGTATTTTCTGCCAGGACATAAGCTGACAGGCAAAGGGAACACTTTCTGAATGGAGCGTATTTTGTACTGCCTCATGTTAAGTATTTGGCACCAAGTGGAGGGCTCGGGGCATAGGCAGAGAATTCACAAATTAGTTGATAAAAGACAAGAGTCTTTGGGCTAAAAGAGAGTGTTTATGCAAGATTTTGCCTGCACATAGTATGCAACTTATTACATTTTTGGTAAAACCACATTAAAATCCAGGCTTGCCTATGTTCAACCCTGTGGCTGTACCTGGACCTCTAGGTTCAGTCTGCAATAAAGTAACAAAAGCTTTGAAACTTAAGGGGTCGGGATTCTCTAATTCCTATTTTAAATGTTGCCTTGGAGTTTAACAGACTAAAAGTATTCTTCCTAGAGGTCAGAACCAAGACAGTGGTAGACAATGAATGAGAGAGATTTGCCCACACAGCAGAATGAATCCTGTTAGAATACCTAAGCACATCTTGGAGTGCTCAGTATTTCTGTGAAACAGGAATGTTTGTTTCTCACCATCCCTTTCTCCAAATGGTAATACATGTTGTTGTTATCTGTCTCCTTTTCCACCATTGCATATCAAAAGAGATAACTTGTCTTTTAATGTTAAAGATCTTAAATATCAAAGGATCATGCATTTTATCCAGGCAGAGAGGAGTTTACATCACCCAGAAATCTGGACTTTGAACAGGATTAAGAAACTGGATGAGATTTTGAGATTGTCTCCTTTGAAAGGGGATGTATGTAGCTCAAGGGGTAAGCACTGGTACTTTGCTACCCAACATTTAGAATTTTACCTCTTACCCCAAATTTCATGCTATTGTTGAGGATGACAATGTGTCCATTTTAAAACCAAAAACGTTCCTCTTCAGAATTCTTTGCCTGTGGAGATGGTGCTGCATCCTAATTTTGGCATCTAAGATATATTGGCTGAGTGGAGATTCCAGAAGAGCTACAGTTTTCCAGAGTAAAATAATGACCTGGCTGTCACATACATTTCACCTTTCACATATGTGTCCAATTTCCTTCCTGGAACACAAATGCAGGTGGATTAACCGTCTTGTTTCTACAGGATGAGAGGCATCATAACACAATGATAGAAACGAAAGATAGAAGAACATGAGCTCCATGTAGCCTTGTGAAACCACTGCACCTTTATAATCTGCTTACTTCCCACCTGCTTGTCACATTAGAAAAGAAACACCCATTCAGTGAAGTTAGTGCTATAAGATTTCTCTTATATGCAGGTGGATATAACTCTACGTGATTGAATAAATTTTGGATATTCAAACAAATACGTTTTCTACACATGATAAAAATTTAAATACTGCTAAGGAGTGTTATTGTTAGGGAATGATAGGACTGTGAAAAACAAAACAAATAACAATATACAACATGTTTCAACTAGTATTTTTCTCATGATATTTGGAAATATTCACAAGTTCCAACTGAAAGGATTTTGTCAACAAAAAGAGTACAACTCTGTAAAATAGTTGAAGAGATTTCTTCTGACCCAAATATGAGTTACCGTGGTCCATGACATGGCCCACAGGAGATCTCGAGAACATGTGGCCAAGGTGGTCAGGTGATCAGGGTACAGTTTGATTTTATAAATTTTAGGGAGACACAAGACATCAATAAAATATATTTAAGAAATTCAGGGCTGGACGCGGTGGCTCACTCCTGTAATCCCAGCACTTTGGGAGGCCGAGGAGGGTGGATCACGAGGTCAAGAGATCGAGACCATCTTGGCCAACATGGTGAAACCTCATCTCTACTAAAAATGCAAAAAATTAACTGGGCGTGGTGGCATACGCCTGTAATCCTAGCTACTTGGGAGGCTGAGACAAGAGAATTGCTTGAACCCAGGAGGCGGAGGTTGCGGTGAGCAGAGAATGCACCATTGCACTCCAGACTGGGCAACAAGAGCGAAACTCCGTCTCAAAAAAAAAAAAAAAAAAAAAAAAAAAAAGAAATTCATTGGTTCTGTCCGGAAAGGCAGGACAACTCGAAGTGGGAGGTTTCAGGTTGCAGTTAGATTTAAAATATTCTGGTTGACAATGGGTTGAATTTATCCAAAGTCCTGGGATTAATATAAAGGAAATATCTGGGTGCACGATAAGATATTTTGTAGACCAAAGTTTAATCATGCAGATTAGCAGGCTTCAGAGAGAATAGATTATAAATGCTTCTTATCAGACTTAAAGGTCTGTGTTGATGTTAACCCTGAAGAGGTATAATGAGACATGTCTGACCCCTGCTTCCTATCATGGCCTGAAACAGTTTTTCAGGTTAAATTTTAAAAATACCCCAGCAGAGAAAAAAGTCCATTCATATGATTGGCGGCCCTTAGAATTTTATTTGACAAATTAAATACAATTTCCTTAAAGGAGAACAGTAGGGTGTCCTCATTTAGCAGGTCTTAAGGTGCCCGCATAACCACTGTCTTATTTGCTGGATCTCACCAATTAGTTAGGTCTTTAAAAGCAGAAGACGGAAATGGCCTTGAGGCAGCATTTCAGAGACATTCCAACTTGACTGGTCTTCCTTCATTACGCAGTACTTGGAGCATGTCCGCTTTGGATCCACAGGCTAGAGAGCTGCTCTCTTTCCAGAAGCAGATAAACCAGATATCCATATAAATCATATAAAGTTATCAGCACAATATAAAAATGGACATGGTTATATTCTTATTTTCAGATGTCCAGAAGCTGTAATATCCAGCATCCTTAGGCCTCCATGTCCAGATGTCTTCCTAATCTCTTTAGGTCTTCTCTAAGGGCACATGGATGATAGTAAATTGCTATGCCTCAACTTCTGGAGTGCTCTTAACATTTGCTGTACTACCTTTATTAGAAAATCCCCAAAGGGTTTTTCTGTAGGGCAACCTACAAATCACTGCCTATTGTAAATCTATAAAAATCAACTTCCAGTATCTATGCAAAAGAGAGAATGAGAACTCTCAGAGAGAAAGTGCTTTCACGCATACAGTGCAGCTATAGAAACTGCGGAATTTCTTTATAAGCCAGTGAAACTGGCTGGATTTGCTGCTGGCAATTTTTTCTTCTTAATGGTGTTCCCTAGAAAATAGGCACCAAGTGAAAGATGAGGTAAAAGCAGATCAAATTTAACAGAAGAAGATGGCAATACAGTTGGCTGCAACAGACCTTCAGCAAATTAGTGATCTTATGACTTCACTTGAGATGGCTGTATGGAGCCACATGTGATGTCACAGTCCCTTATGTTTTTTATATTTTCTCCTAGTAGTGTTTGGTTCTGATTGCAGTGTAAGTGAAAGTGGGGCTATATTTACACTTTAAAAAAAACCCACCTCAATTCACTACTTTAAAAAGGTGCATTGAATAATCTTCCATGACATTTAATTTCTATTCAAGCAAATTGGCAGTCTCTAAAGAGAAAATGCTAGAGTTGAGAATATTATGCCCTACAGTCAGTAAGGGCACAGAAACTTGCAGGTATGGTAAAGGCGGTGAGTAAAACCCTACACAGATTTATAGATGTTATAGTGCCTGTCTGGTTTTTAACCACACATACCTCCTTTGGACATTCATGGAAATCAGTTATGTATGCATAGAGACCAGTTCATCAAGACTAGTCTGCAAATCTGCACATTTATTTGACAATCAGAAATAAATAAATATATACTTTTCATCAAATGAAATTTATATAAATTATGTTAACTAAGAAAAACTTCTCTGTTTCAAAGGGAGAAAGTGGGAAGTAAGACCCCATTTGGCTATGCCTTGACCTCTGAGGCAGCTGCAAGGCTGTTCAAGGAATTACGCGGAAAGGTTGTTCTAAGTGTTCCAAGAGCAGTGATTTATAAACCATTGATTTAGCTAAAATCTTCCATCATGTGGAGGAGGCACCTGAGATATACAGATGCCCAACTTCCATGTGCTTTTGTGTTTCAGGGTAAGCACTAGAATTTTCTAGGCACCTATTAAGAACCCTTTCCTTTCATTAACACTTTCTTTATTTGGGCAGTGCAGACCCATGATGAGGAAGAAAGAAAATCAGGTGCTAGAAGTGGCTAAATCCAAGAAGGAGAGAGGGGCATTTCCTGGGATTGGGATCCTAAATCATCTGATAAAAAATAGGGTGGTTGCACAGTACAATGGGATATGAAAGAAAAAGATGGAATTCTGGGTTGCCTAGTCTGTAATCAGTGGGAAAGACTATAGTGAAGCCATCTCTGAGTCAGCCCAAAGCATCAGGATCCAACAGATAACAGAATATGCTGAGACCAGGATCTTCAGTGGCAGCAGAAGCACTAGTAATTCCGACAGCCAAGGCTAAACAACTAGAGCCTTTCCCATTCCACCTAAGTACCTGGGTATCTGTATGAGCCAAGAGGTGAGATAGAATTTATCCAACATGGCAGAAACGGATTTATTTCAACTTTGACTGGAGGTGTCAATGAATGATTGATTTGAACGATATTGTAGGGCAAGTATATAAGCCATTTCATTGTGAGTGGGAAGGGAACTGTATCCATTGATCACTACTTAATCATCGTGATGTGGGTTTTGCTGTTAGGGTCTTGAAATCTTACATCTCAGCATTAGATTGCTCAGGTGTACTCCTCTGATCTTGCTTATCTAACGTGTTTTTTTCTACTGGGTACTCTCTGAATGCTCTTGAGTACAATGCCACGTATTACATTCTGTCTGTCTCAGAGGGCCTTGTTTGGGCTGCCCTATACTTCAAGGGCAGAGACATTTTGTGTATAAGAGGTCACATAGGAAACACTGTGGGAAGATAACTGTATGTCTCCATGATGGATCACAGTACAGACTAAATGGATTTGTCTGCAGTATTTCTATTAAACAATGGGAGATAGTGTACATGTACTCCATCTTCTCCAAACGTTCAGAAACTTACAGTGTTTAATGACACAGACAAATTCTGAGGACAGGAGGAATGACAACAATGCAAAACTAGAGAAGCAAAGAACTTTTAGTGAAAGTCATTTATTTTCTAAGCAGTGAAGTCATTTGTCTCCATCCAGCAGTGCATCCATTGATCTGTTGGATTCCTCTGGGGAAGGAAGAAAAGCAATAATCCACGGTCAGAGGGGAAAGGGGCCCCAGACACTCACAGATCTCATCTGCTCTGGCAAGTGTGCTGGGCCGTTTTTTTCCTCTGGCAGCTTTGAAAGATGAATTATGGGCAAAAGTGATGATACCTCTGTACTTTATGCCATTTTCTTTTTTTATTTAACTTTTTTTTTTTTTAGGTTCAGGGGTAGATGTGCAGGTTTGTTACGTAGATAAATTCATGTCACAGGGGTCTGGTGTATAGATTATTTTGTCATCCAGGTACTAAGCCTAGTACCACAAAGTTATTTTTTCTGTATCTTTCCTTCTGCCTAACCTCTACCTTCAAGGAGGCCCCTGGGTCTGGTGTTGCCCTCTTTGTGTCCTTGTATTCTTATCATTTAGCTTCCACTTGTAAATGAGAACAGGCAGTATTTGGTTTTCTTTCCCTGCATTGGGATAAGGATAATGTTGTTAAGGATAATGACCTCCACCTCCATCTGTGTTCCTGCAAATGACATGACCATCTTCTTTTCAAGCATGTTTTATGTCATTTTCTAAAGCTGCAGATTGTTACAGCCTGAGTAGGGTGAGACAAATATTTCCCCACTCTAGCAGGAACTTATATTATGTATGTACACCTGTGTTGAAAGGCTACTGACATTTAAAAATTTTAGCATAAAATTTCCCTGATAACACTTCATTACTTTTTTCTTCAACAGTAAAAGAACCTAAAACATTATGGATATATGAGAATTATAGAGACAAACAAAATGACTGAATTTTACCCTGCTTAACTTTCTAAAATCTTTTTAAAGAACATTTTACTAAAACAGTTTCCTCCTGTATTTCTAATTTTTGGGGTATGGTATTCATCATGCATGCTTTCACACTTTTTTTTTTTTTTGGACAAAGTTTTGCTCTTGTTGCCCAGGCTGAAGGTGCAGAGGTGCAATCTTGGCTCACTGGAACCTCCACCTCCTGAGTTCAAGTGATTCTCCTGCCTCAGCCTCCCAAGTAGCTAGCATTACAGATGCCCGCCACCACATCTGGCTAATTTTTTGTATTTTAGTAGAGGTATGTTTTTATCATGCTGGCCACACTGGTCTCGAACTCCTGATCTCAGGTTATCCAACTGCCTCCACCTTCCAAAGTCCTGGGATTACTAAGCGTGAGCCGCCGTGGCTGGCTTTTATTGTTTAACCTACTTATCATTATGCTGCCAAATAATCTAAACCTTTTTAAAATTATAGATCATTATGTGTGTTACTCTATAACGTAGGGTTTTTGTTTAATGTTATGTTTTTGACAATTGGTTATTATCAATTACATGTAACTAGTTATATTTTATTGGTATTAACATATAAAGTTATTATTGGTTTGTAGTAATCTTGCTAAATATTAAGGTCAACAATTTATATATTCTCTTGGATTTCTTATAGTAATAATCATAAATTTATAAAAATTGATACTTTCATCTTACTTTTTAAATTTTGACATCTTCATTTTCCTTTCTTTTGACTTATGGCATTGGCTAGAATCATTGGTGTAATATGATTTTAAAATGGAATACAGAATAGAAAGAAAAGGGGACATCTTTATTTCCTAATCTTAATGGTAAAGTTTTGAAGTTTCACTATTATGCAAATATCAAGTAAAGACTTTTGCTATCCTATATCAAGTGAAAAAACTTCTTTGTCATTTTTAGTTTACTTACAGTTTTATTATGAATGACTGCTGCATTTTATTACTTACTTTTTTTCTGTGTCCATTGAGAAGATATGATTTTTCCTTTTGACTCTTGTAATATGATGCCAATAGATTTTCTGATGTTGGAAAATGAATTTTGTTTTTTCTATGGTGAATTACACTTAACAGTACTTTATTTTAGAATTTTCACTTTTAACAGTCTCATTCAACATTGTAAAAATATGCACAGTTTCTCAGAATAAATACTACAAATTTATTCAGGACATCTATGAGAAAAATACAAAACATTTTTAAAGGACACAAAAGATACAATGAAATCTAAGATTATAAGTAATAATGTTTATTGAAATTAGTTAATATATTTTCTTTTACTTTCATCTTATTTTTAGTACATCTTATATTCTTATAGTTTCTCCAATGGTTTTTAATACAGGAGAGATCATTTTATTGTTTTATAACCTGATACACTTTACCTGTAGAACTGCCTAGTCCTAGTGCTTCTGAACTTTACTAAATGTATGAGAGAGCTCTTCTCGTGGTTTAGATGCATGAAGATGGATACGGGGTTTATTATTTTGTTTCTATGTTATGTCTGACCATTTCAGGAAACCGATTCATGTGCCAGAGTTTGATATATGCAATAAATGGGGATAAATACCCTGGCAGGAATGAGGGGTCAAGTAAGTTTCAGTATATTTACAGCAATAACTTATTGGACTTTTCTGGTTTACCAGCCACGTGTTTATTGGAATTCTATTTTTATAAATTGAGTTTATTTAACACATGGAATTAATAAGTAAAATAGTATAAGCCTTCCCCATATGGCATATTATATACAACATGCACATATATACATATATATGATATACACATACCATGTTTATTTAGCAAATGTATCGTGGAAGACAAAATAATAGTATACAGATAAATAAATAAAATATGGGCTGGGTGCAGTGGCTCACACCTGCAATCCCAGCACTTTGGGAGTCCAAGGGAGGAAGATTCCTTGAGCTCAGGAGATTGAGACTAGCCTGGAAAATAAAGTGAGACCCTGTCTCTACCAAAACAAAAAATCAAAACATTAGCCAAGCATGGTGGCATGTGCCTGTGTTCCCAGCTACATGGAAGGTTGAGGAAGGGGGATTGCTTGAGCTAAGAAGGTTGAGGTTGCAGTGAGCTGGGTTTTATTTGTTTGTTTGTTTGTTTGTTTATTTCTTTATTTATTGCCTCTGCAGTCCAGCGTGGGGGACAGAGTGAGACCTGTCTCAGAAAAAAAAGAGTAGAGGGGAACACTTCATATGAAGTAAGCCGATCTGGGTTCGTATTGTAGCTTGTTAGTAATTAGCCATGTGGTCCTGGCTAAGTAAGTTTTATCTCCGTCACTCCAGTTACTTTAGCTGGAAGTGAGAGAGTTGAAAACAATACTTTATGATTGTGCTTTGTGGAGTCTTCGGGGATTCTGTAAAGGAACTGTCATCATTCAGGATTCCAAGCATAGCCAGCTTTCCTTCAACCAATGAATGCCTTAGTACTCTCTGCCCCGCCTATTTCATAGGTATTAACTGATTTAGTTTAATTTAATCTTCACAGCTCTACAACTACATAGTTACCGAAATTTGCAGACAAGGAAAGCAGGGAAGAGGTAGATGGGGAACATGCTCAAGGTCACCTAGCTAGTGAATGGTAGAGTTGGGTATGGCTCCAGGGCCTCTGAACCCAAGTCCTACACTGTGCTGAATATTTTCCCTTGAAGTATTTACCTTGAACAAAGTGTCGTGCTGCTAAAATGTTGAAAACTATGGAGACATAAAAATCTCTGCAATTACATAATTTAAAGTGTGCTGACTCATTATAGAAAGGAGGCCACTATTAATCCTGCACCTAAAGAAAACTCCACTCTGGGTTTGGTATGATGGTTATGTGGTGTCAGAAAGGGTGGTCCAGTCTCCTTCCTCAGCAATGCAGTCTCTCTAGCCCATGAATATCCATGTTAACAGTCTTCATCCTCATCTTTAACTGCCTAATTTTATCGGTCTTCTTGGTCTTTCTGAAGTTAAGGAGCAGTGAAGGATTAAAAAAAAAAAAAAAAGTAAAAATGTGGAAATGTAAGCCAGTCAAAAGTAAAGGCTTTTTTTTCAGAGCTGAATTTAAGTCTCAGCTTTGCTAACAATTGTTAGGTCTGTGACCTTGGGAAAGTAAATTAATGTTTAAGTACCTCAGCTGCTTTATTTAAAAAAAGGGACTAATAATATCACCTACTTCATAAGAGTGTCATGAGCATTAAGAAATAAATTGTGTATGAATGTATAGTACAGTACCTGGTATACCATTAATGGTTAATAAATATTATATTCTCTCCCTTTCACCTTTCACAGAGGAGATTGTGTGCCAGGGGTTTTATTTCCTCAATCAGCCAAGCTGGAGGCTGTAGTTTACTGAATGTCCCCTGCTAGAACTACCCTCCTAATTTTTGTGCCTCTTGCACTAGCCAGTCATCTGAGTAAGCCAGGTATTTGTTTCTTTTATTGTTACATTGCTATAGATTTCTCTTCAATTTGCAATTAATTGAAAAGTCAGATCCTTGTGTGCTTTGCTATCTCCATCCTGGATACTTTTTTGACCCACCGTCTTTATTCTACATCACTTTCTCTCAATTTTTTTTGTTCTTTTTGAGCAATACATGTTCCCTTAAAAATAGTCTCCAAAGCAGAGTAGCTGGAAGCTGAGCACAGATCTTAGTCCTTGACTGGTGAGAAATGAAGATCCAATTGTCATGGGGTGAAAATCTTCTCTCCTGTGGATATATTCAGTGCTGTTTTATCTTTACTTTAAAGGAGGGAATACACTGTAGAGAGAAACCTTCTTTTAGGTGGAAGGTACACTATGAATTGATCAAGGACACATATGTATTTAGACCTTTTCAAGGACAAAGTATAACTGTTGCATTATGATTCTAAGTGACAATTACACAGTTGTTTAATTGCCTGGATGACTGAGGATACATGCTCTAATCTCAATATGATAAAACTAAAATGTCATGTAAAACCTTACATTTTCCAAAATCCTTTATATGGATGACAACATATATTGCAGATTGATCTTACCTTTGATTAAACTTATAAACAACACTATTCTTAATTTAAGTCATATTTATTAATTGCCTGTTTTGTGTCAGGCACCATGTGAAGTTCTGAGGAAGTACAAGTCAGCAAAAGCCATAAGCACTCCGTTCCAGAGGGAATTCGCTGTCACTCAAGAATCGAGCCTATAGAAAAACAGTCTTAACCTGGAGGAACACAGGAACTACTTCACTCCAGAGTTATTTTTGAAGAATATACTACAGATCAAACTTCATCAAACCAAGAGATAACTAAGACAACTTCATTAAAAGGAATGATAATGAGCATTAGACACATTTATTTATACACATAAGGTTAATTCAAAAGTGGGTATATGAGTGGAAGAAGAGCAAGTATATGCCATGTATTCAGAAAAAAAGTAGAAATAATTCAATGTAAAAATCAGAATGGAAGGAAGAAAATAGTATCATCTCTTAGTGATTGTTACATTGCATGATAATTATAAGCAGAAGTGAAAGGATATTACTTAAAGCTGATAAACCAAGAAGTAAAAGCTTGTTTCCCTCATTAAAAAGACTGAGGGTATTATGAAAGGCAATATGTAAAAGTAAACAATAAAACAAAAGTTCAAGTCAACCTAAAGGTCAAAATAAGTAAAAAAAGATTTAAACAATAACCAAGAGAGCACATAAAAATGTAGTTAATATAATCTAATACCCACTTTAAATATAACTTAGTATCATCTAGGTTGAGACCAAACATTTTAGTCATATAATGATATAAATATAAATGCTATAACTACTTAAAGAAAACAGTTTTCAAGTTGGTTTACCAAATAAGATACAAAAAAACAAACAGCAACAACAACAAAAGTTTAGCTCTGTGCTATAAACAAAAGACATGGCTATAACAAAGTGATTCAGAAATGTGAGAAAATAAAGGCATGGCTAAACGTGCATTATGTAAATGGAAACAATAAGAAAATAGGGACTGCAATCCTGATATCAGACAGTATAAAATTCAGGCCCAAAAGCAGTATAAGAGATAAAGAAGAACATATTTATATTGCGTAAGATAACAATTCAAAATAATGCTAGAAGAGCTCTGAATACTGTGCATCATTTAATATGGCACTCGCCTTCATAAGGCAGAAAGTACAGGAGCTACATAAGCAGAAATTGACTAAAACAAATACAAATAATAATAGGAAATTAAAAAAAAATATTCTAAGTTCAAGGCAGTTCAAGTAAAATAAAAAATAAGTAAGTCTGTCAAAAGCCTAAACACAAGGTCGATGAGTTAGGTTTGCCTGCTGTGTTGGAACTGGCCCATGCATTATGGCTGGTGAAAGCTGATTCTATACATCTTTTCCCAATTCCGTGTTCAGTCAACAGCACATGGTAGTAATTTGAAGCTGGCCATGGTGGCAGTATTTGCACCACAGAAATTGGCAAGTTCTATAATTAGGGCTTTTCTTTTCTTTTTTCCTAGGGGCCAGTTTACTAGCATGTTTATGGACATATACCAAATGTACAGTCTTTGACAGAAAATACTTCTGCTTTTTAAGTACACATAATTTTTAAAAACATATAATATGGCCGGGCGTGGTGGCTCACGCCTGTAATCCAAGCACTTTGGAGGCCAAGGCGGGCGGATCACTTGAGGTCGGGAGTTCAAGACCAGCCTGACCAACATGGTGAAACCCCGTCTTTAAAAAAAAAAAAAAAAAAACCAACCATATAATATACTAGACACAAAACAAACTGAAAAATAAAAACAAAATCATGAGACAAAACTACCCCTCTATCAAAGCATTCTTGGGTAATAGAGAAAATACAAAACATATCTGCAATTTTAAAAAATAATGAAAATAAAGGCACATGTTAAAGTTTATAGGATGCAATTGAATTAATTATCAGAGAAAATGTTATAGCTTTTTATACTTATATTAAAAATAAATTTCACTCATATAATAGATAAAAATAAACTATATCAATTCAAAACTTGTAAAAGGAAATACATTAAGCTAAATGCACAAGAAGAAATAAAAATAATACAAGAACTAATTAAAATACTGATCCTTTGGAAAAAATTGTTTTAAAAAATAGAAAAACAAAAAACTAATGTCATGTTGAATAGAAGGAAAATGCACATACAAACAGAATACAAAATAAAGAAGAGAGAAATTAAAATTGTGTGTCATATAAATACATTTGAAAACCTAGACGGAAAATAAGATTTTGCTACAAATATACAATTTTCAAAAATTGACACCAGTATGGCTTAAAGCCTTAAATGTACAAATTTTCATGAAAAGAAAAAGAAAATGCAAAGAACAGCAACATTAAAATCTACCCTCCAAAGCTGCTTCAGGCCCAGATAGTTTCATAGGAAAATTTTACCAAAATTTCGACTAAGTTATCTCAATGCTAAATAGATATTTTCAGAGTATAAAAAAGTATTTATACAAGGAAAATTCAATGTTGATATTAAAACCTCATAAAGTAGAACAAAAAAGAACTACATACCAAATTGATTTTAATTTTGAATTGCAATGGAAAAATATTTTTTAAAATAGTAAAATAATAGTATGCCATTTATCATGGAAGGCTCATCTACAACAGAATAACTCAGTTTGCATCTTCTCTTACCTTTTGTGCCATTGTTGTCATAAAGTTTACTTCTACATGTTATAACACCACAATACATTATTTTTGCTTTAATGAGTCAATTCGTTTTTAAAGAATTAAAAACAGAAAAACAGTTTTCAAAATATTTACCTAAATACCTTTCAGTGTACTTCCTTATATGTAATTTTTAATTCTAAGATGTGGATCTTTAAAAGTTTCAATGAAAAACTTGAAGTATTGGTAAAGTTCCTCCAATGTGATAAGACTCAAACTCCAAATTTTATGTCCATCTGTTGAAACCTCTACTCAGCTGTCTCTGACATTTACTCATTTTCTCTTTGGTGTCTCTGCTTTCTTTAAAACATGGCCAAGGATTTGAGGAGAGTTTATATGGAGACTTTGGGGTCTCTGAGATTTCCCCATTTTTAGGATTTTCCACTCAATTTTGCACAACTCTGGTCATCTCAAATACTTCCTTGGATTTTTCAGACCAACTGCACTCAGGCTCTTTTCTTGAATTCTAGGTGTTTAATGCCCTGTGTCTAGGGATACCATCTGGGGAAAAGCTGATTGAACTTGGATTAAGTTCACTGTGGTTCTCAGGGAAGTCAGATCTCTAATTTCTGCCTTCAAAGATTCCAAATAGTTATTATCATATTTCTCCCATTGTTCTTAGTCGTTATCTGTGAAAGAATTAGTCCAAAACAAGTTACTTCCCCAGTACTGGAACCAGAAACTAGATTGAAACATATTGAATAAAATACTTTTATGAGTACTTGTTTATAATTAAGGTATACATGTATATGTATATGCATATCTTAGATATCAATATATATTCTGTGTGTGTGTGTGTGTGTGTGTGTGTGTGTGTGTGTGTGACAGAAAGAGAGAGAGAGAGAAGGAAAAAAATAGCTTATTTTAATGGAAGGAATGAACAATTTAGAAAATTGCTACTTTGTAATCTCTCCAATGTGAAAATTACTTCAGGCAGAGGTCATAAAAAATAAAAGGTGGTGCAGGAGGCGGAGGTTGCGGTGAGCCGAGATCGCGCCATTGCACTCCAGCCTGGGTAACAAGAGCGAAACTCCGTCTCAAAAAATAAAATAAAATAAAATAAAATAAAAGGTTGTTGGAGAACAGAATATGTCCTTTAACCTGAATCCAATTATAACAAAACAAGTATACAAAATTTGACTATTCATACTTTCAGAAAGTAAAGAATAAAGAAGATTATGTTATTTACAATGTACTAGGAATCAGACTGATAACAGGTTGAATACAAGAATACAATATTTTAGTATCTTTAAAATCAAATAGAATACATTTGGACCTAGAATTCTATTTCTCAGAATGTTCTCAAACAAGCTTAAGA
Organism: Saimiri boliviensis; assembly: GCF_048565385.1. Classification (NCBI taxonomy): domain Eukaryota; kingdom Metazoa; phylum Chordata; class Mammalia; order Primates; family Cebidae; genus Saimiri; species Saimiri boliviensis. The sequence continues at coordinate 118,545,820 of NC_133453.1, forward strand.
GCAAACTATATAACAATGTCAGACATATAAGAATATGAAAAAATTTTCCCCTATTCATTTTATATCAAAAAACATACTTTAGAGCATGCTTCAGGAAAAAAAGAGAAAAATTAATCCTGGGAAACAGATAACATTAGATACAAGGAGCAGTGGCAGTTGACTATGTCTCAGAGGAAGTGAAATAAATGAGAAAGAAAATTTGATGTATTTTGAATAAAGACACTTAAAAATCTTTTCTTCAATAAATTGTTATGACATAAAATTGCAAAGTCATCATAATAAAAAGATTGATTTTTATAAGGAGTTTTAGCCACATCCTAAATGTAAAGTATAAGAGATTATAGTCACATTAAAATTCAAATATTATGAACACCAAAAATATAAATATAATAACATTGAAATGAGGAGTGTATTGAGCATGAGAAGGGGAAAAAAGGAAGATTACGTAGGCTAAATTTCTAATTTTTGGTGACAGAACATGGCTTACACATGCAAAAAGCTATGCCTTACAGAAAGGATAGACAAAATAGTAAGAATAGATGGTAATTAGATACTCTCATGTTGGTAAATACAAATAGATGGCTAAAGTAAATATTTAAAGTCATAAGCATGAAGATTAGAACAACTGAAAACAGTGTCTTGGCATAGTTATTTCAGGGGAATATGAACAAGATTGAGAAAAAGATTCTTTCACTTCTTTATGCAAATTATTTTGGTTAATAAAATCATACATTATTTATATTATTAGAAAAAACTGTTTAGAAAGTGACTGTATTGATTATGGTTATCTAAACCCTGGAATACTATGCAGCCATTACAAAGAATAAAGGGGAGCTAGATGTACACTGTGATCAGGCAAGATAGCCACTGTATATTTGCTGAGTGAAAAAAGCCAAGCTGCAGAAGAGAATTCCACATTCTCAGTGTGCAAAATCAACACAGATATGCAAATGTGTGTATTTACATATTTCATATAATAAAAAATTTTTGGAAAAGGAAAGAAATTAAGCTCAAAGATGAGAACTCTGAACAAAGCGTTCCTCAGAAACCTCAGCAATTCCCATTAACAGTACTGCTGGCAGATTGGTTCCTACCTGAATCCAACTGAGGTCCAGTTGAGATGCAAAGCTCTTCCTCCTTAATCCTCAGCATGAATACGGCACATCTATCTTCATTCTTTTTCCTTTTACACACAGGGTCCTTTTGCTTGTGATGCTCTAAGTAGCCTACACATCTGCCAGCTTCATATAAATTTAAACCCTTGTTTTGTCAAAAGCTGACTGAGTTCTCTCAGGTCAACTATCCAACATCTCTTTGGTTTAACTCTAGATATAGCTAACACTGGGAATGATTGAGGTACTGATTTGAGAGGTACCTTGGCTAAACAGCTGCATCTCTGCTTCCTTCTGTGCTTGGTTTCCTTACCTGACAAATCAAGTATCAGAGCCAGAAAACTCCTCAGGTCATTGCTTGTTTATCTGTCTATTCCCAGACTCCAGGCTCTGTTTTACCTGTATCTTATAAGGGCTTTGATTTTTTAGAGACAAAGATTAGCAACTACAGGAAGATTGATGGAGAGAAACTACAAGTAGTGCTAAGAAATTCTACTGTAAGCTCTTCAAATATTCAACAGGAAAAATAAAAAGCATAAGATATGTACAGCATGTTACATCCATGCTAGAATAACATGTGAGGAAATATGTGGCTCTCAGCACTTGTTCAAGCACATTAATTTGACAGCATGCGCGAGCTGTTGACTGCCTGCTGAAGACTTTCACTGTCTGTGGCTCGTTGAGTGCACAACTGCTCTGATCGAGATTAATTCCATGCCAAGTGGCTGTGGAATGAACAAGTTATACACAGCCAGTGAAACCTGAAGCCTCATCAGCTAATCAGTGAGTTCCATGGGAGAGAAATTAAAGTGGAAGAAGGTGCATATTGAAAGAGGAAGGTGATGGAGGAAAGAAATGAGCTGATATTAAGAGGTGGCAAAAGTCATGTGAAAATGCATGGCATTTTAGTTAGAAACAAATGAAACACATTTGGATCCAATTTCAGAGTCCTGGACACAGGCAGGAAAATAAATTTGCTAAGAAAAGGCAATGAGAAGCTTCTGGAAGGTGAGAGAGAGCTAATAAAGTTGTTTGAGAGTGTCTAATGAGTATGCTGATCATAAAATACACAAGACACCAGAGAAAACTAAAATCTAGGATACAGAGATTGTACATTTAATATCCATTTGTTGGTTGCTAGTTGGGACAGGCGGAGCCAACATGATCTCTTTAAGACAGAGCTTTGGGTTACATATGCAAGAAGACATGCCTTACAGAAAAGATCCAAGAAATAGTAAGAATAGAAGGTAATCAGATGATGTGGCCAACATCACTCTTTCAAACTATAGCTGGGCTTGTATGGGGATCTTGACAGCCAGAAGTATTTTCTCTCAGGAGACGGCAGTGCCTAAATGCTGAGCCACGCATGAAAAAGTCCGGTGTGAGCTTCAATTTAGTCTCCTTCTTGGCAGACATACTTGCTCCTGTCTGCAGTCTGCACATCCCTACCACCCCTTCCCTCTTCCAGTCATGGAGTCCCAGCATAAAATGACAACACTAAAAGACTCCTAAAGAATTATTTAGTGAAATATCTTCATTTTTCTTTTTCTTTTTTTTTTTTTATTGCATTTTAGGTTTTGGGGTACATGTGATGAACATGCAAGATTGTTGCATAGGTACACACTTTGCAGTGTGGTTTGCTGCCTTCCGTCCCCTCACCTGTATCTGTCATTTCTCCCCATGCTATCTCTTCCCACCTCCCCACCCCTGCCCCTCCCCCATTTCCCCCCAACGGACCCCAGTGTGTAGTGCTCCCCTCCCTGTGTCCATGTGTTCTCATTGTTCAACACCCACCTATGAGTGAGAATATACGGTGTTTGATTTTCTGCTCTTGTGTCAGTTTGCTGAGAATGATGGTTTCCAGGTTCATCCATGTCCCTACAAAGGACGTGAACTCATCGTTTTTGATGGCTGCATAATATTCCATGGTGTATATGTACCACATTTTCCCTATCCAGTCTATCATCGTTGGGCATTTGGGTTGGTTCCAGGTCTTTGCTATTGTAAACAGTGCTGCAATGAACATTCGTGTGCACGTGTCCTTGTAGTAGAATGATTTATAATCCTTTGGATATATACCCAGTAATGGGATTGCTGGGTCAAATGGGATTTCTATTTTTAGGTCCTTGAGGAATCGCCACACTGTCTTCCACAATGGTTGAATTAATTTACATTCCCACCAACAGTGTAAAAGTGTTCCTATTTCTCCACATCCTCTCCAGCATCTGTTGTTTCCCGATTTTTTAATGATTGCCATTCTAATTGGTGTGAGGTGGTATCTCAATGTGGTTTTGATTTGCATTTCTCTGATGACCAGTGATGATGAGCATTGTTTCATATGTTTGTTGGCCTCCTGTATGTCTTCTTTTGTAAAGTATCTGTTCATATCCTTCGACCATTTTTGAATAGGCTTGTTTGTTTTTTTCTTGTAGATCTGCTTTAGTTCTTTGTAAATTCTGGATATCAGCCCCTTGTCAGATGGGTAGGCTGCAAAAATTTTTACCCATTCTGTTGGTTGTCGATTCACTCTACTGACTGTTTCTTTTGCCATGCAGAAGCTGTGGAGTTTGATTAGGTCCCATTTGTCTATTTTGGCTTTTGTTGCCATTGCTTTTGGCGTTTTGGTCATGAAGTCCTTGCCTACACCTATGTCCTGAATGGTTTTGCCTAGATTTTCTTGTAAGGTTTTTATGGTATTAGGTCTGATGTTTAAGTCTTTAATCCATCTGGAGTTAATTTTGGTGTAAGGTGTCAGGAAGGGGTCCTGTTTCTGCTTTCTGCACATGGCTAGCCAGTTTTCCCAACACCATTTATTAAACAGGGAGTCCTTTCCCCATTGCTTGTTTTTGTCAGGTTTGTCGTAGATCAGATGGTTGTGGGTATGTTGTATTTCCTCTGAGACCTCTGTTCTGTTCCATTGGTCTATATCTCTGTTTTGGTACCAGTACCATGCTGTTTTGATTACTGTAGCCTTGTAGTATAGTTTGAAGTCCGGTAGTGTGATGCCTCCTGCTTTGTTCTTTTTGCTTAGAATTGACTTGGTTATGCGGGCTCTCTTTTGGTTCCATATGAAGTTTAAGGTGTTTTTTTCCAGTTCTGTGAAGAAGGTCATTGGTAGCTTGATGGGAATAGCGTTGAATCTGTAAATTACTTTGGGCAGTATGGCCATTTTCACGATGTTGATTCTTCCTAACCATGAACATGGAATGTTTCTCCATCTGTTTATATCCTCTCTTATTTCGTTGAGCAATGGCTTGTAGTTCTCCTTGAAGAGGTCCTTTACGTTCCTTGTTAGTTGTATTCCTCATTTTTCAAGTTATAAAATTAAGCTCAAAATAATTTTTTTCCCAGGGCATTCAGTTAAGCTAGTCTTAGGACTTGAGCTCATTTGAGTTTCCTCTCTCTCACTCTATGGATCTTTACTATTTATGTGGCTTCACTTTGAAACCTAGAGATATATTTCAAAAACTATCCGTATTCATTTAATAATCTTTCATCATTCTTTGGAATTTACGTTTTTGGCTTAATAACATTTATTCAAGAAATAATTGAGTGACTATTACACGTCCTCAGAAGCTTCGATTCTAGAATGGGGGAAAGACAATGAAAACAAAAGAAAGTAGAAAATAAGACCAGGTAGGGATAGGAACCATGAAGAAAATGAATGCAGGTTTGGGAGGCAGAGAGATGCTATTTTAGACAGGGTTTTTCGGATCTCATGGTGGGGGATGCCTGAGCACAAAAGTGTAGAATAAGGAGAGAATTATATGAATGTTTCTCAAGGATTATTTTCTCGGTTTTCTTTCAATTATTTGTCCTAATTGCATCTTTTTTTTTTAACTAGTGTTTTCAAATTTTATTTATTATTACTATTATTACTGTTGTACTTTAGATTCTGGGGTACATGTGCTGGTCATGCAGGATTGTTGCATAGGTACATACATGGCGAGGTGGTTTTGTTGCCTCCATCCCTCCATCACCTATACCTGGCATTTCTTCCCATGTTATCCCTCCCCAACCCAACCGTTTTTCCCCTAGCCCCCCAACAGCCATTATACTAGTCTTTCAAGCTTCAAATCCCTAGTGTTTAGCTTAGAATAGATTATTTTGTAAGATTTCTCCATTGGTTCTTCCTTCTTTACTTAATAGATCTAATCTGTCATCACTTCCAAACAATTCTTACCTAAGACATGCCTCATCCTTGGTAATCGCACTTTCATGATCCTATTTCTTTCTTTCTTTCTTTTTTTTTTTTTTTTTTTTTTTTTTTTTTTTTTTTTGAGACAGAGTCTCACTTTGTTGCCCAGGCTGGAGTACAGTGGCACAATCTTGGCTCACTGCAACCTCTGCCTCCTGGGTTCAAGTGATTCTCCTGCCTCAGCCTCCTAAGTAGCTGGGATTACAGGCACGTGCCACCATGCCTGGCTGATTTTTGTATTTTTAGGGTGGTCTTCAACTTGTGATTTCAAGTAATCCACTCACCTTGGCCTCCCAAAGTGTGAGGATTATAGGCATGAGCCACCGCGCCTGGCCTCGTGATCCTATTTCAAACTAAGATCTTTTTGCCATATTCCTGTCCTCTTTATTGTATTTTGTATCACAGTGCTAGATTATACTCCTGTTTTATTATTTCATTAAGTTTCCAACTCTATAACAGGGTTTCCTAGTGTTGCCTCTACTGACATGTTGGTTCAGATAATTCTTTGTCTGTGTCGTAAGATGTTTAGCACCAGCCTTGCCCTCTCTACCCACTAGATGCTAGCAGCACCTTCCTGAGTTGTAACAACCAAAAATGTCCCAAGACATTGCCAGATGCCCTCTGGGGCACAAAATTGGCACTGGTTGAGAAACACTGTCTTATTTTAGTGTTAAAAAGAAAACAAAAAAGTTTTGCATAATTTGATTCTCTTTTACATCTTACAATTAGTAAAGCTCATTTCAACTCAAGGAGAAAAGGTTGGGAGCGGGGGTCTGTCCTACAGAATAAAATCTCAGTTCCCCTGTAATCCCAGCACTTTGGGAGGCCGAGGCGGGTGGATCACGAGGTCAAGAGAACGAGACCATCGTGGTCAACATGGTGAAACCCCGTCTCTACTAAAAATACAAAAAATTAGCTGGGCATGGTGGCACGTGCCTGTAGTCCCAGCTACTCAGGAGGCTGAGGCAGGAGAATTGCCTGAACCCAGGAGGCGGAGGTTGTGGTGAGCCGAGATCGCGCCATTGCACTCCAGCCTGGGTAACAAGAGCGAAACTCCGTCTCAAAAAAAAAAAAAAAAAAAAAAAAAAAAAAAAAAAAATCTCAGTTCCAAGGTTGAGATTCAAGGTCCTGAACACTATCTCAACTCTTCTACTCAGAATTCACCTTTGCAATCTAACTGGGCTTTCTACTACTCAAAGAAGCATGGATCCCTACCCTGCTCTCCTCACTAACTTTCCATTGTACTCCCACATCTCATTTACCTGAAATACTTAATTTCTCCATTTTAACATCTTCTAATGGAGTCAGAGCAATGGATATATCTACAAAACCTTAATTCTTAATTATTTGTATTGTGCAGTAGAGTGATGCCCTTTCAAGAGGCTACTTCACATCCTGCTACTTTCATCTGATACCTGGTCTTAAAAGTTTTCTAAGATGAGCAGTATGTTTATCAAACAGAATTTTGTAACTTAGTAAAGAAATATAAAATCCTTCTACAGAAAAGTTACAAATAAGTTAGGACCACATTAGCCAATTTTCCATGAAACTCATGCCCCTTTCTTGTGCATCAAACTGTCAAGAACATGCTTTATGGAAAACAATGTCTCTTCTTCACTCTGGCACAGAAATCCACAATTTATCTTTTCTCAAAGAGAAGTCACGTCTTTTCTTTCTCACCCTCTCTCCTGGCTCATCCAGCTCTCTCTCTAAATCCTCCAGCACAGTTACCACCTCCTCCCCACTCTCTGGATGCTGCTCCTGCACCCAGGCCTGGAGCTCCTCAGGTAGGATGGTCAGGAACTGCTCCAGCACCAGTAGCTCCAAGATCTGTTCTTTGATGTGGGTCTCTGGCCTCAGCCACTGATGGCAAAGCTCTCGGAGTCGGCTCAAAGCCTCACGGGGACCAGATGTCTCCTGGTAGCAGAACTATCTGAAGTACTGACGGAAGACCTCTCTGCTATGGGTGTTGTTTTTACGCAGGTTCCAGTCCTGTCTGGTGGTATACTTCTCCTCCTCCTCTATCTTTACTACCAAAGGTTCATCCTGGTCCATGTGGGCCTGGATAGCCCAAGTGGATGTCATTTTAGCTGTGCAAGAACTATTGGTGTTTCAAGTAAGATCTCCCTGGAAAATTCCTTTCTGGGCAGTCCTGCGGCCGCCGGCGCCAGCAGGGCGCTCCCTCCTAGCGAGCGAAGGGTGGAGGCCCCTAATTGCATCTTTTAAGACTGTAAGGGTATGAAGACTGATGTACAGTCTGCTGAACTACAATGAACAAATCTATGGTTTTTTCTCTTCATAACTTTAGGTAGCTTTTTTCAAATTTTAAGCCATATTTCCTCTCACTCTCAGCATTGATAGAACAAGAATAGACATGTCTGAAGCTCTCTGTTTGGTTTTAGGACCCATGGTCCTCCTGCCTATTGGGTGAAATAATCTGTTGGGACATTTGTTACATGGCAGTGCCATCATATAATACATTACTGCCCATTACATTACCTTTTGAAATCTTCTCAACAGCTTCACAAGAGAGGCTTTATCCTATGTATCCTACAGGTGAGGAAACTAAAGCCTATGGAGATTAAAGGACTTCACAGTCAGCAAGTGGCAGAACTGAGTCAAGATCCAGGTCTGCTGGAACCAGAACTAGTATAAGGATGCTCTGGAGGCCTACAAAGGGCACTTACAGTCCCCACACCTGAGTCAGGTGTCCCTGTGTTTCCATAACCTTTTATATCCTTGCTTCTTTTTGATTGATAAAAGCAAAACTAGCTCAATTCATTGGTCTCTCATTCTGGAAGTGTAAATTTTAATACATTCAATGTATTTGAAAAATAAATAATATCATTCATTCATTCATTTAACGACACAAATTGAACTTACCTCAAACACTGACTAATGGAAACTCATTTCCCTGCCACTGTTTTCTCACTAATTTTCTGTATATTTACTGTGTGTGTTGCAGGCACCTCGTACTGAGATACAAAGAATTTGAAAGTAAATAGTGAACCAATGACTTTCTTATTTTCAAATCTGGTTGCAGTTTCTGTTTTATAAAAATGTCTTATTTCTATACTTCATTTGGGCATTGTTCTAGCTAGTCTAGACAGAACTAATCTTTAAAGCCGAACTGAGCTCTTCATTTTTATTTTTATTTTTCTGTGAATGAGGGTTAAGAGAAACACTATTTCTAGATGAACACTATTCATGTCTGAACTTTAGCTTTCTAGCCATGTGCTTATGACCAGTTGCTCTCAGTATTTGGAGGAGAGGAGCTCTGATTCTGGAATTACCCTCAGAGTTCCACTGGATTAACCACATTGGCAGTCATTCTTTGTGATTTCAGAATAGTAAAAGGTGAATGAACAGATTCAGATCTAAATAGTGTGACTATAAAATGCTAAGTTAAGTTCCATGTGTGGTTTAACATCATGAAAATGGCCATACTGCCCAAAGTAATTTACAAATTCAACGCTATTCCCATCAAGCTACCAATGACGTTCTTCACAGAACTGAAAAAAATAACACCTTAAACTTCATATGGAACCAAAAGAGAGCCCACATAGCCAAGTCAATTCTAAGCAAAAAGAACAAAGCAGGAGGCATCACACTACCAGACTTCAAACTATACTACAAGGCTACAGTAATCAAAACAGCATGGTACTGGTACCAAAACAGAGCTATAGACCAATGGAACAGAACAGAGGCCTCAGAGGAAATACAACATATCTACAACCATCTGCTCTTCAACAAACCTGACAAAAACAAGCAATGGTGAAAGGATTCCCTGTTTAATAAATGATGTTGGGAATACTGGCTAGCCATGTGCAGAAAGCAGAAACAGGACCCCTTCCTGACACCTTACACCAAAATTAACTCCAGATGGATTAAAGACTTAAACATCAGACCTAAAACCATAAAAACCCTAGAAGAAAATCTAGGCAAAACCATTCAGGACATAGGTGTAGGCAAGGACTTCAAGACCAAAACGCCAAAAGCAATGGCAACAAAAGCCAAAATAGACAAATGGGACCTAATCAAACTCCACAGCTTAGAAGCAGTTTTAAATCCATTTCCAAAGAGGCCTCTAAAACATTTTGTGGATTGATAATATTATTTATTCCCTGCTCTGAAAGGGAATCTTTAATGTGGATATATGAATTCTGATACCTTTTGGAATGAAGGAAAAATCAATTATTTTCTTTGATTGCCTCATATACATTCATTATTCTTAATAAAATAATGATTAGAAGACTCAGTATCATAGAGCTGTGGCCTATAGTATCCTATACAGGAAACATTGACTGATATCCATACGTCCTGTCTGGGTAAAATCTAAAGAGGATATATGATGTAGCTGCAGAAATGGTTGATTGGCACAATAACTTCTGGGTGAAATTTCTATGTGCATTAAGCATGTCAATGAAGGGCCAATATAGAATTTATCTTTGGGATAGATAAAAATATATGATTGAATTTTATCAATATCTGAGTAAACCAAGGGCCAAAACAATGGTATTCAAAGATGCTGATATAATATTCCTGGTCGGACCAATGGAGCTTGACCTTTTTACAAAATATAATTTACCCCTTTTGCTACATTTCTGCTCTATTGATTTATATGTAGGTTGGACTTCTCAGAAAAGAGCATGCACTTTTAAATTACTCCCCTTTGTAACAGAAACAGACTTTTCACACATGCCGCATACTGGGTAAATATTCTTTATTTTTCTTCTTCATGAAAACAAACTAAAAGAAAAACCGAACCTGTCACATTGACGTTCAGTGTTTGAACTAACATGCCGGTTCTCTTTCTTGGATCATGTGGTCCATGGTTTGAGAAGTTACGTCTTTTTTAACCTATTGTTCCAGGGAGACTTCATTGTAATAGACAAGAATTTCCAAATATAAAAAGGACATTTGTGAGTATAACAACCAAATAAAATCATTCTCTAGGATGAGATGGGCATCGAGGGAAGAACAATCAGCTTCCTGAAAGATTTTAAATTGCATTGTACTCTGGTACTTAATACTCAGATATTCTATACAATTGTTAAAGGTTTTCCTTTCTTTTCTCCCTTCCTTCCTAACTGCCTTTCTTCTTTACTTCCTTCCGTTTTTTATTTTTCTTTCTTTTTAAAAAAAGTCTGAGACTGATCTCAGAAAAAGACCGTCTGACTCTCAAGAAAATATAACAAGAAAATGTATAAAGATGTTGGAACTGAATTTTAATAACTGTTCTATTATTATATGCATGATATGATATTAGGCTATACTCTATATAAACATCAGCTTTGTCATCTATAAGATAATTAATACTATATATGCCACATGGTTCTTGTGAGAAGTCATACCTTATACGATTCTTTGCATAGTCCTAGCACCAATCAATAATTTAATACCTTAATTTTTATTATCCTATCAGTTAGTTACTTCTATCATTTTTAACTGTGAATAATATCTTAAATGTAAATACTGAGTCTTCATGAAAAACGTAAGCCAAAAAAGCATCTTAACTTTCTATTTACTACATTATCACCAGTTCTTCAGACAAGAGGCCATCTTCTTTTAACTGCTATTCAGAATGGATTCAAGCTGACTGCTAGCTAGAAAAATATGAACAATCCTCAAGTAATAGGACACTTGACAGTGGTTCTCACAATTCAGTGTGCAACAGAATTACCTGATGTGTTTGTAATTTTTATTGCTCCCCAGAAAATCCAATTTGGCAGTTCTGCTATGGGAAGGCCACAGAGCTTGTTTGGAGGGAATGAGGAGACAACACTGAATTTTATGAGTAAAAGGCATTTTAAAAAAACCTCCAGTATTTATCACCCTTTGATGAAAACATTCAATGTATTAGATGAGTGACTTTAGTCTTCTTATCTAGGATAAAGATATCTAGTTGTAAGAATTGTAAAAATGTTGATTCAAGTATTGTGTAGCAGAATGCAATTTTGACATTAGTTGATGTATGAGATTCTCCATCCATCTCTATTTCATTTACCATGTTCTTGTTTTTCAAATTCAAACAGTTAATTTCAGTTAACCCCAGGAATGTTTTAGGTGAAGCAATTTCTAGGGAAGTTCTTCTACTTCCCCACTCCACTAGATAGAATCATTTAAATTATGGAGAGGAGGAGACGTCAAAGGAGAATCAAGAGAGTGAAATGAAAAGTTAGGAGGTCTTCTTTCCATACTAGTAACTCTGGGCCAATTTCTGGGGGAGATTCTAGAGCACACTTTTTAAGTGTAGAACTCAGGTGAAGAGAAGACCTGTGACTCACCCTCTGCATTGAAGCCAAGCGGGATAGCAAAGCTCATGATAAACTCCTCTATGCCAAAAGGGAGTGCAATAGAATGACGGTCTGGCCTATTCCTGTTTAAAACTCTAGAAGGAGGTCATCTTGCACATTTGCTACAGACAACAAAGGTGAAGGTGTGAATGATGGGGGAAGAGAATTTGGGTCAGAGGTGTCTGTTCATTCAAGACAACAGCTAGAATTTTCCTAGGTTTCCTAGCACACATAAAAGGGGAAGGAGGTGTGGAAGAGAGAGAAAGAGTGACAGAGAAAGGAGGAGGAGGAGAAAGAAAGAAGAAGAGGAGCAAGAAGAGGAGGAAGAAGATGGGGGAGAGAGAGATGGGGAGAAGAAAGGGGAGCAGAGAAGAGGAGAGGAAGAGACGCTCACAATTGTGCCAGGGGATGTAGTCCTGGAGAGACTGAAGTCTGTAGGCCAATAGTACATGCCATTTCAGCAGGAGAGGGACTTTTCAACTGAAATTTAAGACAGGATAATTTTGCCTCTTAAAGAACCCAGCACAGGATGGCATAGGTCCTGGTGCCTATTTTTACTTCTGTAGCTCCTCTTTTCCCCAGACATAAACCTCACCTAGGGAGAAAAAAGGAGGCAGGTAACCCGAGAGGACTACACATACCTTGAAATGACAGAATTCCTTAAAGTGACAAAATCTAAGTAGAATTGATTAGGTCAAGATTTTCACCAGAAGGCAGAATGGGAGTTTAACCAATGAAGAGAGTTAATTAGGAAAAAGGTTGATTTTGGAAAATCGGATCTCACGAGAGACAATCTGCACAAGAGAATGATACAAGCCTTTTGAAATTAGGTGTGTGTTTGTGGTACAGGCTGCAGGTTTTCACCAGCCTGAGGGATCCTTCTTTCCACTTCCGTCTGTTGAGCAGCTTCATTGCCTCCAGCCTAACTCTGTGATTCTCAAACCTAGCTGCACATTAGAATTACCTAGAGAATTTTTTAACTCTAAATGTCTGAGCCCCATCTTTAGTCCTTGTGATTTAACTCATGATGTGTGGCCCAAGGCTAATTAATTTTTAGAGACCTCTTCCTCTCCCTCCAGCCTCCCACTGACAATGATGTGCAACCAGGGTAGAGAACTACTGGCTACACCCAAACTCTGTAAAGAGCTTGGAGTACTTCTCAACTCCTTCAGGGTGGAAAAGAGTCTGCTCTCTGGAGCTGGGGATGGGGGTAGGTACAAGCACTGGGAGCTGTTGTGATAAGCTGCCTTGGAGGAGGCCTGATTAGTATGTCAGCAGAACACTAGGGGAGGCATTGCTCATTTGTTTTTCAGTGTGCTTTCAGGTCGAGGGCAGATTTGCTGAATCTCTCTATAGAAAATCTGTTCTCTCTCCATAGATGAGATCTTAGTCCTAGAATTTTTTTTTTTTCATTTTTAGCAAATGCACATTCTCTCCTGGTAGTAGAACCTGCCTGCCATTTGCATAGGTAGCCACCAAACATCTAGCGTATTCGTGATGCTCCTTTTGAACTTCTGACCAACAATTCTGACCTACCCACTGAAGACTGTACAAATTTAGCTTTATTCTCTTCTGGGTGATTTTATTCAGTTTTTTTCTCTCATCTCTCCCTTTCATCTTTTCCTACAGTACCAAGGGGTCATTTTCCTTTGGAATTTCTGAAAAATATATTTTTGACCTTGAGGAATCAAATGGTCTAGCATAAAATTGGAGGAGGGACTAGTTGGAATTGAGACCAGCAGGTCTTTGGGAACAGTATTTCAGTGGTAGAACAGAGATTTCAGATGCTGTGTTATAGCAAAGGTTACAGCAAAGGCAGGCTAGGTCTCTTTAGATTCTCTAGTCCACATATAAAGTGATCTACTCTCTAACAGTTACTATGCCCAACAAACAGAAACTGCTTTAGAAAATCTATAGAGATAGAACCATCACACGTTCAATGACTGTTTATAAGAAGATTTATAGGTTATGATGGCAGTGAGGCAGATTATATTGATAAAAGGACTTGTGCTAGAGAAGAATACACTGACGTGAATCTGGTTTTGTTAGAGTGGTGGCATTATGATCATTTTTCCATTTTAAAATGTTCTTTTTTTTTTTTTTTTGAGATGGAGTTTTGCTCTGTTGCCCAGGCTGGAGTGCAGTGGCACAATCTTGGCTCACTGCAACCTTTGTCTCCCAGTTTAAGCAATTCCCTGCCTCAGCCTCCTGAGTAGCTGAGATTACTGGCGTGTGCCACCATGCCCAGCTAATTTTTGTATTTTTGGTAAAGACGGGGTTTTACCGTCTTGGCTAGGCTGATCTTGAACTCCTGACCTCGTGATCCACCTGCCTCAGCCTCCCAGAGTGCTGGGATTACAGGCATGAGCCACCATGCCCGGCCTTAAAATGTTTTTTAATGTTGCTACTTCATTGTTTCAAAAATAAAATGTTTATTTATTTATTTATTTATTTTTGTGGAGAATGGGATCTTATTATGTTTAGGGTGGTCTTGAACTCTGGTGCTCAAGCTATTCTCCCATCTCAAATTTTCTAAATTCTATCAGTGGTGTGAAGTAAGGATCTGGTTTTATTTTTCTCCATGTAACGAGTCAGTTTTCTTTGAGTAATAATCTATACTTTGAGACATGTTTCCATATATACAAGGGATTGTTTCTGAGCTCTTCTTTTCCATGGGACTATGTTTGTCCTTTATTTCTTCTTCTTACAACTACCATGTGTTTTTTATTACTTTGCTTTATAGTCTGGTTTAATATCAAATAGGACACATTCCCTCTCTGTTTTTTCTTGGTTGACGTAGCTTTCATTAACTTTTCTTTTGCTATATTACTTTTAGAATATGTTTTCAGGTTCATAAAAAATAGGAATTTTTCTCAAGAGCACACTGAATTTTAGATAAATTTGGAAAGAATTGTCATCTTCACAATTTTAAGTTGTTCCATACAAAAGAATAAAATTTCCTTCATGTATGAAGGCCCTTTCATATATTTGGTAGTCAGAAAAGATTCCCATGAAAACCTTATGCATTTTATTGTTTATTTCTAGATAATTTATAGTTGTTAGTGATTATGAATGGTATCTTACTTTCTAGTTCATTAAAAGTAGAGCAGATAAACAGTGATTTTCGTACTTTAAGTCTGAAAACATTACTAAACTCTCCTCTGAGTTCTAATGGTTTACTGGTTCTGTTGTTTCCTTCGTGCAGACAATCAGATTTTCTGCAAAAATGAATATATTATTTTTTCCTATTCTATTTTTATCCATATTACTTTCGTTTGCTTGTCTAATTACAATTACTGCATTTATAGAACCATCTGGAACGTTAGCTATACGGTAGGTATCCTTGTTTTGTTTTCGATATGAATAAAAGCCCATCTAAAGTTCACCTTTAAGTATAATGTTTGATGTAAATTTTTATTACAGGATCTTTTTAAATTAAAAAACACCTGTTGTATTCCCAACTTGCTTTGAACATTTAATGTTTTGGAACTTCATCAAATGCTATTACTGTAACTATTGAATTAATGATGCTATTCACATTGATAGATTTTCTAAGGCCAAAGCACTTTTGCATTCCTAAAATACATTCTATTTGATCCTAAAGTGTTAATTTTTAACCAGTTTTAACTATAAATAGCTAATAATTGGTATCAGTAAGTAATTTCATGATTCAGGGGTCTATGTACATAAATGAGTTTAAAATTTGTCTTCATGTTTCCATTTTTTTTTTTTTGGGTGCAGTTGCACAAAACATTTTTTCATTTTTGAAACTAATCTGTACGAAGTGATTTTATGTCTTTCTCTTTTCATTGTTTGTTTACGTATTCACTCTTTTTCTTGAATTCTCTTTTCAGAGGTCTTTCAGATGCTATTACTCCCTTCAAATAAGTCACTAGTTTTGTTGAGCCCATGCATCTTCTGTTCTGAGTCATTGATTTCTATCTTTTCTATTATTTATTTCCTACTTTTATTTTGGGTGTATTTTTTGGTTCATTTTTTCTACTTTAAAATGTTAACGCTAAGCTCATTTGTTTTCAGTTTCCATGTCCCAATAAATATACTGAAATCTGTAAATTTTCTTCCAAATACTGCTTTAATTGAGTTATATAAATTTTGACTTAGTGTTCTTTTACTGATTAGTTTTAAGTGTTTTGTAATTTATTTTTGAAGCCCATGATTAATAATGTTATTTAGTTTTAAGACATTGAGAATTTTTAGCTTTTTCTTTCTTTTTTGCCACTATTAATTTTTATGTTAATAGTATAGAGACAGATGATACAGTAGGTATGATGTTTATTCTTTGAAATTCATTAAGACTTCCTTTTGTTTCCTAATGCATAATTTTTTTTGAAAAGTCAATAAATAATTTAAAAAATAGTATTCAAATTATTCTAAGTGTGAATATTCTGGTACTCAGATTGCCTTTGTGCTGTTTTTATCTGCTTCACCTATTATGTTCCAAGGAGTATTTGTTACAATAATATTTTTATTGATTTATTTTCTTTTGAGTTTTTTCAGTCATTGTTTGATGTGATTTGAGATTATATTGTTCAGTGCATCATATTCATAATAAATTTTTATTTATATATAATGTACCTGTTCAGACTTGTAACTTTTTTGTTTTGAAATATTTATTGTCAGATATTAAAATTAGTTTCTTTTTAATATAATTTCCAGATTTTTTTTCATTGTTTTCCATTTTATCTTTCATCTTCCATTTTCTTGACACATTTCAGAAGACATATTTTTGGTTCCTTTTTGATTGTTTAATGCAATCTGGGAATCTATGCCTTTTAATGGACTATTGTACCCTATTTATTTTTTTCTAATTTCTTCAATATTATGTGTTACATCTGCTATTTTATTTTGTATTTTTTGTTTTCTGTACTTTTTAATATTTTTCTTCATTTCACTAGGCAGTACATATTTTATTCTAATTGTGTGAAAGTTAAGTACTGTGTATCATCTGGGGTTGCTGCCAAATCCAAATATATCTGGCCTATTCCTTTGTTCCCTTTCTGGTGACCAGACAATGCAGTGTCTATTGCTACTTTCAGGGTAGTACACAAAATCAGGTTGAGATGAAGAACTGAGTACATGAGGTGAGTGCCAGACTGGTAGGCCCTGAGCCTGGAATCCTCTCTTTCCTACACAATCAAGATTGGAGGATTATACTCTAAGGAGGTCATATTCTACCAGTGCTCCCTCGTTAAAAGGCTTTAAGGAGGTGAACTGTTTGGTAGAAAAGCAGCAAATAAATATGTATAAATTAGCATAGTGGTATCTGGCGCTCTCTTGCTTGGGGCAGATTTTCTTCTGTCTTTTTAAACTGAAAGGAGAAATACAAACTAGGGCCTGGGCTTTCAAACATGTCTAAATACACTGTGCCTTAAAAAGGTAGCTAATAGTTCCAGGGAAGCATGAGTTATCAAGCAAAATTAAATAAATGTTTGAGAAGTACAATCACTGTAAAATAAAGAAAAAAATAATAAATAACATATGCTAGATGAAGAAAGGTAAATTACCTACACAGATTAATGATATGAAATAAACATACTAGTTATCTTCAAAAGAACATATTGGTACTATGAAGCAAAACCAAATGTTTTAAAAAGCATATAAGTTGGGCTGGTGGGAATGTAAATTCGTATAACCAGTATGAAAAACAATTTGGAGATTCCTTAGAGAACTAAAAGTAGAATTACCATTCAGTCCAGCAATCCTGCTACTGAGTATCTACCCAAAGGAAAAGAAATTATTATATGAAAAAGACACATTTACACACATTTATAGCAGCACAATTTGCAATTGCAAACATAGGAATCAATCCAAGTGTCCATCAACCAACGAGTGGACAAAGAAAATGTGATATATATATATATATATATATATATATATATATATATATATATACACACACACACACACACACACCCCATGGAATACTACTCAGCCATAAAAAGAAACAGATTTGTTTATGTTGCAGCAATGTGGATAGAGCTGGAGGCCATTATTCTAAGTGAAATAACTCAGGAATGAAAAACCAAATATCGTATATTCTTGCTTAGTAGGAGCTAAGCTATGAGAATGCAAAGGCACAAGTATGATACAATGGTCCTTGGTGACTCACAGGGGGATATTTGGGAGGGAGGTGAGGGATTAAAGACTATGTATTGAGTACAGTATACACTACTCTGATCATGAGTGCACTAAAATCTCAGAAATCACCACTAAAGAACTTATTCATATAATCAAAAACCAACTGTACACCAAAAGCTATTAAAACATAAATACAAATTTAAAAAATTTTATATCAGCTGGAAACACCGGATATAAAATGTAAAGTAACAGTAACAGAAAACACAATATGGGTTAAGTGAAAGAATGAAGTCAGCTGAAGAAGAACAAACCAGTGCTTTGAAAGATTTTTAGTTGAGTCAGTCTTCTTGCAGACAGAATGAGAAAAAAGCAGATGAAAAATTACGTAACATTTCAGAAGGACATGTATGGTAGAAGATGTGTGACCTCTGGGTGGCAGGATGCCCAGAGTGAGAGAGTCAAATAAATGAAAAGGGAAGGACATAGTTCAAAAATAATATATTTTTTAGAAGAAAATGATGATTGGCTCTTGGTGAAAGGGCTCACAGTGCACAAAACAAATCAAAGAGACATAAGAAAAGAGCCACACTCAGATGTAGTCTAGTTTAGGAACACTGAAGCTAAGGGAGAATTATGAAAACTTTAAAGAGGAAGGGTAGGTTAACTACAAGAGATGAAAACCAATTAGACATTAGGCTTCAATCAATATTCAAAGAGATAATGGAGTAATATTTTCAAAGTGGTTAAGAAATGCACTTTGAGCTTAGGGTCTCATATTCAGCCAAACTATTATTTTAGTGTAAGGGACTATGAAAACATTATCTGCCATATACAGCTCAGAAGGTTTTGGCACACACACACACACAAATAAAACACTTTTGAAGAACATATGCCAATAAAAAGGAAAATAATTTTAAGAGAGTAGGAGGACAGGAGAAGAAAGAATAATCAGATATCTCAGTCAAGTTAATGTCTTTATTTTGTATTTTTAAAGCAAAGAAAAAGAAAAAACAAAAACAAACATTGGTAAACATCCAAAGCTAAAATTCTGTATGAGTCCTGTCATTAGTCAGGTTTTGGGAACAGACTCTGAGGCAGAAATGTAAATGCAGGAGGTTTATTTGGAAGAGGTCTCAGGAGCAGCACCTGTGAAGGAGGAAACAAAGCAGGACTGGACAGAGGGCGAATCTGAACAGACCCAGCAGAGGTGCCTGGGGAGCAGGGGTTACAGGGAAGGCCTTTCCAACTTGTCCCGAATGGAGATGGGGGAGGCATTGATATACTGCACGGAGCATTCATTGAGTGTGATCTGTCCCCTGCAGGGGTGGTGGTGGTGGTGGTACCAGGTATAATCTGGGAAACGGCAGCTGCTCTGGGCCAAGAGCAATTCCTTAGAAAGACTGAGTGCCTCTGTCCTGAAGGAACCCTAGGGAATGCATTAGTGTATTCACTTAGGCAATGAGTTCATTTTGAATTTTTTTTTTCCAATGTGTGAATATAGAGTTACTGATCATGGTGGGCTGAGTAATCCCTCCTCCACCTCAAGATATCTTGATCCCAATCCCTGGAATCTATGACTGTGACTCTAGATGGCCAAACGAATTTTGCAGATATGTTACAGTTAAGGGTCTTGAGATGGGGAGATGATCCTGAATTATCTCTATCTGCCCTAAATGGCATAGTAAGTACCTTATAAGGGGGAGACAGAGGGAGATTTTTACTCCAGGAGAGACAGAAGGCAATGTGGCAATGGAAACAGGGCAAGAAACGACAACGTAATGCAAGGCATGAGCTGAGGATGAGGGCAGCCTCCAGACGCTGGGAAAAGAAAGCAAAAGGATTCTCCTGTAGGGTCCCCAGAGATGGCAGGCCATGCTGACCCCTTGATTTCAGTCCAGTGGAACCCATTTCAGAATTCTGGCCTCCAGAATTGTGAGAGAATAAATAAATGTTGTTGTAAGCCAGTAAGTGTATGGTAACTTGTTATGGAAGTAGGATATAAACAGGAAACTGAACAGAAGCATAAATGCATTTTTCTGGTATTTTTATAGTTGTTACAGATTTGGATTTTCTTTTTATATAACTCCTAACTTTACTTTAGATCTCAACACATGTGTCATTTCTCCAGAAAAACTTTTCCTGACCTGTGTGACTGGTCAATTCCGTGTTTTAGGCACTTCAGGTACCATGACTTTCTCTTTTTAAATGCTTATTCAAGTTCTACCTTTCCTTCATTGATGTGATCATTTCCCATCAGACTGTGAACTCTGAGAGTTGAGAGCTTGTATGTTTTGTCACCATTTTTATCATGGTCTAGCAGGGTCTGGGGAATAGTAGAGCTTAAACAAATATTCGTTAAAATGAACCAACGATTTCCTGTTTCTGCGTTAGTTTGCTGAGGACAATGGCTTCCAGGTCCATTCATGTCACCACATATTCTCACTTATAAGTGGAAGCTGAACAAGGAAAACATATAGACACAAGGAGGGGAACAACACACACTCATCTGCACAGCCTGCACATGTATCCTGGAACTTAAAGTTAAGTTAACTTTAAATAATTTTAAAAATTGAATGCTGAATTCAGACAGACCCAGAGTGTGAATTCAGCGAAGAAAGCTGGAATCAGGTTTGTGAGAATCAGGGAGGAAGTTATGGACAAAGAAGTCTAAGAAGTGAATGAAGGATCAAGGCTCCGAGGTCAGTGCCTGGGTGCATATGGAGAGGAGGACCTGAGGGCACTTTGTGGGAGCCCCTGCTGGCTTTGGAAAGCCCCCAACCCACCTTCATCTTTGGAGGTGTATGTGGATTCCAGGGGAAGAATAAAGGCACAGCGATAATTCTTTGTTTTATCCTCTTCTTGGTGCTTTCTCTGAGAAACTTTACATTTTATGCTTTTGTTTTTTACAATTTCATACTTCCTTGGAAGAGACATTAAGTCAACCCTATTACAGATAGGTTTATGGTAAAGATATTTTTAAGTTAAAATCTTGAAAGGTTGTCTTCCTGACACTTTCTCATATTTTAAAAGCCTAAAGCCTCGGAAAGTGTGATGGTCTTCCATGATTGCGTGCCATTCTGGGAAGGTTGGAAATTTTTCTGAACCCTTTTTCTTAACTTTTGGCCTTAAACTCCTGAGCTAGGTGATTCTCCTGACTCAGTTTCTCGAGTAGCTGGGGCTACGGGTATAAACCATCTTTCCTAAACTTTCAACAGTTTCCAATAAGAATAGAAAATATAACATAAATTCTCAAAAATACAACCAAAATCAGTGACATCAGAATTGTTCAGAAAGAATATTTAGATGCATTTAAACTGTCTTATTTTTATGGAAATACTGCCTTTATTGCTTCTTAATTTCTTTGTTGGAAAGATTTGGTAGACCTCAGCATTATTGAATGTGTTTAGTAGTGCACTCTTCTGTATTTAAGATAAGTAAATGAACTGTTATTGAGTATCTCTGTCATTCTAAGAAGTGGGCTCGGCTATATGAAATTGAACATCGGTCCTGCCGTGTAGACATTTCCAGTAATTGTAAAATCAGCTTATATTTTTTAAAAATTCAATTTACAAATCTCTTTTTCTTGTATGATTTCTTTCTCTCTCTCTCTCTCTTTTTTTTACACAAATCTTAGCAGACTGGAAGCAAGAGTTAGATTTTTCTAATGATTAGTGTGTGGCCCTGGGCAAAGACACTTAAATCTGAATCTCAGTTTCCTTATATGTCAAAAGAGGATAGTTATACTTATCTTGCAGGAATTTGTGATGATTAGAATTTAACTATGTAAAGTGCTTAATTCCATGCTTGACATATAGTAGGTAGTTAATAAATGGTTGCTATTATTATCACTCCTTTTTCTTTTTGGGGAAAACAAGTGTCATTAAGGTTGAGTGTGCCAGGATAAGGAATAACTTTTTGACACTCAGAGTTGGCTTTCTTAGGTAATACTGCATTTCTTATCACAAGACATATTCAATCCTCAGTTTAACCACCCTTGATAAGGCAGTGGTAAAGGAGATTCAATTGCTTATTAATAAATACTCATGGAAGCCCAAATATGACATTTATCATCCCTTTCTATTCTAAGATTCTCTTACTTGACTCAGGGCATTTTTCTAGTAAACTACAAAGTATGCCCTCTAAGCAGTCTCTGGAATTCTTATCTACTATGGCATGCTTTATACTTATGAAACAGCAGCAAAGGCATAAAGTTCTGTCTCTAAGGGTGACAGCTAGTTAAAACAGAACACTCAACTCAAAAATAGCCTTAAATAGTAGGTATCAATTATGTGTCGTTTTTTTTGAAACCCTTTTGACATTTATCTTCTATTATTATTTTGCCTCTTAACAATCCTCGATGACAGGTGACATAATTTAAATGCATTTTTTAAAAGGAAAATTAAATATTAAATGATAATTTAGTAATAGTGGAATTATAAATTATAGGTAAAATTAAAATTGGGACAAAAAATTTATATATCTTGCTTCTAGACAGTGTTTCCTTCTTGCTTACATAGGGAACAACAGCATATTGCTGACAAGTGGCACAGCTGAGCTATCACACCCGGAGTTTCCAGAATATGGCTTTATTTTTCTCTTTGCTGAATCACATTTCTGAGTATTTTTAAATAAATTCTTAAATGTTTTAAGTGGCAATAAATTCCCTCATAGAGGTGTTCAGTAGGTTAATGCATAGAGGAAAAAAATCCCCTGAAAATGGTACAGAAAAATTTAAACATAAAATATTGAAAATTGTTATTAATATTGTTGTCTGTGCTTTACAACTACCTGATTCATCAGCACTTCTTGGATTCATTGATTCTCTTTAGGAACTGATGAACTTCTGAATCCAAACATTCATGCTATTTACCAGTTATAGAAAAATTTTGGTAGTTGTTATTTGCATAATTTCTCTCTCACTGCCTCATGAGTATTGATAATTAAAAATGGGATTAGAAGCATATTGGAACGTACTACCTCTTCCAAATGTCTTAATCTCTTTTATTGCTAAATTTCTAGCTCTTTGTGCCATATTTCATGTAATTTCTGTAGGTCTATATTTCAGATCACTGATTTTCTTTTTAACTTAATCTCATTGCTGTTTAATTCCTTTCTTTCATGTGTAACTTCAGTGAATATACTTTTTATTTTTAGGTGTTCAATTTGTTGAACAATTTTTTTTCTCTGTAACCACTCTGAGCGGGCTTATTTAATTTAATTTAACTTTAAAAACTCTTCTCAAAGAAGCATCTGTTTGTCTTACTGATTTTTCTCTATTGTTTTCCTGTGTTCTATTTTATTGATTTCTGCTCTGATCTTTATTATTTCATTTTTTTCCTTCTTTTTCTAGTTTTATAAGGTAGATTTTATCATAAAGAGAAGTTGAATTTTACCAAATGCTTTTCAGCATCAATTGAAATGATCATATGGGTTTTGTCCTTTGTTCTGTTGTCATAATGTATCACATTGATTGATTTGCATATAGCCTGCAAGATATAAATCTCACTTGGTCATGATGAATGATTTTTTGCATCAATACTCATCAGGGATATTGGCCTGCAGTTATTTTATTTTATTTTATTTATTTGCCTTTGGGTGGTTTTGGTATCAGGGTAATAGTAGCCTTGTAGAATGAATTTGGAAGTATTTTCTCTCCTTTTATTTTTTGGAATAGTTTGAGTAGGATTGATATTACTTTTACTGTAAATGTTTGGCAAGTATCAGCAGTAAATATCAAGTTCCAGATGTATCTTTACTGGGAGGCTTTTTATTACAGCTTTAATACTGTAACTTGTTGTTGGTCTGTTCAGGTTTTGGATTTCTTCATAGTTGAATCTTAGTAGGTCGTACATGTCTATTGTTTTGTCCATTTCTTCTATAGTTCTCTATTTATTGATATATAGTTGCTAATAGTAGCAGCTAATGATCATTTCTGCATATCAGTTGTAATGTCTCATCTTTCATCTCTAATTTTATTTATTTGATCACTTTTTTTCTTGGTTAATTTGGCTACAGGTTTGTCTATTTTGTTTAAATTTAATAAAAAACACAACTTATTATTTCTTTGATCATTTGCATTGGTTTCTTTATTTCAGTTTCCTTTATTTCTGCTCTGATATATATATTTTTTTACTAATTTTTTGTTTGGTTTGTTTATGCTTTCCTAGTTCCTTAAGATGGAACTTTTCTAGTTCCTAACAATCTTATTAGGATGTTTCTTTGGAGTTTTTCTTCTTTTTGATGTAGACACTTATAGCTATAGCTGTAAACTTCTTTCTTAGTGCTTATTTTGATGTATCCCGTAGCTTTTGATATGACATGTCTTTATTACCTTTTGTTTCAAGAAATTTTACTTTTCTTCTTAATTTTTTTTATTGACTCACTGGTTATTCAAGAGTATATTGTTTAATTTCCATGTATTTGTATAGTTTCCAAAATTCTTCTTGTTATTGATTTCTAGTTTTATTCCATTGTGATCAGATAATGAACTTGATATTATTTCATTTTTTTTGATGCTTTAAGACTTGCTTTGTGACTTGACATATGTTCTATCCTTAAGAATAATCCATGTGCTGAGGAAAAGCATGTGTATTTTTAGGTTGTTGGATAAAATCTTCTGTTAATATCTATTAGATCCATTTGGTCTATAGTGCAGATTAAGTCTGATGTTTCTTTTCTGATTTTTTTTTTGTCTGAATGACCTATCCAATGCTGGAAGTGGGGTGTTTAAGTCTCTGTATTACTGTATTGAAGTTTATGTCTTTCTTAAGATCTAATAATATTTGCTTTGTACATCTAGGTGATCCAGTGTTGGGTGCATATATATATTTACTATTGTTACATCCTGTTGTTGAATTAACCACTTCATTATTATATGGTTACCTTTTTTTTGTATCTTCTTACAGTTTTGTCTTTACATCTATTTTGTGTAATACAAACATAGCAACTCCTGCTCTTTTGCAGATTCCATTGGCATGGAATATATTTTGCCATCCTTTCATTTTCAGTCTGTTTGTCTTTATACATGATGTGCATTTCTTACAGGCAACAGATCAATGCATTTAGTTTTTTGTATTCATTCGATCATCCTATGTATTCTGATTAGAGAGTTTAGTCAATTTACATTCAGTGTTACCATTGATAAGTAAAGATTGCTTTTGCTATTTTATTATTTCTTGTCTGGTCATTTTGTGGTCTTCTTTCTTTCTCTCTTTTCTCTTTTCCTTTTAGTGAAGGTGATTTTCTCTGGTGATATGATTTATTTGCTTCATTTTTACTTTTTGTGTATCCATTGTATGTTTTCTTGAGGTTACCAGGAGGCTTGTAAACTAGCATATGATCCATTATTCTAAGCTGATAACAATTTAACGTTGTTTGCATAAACAAACAACCGAAAGAAAACTAATACTCTATGCCTTAACTTCATCCCCTTTTTAACTTTATGTTGTTACTATTCGTATCTTATTGTATCTTCTATATCTTTAAAAGTTGTAGTTAACATTTTTTGTTTCCTTTTTTTTTTTTTTAATTGAGATGGAATTTCGCTCTTGTTACCCAGGCTGGAGTGCAATGGCACGATCTTCGGCTCACCACAACCTCCACCTCCTGGGTTCAGACAATTCTCCTGCCTCAGCCTCCTGAGTAGCTGGGATTACAGGCACGCACCACCATGCCCAGCTAATTTTTTGTACTTTTAGTAGAGACGGGGTTTCACCATGTTGACCAGGATGGTCTCGATCTCTTGGCCTCGTGATCCACCCGTCTCGACCTCCCAAAGTGCTGGGATTACAGGCTTGAGCCACCGCGCCCGGTCTTTTGTTTACTTTTAAGCCTTTCAATGTAAGATAATAGTCGTTTACACACCACAGTTACAGTATTATAAATTCAGTGTTTTTCGGTGTACTTACCAGTGAGTTTTGTACCTTCAGGTGATTATTTATTGCTTATTAGTATCCTTTTCTTTCTGATTGAAATACTCTCTTTAGCATTCGTTGTTGGACAAATCTGACGTTGATGAAATCCCTCAGCTTTTGTTTGTCTGGGAAAGTATTTCTTCTTTATGTTTGAAGAATAATTTTACCAGATATACCACTCTAGGATAAAAGATTTTTTTCTTTAGGACTTTAAATATGTCATGCCATGCTCTCCTGGCCTGTAAGAGTTCCACTGAAAACTCTACTGCCAGGTATATTGGAGCTCCATTTTATATTATATGTTTCTTTTCACTTGCTGTGTTTAGCATCATTTCTTTACCCTTGACTTTTGGGAGTTTTTAAAAATTAAATGCCTTGAGGTAGTCTTCTTTGCTTCTGTTCTATATCTTTCTGGTATTTGGATATTAATATCTTTCACTAGATTTGGGAAGCTCTCTATTATTATTTCTCTGAGTAAGCTTTCTACCCCCATCTCTGTACCTCTTTTATAAGCCCAATAACTCATAGATTTTTACTTTTTATGCTATTTTCTAGATTATATAAGTGTGCTTCATTGTTTTTTATTCTTTTTTCTTTTGTCTACTCTAAGCATTTTCAAATAGCTTGTATTCAAGCTCACTAATTATTTCTTCTGTTTGATCAATTCTGCTATTAAAAGACTCTGATGCATTCTTTGGACTATGAATTACATTTTTCAACTCCAGAATTTCTGTTTTATTCTTTTTATTTCAATTTCTTTGTTAAGTTTATCCGATAGAATTCTGAATTATCTTCTCTGTGCTGTCTGGAATTTCTTTGAGTTTCTTCAAAATAGATATTTTGAATTATCCGACAGGTCACATATCTTTGTTTCTTCCTGATTGGTCTCTGGTGCCTTATTTAGTTCATTTAGTGAGGTCATATTTTCCTGGATTGTGCTGATGTTAGTAGATGTTCTTCAGTGTCTGGGCATTAAAGTGTTAACTGTTTATCCTTTGCAGTCTGGGCTTGTTTGTACCCATTCTTTTTGGGTAGAATTTCCACATATTCAAAAGGAATTGGGTGTTGTGATCTAAGCTGTATCTGCTTTTTGGAGGACATCACATCCAGTAGCACTGTGATTCTGTCACATGCATACAGTTGCCACCTTAATGGTTTTGAACAAGATCTGGAAAAATTCTCTGGATTACCAAGCAGACACTCTTGTTTTCTCCCTTACTTTATTCCAAACAAATGACATCTCTGTCTCTCTGCTTTGAGCCACCTGGAGCTGGTGATGGAGTGACACAAGCCACCTCTGTGGCTACAACTCCTAGGGCTGTGCTGAAGGAGACATTAAGCCAGCACAGTACAGAGTCTCACCTAAGACTTGTAACCACTCTCTACCACCTTTATTTGTTCAATGTCCTGGGGCTCTACAATCAACAAGTGGCAAAGCTAGCAAGCCTATGTTATTCCCTTCTAGGTGGTAAGTTCCCCCAGGCCTGGGTGAATCCAGAGGGGCCATCTGGGAGCCCAGGTCTACAGTTAAAAACTGTAGAAGTTCACCTAGTGTTGTATTATACTGAGGCTGAGCTGGCACCACAAGATGCAGTCTTTCCCACTCTTTTCTCCTCTTTCCAAAAGCCTTGCCCAGTGCCCATGGGCCACCTCAGGACTATAGACGGTTTTGCCAGACTACTGCTGATGTTACCCTAAGGCCGAAGGCCTCTTCAGTTAGCTTGTTGTGAATGCTTCCTGGACTAGGACTGACCCCAAAGGGGAGTGGTCTCCCCTCTGACCCAGGGAAGATCACAAATGCTTTTTAAGAGTCAAGTCCGAGAACTGGGGACACCAAGATCCAGCTTAGTGCTCTACCTTCATGTGGTCAAACTGTAACTAAGGTGAAGACAAAGTCCCCTTTACTTTTCCTTCTACTTTGGTCAAGCAGAAGCAGTCTCACCCTATAGCCACCACTTCTGGGAATATGCTGAGTCTTACCGGAGGCCAGCAAGTCCATATCTCACTCAAAGCCCTTGATGTAGTACCTGGGTATCACTGCTGGTTATTGAGGGCCCTAGGGCTCTTCAGTTAGCAGTTGATAAATCTGGATGGGACCAGGTTCTTCCCTTCAAGACAATGAGTTCTCTTTTGTCCCAGGGTGTCTCTAGAGATGTTGGGGAACTAGGGCCTGGAAAGAGGGCCTCATGACTTTGACTAGTGACCTATCTTGCTGTGGCTGAGCTGGCATCCAAGATGTAAGACAAAGTCCTCCTCACTTTTTTAGTCTACTCAAATGAGAAAGATGCCTCTTTTGGAGCCTGGGCTGTGTGGCCCGGGGTTATGCTAGCCCACCCTTAGCCACCCCAGCTGGTGACTCAATAGATCTGTGTCTCCCCACTCCAGGCCACTGTCTCTGGGGCCAGTACAGCCCTAAGACTAGCCCAGGTGTTACAGTCCTTGTGGCCTAGACTGCCTTCCACGTTGATTTGGACCATGGAGCAATTTACACTTCTGTAGCGAGGCTTGTGGGAATTCAAATTCTGACCATTGGAAATGGCAATTCCCCTCTGGCTACAGCTGGTTTAAATGCATCCTCCATAGGCAGGTGTCAGCAGAGTTTGGTATGGTATTACTTTCTGCTATAACAAGGGCAGTACTGAATTCAGTCTTTCACAATTGCTGGCTTTACTCCACCCCAGGGCACAGAAATGCTCTCTGTCCCATGCTGCTGCCAATGAATCAGGAAGGGCTTGTGTTGGTGAAACTGTTTTTCCTACCTATTTAGTGATTCTTTTAGCAATATGAAGTTAAAATCAAGTACTGTAAGTGCTCACCTGATTTTGGGATCTTACAACAGTGCTGTGTGTGTGTGTATGTGTGTGTGTGTGTGTGTGTGTGTGTATACTTGTTGATTGGTGTCCTTGCGGCTAGAGTTGGGGGCAATCACTGGAGTCTTGTATTCTGCCATATTCTCCACTTCTCTCTCAGCCAATAATGCTATATCTAGCCAATCTAAGTTTCATAAATGAAGGAGAATAAAGTCTTTTTCAGACAAGCATATGCTGAGGAAATTTGTCACTACCAGACCAGTCCTACAAGAAATGCTAAAAGAAGTCCTAAAGCTTTAAAAACAAGCACAACATGCACTAGAATAGGACCTCTTGAAATCCTAAAACTCACAGGGCCTATAACACAATAACATAATGAAGAAAACAAAATATCTAGGTAACAATCAACATCATGACTGGAGCAATACCTCACATCTCATTATTAACATTGAATGTAAACACTCTAAATGTTCTACTTAAAAGAAACAGATTGGCAGAATGGATTAAAAAATCACAAACCATATATCTTCTGTCTTCAACAGACTCACTTAACACATAATGATTCTCATAGACTCAGAGTCAGGAGTGGGAAAAAGATGTTTAACACAAATAGAAATCAAAAGGGAGCAAAAGCAGCTATACTTACAGCAGGTAAAACTGAATTTAAAGCAAGAATGGTTAAAAAAAGTCGGGGGGAAAGAAGGTCATTATTGAATGATAAAAGAATAAATTCATCAAGAAGATTTCACAATTCTATACACACACACATATATACATACATATATATATATATATATATATATATATATATATGCACCCAACTCTAGATTTCCCAGATTCATAAAATAGCTATTACTAGTCCTAAGAAAAGGCAGCAACACAATATTTGTGTGATGTTTCAGCACTCCACTGATAGCAATAGACTTATAATCAAGACAGAACGTCAACAAAACAATACTGGACTTAATCTTTACTCTAGAACAAATAGATTAACAGATATTTACATAAAATTCTACCCAACAAATTTGGAATGTACATTTTTCTCATCAGCACATGGAACAGTCTCCAAATTAGACCCTGTGATAGGCCATAAAAGAAGTCCCAATAAATTTTAAAAAAATCATTATTATATCAAGTATCTTCTTACATCACAGTGGAATAAAACTGGAAATCAGCTCCAAAAGGAATCAAGTATCTTCATAAATCATAAGACTAAAATTGGAAATCAACTACAAAAGGCATCCTTCAGAGTAGAAAAGTACATAGAACTTAAACAATCCGATCCTGAATGATTTTTGTGTTAACAATAAAATCAAGATGAAATTTTTTTAATTATTCAAAATGAATGATAATAGTGACACAAGTTATCAAACCCTCTCAGATACAGCAAAAGAAGTGCTAAGAGAAAAGGTTGTAGCACTAAATATTTGTATCAAAAATTTGAAAGATCACAAATTGACAACATAACATCACACCTCAGGGAAGTAGAGAAAGAAAAACACACTAACCCCAAATCTAGCAGAAGTAAATAAGTAACAAGGATCAGAATGAAATTAAATCAATTGAAACAAAAAATACAAAGATCAGTAAAACGAAACAAATGGTTCTTTGAAAAGAATCAAAAACTTGATAGACCATTAGCTATATTAACCAGGAAAAGAAGAGAAAAGTTTCAAATAAGCTCAATTAGAAATGGAAATGGAGACATTATGACCAAGACACCACAGAAATACAAAAGATGATTAGAGACACTATGCACACCTCTATGTGCACAAAATAGAAAAATCTAGAGGAAATGAATAAATTCCTGGAAATATTATACCCTCCTAGTTTGAATCAGGAAGAAATAGAAATCCTGAACTAACCGGTAACAAGCAGTAAGATTGAATCGGTAATTTAAAAAATTGTCAAGAAAAGAGCAGAAGCCCAGAGCCTGATCGATTCACAGCAGAATTCTAGCAAACCTTCAAGGAAAAATTGGTATCAAAACTACTGAAACTATTCCAAAAAGCTGAAAAAGAGGGCATCCTCCCTAACTAGTTCTGGGGAGCCAGTATTGCCCTTATACCAAAGCCAGGAAAGAATATAACAACACAATAAAACTACAGACCAATCTCTCTGAACAAGGATGCAAAAATCCTTGACAAAATACTAGCAAACTTAAGGTAACAGCACATCATAAGAGGTGCTAAGCTATGAGGACCCAAAGACGTAAGAATGATACAATGGACTTTGGGGTCTCAGGGGAGAGGGTGAGAAGTGGGTGAGGGATAAAAGATTACACACTGGGTATGGGAGCACCAAAATCTTAGAAATCACCTCTAAAGAACTTATTCATGTAACCAAACATCACCTGTTCCCCCAAAACCTATTGAAATAAAAAAGTAAATTTAAAACAAACAATCAGAAAGAAACTGGGATTTCGAGTGCACATCAAAATGATTCCAAAAGTGTGTTCCACAGAAGACTAGACCCAAGAGATATATTCTGTGAAACTTGGAAGTATTTCATGGACATGATGAGATATACAACAGTGAAACAATTTTATAAAAGTGTTTTGAACACTGTGTCTCATAGCATATGTTTGAAGTCCACAGTACACATTAATATACACAGATTCTTAAATGCCATACAGTAAAGAAACCCATTTAACTTTGTTAACCCAAGTTCTCCACATTTAGTCATCCAACATTTTTAGCCATGTAACACTTATCTTCTCTAGGAAAATTTTTGGAAGTGCCAGATTTGAATCATAATTCTGACTTAATAAGTAGAGAGAATACATTTTTGTGGCAGAACTGGCTCACCTAGAGGTTCACATGAAATATGACTCTTCAGGATGTGTTTATTGGCAGGCAGAGAATGGAGTTGGGTCCAATGTTCTCTGGATTTGGTTTGGCAGTGCAATCTTGCTTAGTATCTCAGAATAATTATATTAGCTCTTTCTTCCAGATAACACACTTTCATACACATTCTAAATGAACTTGGCATTCTGGTATTGGTGGGGCTAGGGTATCCCCTTTTCAATATACTTGACCATGCTAGTAATCCACAAACATGGTGGAAAATCAGTATCACCTGAGACATCTTGTTTAAAATATAGATTCTCTTGTTCCACTGCTGAGATTCTCTATTAGGAGGCCTGAGGCAGGCCCTAGGCATACTTGTGTACATATGTCCCATCCATTAATGAAGACCCAGGAGAATTTATGAAGCTACTCTACATACCAGAAACTGGGAGCCACTGAGCACATCTCAATTTCTCCTCCACTCTGACTTCCTTAATTCTGTTCTAAGGCTTCAAGCCACATTCCCCTGCTCATATAAAACTAATTTTACTAATTTTTTTCCAGTAAAATTTTATGAGCCATGACAATCAAGTACTTTAGTAAGATCCCAGTATGCAGTTCATGATGCATTTTCTTTATTATTTTGGAAATGAGTGTTGCACAGCCATAAAGTTTGTTGAATATAATTTGTTTGGAGCAATCCTGTGTAATTTACATCGAATGATTTCTCTGTCTTTTCAAAGTTTGTTGATTTATGTATTTATTTTTTTCATTACAGTGTAATGGAACAATTCAGGCTACCTGTGTATTTATTAGATATTGATTTTTTTGATATTGTTTTATTTCAGACAAAGCTTTATTTCCGTTGTTCTTCTATTTTGCCATTTTTAAACAACCCCAAACATTTTAGCATGAATAGGAGCTAATTCCCACATCTCTTCAGTCTTTTGTATCTCATTATTACAGGTCTAATTCTTTCCTATTTGCAGCTGTATCAACAGTTCTGTAGAATAGAATCAAAATAATTAAAAACATCATTTTAGTTAAATTTAAAGAATATGTTTATTTTCTCAGACATTTTCAAAGTTACGTCTTGGGTAATAAAATCATTCTACAATGTAAAGTATTATTAACTTCTCAATGGACTTTCTCATAATAACTTTTCAGATCCTACAACAACAACTTGATGGTCTAGGGCAGATAATATCTCCATGGAAAAATATGACTACTATGGATCAGAGAAACTAACTTAATTGGAGACCACATATAACCAGAACAAGAACATGGGGCTTCTTATGTCCAGCTGAGAGTTATCTCTGAAAATACTGAAATGAATTGGTGTCCCTAGGCTGACTTGATGAAGGAAGTGTTCTCTAACTCATTTACAGGAAAGAAATCTGTTAAAGCATTTCATTTGTATGGAAAGAACAGTTTATCATTATTATAATAGGGGGTATTTATTAGCTCCTTATTATAATAGCATAGGGAAACTAAGAAAGAAAACAAACAAGATGAAACTGAGTAGCTAAAAGAGGAAGTTTTTGGAGAAAGGTGATTGTATCAATTATAAAATCACCCTGGGAGATAATAAAAATCAACTCCATTACAATTCAATTTATTAAAGTAAAGACTTCTATGTACCATAGAGTCCCATTAATTTAATTTGCAACATTTCTCCTCAGATGAAAGTGCCATAATTTGTAATATTTCAGTGGGACAAGGCCAACATATGAGAATATCTCTAGGCTGACTCCATGAGTATTAGTGCTAGAGCACCAGAACTTGTACCTATATCCATGAGGAAAAATTGCTGTCCTTTTCAGAATAAAGAGAGTCTGGCATGTTTACCTTGCTTCCAAGTGGATGGTTGCTTTCAAGAAATAGCACTATATGGGGCCGGGCACGGTGACTCACTCCTGTAATCCCAGCACTTTGCGAGGCCGAGGCGGGTGGATCAAGAGGTCGAGACCATCCTGGTCAACATGGTGAAACCCCGTCTCTACTAAAAAAAAAAATACAAGAAATTAGCTGGGCATGGTGCACGTGCCTGTAATCCCAGCTACTCAGGAGGCTGAGGCAGGAGAATTGCCTGAACCCAGGAGGCGGAGGTTGTGGTGAGCCAAGATCGCGCCATTGCACTCCAGCCTGGGTAACAAGAGCAAAACTCCATCTCATAAAAAAGAAAGAAAGAAAGAAAGAAATAGCTTTATATGAACTATGATCAGGGGTTATGTTTCTGTAAGGGTCTAATATTATACATAGATTGTTGTTCAAAATGTGTTTAGCTTTCTTCTAAAGATGCTATTGATTCACATTAGAACAACAGAAGTATGATTCTCTCACCGTGCTTTGCCACAAACTTCAAACTACATCTTTTCTTAGCATTGATACATCCAACACCACATGACCTGCTGTACTGTATGTCCTATTCCACATGTATACATGCCAGTTAAGACTGTCACCAGGGACAGTTTGTGCTCTGGTCCTCAGCCAAAGCTGAAAAATTTTGTGTCAATCAACAGACGAGCTAGAGCAGTATTACCAAGTGTGAATTCTACTGCCTCCAAGACCCAAAGACTCTCCATAAATCCCTTAATTTTCATTGGGTTTATTTCCCATATCCTGGAGCTCACATGTTTTACAAAGTCCTTTGGCATGCTAGAAACTTCATACTATCTGGCCCGATCAGTGTGCAGTCATCAATGTGATGTTTTATGGGATTTCCAGATGACCCATATTTGTTTGGACTATACAGGTAGAATAGCCCTAGGAGAGAAAATAAAAAAATACACATTATTTCTTGTTGTAAAATAGTATACATTGCCTTTGATTTCCGTTTCCTGATTGACATAGAAGAGAATTTATTCTCCAAATAATGTCTTCACACCATGTATATTTGACTGTGTTAATCTGGTGGTGCAAATTTACTACATCTGGCATGGGTATCATAATAATTAGGAGCACTGCTTGGTTGAAGGTGTGATCCTGTACCATCACTTCCTAGGATATGTCTGGTTTCTGCAAAAGCAAGACATGAAATAAATAAAAATATAATTAGGGATTTACTTCTTCCCAATGACATAATCACCTGGTAGGTCTTGCAACCGTACATAATACATGCATTTCAACATGTTCATCTACCTGAAACTTTTATTCTCTTTTTTCAGAGTATGTCAGAGCAATTCCAGAATTTTTGTTTCACTTATCATGAGCCATCTTTTTTCCATGTTTTGAAGAGTTTTGCTGAATCACTGCTCCAAAGTATGCTTATTTTAATTAGCAGATAGGTTTTGATTAGAAAGTCAATTTGAAAACCATTTTTAATAGGTTGGTTAAGCATAGTCATATTTATTTATATGACTGATATATTTAATGTCAACTCTATTTATTTGCTATTGATGCATAATGGTTGTACATATTTTTGAGGTATTTGGTAAAATTTTGATACAGGTATACAATATGTAATGATGAAACCAGGGCGATTGGGACAGTCATCACTCCAAACATTCACCCCTTCTTTATAGTGAAATCATTACAATTTCTCTTCTCCAGTAACTTTGATCTACACAACAAATTATTGTTAACTACAGTTGCCCTGCTTTACTATCAAACATTAGATCTTATTCCTTTTACCTAACTGCATTTTTGTGCCCATCAACTAATCTCTCTTCTTCATCCCACTCCCATACTTCTCAGCCTCTGATAACCACCAACCATTTCCTTTCATGAGATTCACTTTTTTTAGCTCTCACATATGGATGGAACCTTTGATATTTGTCTTTCTGTGCTGAACATTTCACTTAACTTAATGGCTTCCAGTTTCATCCATGTAGTTGCAAATGACAGGATGCCATTCTTTTTTATGGCTGAATTGTATATATCTATTGTATAGATATATACATTGCATATATTGTATTACATTTTATATATCTCACCACATTTTATTCATCCATTTATATTTTGATGGACACAGGTTAATTCCATATCTTGGCTATTGTAAGCAATGCTGTAATAAATATGGAAGTGCAGATATCTCTTCATAAACTGATTTATTTTTCTTTTGGATATATTATAGATATAATCCCAGCAGTGGGATTGCTGAATTATGTGATATTTTTAGTTTTCGTTTTTGAGGAACTTTCTTACTGTTTTCCACAGTGTGTGTACTAATTTACATTTCCACTAACAGTGTATGGGTATTTCTTTCATATCCTCACCAGCATCCATTATTTTTGTCTTTTTGACAAAAGCCATTTTAACTGAGGTGAGATAATATCTCATTGTGGTTTTTTATTTTTGTTTCCCTCATGGTTAATTATGTTGAGAGTTTTTTTCATATACTTTTTGGCTATCTGCATCTCTTATTTTGAGAAATGTCTATTCACATCTTTTGCTCATCAGATTACATTGATCATTGAACAACATGAAGGTTAGAAGTACTGACGTCTGTGTAGTCAAAAATCCATGTATAACTTTTGGCTTCCCAGAAACATAACTACTAATATAGTCTACTGTTGACCAGGAGCCTTACTGGTAATATAAACAGTTAACAGATATTTTGTCTGTTATATGTATTATATACTATATTCTTACAGTAAAGAAAGCTAGAGAAAACAATATATTATCAAGAAAATCATGAGAAAATACATTTACAGTACTATACTGTGTTTATTGATACTGTAAGTTTACATTGTCTGTTTAAAAGATGAATGCTTTGAAACAACAAGCAATCACAGCTGCAAATCTAAATCTGTGGTACGTATCAAGCAATTCAACTTTTTCATGTAAAATCATGACTTTTCTCTGCTTCTTGAGAACACTTCCAGGATCACTAGTGGTACTTTATATAGGTCCCGTGGTGTTCTGTAAGGTTTGAGGTATTGCACTAAACACAACGAAAAATAAACAAGAACCATGAGAGATTACTTTTTACTGTGATACACAATTTCCTGGAGAGACAAGTTACTCATGCAGAGATTATTAGTGTCTCACAGTGAATCAAATAGACTAGTATCTACTTATATTTTATGCATTCATGAAATATTTACCTTTTAAAAATATTTTTGGTATTTCTATGCTACACGGTTCAGTATGAGTTTCTTTCAAGTTGTCAAAAATCTCCAAAATATTTTTCAATATATTTATTTAAAAAAATTTCAGTATAAGGAAATCCATGTAGTTGAAACCTATGTTTTTCAAGGGTCAACTATATTTGTTATTTTTGCTTTTGAGTGACTTATATATTCTGGTTATTAATCCCTCATCAGATGAAAAGTTTGTAAATATTTTTCTCCCATTTTGTAGACTTTTTTTTTTCACTTTCTTAATTGTTTCATTTGCTGTGGAGAATGTTTTTAGCTTGATGTAATCCTGCTTGTCTGTTTTTGCTTTGGTTACCTGTGCTTTTGAGGTCTTGTTGAAAACTGTTTGCCAAGACCAATGTCCTGAAGCATTTTCCCATTTTTTAAGTAGTTTTATAGTTTTACAGCTTACATTTAAGACTTTAATCCATTTGGATTCAATGTTTGTATAAAGTGAAAAAGGTGATCTAGCATGATTCTTCTGCATATGGTTAACCAGTTTTGTCAGCACCATTTATTAACAAGACCGATGTTTCCACAAATATATGTTCTGGTATCTGATATGGTTTGGATGTTTGTCTCTGCAAATCTCATGTTGAAATGTAATCTCCAATATTGGAGGTGGGGCCTGGTGGAAGGTATTGAATCATGGGGGCAGATCCATAAGGAATGGCTTAGCACCATCCTCTTGTTGATGAATGAGTTCTTGCTAATCACAAGATCTAGTTGTTGAAGAGTCTAGAACCTGTTTGTTCTCTCTCTCTTTCTCCTTTCAGCATTTGATATACTGGCTTCCTTTCACTTTCTGCCATAATTGTAAGCTTCCTGAAGTATCAGCAGGAGCGATACCAGCACCATACTTCTCATACAGTCTGTAGAAGTGTGAAAAAAATAAACCTTTTTTTCTTTATAAATTAACCAGCCTCAGATATTTCTTTATAGCAGTGGAAGAATGAACTAACACATCACTTTTGTTGAACATAAGGTGGCTGTAGATATGTGGATTTATATCTGGGTTCCCTATTCTGTTCCACTGCTCTGTGTGTCTATTTTTATGTCAGTACCATGCTCCTTTGGTTACTATGGTGTTGTAACACATTTTGAAGTCAGGTAGTATGATGTTTTCAGCTTTGTCCTTTTTGCTCAGGAGTGCTTTGTCTGTCTATGTGGGGTTTTTTGTTGTTCTATAAAAATCTACAAGCCCCTGACTGGGGCCGCTCGCTGCCTGTCTTTCAGAGATGCCCGGCGTAGAGAGGAGGAATATAGAGAGACAGTCTGGCTACAGTGGCTTTGCAACCGATGGTGGGCTCCACCTAGTTTGAACTTCCTGCTGGCTTTGTTTACACTGTGAGGGGAAAATTGCCTACTCAAGCCTCAGTAGTGGCATACATCCCTCTTCACACCAAGCTCGAGCATCCCAGGTTGACTTCAGACTGCTGTGCTGACAGTGAGAATTTCAAGCCAGTGGATCTTAGCTTGCTGGGCTCTGTAGGGGTGGGATCCGCTTAGCAAGACCACTTGTCTCCCTGGCTTCAGCCCCCTTTCCATGGGAGTGAATGGTGCTGTCTCATTGGCGTTCTGGGAGCCAGTAGGGTATGAAAAAGAAACCTCTTGCAGTTATCTTGGTGTCTGCCCAAGCAACTGCCCAGTTTTGTGCTTGAAACCTAGGGCCCTGGTGGCGTAGGCACCCGAGGGAACCTCTTGGTCTGTGGGTTGCAAAGACTGTGAGAAAAGAATAGTTTTTTGTTTCATAAAAACATAGATTTGTTGTTCCATAAAAATCTTAGAAATTATTTTTTCTATTTCATCATTTTAATGAAGCACATCATTTTAATTTTGATAGGAATTACATTGAATTTGGAGATCATTTGGTAGTATGAACATTTTAACAACATTATTTGAATCTA
Source organism: Saimiri boliviensis (assembly GCF_048565385.1). Taxonomy (NCBI): domain Eukaryota; kingdom Metazoa; phylum Chordata; class Mammalia; order Primates; family Cebidae; genus Saimiri; species Saimiri boliviensis. Next base: position 118,584,025 of record NC_133453.1, read on the forward strand.
TGAACATGGACTGTCTTTTCACTTTTTTTGTGTCCTCTCCAATTTTTTAAAAACCTTTGTATAGTTGTCTTTCTATAGAGCTTTCACACCTCTGGCAAAGTTTATTCTTAGTTATATTATATTTCTTGTAATTATTGTAAATGAGATTGCTTTCCTAATTTCCTTTTCAGATTGTTTGCTATTGGTATACAAAAATGCTACTGATTCTTGAATGTTGATTTTGTGTTCCACAACTTTATTGAATTTCTTTTTAGTCTAACAACTTTTTTAGTATACTGTTTAGATTTTTCTAAATGTAAAATTATTTTGTCTGCAAACAAGAATAATGTGATTTTTTTTAAATTTTCCAGTTTAGATGTCCTTTATTTCTATCTCTTGCCTAATTGCTTTGGCTAGGACTTCCAGTGTATTGAATAAAAATGGTAAAAGTGAGCATCTTTGTCTTGTTCCAAATGTTAGAGAAAGGGCTTTCTTTTTTTTTCCTGTTCAGTTCATACTCAGTTCTTTGAAACTTTTTATCATAAAAATATTGAATTTTGTTGAATAATTTTCAGCATCTATTGAAATGATTACATTGTTTTTATCCTTGATTCTGTTAGTGTGATGTATCATGTTTATGGATTTACACATGTTGAATTATCCTTTACTCTCTACTTGATCATGGTGATTGATCTTTTTAACATGTTTTTTGTGATTGGCTTGCTATTATTTTGTTGAGGATTTTTGCATCTATATCCATCAAAAATATTGGCCTGTAGTTTTCCTTTTTCTTAAGCCCATTTTGGTATCAGAATAATGTTCGTCTTGTATAGTAAGTGTAGAAATATTGTCTCCTCTTCATCTCTTTTTAATAGTTCGAATAAAATTTGTATTAGTTCTTATTTAAATGTTTTGTAGAATTTGGTTTTAAAGTCATCAGTTTCTGAGTTTTTCTTTCTTGACAGACAGAAACCTTACAAGCCAGAAGAGAGTGTGGGCCAATATCCAACATTCTTAAAAAAAAGAATTTTCAACCTAGAATTTCATATCCAGCCAAACTAAGCTTCATAAGTGAAAGAGAAATAAAATCCTTTACCAACAAGCAAATCCTAAGGGATCTTATCACTGCCAGGCCTGCCTTACAAGAGCTTCTGAAGGAAATGCTACATATGAAAAGGAAAAACCAGCATCAGCCACTGCAAAAACGTACCAAATTGTAAAGACCATCAACACTATGAAGAAGCTGTATTAACTAATAGGCAAAATAACCAGCTAGCATCATAATGACAGGATAAAATTCACACATATAAATATTAACCTTAAATGTAAATGGGCTAAATACTCCAATTAAAGAACACAAACTGTCAAACTGGTTAAAGAGTCAAGACACGTTGTTGTGAAGCCCATCTCACATGCAAGGACACATGTAGGCTCGAAATAAAGGGATGGAAGAATATTTACCAAGCAAATGGAAAGGGGGGGGAAAGTAGGGGTTGCAATCCTAGTCTCTGATAAAACAGACTTTCAACCAACAAAGATCAAAAAAGACAAAGAAGGGCATTACATAATAGTAAAGAGATCAATGCAACAAGAAGAGCTATCTTAAATATATATGCATCCAATACAAGAGCACCCAGATTTATAAAACAGGTTCTTAGAAACCTACAAAGAGACTTAGACTTCCACATAATAGTGGAAGACTTTAATGTCCCACTGTCAATATTAGACAGGTCAATAAAATAGAAAATTTACAAGAATATTCAGGACACCAATGCAGCTCTGGACTTAGCAGACTTAATAGACATCTATGGAATGCTCCACTCCAAATGAGCAGAATATACATTCTTCTCAGCACCACATAACATTCTATAACTAACCACTTAATTGGAAGTAAAACACTCCTCAGCAAATGCAAAAGAAAGGAAATCATAACGAACAGTCTCACAGACCACAGTGCAATCAAATTAGAACTCAGGATTAAGAAATTCACTCAAATCTGCACAACTACAATGAAACTGAATAACTTCTCCTGAATGACCATTGGGTAAATAATGAAATTAAGGCAAAAATAACAAGTGCTTTGAAATCAATAAGAACAGAGGCACAATGTACCGGAATCTCTGGGACACGGTTAAATTAATGTTTAGAAGAAAATTTATAGCACTAAATTCTCACAGGAGAAAGCAGAAGAGATCTAAATCGACACCCTAACATCACAATTAAAAAAATTAGAGAAGCAAGAGCAGACAAATTCAAAAGCCAGCAGATGACAAAAAATAACTAAGATCAGAGCAGAACTGAAGGAGATAGAGACATGAAAAACCCTTCAAAAAATCAATGAATCCAAGAGCTGGTTTTTAAAATGATAGACCACTAGCCAGACTAATAAAGTAGAAAGTAGAGAAAAATCAAATAGACACAATAAAAAATGATAAAGGGAGTATCACCACTAATCACACAGAAATACAAATCACCATCAGAGAATACTATAAATGCCTCTATGTAAATAAACTAGAAAATCTAGAAGAAATGGATAAATTCCTGGACATATATATCCTCCTAAGACTAAACCAGGAAGAAGCCGAATTCCTAAGTAGACCAATAACAAGCTCTGAAATTGAGGCAGTATTTAATAGCCTACCAACAACAACAAAAAAAGCTCAGGATCAGAAAGATTCACAGCCAAATTCTGCCAGAGGTACAAAGAAGAGCTGGTACCATTCCTTCTGAAACTATTCCAAACAACAGAAAAAGTGCGATGCCTCCCTAACTTATTGTATGAGGCCAGCATCATCCTGATACCAAAATCCGTCAAGGCACAGCAAAAAAAGAAAATTTCAGGTCAATATTCTTTATGAACATTGATGTGAAAATCCACAATAAAATACTGGCAAATAAAATCCAGCAGCACATCTAGAAGCTTATCCACCAGTATCGAGTCAGCTTTATCCCTGGGATGCAAGGCTGGTTCAAAATATGCAAGTCAATAAACACAAGCCATCACATAAACAGAACAAATGGAAAAAAACCACATGATTATCTCAATAGATGCAGAAAGGACCTTTGATGAAATTCAACACCCTTTTAAGATTAAAAACACTCAATAAACTAGGTATTGATGAAATGTATTTCAAAACAATAAGATCTGCTTATGTCAAACCCACAGCAAATATCATACTGAATGGGCAAAAGCTGGAAGCATTCCCTTTGAAAACTGGCACAAAACAAGATGCCCTCTCTCACCACTCCTATTCACTTTGTATTGGAAGTTTTGGCCAGGGCAATCTGGCAAGAAAAATAAATAAGGGATATTCAAATAGGAAGAGAGGAAGTCAAATTGTCTGTTTGCAAATGACTTGATTGTATATTTAGAAAACCCCATGGTCTCAGCCCAAAATCTCCATATGCTGATAAATAACTTCAGCAAAGTCTCAGGATACAAAATCAATATGCAAAAATCACAAGCATTCCTATGTACCAATAACAGACAAACAGAGAGCCAAATCATGAGTGAACTCCTATTCACAATTACTACAAGAATAAAATACCTAGGAATACAACTTACAAGGGATGTGAAGGATCTCTTTAAGGAGAACTACAAAATACTGCTCAAGGAAATAAGAGAAGATATCAAAAAGATGAATAGGAAGAACCAATATCGTGAAAATGGCCATACTGCCAAAAGTAATTTATGGATTCAATACTATTACCATCAATCTACCATTGACTGTCTTCACAGAATTAGAAAAAAAAAACTACTTTAAATTTCATATGAAACAAAAAAGAGCCCGCATAGCCACAACAAACTTAAGCAAAAAGAACAAAGCTGGAGGCATATCAGCTACCTGACTTAAAACTTTACTACAAGGCTGCAGCAGCCAAAACAGCATGGTATTGGTACCAAAACAGATATATAGACCAATGGGATGGAGCAGAGGCCTCGGAAAGAACACTACACAACTACAACCATCTGATCTTTGACAAACCTGACAAAAAGAAACAATGGGGAAAGAATTCGGTGTTTAATAAATGGTGTTGGGAAAACTGGCTAGCCATATGCAGAAAACTGAAATTGGACCCCTTCCTTAGACCTTATACAAAAATTAACTCCTGATGTATCAAAGACTTAAATGTGAGTCTTAAAACCATTAAAAACCCTAGAAGAAAACCTGGGCAATACCATTCAGGACATAGGCATGGGCAAAGTCTTCATGACTAAAACATCAAAAGCAATGGCAACAAAGGTCAAAATTGACAAATGGGATTTAATTAAACTAAAGAGCTTCTGCACAGAGAAAGAAACTGTCATAAGAGGAAACAGGCAACCTACAGAATGGTAGAAAAATTTTGCAATCTATTCATCTCACAAATAGCTAATATCCAGAATCTACAAAGAACTTAAACAAATTTACAATAAAAAGGCAAACAACCCCATCACAAAGTGGGTGAAGAATATGAACCAACACTTCTCAAAGGAAGATTTTTATGCTGGCAACAAACATATGAAATAAAGTTAATCATCACTGGTCATTGGAGACATGCAGATCAAAATGACAATGAGATATCATCTCACACCAGTTAGGATGGCGATCATTAAAAAGTCAGGAGACAACAGAGGCTGGAGAGGATGTAGAGAAATAGCAACACTTTTACACTGTTGGTGGGAGTGTAAATTAGTTCAAGCATTTTGGAAATCAGTGTGTCGATTCCTCAAGGATCTAGAACTAGAAATACCATTTGACTCAGCAATTCCATTATTGTGTATATACTCAAAGGATTATAAATCATTCTACTATAAAGACACATGCATACATATGTTTATTGCAGCACTGTTCAGAATAACAAAGGCTTGAAACCAACCCAAATGCCCATCAATGATAGACTGGACAAAGAAAATGTGGCACATGTACATTATTGAATACTATGCAGCCACAAGAAAGGATGAATTCATGTCCTTTGCAGGGACTTGGTTGAAGCTAGAAACCATCATTCTCAGCTAACTGACACAAGAACAGAAAACCAAACACCACCTGTTCTCACTCATGAGTGAGAGTTGAACAATGAGAACACATGGACCTGGGAGGGGAACATCACACACTGGGGCCTGTTGGTGGGTGGGGGTCCAGGGGAGGGATAGTATTATGAGAAATAACTAATGTAGATGATGGGTTGATGGATACAGCAAACCACCATGGCACGTGTACACCTATGTAACTAACTTGCATGTTCTGCACATGTATTCCAGAACTTAAAGTATAATAATGAATAAAGAAAAAACACAGGAAAAAGTGAACAGCAAAAGGTGTTCATAAATCAGTATAGCATAAATTTGTTACCTTTGTATACCGTCAAGGTACACAAAAGGCAGTTGCATGAATTGGCTGCTAATCACTGGATCATTTGTGAAGCAGTCTTTTACAACTGGCCTGTCTACCTTATAATAACTAGAGCCAGAGTTCATAAATGCATAGTACAAAAGGTATAGCCACTTCTTCATCTATGCAGATGCCAAGAAAGAGAATGTCACTCACTGAGCTCAAATTCCTTCTGTCAATGTGTGATTTCTGGGAATTGTGTGGTTTGTAGCCCTCTTACAGTTTATCTGTCTTCAGACTTGTGGAGTTTTATTTAGGTATGTACATCTTGATGTTTAGGCAAAGATTTAAGATAAAATTTCACTCTACATACACATTCTGTTTTACAGTATTCTGCCTCACAGTTATTAGCTGTATTCACCTCTCTGAATTCCAACATCTGTTTTTTCAATTCAGTGTGACTTCCACTACCTGCATAGATTCCACTTTCCTGTACTAGAAGGTGCTTCCTTGTCAGAAAGCTGGAACTGCAGGGTTCACCTCATTTGTGTCCGTGGTCTCAGGGATTGCCGCTCTATAGCACTGATGTATGATGTTTTTAAAAACAGTTGTTTCATGCATTCATGCATTTTCTCTGCTTTCTAGTTTTATATGACAGAAGGCAAATCCAGTACCAGTGAATTCATAAAGGCTGGAAATAACTTTATTTTTGAAATATTACTACAAAATTTTTGTCTTATTTTATGATTTGTGGTTTATTCTGCCTTTTATAATAGAAACAAGCCGCAAGATTGTGTAGGATAGAGATATCTTATTAATTACTTATTCCCAATGCCTAACATAGCGCTTGACATACTATATTCCCAATGACTATTTGGTGAATCATTAAATCAGATGTCTTATCTGACACATATATGAGGTATTTTATTCTCCTTTATACTATTGTGTTGTGCTTGTCTCCTTGAACCCCAGCCTGGCAGCGAATAGATTTAATCTACTGCATAAGCTTTTTCTTCTAATAGGAAGCATAGTATTTTAATGTTGATTATTCCACAGATTTTCAGAAACTTGGGAAAATCACGATTTATGTAGTTTTTTTTTTCCAATGCCTATGAAAAGAGAAAAAGCCATGCACTGCTTACCACAGAAGGTTGCCAAAAGGCCCAAAATAGATGCTGGATATGACTTATCTTTGGGAAGTTAAATATAGAATATTATATCATTAAAACTTGAACACTATGCATTCATTTTGTTATCCTCTGTATCCCTTCTATGAAATTCCAGAATTTTGATGAGTGCCCTAATAATATAAAGTACTTAATAGATGTTGAATTAATTTGAATGTATACATAGGCTTGAATAAAAATCAAATAGTGTTTACTGTCCTACATGGTATTATGATAATAATCCTGAAACTAATACTTACATAAATTTCCTATTGAGATAAGCATTAGAAACACAGGTACCTACTCGTATTTGGTTCCTGAAACACCCTCAACAACACCATACAACAAAAGAAGTAGACATGTATTATTATTTTTTTGTTTTTGTGTAAAGTGGTCATTAATAAAAACATTGTGCGTCTGTCTATATTATTATCAATTTATAAATAAAGGATGAATCAAACAATGAAAAATATTGTGAAAGTAGAAGACACTTTGCAATTAGACTTTTTCAGCCAAGTCAGAGGAACTTAGAGTATCCAAAGGGAAGAGCAATTAGGGCTAATGTGGCAGTGTATGCTTGAGAGACAAAGCTGAAATGGCAAAGGCTGTCAAGGTGAACTACTCAGAAATGCCTGATAAAATGTAATTGTTTCTTATTTTACCCAAATGGGTATTTCCAAATTGCTGACTTGACACCTTTCTCTTTTTTGTTGGAACATTCCAATGACTATTACTTTTCAGACTATGCACAGTTCCCTGGGAACTTTGTGCCCTAGTGGTTTTATCAATCTTCTAGCTGGTACTGCAGGGCATTTATCAAATGCCTGCTGTTGTAGGAATTACTTTAGAATCATAGGAGGTCAACACCAGGGGGGTTCTAAGAGAAGAAGTAGTCCTTCCTGCTCATTTTCAGTTAAGAAAATGGATACCTAGAAAAGAATACTAGCCAAAGAAAACTCTAGTTTTTCACTATACTGTGTTGGAAACATAATATAGAATGAGATAGGTATCAGGTATTTCAATGAAAGATATTACTTTCTCTACTTTTTCTTTTCTTATTTCCTTTTTCTTTACCCTCTGTCCTTTTTTCTTTCTTTTTTTCTTCTTTAAAATATTTATTTAATGTCCATTTTACTTGTTGGTTTTCAAGGAGTTTATGAGTGAGTGTGTGTGTGTGTGAGAAACTCGTTACTGTATTTCTGTGATATCATTATAAAAGCAGTGTTTTTAGGACAAAAACTGCAGAAACTGTCACCCCATTTCGTGTTTTCTTTTTCTTTTTTGGCACACAGCAAGCCAGTGACTCAAAACTCATAATGGATGTCTAAAAGACTGGCTTATTTGAAAACTGAAGTGCTCTCTTCTATTTTCAAATTCACTTTTCTTTGGTATCAAATGAAACTCATTTGGTGTAGAAAATTAAAGTAGCTACATTTTTCCTCAGCACAGATAAATCTTTTATTTGCCTCTAACCCTTTCAATTTTTCATGACAGTCACTGCATTTTCTTCTCTGAAACACAAACAAGTCAATGTAAGCATGGCTGGCAGGCTAAAATGATTATGGAATAATTTGTGTTTGCCAGACCAAACAAAATCAATCACCCTTGTTTAGGGACCCACAACATTAAATGGCTATGAGAGGGTATTTCTGGACTTTCACAAAATAGGCTTTTCAAACACAGATAAGGCAGCAGACCATTGAATACCCTTAGGTATGGCTTATAATTTTCAAATTTCTACCAAAAAATATGAACTATACATTGATGGTTCAACCCCATTGGCTTAATGCAAACTAAAAGGCAGCTGAACACTGTTGAAATGATCATTTGTCATAGGTTTGCAGTGGGCAAAGATATATCATGAATGTTTATGCAAAGCTTCAAATAAGCATTCAAAAAATATAACTTGCAGGCTTACAGGATAGATGGAAGAGGAATAAACAATGGGATGGTGATCAGAACAGAACTGATGGAAACAAGTATGCACTGTATCTCTGACCATTTGATTTTGAGTGTATTCTATGGATATTATTTCTGGGACCAGGTTTTCTGTTTGTTTCTGTTTTATTTCAGTTAGGATTGTTTTTCCCACCTGTTCCAGTTGTATACTGTCTTACGGAGGCTGTGTGTGTGGCCATAGCTTTCTGCTGTGTGAGGTTTTAGGATCTACTTTCCTAAGGGCGGGGATCGAGCTGCCAGAAACTGCTTCAGAAAATTTGGTGATAGTTTTGAGATAGAAGGGATTTTTTTTTTTATGTGGACATTTAAGGATTGGGACTGATTGTTCAGCTTTCAAACCGAGTGTTTTTGAAACTCTTTTGAAAAAGCAGATGGATCTTTCTAGCCTAATTGTCTGTCTACAGCTCATACTATTTTTTGCCATTTCTCAATTACGTTCGTTCTTCTGACAAAATTGGTTCTGTATATTTTATGAACTGAGAGATCTTAAAAGAAATAAATAAAAAATAAAAACCTCTTAGGTCCTATTCTTTAGAAGCAGCTCTCAAGATGGGGATTTGTGTTCAAGTGAGTGCTCTCGGGGAAAACCCCAGTAAGAGAGTGAGGGAAAGTGGGTAGAGCACGAATAGAAGACGGAGGTGAGGGGCGGTGTGGGTTGGCTGCAGTTAAGCTTCATCCAGCCAGTACCCACACAATGCTCTGAAGAATAATCACACCGCAGATGCCTTTGGGCAAGGGGTCTGGCTTTTATAAGCTGAAATCAGTCAGAAATTGCCTGCAGACCACCCTTTACTCCCTTGGAGATTGTGTAATATTGCAGACATCTCTCATTGAGGTGGAAGTGCTCACTGGAGGGTAATTCTCAAGAGAAGGCTACAACCTGAGTTAGCAGATGACATTCACCATAGCTTGGGATTATATGTTCTAGCCCAGTGAAGAGGTTTTGGGCAGGACCCCAACGATGTCTACACAAGAGAAAATGACATATTGGTTTATATAACACTTATAATTAAGTGGTTTCTAATCTTTTTCAATTATCAACACAAAATTTTGTTATGACTACATTTGTCACATTACATGAATACATTAATAGGCTGCAGTCATAGATGCTAAATTAATAGATTGAAAACTATATGGATTTATAAATACAAATTGTCTTTATGAGCATTTCCTGATTTACACACACCAGCAGGGTAAAAAAGAATTTCGTTTCCATATGCTTACTAAAATTTGTGATATTTGCCATCGGATGAAAAATATACAGGTTGTTTTATAAAGATGGTTCTCTTTGTCTAGAACTCTCTCGCATTCCCAGAATTACTTATTTAACTCTTCATTCTTCCAATCTCAGAGGAAGACTTCTTAAAGGAAGCAAGCTAGATCAGATGCTTATAGATCACCATGTATTTTCTTCATTGTGTTTTACAACTGTTTGTATTTACATACTTTTGTCTTATTTAAAAACCGCCACCATCACTTTTCACTGGTCAGAAATCTATTAAGGTAGGGGCTATGTCTGTCTTGTTTAATGGTGTCACTAGTACATCTATGCTGACTCTCGTAATATCTGTGGAATGAATTGGAAAATAAGTCATATTACTAAAAGTTAAACTGAGATCTACCAGATAATAGCGCTTACGTTCTTTCCATATGGAATTCTACCAAAATGAGATTATTCAAGCCTCAGGAATTGACACCCTATGCAACAAAGTCCTGGAAATATCTTCCTGAGGTTTTGGGTTATGGTCCATTCCTTTCTTTAATATACATAATATCATACATTAAATATCTTGAACATTTTTTTCCATCCCCTGTGGACCTCACTGTTTCTCTCAATGACAAAGTTGTCTATCTTTTGGTGACTTGGATTTTCCATAATGGTGCTTCTTTGGAGACAAAACATTTAAAGACATCCTGGGGAACGTTTATGTTCCGTGGCTTCTTGGAAAGAACCTAAATACTATATACTCTGATAAGGGAGCAGTCTTCTAAAATGAAATTTTGTATTTACTATATTGAACTGGACTGGACTATACTTGCCCTATTTCAATGTCTTGAGAGAGAATGATGACACTGTCATAACTAAAATTATTTTTTTTTGGGGTGGGGGGCACATATTCTCACTCTGTCACCAGGCTGGAGTGCAGTGGCAAGATCTCCACTACAGACATGCGCCACCACGCCCAGCTAATTTTTGTATTTTTAGTATTTTTGTATTTTTAGAGACGGGGTTTCACGATGTTGGCCAGGATGATCTCGATCTCTTGACCTCATGATCCACCTGCCTTAGTCTCCCAAAGTGCTGGGATTACATGCATGAGCAACCTTCACCTGGACCCTAAAATTATTTTCAAATGCTTGGTTATTCAATCAACAATTAAGCAATGCAAGAGAATACACATTAATGCCTGATAGTCTTCTGATATCTCACTGATTTTAACTGAGTTGCTGATAAAGCACAGGAATTTCAGCCTCATGTAGAGTTAAGAATTGCTTGGTCAGAAGGTCTCAGAGTCAGAATTTCCTGCATTTTGGGTTTTTTTTTTCCTGTTTGGGGGTAGCATAGAAATAAGCCTGTGTCACTCAAACCTAATATCCACATTTGGCGTCATAATTTTTGCCTGCATGCTTATTATGTGACTTGGTTACTGCTAAGGTAGTTTCTTGCTACATCATTGGGTGACTTGATCCTTTAGGACAGTGAGCCTAATTTTATTCTACTGCAGTCCTCTCCTTGACAGGGAGTGACAGTATGGGGAGCAGGGTGCAAGGATGATATTCGTATGGTTTGTAGCAGATCCCAATTATGTGAAAATGCTACTTTCTTAACCTAGTAATCTAAAATTGCAACACACGATCTCTTCTTACTCTAAATGTTTAATAATCCAGAATCATCTTATGCTGTATAAATATCAAGTAAACATATTCTGGAATAGATAACTATTTGGCAGTAATGGATAATATAACCTGACTTTGTTAATCTTTCAGCACTTGAGGCATCAGAGTATTGAGATGTACTTAGAGATTTAATTCATCTCACTGTCTACAGTTTATGAGGTTACTGTTGGCCTTCCCCATCATGCAATTCTTCATGTTTTTATGGCCAGCCCTTACTAGGCTGTTGGGATAATTCTCAGAGATGCATTCTTATAGATCCCCAACCACTGTGTCCATAAGATTTCTTTGAGTCCTAGCCCATAGATCTAGGGGCTATATTCTTGAGATCCAAAGTCACTTTTAAGTGGCATCAAGGGTTGTTAAATAGCTTTGCTTCCTTTATTTCTTATTTTTCTTACCTCTCTTTCCTCAATGCTATGTCCTATTATTGTATTGTCTCACTTTTTATGAAATGGTAAAAAATACTCTTGTTCAGTGTCACTCTCTAGCTAGATAACTATTAATGTATCTTTGTACTGTTGCATCTGCTTTGTTTCTTTCAGCAGTAATTACAATATTGATTTTATTATTTATGTGTTTACTTGATCTTCATTAGTTCCCTCTCACAAGGATGAGATCAGTGGCCATGTCTGCTGTCTTTATTGATGTATCCTTAGCACCTTTATCATAGGCCTGGCATAGAGTAGTGCTAAATAAATATTGGCTGAATGAGCGAATCCTAAAATGTAGTCGATTCCTGCTCTTGCTATTTTTTCCTTATGGTAGCCACTCGTGCTAAACCTTCCCCTAACCAAACTAATTTTCTTATGGTGGCCATGCTGTAAAAAGAGCTTCCTTGTATCTGATACTTCTGGGATCTGCAGGGTCTTAGAAAATAATTAGCTGATCTGATAAACTCATCCTCACTTATACCTGTTAGGGCTCTTTGGTTGCATTGCCAATTTTTGCAGAAATGAAAAAAAGTTAAAAAGTTATATAGGCATATATAGGACCCAAACATGGAGTCACAGAGCTAAGATGGGGTAGATGCCACAAGGTTGTTATTATAGTCATTCCTCAGTATCCATGGGGGCTTGGTTCCAGGAAACAAAAATCTATGGATGTTCAAGTTATTTATATAAAATTGCATAATATTTGCATATAACCTGTCTACATTTTCTCATATACTTTGAATCATCCTTAGTGATAATACCTAATACAATGTGAATGGTATCTACAATCATATTATGTCATATTGCTTTTAATTTGCATTTCTGCAATTTGAAATCATTTTTTTTTTTTAATAATCTTTTCAATCTGTAGTTGGTAAAGCCAACTACAGATTGGTTTGGATAAAGAAACCATGAATACAGACTGTGTACATATAATAATTATGATTATTGAATAATGAAATAAAACTTCTCTTTTTTTTGGTTGTCTGATCAAATGCAGTATTTCTAACACAAGACCATGAGATTAAAAAAAAGAGGAATAAATAGAGCCACACCACTTGTAGCATTCTTTTTTTTTTTTTTTTTTTTTTTATTGCATTTTAGGTTTTGGGGAACATGTGATGAACATGCAAGATTGTTGCATAGGTACACACATGGCAGTGTGCTTTGCTGCCTTCCGTCCCCTCACCTGTATCTGTCATTTCTCCCCATGCTATCTCTTCCCACCTCCCCACCCCCCGCCCCTCCCCCATTTCCCCCCAACAGACCCCAGTGTGTAGTGCTCCCCTCCCTGTGTCCATGTGTTCTCATTGTTCAACACCCACCTATGAGTGAGAATATACGGTGTTTGATTTTCTGCTCTTGTGTCAGTTTGCTGAGAATGATGGTTTCCAGGTTCATCCATGTCCCTATAAAGGACATGAACTCATCGTTTTTGATGGCTGCATAATATTCCATGGTGTATATGTACCACATTTTCCCTATCCAGTCTATCATCGTTGGGCATTTGGGTTGGTTCCAGGTCTTTGCTATTGTAAACAGTGCTGCAATGAACATTCGTGTGCACGTGTCCTTGTAGTAGAATGATTTATAATCCTTTGGATATATACCCAGTAATGGGATTGCTGGGTCAAATGGGATTTCTATTTTTAGGTCCTTGAGGAATCGCCACACTGTCTTCCACAATGGTTGAATTAATTTACATTCCCACCAACAGTGTAAAAGTGTTCCTATTTCTCCACATCCTCTCCAGCATCTGTTGTTTCCCGATTTTTTAATGATCGCCATTCTAACTGGTGTGAGATGGTGTCTCAATGTGGTTTTGATTTGCATTTCTCTGATGACCAGTGATGATGAGCATTTTTTCATATGTTTGTTGGCCTCCTGTATGTCTTCTTTTGTAAAGTATCTGTTCATATCCTTTGCCCATTTTTGAATGGGCTTGTTTGTTTTTTTCTTGTAGATCTGCTTTAGTTCTTTGTAAATTCTGGATATCAGCCCCTTGTCAGATGGGTAGGCTGCAAAAATTTTTTCCCATTCTGTTGGTTGCCGATTCACTCTACTGACTGTTTCTTTTGCCGTGCAGAAGCTGTGGAGTTTGATTAGGTCCCATTTGTCTATTTTGGCTTTTGTTGCCATTGCTTTTGGCGTTTTGGTCATGAAGTCCTTGCCTACACCTATGTCCTGAATGGTTTTGCCTAGATTTTCTTGTAAGGTTTTTATGGTATTAGGTCTGATGTTTAAGTCTTTAATCCATCTGGAGTTAATTTTGGTGTAAGGTGTCAGGAAGGGGTCCTGTTTCTGCTTTCTGCACATGGCTAGCCAGTTTTCCCAACACCATTTATTAAACAGGGAGTCCTTTCCCCATTGCTTGTTTTTGTCAGGTTTGTCGAAGATCAGATGGTTGTGGGTATGTTGTATTTCCTGTGAGGCCTCTGTTCTGTTCCATTGGTCTATATCTCTGTTTTGGTACCAGTACCATGCTGTTTTGATTACTGTAGCCTTGTAGTATAGTTTGAAGTCCGGTAGTGTGATGCCTCCCGCTTTGTTCTTTTTGCTTAGAATTGACTTGGCTATGCGGGCTCTCTTTTGGTTCCATATGAAGTTTAAGGTGTTTTTTTCCAGTTCTGTGAAGAAGGTCATTGGTAGCTTGATGGGAATAGCGTTGAATCTGTAAATTACTTTGGGCAGTATGGCCATTTTCACGATGTTGATTCTTCCTAACCATGAACATGGAATGTTTCTCCATCTGTTTGTATCCTCTCTTATTTCGTTGAGCAATGGCTTGTAGTTCTCCTTGAAGAGGTCCTTTACGTTCCTTGTTAGTTGTATTCCTAGGTACTTTATTCTCTTTGTAGCAATTGTGAATGGCAGTTCGTTCTTGATTTGGCTCTCTTGAAGTCTATTCCTGGTGTATAGGAATGCTTGTGATTTTTGCACGTTGATTTTGTATCCTGAGACTTTGCTGAAGTTGTTTATCAGTTTCAGGAGATTTTGGGCTGAGATGATGGGGTCTTCCAGATATAGAATCATGTCATCTGCAAATAGAGACAATTTGATTTCCTCCTTTCCAATTTGGATACCCTTTATTTCTTTTTCTTGCCTGATTGCTCTGGCTAGAACTTCCAGTACTATATTGAATAGGAGTGGTGAGAGAGGGCATCCTTGTCTAGTGCCAGATTTCAAAGGGAATGCTTCCAGTTTTTGCCCATTCAGTATGATATTGGCTGTTGGTTTGTCGTAAATAGCTTTTATTGTTTTGAGATACGTTCCGTCAATACCTAGTTTATTGAGGGTTTTTAGCATAAAGGGTTGTTGAATTTTGTCAAAAGCCTTCTCTGCATCAATCGAGATAATCATGTGGTTTTTGTCTTTGGTTCTGTTTATGTGGTGAATTACGTTTATGGACTTGCGTATGTTGAACCAGCCTTGCATCCCCGGGATGAATCCTACTTGATCATGGTGGATGAGCTTTTTGATATGCTGTTGCAATCGGTTTGCCAGTATTTTATTGAAGATTTTTGCATCTATGTTCATCATGGATATTGGCCTGAAATTTTCTTTTCTTGTTGAGTCTCTGCCGGGTTTTGGTATCAGGATGATGTTTGTCTCGTAAAATGATTTGGGAAGGATTCCCTCTTTTTGGATTGTCTGGAATAGTTTCAGAAGGAATGGTATCAGCTCCTCCTTGTATGTCTGGTAGAATTCAGCTGTGAACCCATCTGGACCTGGGCTTTTTTTGGGTGGTAGGCTCTTTATTGCTGCCTCGACTTCAGACCATGTTATTGGTCTATTCAGGGTTTCGGCTTCTTCCAGGTTTAGGCTTGGGAGGTTGCAGGTGTCCAGGAATTTATCCATTTCTTCCAGGTTTACTAGTTTATGTGCATAGAGTTGTTTGTAATAATCTCTGATGATGGTTTGGATTTCTGTGGAATCTGTGGTGATATCCCCTTTATCGTTTTTTATTGCATCAATTTGGTTATTCTCTCTTTTCTTTTTTATTAATCTGGCTAGTGGTCTGTCTATTTTGTTGATCTTTTCAAAAAACCAGCTCCTGGATTTATTGATTTTTTTGAAGAGTTTTTTGTGTCTCTATTTCCTTCAGTTCTGCTCTGATCTTAGTTATTTCCTGTCTTCTGCTAGGTTTTGAGTTTTTTTGATCTTGCTCCTCTAGCTCTTTCAATTTTGATGATAGGGTGTCAATTTTAGATCTCTCCTTTCTTCTCATGTGGGCACTCATTGCTATATATTTTCCTCTAGAGACTGCTTTAAATGTGTCCCAGAGATTCTGGTATGTTGTGTCTTCGTTCTCATTGGTTTCGAAGAACATCTTTATTTCTGCCTTCATTTCATTGTTTATCCAGTCAACATTCAAGAGCAAGTTGTTCAGTTTCCATGAAGCTGTGTGGTTCTGAGTTAGTTTCTGCATTCTGAGTTCTAACTCGATTGCACTGTGGTCTGAGAGACTGTTTGTTATGATTTCTGTTCTTTTGCATTTGCTGAGGAGTGATTTATTGCCAATTATGTGGTCAATTTTAGAGTAGGTGTGATGTGGTGCTGAGAAGAATGTATATTCTGTGGATTTGGGGTGGAGAGTTCTGTAAATGTCTATTAGGTTTGCTCGTTCCAGGTCTGTGTTCAGGTCCTGGATATCCTTGTTGATTTTCTGTCTGGTTGATCTGTCTAATATTGACAATGGGGTGTTAACGTCTCCCACTATTATTGTGTGGGAGTCTAAGTCTCTTTGTAAGTCATTAAGAACTTGCCTTATGTATCTGGGTGCTCCTGTATTGGGTGCATATATATTTAGGATCGTTAGCTCTTCTTGTTGCAGTGATCCTTTTACCATTATGTAATGTCCTTCTTTGTCTCTTTTGATCTTTGTTGCTTTAAAGTCTATTTTATCAGAGATGAGAATTGCAACTCCTGCCTTTTTTTGCTCTCCATTTGCTTGGTAGATCTTCCTCCATCCCTTTATTTTGAGCCTTTGTGTATCCTTGCATGTAAGATGGGTTTCCTGGATACAGCACACTGATGGGTTTTGGCTTTTTATCCAATTTGCCAGTCTGTGTCTTTTGATTGGGGCATTTAGTCCATTGACATTTAGGGATAGTATTGTTATGTGTGAATTTGATGCTGTCATTTTGATGCTACCTGGCTGTTTTGTTGGTTAGTTGATGCAGATTCTTGATTGTGTTGCTGCTTTTTTACCATTTGGTGTGTTTTTGGAGTGGCTGGTACTGGTTGTTCCTTTATATGTGTAGAGCCTCTTTCAGGAGTTCTTGTAGAGCAGGTTTGGTGTTGATGAAATCTCTGAGTGCTTGCTTGTTCACAAAGGATTTTATTTTTCCTTCACTTATGAAGCTGAGTTTGGCTGGATAGGAGATTCTGGGTTGAAAGTTCTTTTCTTTAAGGATGTTGAATATTGGCCCCCAGTCTCTTCTGGCTTGTAGGGTTTCTGCTGAGAGATCTGCTGTGAGTCTAATGGGCTTCCCTTTGTGGGTAACCCGACCTTTCTCTCTGGCTGCCCTTAGCATTTTCTCTTTCATTTCAACCCTGGTGAATCTGACGATTATGTGCCTTGGGGTTGCTCTTCTTGAGGAATATCTCTGTGGTGTTCTCTGTATTTCCTGGATTTGAATATTGGTCTGCCTTGCTAGGTTGGGGAAGTTTTCCTGGATAATATCCTGAAGAGTATTTTCCAGCTTGGATTCATTCTCTTCATCACATTCAGGTATACCTATCAGACGTAGATTAGGTCTTTTCACATAGTCCCACATTTCTTGAAGATTTTGTTCATTCCTTTTTGCGCTTTTTTCTCTGTTCTTGCCTTCTCTTTTTATTTCATTGAGTTGGTCTTCGACCTCTGATATCCTTTCTTCTGCTTGGTCAATTCGGCTGTTGAAGCTTGTGCATGCTTCACGAAGTTCTCGTGTTGCGTTTTTCAGCTCCATCAATTCACTTATTCTCCTCTCTATGCTGTCCATTCTCGTCAGCAGTTCGTCCAATCTTTTTTCAAGGTTCCTATTTTCTTTGCGATGGGTTAGAACATGTTCTTTTAGCTCATTGTAGTTTCTTACTACCCATCTTCTGAAGTCTGATTCTGTCATTTCATCACCCTCCTTCTCCATCCGGTCTGGTTCCCTTGCTGGTGAGGAGTTGTGATCACTTTTAGGAGGAGAGGTGTTCTGGTTTCGGGAGTTTTCATCCTTTTTACGCTGGTTTCTACCCATTTTTGTGGGTTTATCCACCTGTTGTCTGTCTCTGTCCCAGGGAGTTGGAGCTTTATGAGTTTCCGTTGCACTACTGCCTTTTTTGATTTTTTTTTTTTTTCAGGTCGGACCCGCCCAGCTAGCAGCACGCCTAGCCTCTGCCTGCCCGCAGGGGCTTTGCTGAGCTGCTGTGGGCTCCGCCCAGCTGCCCTGAGCTCTTCCCTGTAGTCCTTTTTATATGGGCGTAGTTAGAACTGTCTGGGCAATGGTGGCCCCGCCTCTGTTATGGCGGACTCTCTCTGTTGTGGCAGGTTGCCTCGGCAACGGCGGGTTGCCTCGGCAACGGCAGCCTGCCTCCTTAGCGGTGGAGAGTCTCAGTAATGGCGGAAGCCCCTCCCCCACGGAGCCGGACCGTCCCGGTTCAGCTGTGCTTGGTTTGAAGGGCTCAACCCAAAGGGTTTCCAATTACTGTTTTTGTTTTCGTTGTTGTTGGGGGTGGAGGGGTGGGACCAACCGAACCTGATCACCTGGCTCCCTGACTCAGAGTCTTTTCTTTTAAGTTGAACGACCCCGCGTTCCGGTCGCTTGTTGAAAAGGCGCCGGGATCTCCCGTGCTGCGACTCACGGAGTCGGCTCGAACCGCGGCGCCGGCTCCTGGCGGATTTTTTGCCTAGGAATCTCCTGGCCTGACTCGCTATTTCAGATGAATGGGCAACTCTGCCGTCTCAGGGCTCTGCTCGCCAGCTAAGAGGGCTCCCAGACCAGTGGCTTTTGTACGGAGAACCGCAGCAACAGGGAGTGGTCACAGCAGCCGCGCGGGCGGAATCAGCCCCGCAGGGGCCAAAACAGCCGCACCGGCTGGGACTGCGACGCTGGCGACCCCTCTGCCTGGGTATCTCCTGGTCTGTGGGCAATAAGAGTTCGTCTGGAAATGCGGCGTCCACTCACCCTCTGCACTTTCACTGGGAGCTGAAGTCCTGAGCTGTTCTTAGGCGGCCATCTTGAAAGTCGGATCCACTTGTAGCATTCTTTAAATCATACTGTTAATTATTATTGCCTTTTTCTATACATAGTATTGATCTAGGGAGCAGTTCTTAATAAGTTAATGTTCTAAATCTTCCAAGTTATACAAAGTGACTTGCATACAGATTGCATTAAATTATCTTATTCAGTACATGAATGAGTACTGGATCACATGACTGTGGGCCTCTTGCTCTTATAAGTAGACACCTATCTCCAGAAATAGGTTTATGAGAGATTTGATACACATCCATCATGCTCCAGAGTCTTTCTTTCTTAGACTAGCATGAGATTTATGAACACCTATCCTGCTCCCATGCCCAGATGTGTGGAGTGTGGCACTTGGACTCACATTTACTTTACAAAGAGTGTAGTTGGTTTTGAACCTCTGCAGCTGTAAGTTCCTAAGTTACTCTTCCTAAAAAGATTTAGCTAGTAAGACAGGTAACTGAAAAGAGGAAGAAATGAAAGAGAAGGAAAGCTTTGTATTACATGCTTTTCATTCTCTTTTCTCCATAGCTTTCATAAGAATTACACAAAAAGATTGCTGAGCCTGAAATTTGTTATTTTCGACATGCCAGTCACTTGGAAATGCTGCAAAACTCTATTAGTTTCTTGTAATTACTGAAATGGTATATACCCAGATAAGTCATTAATGTGATTTCCACAAAGGATGGAAAGGTTATGTGTCTTTTATGGGGATTTCTATTGTTCTGGCTGGGGTTATACTTAAAACACATGGTCAAGCAGCTTGCAGGTGTTGTGGGACTGAGAGAAGGTGCACAATCCTGAGGCTTCTTCAGGAGAAAGGGAGAGAAGTGGAACTTTACCCAGCCTCTCAATATTCCAGTGCACTCTCCTAGGGAAATGGGGCAGGCAGCCCTCAGCAGCCAGCGTGATTATTTGGGATTGAGATTGAAGTTATGACATCATGAAACATCTCTTTATGGAGATAGGAGAAGTGGTGATTTCACCAAATCTTCTGGCATTTCAGTGTGCTGCCCAAGGGAAAAAGGGCAGGCTGCCCTCACCAACTGTCACAGCTTCACAGGATGGGAAGAAGGCAAACAGCTTAGAATTTTTTACTTTAGAAAGATGAGATCAATACAGAGTTTGCATCCTACATCTAACACAGTTCACTCCCACAGAGAAAGGGGATCGGAGGTCTACGGAGACTTGCATTTCTCTTTTAGGTTGGGAGAATGCACACAACCTTCCTGGGAGGAAGGGGAGGAGTGGAGCATGCACATCCACTGGAAACATTTCAGAGATTCACAGAATCTCTAGTTGCACTGATTGGTAAAATTCTTTCTTCTGCTGAAAACAGTCCATTAAGACTAAAAGAGGTGGTTGCTTCTTCACATGTGCCAACAACACCACAAAGCTAATAGAAATGTGAGGAATTGGGAAATATATTACTCCAAAAGGGAAAAAAGAAGTCTTCATTAACTGACCTACCTAGACAAACAATGTAGATCCATAAATTGCCTGAGAAATAATTAAAAATAATCATCTTAAAGGTCAGTAAGCTACATAAGAACACAGCTGGAAAATTAAGTGATATCAGGAAAACAATGCATAATGAAAGTAAGAATATCAACAAAGATATAGAAGCTATTACGTAAAACAAACAGAAATTCTAGAACAGGAGAATACAGTAACTGAATGGAAAAATTCAACAGAGAGCTTCAAAGGCAGACTTGATCAAGTAGAAAAAGCAATTAATAAACTTGAAGATAGGTAATTGGAAATTTCCAGTCCAGGCGAGTAAAAGGCAAAAATAGTTAAAAAAAAAAACTGCAGGAAGCTTATAGAACTTATGGAACACAGCTAATTGAGTCAATATACACATCATGGGAATTTCTGCAGGAGAGAGAAGATTCAGAAAGCTTATTTAAAGAATTAATAGCTGAAAACGTCCCAAATCTAGCAAGGAAAATCAACAAAGGTTCATGAAGACTCCAAAATTCCAAATATGTTTTGAACCCAAAACGTCTGTACTGAGATGCACTACAGTCAAATGTTCAAAAGTCAAAGACAAAGATAAATTTGAAAGCAGCAAGAGAAAAACAACTCTTCATGTATGAAGGAGCCTCTAAGAAACTATTAGATATCTCATCAGAAACCATGAGAGACAGAAGAAAGTAGTATAATATATTCAAAAAGCTAGAAGAAAAAAAAATGGTCAACTAAGAATAGTATACCTGGCAAAACTGTCCAAATATGAAGGAGAGATAAAACGTTTCCCACAGACAAAAGCTGAGGAAAGACAGCACCACAAGACCTGCTTAACAAGAAATGCTAAAGAGAGTTCATCAACTTGAAATAAAAGGATGCTAAACAGCAAAACAATAGCATTTGAAAGTATAAAATTTACTAGTAAAAGTGACTATGTAAAAATATATACTTTTTAAAATATAATTATAAATGTGTATATATATTTGTTTCAGAATACTATAATACTAAAATGGTAAGTCACTTAATTTCAGAATAAAAGTTAAAAGAGAAAAAGATAAAGAATAACTATAAAAATGTGATAATGGACTCATAATGTAAAAAGATGCACATTATGACATGAATATAAGGTATATGGGAGAAGTAATAGTGTAATTTTTTCCTGTGATTAAAGATAAATTATTATTAGCTTACAATATGCTGTATAACTATAGAATATTTTTTTGAAATTTCATGGTAATCACAAAAAATAATACATACTGAAGATGCACAAAAGAAAAAGAGAAATAAATTTTAAAATACTACTATAAAACACAGCAAAAGCCATAGGAAGACAGTAAGAGATAAAAAGATGAACAGAAAAACTATTTAAAGATAGAAAATAACAAACAAAATGGAAATAGTAAGTTATTTCCTATCAGTAATTACTTTAAATGTAAATAAATTAAACTCTCCAGTCAAGAGACATTACATGGTTGAACAAATAATAAGATTCAGCTACATGCTGTTTAACAGGAGGCTTACTTTAGATATTAGGACACATATGTACTGAAAGTGAAGGGATAGAAAAGATATTCTATGAAAATAGTAAATAAAAGACAGCAGGGATGGTTACACTTACCTCAGAAAAAATAGATTTGTCTATTAAGTTCTTGCTATGGACCCTGCAGAGGCCCTGCAACTCAATTCCAGCCCTGTTAGCTATGAACCTGGGCAGTACTACCTGCTCAGGGAGCCACCCAGTTGCCTGGATACCATACCCATCTATGCACTTAATATGGACTTTCCATCTAGGGATGCTCAAGTAGACCTGCATCCTAGCCTAGTCTATAGACCAAGGTCCTGGAGACAGCCTGGTTTACTAAGGATGCAGACAGAATTCATGCCCACTGAAGCCCCTGATCATAGGCTCATCAACTATGGGCCCCATTGCAGCAGCCACATAGTCCATTTTCAGTTGCATTCAACTGTAATCCAGGAGGCAATCCCGACAGCTTGGGAATCTAATAAGATTTTTTTTTTTTGACATGTTATCTCACTCTTACCCAGGCTGGAGTGCAGTGGCAAGATCTCAGCTCACTGCAACCTCCACCTCCCAGCTCAGTGATTTTCCTGCCTCAGCTTCCTAAGTAGCTGGGATTACAGGTGCATACCACTACACTTGACTGATTTTAACAACAGAAGTCTTTAACATACCCAAACCAGTCTGAAAAGACTGGAAAAGGTGCTTGCTCCTTCATGTACAGACAGCAATGCAAGGCTACATGGATTACATAGAATATGCCAGATACAGAAAAATATGTATATTGCATGGTCTTACTTATACGTGGAATCTAAAAAAAAATCAAATTCATAGAAACAGAGAGTAAAAGAGTGGTTAGGGAGGGCACTGAGGAACATGGGAAGATACAGATCAAAAGACACAAAACTGCAGTTACGCAGGATGTGTAAGTCTAGAGATTTGTCATACAACATGGAGACTATAGTTAGTAATAAAAAGATTAAAAGGTAAAAATTACTTTTGGTCAAAATCCTAAAAGCTTGCTCCCATAAGTAGCTTCTAATTTATTCCTTTTATAGTATTTTCTCTAAATACTAGTTTCCTCTCTGAGATCTCTTGTATAGAGTTTTTAAAAATAACTAATACTTTATTAATATAATAGCAGAGACAGAATCATTGAGATGATTGATTCTCTACAATCATCATTGTGAACAATACAACATTGGTTACTTCAACTATGTTTATTCTTATGTGTCATGTTTTCAGTAATCAATTTCTACATTGTTGTATCTTGTTAAACATTATTGTTATTATTTTATACTTTTTGTCACAATGTATGTATGTATGTATTTCTCAATGTTTCTCATTACATCGAATTTTTCTTCCTTCTGTAGCTTATCCTTTAGTGAGAGTTTATGGGTAATATATGTTTTTTGTCAGATAATTTTTTCATTTATGCATTGTTTTTGAAAGACACTGATATACAACTCCAAGATTACTACTGTTTTTTTCTCATTGATTTCATTTTAATATGACACTGTTTTCTGACATCCATTTTCATGTCAAAAAATTTGCTTAGCTTCGTTTTCCTGTGAGTTATTCTGGCTTTTTGTCTCTGGCTGCCTTGGAGATATTTTCTTTGTCTTTGGTATTCTTTGGCTTCATTACAATCTTTTAAAGTGTAGATTTCATTCTGTCACATCTGCCATTCATTATACTCCTTAATTCTGAAGATTCGTGCCCTACAGAAATTCTGTAAAATTTTCAAGCATTTTTTGTCTAAATACTGCTTATTCTGTTTTTTTAGAACTTCAATTAGATCAAAATTAGACCTACTCATTTTATATTCTACATTTCTTAGCCTATCTTTGACATTTTTGAAAATCTCAGTTGCATTCTGAGTAATATAATTAATTCAGCAAATATTTATTGGCCAGCTACCATATGCAGTGAAGTAAAATTTAAGGTATAGGAATAAAAGGTGAATGGCATATGTGTTTGAATTCTAGTTGTCCATTTGTCTATAATGAAAAAATATCACTGTACAATTAATTGCAGAGTATGTGAGTTTTCAGGAAATGACGTGGAGAAAAAACAAAACCAGATAAGAAGAACAAGGAGTTTTGGACCTTGACAATTATACATAAAGAAGGAATAGAAGGCCTATTAGAGTAATATTTGAACAGTCCTGAAAGATAAAGGGAATGGGAGAAGAATGTTTCGGGCAAAATAGAAAAAGTAGGAGCATGCCAGATAATGTTTGAGAAACTTTAAGACAGGTAAAGTGGAACTGGAGGGAGAGTGATGACTTGTGTTACTGAGGCAATGGGGCAGATCTAGGAGATATTTTTAAATGTTGAAAGATTATTGGCTTTGGTAGGATTTGGGCTAAGATGTGATATAATCCTATCTACTATATAAAAGGATCATTTGATCTGCTAGGTGGAGAAGAGCAATAACTGCATCTGGGAGATTGAGTAGTAGCAGAGTGCAATCAAAGAAGAACAACTGGAACCATATTTTTTTCCTGAAAAACTAAAAAGAAACGAACTGTTGCTTCCTGAAATAGGGAGCGTTGGGAAATAAGCAGGTTATGGAGAGAAGAACAAAAATTACATTTAAGTTTTATAAATTTAACTGGTAATATTGAGGGAAGCAGGTTGGGAATATGTGTTGGGAAGTTCATGGGAAAAGTCTGATTTGGCGGGAAAGTCTGATTTGGAGGTATGAATTAGTTTTAGCCTATGATGCTATTTGGCCTTGGAATTGACTTGGAACACACAAAGAATGGATATAGGTAGAGCAATGATTCAAATACTGAGGCTTGATTAATTTCAGCAGTTAGTGCTTACAATATGAGGAGGAGCAAACAAAAGAGAGTGAAGGGTCATGGTCAGTAAAATTAGAAAAATATCAAACTCGGGGGAGTAGTTTTCTAAAACCCCAACAAATATTTCAAGACAAAGCAATCATAGGTGGCAAAGGCTACTGATAGGTCAAGCAAAATCGTAATCCTTATGAGACTTGTGTTGGTGGGGTAGCGGTTGTGAAAGACTATTGGGAATTAGCTTTATCTGCTAGTTCACCAGTTCTCACTGGTTCTCAGTGTGGTTTCTCTGGACCAGCAGCATCTACATCATCAGAAAACCTGTTAGAAATGTAAATTTCGGGGCCCTAACCCAGACTTATTGAGTTAGAAATTGGGGTCTAGCCATGTGTGTTTTAACAAGATATCCAAGTTCTGATGCACAGTGAGGCTTGAGAGCTACTACCCTTGGTGATCGATATTAGTAAATTCTCTTAGAAAAGTAATGACATCAGTACAATACATGCTTACCATACTTGCTTTAGCTTCGTTAGCTTCCTGTTTGTGAAGATACTGTTATTTTCTGCCTTTTTTATATGATTGGTAGCAGAAGTGTTTTCAGTATGTCATGTGTGTGCAAATGTACATGAAAGAGTGAGAAAGAGAAAGTATGTATATGTAGAGAGAGAACATGTATGTACATATATTGTATATATAAAATACGAATTATTGTATTACTCTTAAATGTTTTTATTTTGATAATTTTAGATTTGTAGAAGAGATGCAAATTAAGAGTCATTGTACACCCCTTACCCAAATTCTCCTAATGTCAATGTTTACATAACAGTAATGCAACAATCAAAATCAGAAAATTAACATTTGTACAATTTTATTACCCAAATTACATTTTATATTGAAAATTTCCCACTTTTATCACTAATGTTTTCAGTTCTAGGATCCAATCCAGTATTCTGCATTGCATTTCCTTCCATTTAGTAGTTATCTTCTTAGTCCCTGCTAAGCTGAGTTCTTCAGACTTTTCTGGCCTTTCATGACCTTGACATTTAAAAAAGTATTGTTCGCTAATTTTGCAGAATGTCTCTCGATTTGGGTTTGTCTCATGTTTTTCCGTGATTAGAATAAGTTTATGAATTTTTGGCAAGAACACAGAGGCGATGGTGTGCCATTCTCAGTTTTAGGGTATTCCAAAGTTGTACTTCAGCCGTGACTGGTTTCACTAAATTAAAACCCATTATTTGTCTTTGAGGTCATTTTTATTACACAAACTCTCTCTACATTAACACTTCTGATCTTTTCTCCAGCATCTATTTTAATATTGACAACACAAAAGAGTTTCTGGCAGATGTAGAAAACCCACATATGACATAAAGACTTGATACTTTGACATGTGAATATAGTTAAGAATAAAAAAAAGAGGCCGGGCGCAGTGGCTCACGGCTATAATCCCAGCACTTTGGGAGGCCGAGGTGGGTGGATCACGAGATCAAGAGATCGAGACCATCTTGGTCAACAAGGTGAAACCCCGTCTCTACTAAAAATACAAAAATTAGCCGAGCGTGGTGGTGCGTGCCTGTAGTCCCAGCTACTCGGGAGGTTGAGGCAGGAGAATTGCTTGAACCCAGGAGGCGGAGGTTACGGTGAGCCGAGATCGCGCCATTGCACTCCAGCCTGGGTGACAACAGCGAAACTCCGTCTCAAAAAAAAAAAAAAAAAAAAAAAAGAATTAAAAAAGAATGGTTCCTCAGAAATTTTTCTGTCCTCCTTGCAAGTTATGAGAGGGGTCACTGCTACTTCTGCTGGAAAATTGCTCTGCCCTATTCTAAGCATGAAAACAGATACTGATTTCTTTGACTGGCTTGCACCATCTCAGCATGGTCTTCCCTGAATGGGCATTTTTCATCCTCAGAGTCCAAGGCAGGAACAGGTCCTAGGGAAATGGAGCGAGAGGATCATGGGCTGCTATAACTGTGGATTACTGAAATCTTCCCAAGACCTAGGCAAAAGCATTTCTCTACGTTGTTCAGCCTATCTTACCAGTTGCCAACACTGGTTTTGTAGGAAATACCTCAAAGTATTTAAAAGTTTTAACTTGGTTGAACCTTCCTTTGTGTAGTTGTCTTTTAGGAACCTGCCCAGGGGAATAGGGGTACAGATGGGGCTAGATAGACTGAAGACTTAGACTCACCCCTTAACAGAACAGAATTTTAAGAGAGATATAAAACACAAGAGGACTGGGGCCCTCTGACTTGCCTTATAGTTAGCTAGACCATCTGCACTGTTCTTTAGCTTGATGGGAAGAACTATGATATTCTGCTTCAGTAGGCATCACCAGTGACTCTGTTCTATTGTGAAGGGGACTTGTACACTAAATATGCACATGTTATTGGGAAAAGATAATTAGTTCAGTTTTAAATTTTCTTAGCTGGAGACACCTGTGAGATAGGTAATTCACCTTTTGTATATATGAAGCTAAGCACAAAGTTTGAGGATGAACATATACTATTTAGTAGGAAAACTTTTTGTTAAACAACCAGAATTTGCTAGGACATAAATTAGATTTTTTTCAAATTATGATCTATAATCATGCTTTGTTAAATATGACATAATATTGGGTAGATCCTATACTTTTAAAGTAATTTACAGGTCTTAAAAAGTTTATGTGTGGTTAACAAATCTCATAATCTGCCCCATGTAGCATTATGCAAAAGTTAAAATGAATGAGAATTCATTTTAAAGATAAATAGATATAGAAAGATCTGCATTAAAAATGCTAAGGGAAAAAGTAAGATTAAGAGCAGTGGATGTCATATTAAATATAACTTTTGTATAAGAAAGAATAGACAAAGAACTCTCTTATAAAAGACACAATAATCTTTTACTTTTATGTAAGAAATAACTCCACAAGAATTTAACAAAAGTTGTTGCCTACAGGGAAATCAAAGAAATGAGATAGGATGATAACTTATCATTGTTTGGATTTTTCCAACATATGAATGGACTATTGATTTAAAGGAAACAATAAATAATTTTTTTTCTAAATGGCTTAGTATTATAAAATTAAAGTCCAGTCCATATAATCTAAAATTGCAATCTCCTTTTCTTCCTTTCTGCTGCAAAATTCACTGCAGAATGCATTGTGGACTGAGGTCTCAGTGGGAATGAGGTTTGATTTGCTTATACACTAATGTTTCCACTCTACCCCTTGGAATGTAGAGTCCTTTCCTGCTTTCATTATTTATTCATTTTCACCTCTGCTTCTCTCTTCTGGAATTAGCAGTCTGGAAGAAGGAATAGAAGAAACAGCAGTGCTTGTTAGGTAACTGGCCATCTGTTTGGTCTTTTAGAGGGTACTGTTTCTGGCTAAACCTAACTTGTCAGAAATGCTGTTTTTGTGGCAGATATCCTAATTCTAGCTCTCCTGTAGAGCATACATTATACTGGTGCAAAAGTAATTGCAGTTTCTGCATTGTTGGAATTTGCTGTTTGATATTGGAATACATTCTTAAATAAATGTGGTTCTCTTATATGTTATTTTAATGGACAATTCTCACTTTATTTTTTATTTTTTTTGCTGAAGACCTATTACTTGCTGTTTATTTTAGATGATGGAAATGATGTTAGACAAAAAGGAAATTTGAGTGATTTTTTAAATTCAAGTTCAAAATGGGTCATAAAGCAGCGAAGACAACTCGTAACCTCATCAATGCATTTGGCCCAGAGTGCAGTGGTGGTTCAAGAAGTTCTGCTTGGGAGACTCTATAGAGCCTTGTAGATGAGGAGCCTAGTGGCCATTGAAATTTGATCATGGCCACTTGAGGGCAATCATGGAAGCTGATCCTCTTATGACTGACTACACCAGAAGTTGTCGAAGAACTAACATTGACCATTCTCTGGTCATTTGGCATTTGAGGCAAATTGAAAAGGTGAAAAAGCTTGACAGATGGGTGTCTCATGAGTCATGAGCTAAGCATGACTGAGCAATCATCGTTTTTAAGTGTCATCTTCTTACTCTACGCAACAACAACGAACCATTTCTCTATCGGATTGTGACATGAGACAAAAAGTGGATTTTATATGACAATCAGCTCAGTGTTTGAACCAAGAAGCTCCAAAGCACTTCCTGAAGCCAAAAAGTTCACGGTCACTGTTTAGTGGCCTTCTATCAGTCTGATCAACTACTTCTTTCTGAATCCCAGCAAAAACATCACATTTGAGAAGTATGCTCGGCAAATTGATGAGATGCACTGAAAACTGCAATGCCTGCAGTCAGCATTGGTCAACAGAAGGTGCCCAATTCTTCTCCACGAGAACACCCAACTACGCATTGCACAACAACGCTTCAAAAGTTGAACGAATTGGGCTAGGAAGTTTTGCTTCAATCAGCATATTCACCTGACCTCTCGGCATAGGACTACCACTTTTTCAAGCGTCTTGACAACTTTTCGCAAGGAAAAAACTTCCACAACCCGCAGGATGTAGAGAATGCTGAGAGTTTCTCAGATTCCAAAAGCACAGATTTGTATGCTACAGGAATAAACAAACTTATTTCTCTTTGGCAAAAATGTGGGTTGTAATGGTTCCTACTTTGATTAATAAAGATGTGTTTGAGCCTAGCTATAGTGATTAAACTACCTGGTCCAAAATCGCAATTCCTTTTGCACCAACCTTCAGGGAACCCTGTTCCTCAGAGAACCCTGTGAGGAGCCCTCTTCCCTCCACCATTCTCACAGCCTCTTGATCATGAGGGCCTCATACCCTTTGTCTTAGGCATGGTACTTGCCACACAACTCACTGTACTATCCCACACAGTGTCTTCTTGTCATGTTGGAAACTTGTACATATTTGCTAGACTAGAAGGTCCTATCTTATCTCTGCCCTGCAAGCTTCTTTCTATTTTTCCCCTTCTGCTGTTTCCAGAGGCATAGAAAGCAAGTCAGCAAGTCCACTGTATAAACAATCATCGAGTCAGGAAATGAGATGTCAGTTACCCTTTTTGAAGGTAGGGCCGATCTCTACAAATGAAATTTCTTGAAACTTTCCTCATGTCCATTTGGTGGTAAGGAAGTTCCCTTTCATTACTCCCTTGGAAAGGACAGGGTGAAGATCCAGCTGATTCACATAGCCAATAACTCATAACTACACTGCTTCTTTTGTCTGTCTGGGTCTCCTAGTTTTAAGAAAAATATTATATATGGTACAGGCAGTACCTGAGATGGCACAGTAGAGCTTATTTAATGGCCTTTCAAAATGTTCTAAGAAGGGCATCCTCCACTGGTTGTTTGGGTTTCTTTTTAGAATAGTGAGTACTTATGTCTCTTTGTCTTTTTTTTTTTTTTTTTTTTTTTTTTTTTTTTTTTTTTTTTTTTTGAGACGGAGTTTCGCTCTTGTTACCCAGGCTGGAGTGCAATGGCGCGATCTCGGCTCACCGCAACCTCCGCCTCCTGGGTTCAGGCAATTCTCCTGCCTCAGCCTCCTGAGTAGCTGAGATTACAGGCACGTGCCACCATGCCCAGCTAATTTTTTGTATTTTTAGTAGAGACGGGGTTTCACCATGTTGACCAGGATGGTCTCGATCTCTCGACCTCGTGATCCACCCGCCTCGGCCTCCCAAAGTGCTGGGATTACAGGCTTGAGCCACCGCGCCCGGCCATGTCTCTTTGTCTTTACTATTAGTTTCTAATCACCAATTTTGGGGCAACAGGAAATATTTTAGTTGACATACAGATAAAATTGACCCAAAAGAATATATGTGTTTGCTTTGCTTTTCCCATGACCAAGGACAGGGATGTGCATAGAGTAGGTGTCACAAATGCCATTGAATAGAAGGATGACAGGTAGAAAAGAAAACAGAAAGAGTAATGGGTAGACAATATTTTACAGAATAGTGCCAAAATAATTGTTTTCAAAGGTTTACTTATGGTTAAACAGGTGGAAGTACAAAGTATATTTTACTAGTCAATTATAAGTAGAGTAGCAGAGAATATTACAGAGAAGGAAAGGAGACACACATTTGAATTGACTTGTTCTAATGGTCTATTGCTTGCCTATGAAGCACTCTAAAATCCATTAGTGTAATCTCATTATATAATAAAGTTTCCTCAGTTTGGGCATTTTAAATAATATTTTGTGAGAAATAGAATGAATCACAATATAGTATTCAAGAGAAAAAGGATAGAAGTACTACTTTTTATTTTTTTTAGAGTTCAGGGGTATATGTGCAGGTGTGTTACATGGGCAAACTTGTGTTATGAGGGGGTTTGTTTTACAGATGACTTCATCACCCATCACTTATTAAGCCTAGTACACATTGGTTGTTCTTCCTGAACTTCTCTCTCCTCCCATCATCCACCTTCCAATGAACCCTAATGTGTGTGGCTCCCCTCTACATGTCTATGTGTTCTTATCACTCAACTTTCACTTATAAGTGAGAACATGTGTATTTTGTTTTCTGTTTCTGTATTAGTTTGAGAAGACTAATGGCCTCCATCTCCATCCATGTCCCTGAAAAGAATATGATCTCATTCTTTTTTACAGCTATAGTGTTCCATGGTGTATATGTACCACATTTTCCTTATGCAGTCTATCATTCATGGGCATTTAGATTGATTCAATGTCTTTGATATTGTGAATAGGGCTGCAATGAATATGTGCATGCATGTTTTTAATAGAACAATTTATATTCTTTTGGGTATATACCCAGTAATAGATTGCTGGGTTGAATGGCATTTCTCTATTTAGGTCTTCAAGTAATTGCCTCACTGTCTTCCATAGTGAATGAACAAATTTACACTCCCACCAACAGTGTATAAGTGTAGTTTTTATCTCCAAAACCTCACCAGCATTCATTATTTTTAGATATTTTAATCATAGCCATTCGGACTGGTATAATATGGTTTCTCATTGTGGTTTTGATTTGCATTTATCCAATGATCAATGATGCTGAGTATTTTTTTTCATATAATTGTTGGTCACATGTATATCTTCTTTTGAAAAGTTTCTTTTCATGTCTTTTGCCCATTTTTCGATGGGTTTAATTTTTTTTTTTTTGTAAAGTTAACCAAGTTTTTATGGACACTGGACGTTTGACCTTTGTCAAATGCATAGTTTGCAAAAATTTTCTTTCATTCTGTAGGCTGTCTGTTTACTCTGTTGATAGTTTCTTTTTCTGTGCAGAGGCTTTAATTTAATTAGATTCCATTTGTCAATGTTTGCTCTTGTTACACATGCTTTTGGCATCTTCATTATGAAATCTTTGCCCATGCCTATGTCCTGAACGGTGTTGCCTAGATTGCCTTCCAGGGTTTTTATAGTTTTGGGTTTTATGTTCAAGTCTTTAATCAATCTTCAGTTAATTTTTGTATATAGTGTAAGGAAAGGGTCCAGTTTCAATCTTATGGCTAACCAGTTATCCCAATACCATTTATTGAACAGAGAATCCTTTCCCCATTGCTTGTCTGTGTCAGGTTTGCTGAAGATCATATGGTTGTAGGTGTGTGGTCTTATTTCTTGGTTCCCTATTTTGTTCCACTGGTGTATGTGTCTGTTCTTGTACCAGTACCATGTTGTTTTGGTGCTGCAAACCTGTAGTATAGTTTGAAGTTAGGTAGTGTGATGCCTCCAGCTTTTTTCTTTTTGCTTAAGATTACCTTGGCTATTTGGTCTCTTTTTGGTTCCATACGAATTTTAAAATGTTTTTCTAGTTTTGTGAAGAATCTCAATGGTAGTTCAATAGGAATAGCATTGAAGCTATAAATTGCTTTGGGAAGTATGGCAATTTTAATAATATTGATTCTTTTTATCCATGAAACATGAGCAATGTTTTGTAGTTCTCCTTGTAGAGACCCTTCACCTCCCTAATTAGCTGTATTCCTAGGTATTATATTCCTCTTATGGCAATTGTAAAGTGGAATTTATTCCTGACTTGGCTCTCAGCTTGACTGTTGTTGGTGTATAGGTATAAAAGCACTAAGTTTTAAAATCATTTTAAGGCAGTTCACAGATTCAAACTTAATGACTAAAAAATGTGCTAAATTTGCATTAGCATTTTACCTGGTTTCAATATGGTTTTTGTTATAAAACAAAGTAACTTACCACTTGATTTTTTTGAATTTATATCTTACCCAGTCCTGGCAAAGTCTCAACTGATCAAATCTAGCTCACAGTGACATGTGCAGCTGTAGAACTGCCAGCCTGACAGCTACTGTGAATACATCCATCCCAGAACAGCTATCCAAAGAGTAAAGAGAAAGCATTAGCCACTCAAGCAAATATCTCTTACATAGATATTTCTTTAGAAATGGTAACTTTTCAAGAATCAACTTTTAAAAGTTGCAAATGTAATATAATTTCACCAGATGGGGATGAAATTAACTATCTGGAGTTTTCTCTGCCTTTGACATTTAACATTACCACACTAGTTACAGCTAATTAGAGTAGTAAGAATAGTTTCTGGTGAGACAGAGTTAATGGCTTTTTGGAAAAATATTCTCATTGCTTTTTTTTAACTTGAATCTTGCCATGGCTTTTCTAAGCTACATTATCATTTCTATATTTTGAATAACTTCTAATATATATAATTGCTTACATTTTGTTGAACTAAATAAAATACAAATTGTTTATAATTTTTTTTAATTCATCAATCAACTTTTGTTGTTTTGTTGGTTTTTGTTAGGTACAGAGTACTGACAGGTTACTAAGATGATCCTTCCTATTCAAACAGCTTGCAAACCAAGAGGAGCATAGGCAAAGCAACCAGCAGTTGTATTCTCAAGGGGAAGATGTACAATAGTATGGAAGATTGCTCTGCGAGTGCAGAGGAAATATGCAAACCTCAGACTGGTGTGTCAAGCAGCACATTCTAAAGTTGATGAAGTAGATCTGAAAGTCTTACCTCTACCTTTCATTTGATAGAATATAATATTCTACCAATATTCAATAATACACAATACCCTTGAGCATTTAGAACAATGCCTGACACTCTCTGAAGGCTTTTTGAATGAATAGAAAAATGAATAAATCATTTTTTCTTGACATATTGTTTTCAGGAATTTAAATGGGATTATCTGTTTTAAAATTTGAAATTCAAAAGTAATTCAGCCTCAAGTTTTAGTTGAAGATAATGTAAACTGTTAAGGCAACTTCTGGAACGTACACTTCTAGTGCACATTCAGCCTTGTAAACAAAAAACTGATTGGTTGTGATTAACCAGTGAACTTCTTTAATAACCATCTGTCAGGCAACGTATTTCTTACTCCATCTGCTATGAAATGAGCATGAGATAAAAACAATAATAATATGTTGTGTTTCTGCATCTTTGCTGGGTAACTATCTTAAAAGTAAAGTCTGTAAGCCCAGCTGACAAGATGAATTAATGTCAGAAAAGAGCAGGATACAGCCTCAGAATAAAAAAAAAATCATCATCATCATCATCATTATCATCAAGTTTCACATGGAAATCTTTTCAGAATTAGGGTAAGGGGTGAAACCCCTACTCCTCTGTTTAACTAAAAACACCAAAACATTGCATTGAGCTTTAATGTATTTAGTTGCATTTAGGTTTTGCTATAAGTTTTAAATAGTTAAAACTTATGGTCAGAATGGCTAGTGTTAGTGCTTAAATCAGGCATCCCTAAAATTTTTACACAGGGGGCCAGTTCACTGTCCCTCAGACCGTTGGAGGGCCACCACATACTGTGCTCCTCTCACTGACCACCACCTTCCTGAAGTGCGGCGGGGGGCCGGATAAATGGCCTCAGGGAGTTGCATGCGGCCCGTGGGCGTAGTTTGGGGATAAATAATGACTTCTATAGGAGGAGTAGGAGGATTGAAAGAGGAAAGATAACTCATTTTTATTCAAGACCTACTAAGCCCCAGACAGTTAACATTTATATGTTTTTTTCTTTTCTTCTTTGCTTTCCTCTGCTCTGTTCTCTGTTTTACAATCCTCCTCATTTTTTGTTTCTAGTTGAGACAGTCACTGTCGCCTAATATCTTCTCTCCCTTTATTCTGCAATTATAGAACCATTGCTGTTAGCTGGAAAGATAGCTGTCCCAAATAAAAACTACTGTCCCTGTCATTCCCTGGAGCTAGATTCTGATTCATGGAGGAGATGGAAATGATGTGGTAAATGTGACACATTCTTAGAGGCGGGATGTCACAAACACTTCTCTTGCTTCTTTCCCTTCTTCCTCCTGACTCAAATGAGGATATGATGGCCAGAGCTAAAGTAACTATTTTAGACTTTGAAGCAGAAGCTGTATTTTAAAGTTAGTAAAACAAAAAGATATAAGAAGTCAGATTCAGGTAATAGATCCTTCTTAAAAAGCCTGGGTTTCTGCAAGAAAGAAGCATCTTGTTTGCAACATTTTTATTCTTAGTTTTGTTTACTCAGAGTCAAACCTATTACTAAGATATTTCAATTATTTCATTTACATATTGTTGCTTGATTTATTAATCAAACAACAGTGGACTACAGATGAAGAGTAGTCTCATGATGAACATGTGCTGAAAATTCATACACATGGATTTTCATTGCATTCTACTACTTTATAGCTGTGTGATCTTGAGAAAGTCGTTTTATTCTTTGAGCCTAAGTTTATTTATCTATAAAATCATAGTTTTGGACCAGTGCTTTTCATCTGGGGGCAAGTTGGCCTTCCGGGGGACATTTGGCAATTTCTGGAGACATTTTTGATTGTCATATTTGAGTGGTAGAATGCCACTGGCATCTAGTGGATTAGAACCTGGGGATGTTGGTAAACATTACGCAATGCACAGTACCACCTGTGGCAAAGAATTATCGGTGTCATAAATGTCAGTAGTGCCAAATTTGAGAAACCCTGGTTTAGACAAAATGTCTTGGCTCCTTTCTAAGGTCCAGTGGTTCTTTCGATTGAAATAATTCATTTAATATTTAGAGATTATGATATTTCTTGTGGGATTTTGACATTCAGTAAGACAACATTTTAGATAATGAAACAGAAAAAGAAAAAATTAGTTTCTATGATAAGTTGTGTGTTAGGGCAGGTGCCAAGACTGGTTATGTGAACAGAGATTATTCTATCTCTCTGCCCTTTCCAACATGCTGGTTTTGTCCTCAAGCTGGGTCTACTTAGGGCTGTGACATGGCAGCCAATGTTCCTGATGTCACATATAAAGAAGAGAGTAATGTAACAGAGGAGAAAGTTTTTTCCTTTTGTATCTATTTTTATTGGCATGATAAATAATAACACACACAAAAACTTTTTCCTAACAACTTATTAGCAAAAATTTCAGCTCTACATTTTCTTATTTGCAGGTGACATCAAGGAACTAGTAGCTTGGAATCTTAAATAGAAGCATATCCAGGGAGAGTATAAAGTCAACCTGTTGAAAGTGGCAGAGAAGAAAGATAAATTGAACCTGAGCCTGTGGTGGCATCATTTCGTGGAATAACCTTAGAAATACCATACTATGGGAATTTGTATTGCGTGAACAAATTTTCCTTTCCAAGTATCACTTGACCTCAATCACTGGCAGAAAGAATGAGACCATTACTTCTTTTAGACTGTGATTCACTCTCTGGGACCAGGGTGAGAGCTCACTTCTTCTGAAGCATATGGCTATGTGGAAAATGGTGAGTGCCTGAATGAAATCTGGGGTCCATTAGAAAGAACAAAGGGGGAAGGATAGTTACTATGTAGGAAATCAATAATTTCTGCTAATAATATTTACTACATGACAAACACTGTAAAAGAGTGGGGGTTTGAAGACAAATATGGTAGAAATCTCTGTGTCCATGGAGTTCCCAGTTTCCAGGAGAGGGCGTATGAATAAATGATACACTGTGTGGAACAAATCAGTGTGCACTGGAGTGTTACAGTGTTAAACAAAGTTTGGTTGCAAGCATCAAAAATAGGCTAACAAAAGCAGGTCAAACATACAAACATATTGAAATTAAAAATAGGAAATTTATTATTTTTATAAGAAAATTTTTGAAGTGAAGCACATTTAAAAGGCAGAGAGCACATCCTCAAAATTTTTTCCTGAAAAATTAGAATATAAATTATGATAGTATAAATATCATAAGAAGAATTATCCATGAAAAGAGACACTGTTGATACAATTTGCATCAACGGTATTCATCCTGTATTTTTGTGATCTTCCATAATCTAGAAAAGTCCAATTTTTATTTGAAAATAATACATACATATAGTTTGCTTTAGAGTTTGAAAAAATATTGTATGAAATTCCTAAGCAGATTATGATGTAAGCCACAGTGATTTTGTATTTTCTAGACTAGCCACAATATATTATATTGGCCTTTGAGCCTACATCTTTTGTCCATTATATTCTGTTTTTCTAATTATGTCATGGGTTTAGATTCAGTCAGCTTCACCAGGTAGACTGAAAGTCTTTTGAAGGCAAGCATTGGATGATAATAATCATCTATATCCCATCTCCAAGACATACAGTAGGAACATAAAGGAGTAAAAGCAATGATATCAAACAGAAAAGTTATCTTAGCATGGCAGTGACAGTGCTGTGACTGAATCAATCTTTTGTCACTGAAGTCTGTTCATCTTTGGTATGGAGAGTTTTAATATAGTTGAACAATGTTAAATCTGGGTAATACTTTACCATCTTAGTTTTGAGTTTTAATTTTATTCGTAATAAAAGTGGTAGCTAAAGACATAAATGAGTTTCTCCAAATCTCTCAGCTAATTAGGCTGTGAGCAGAGACGAGATGCCAGAACACAAATTCCTAGCTCTAGATCAATTGTAATCCCAAGCATGAGTGCTAGGAAAATTGAATGTAGAAGTCAGAACTGTTAAGAAAACTTCTCTTTATTATTTTTTTCTCATTTCCTTGTAAATGTTGAGAGATCATCTTTTTGGTCAGAAGTTGTGCCTTGAAATTTTGCCTTATACGTTTTTTTCAATGTTTATATTGAGAAGTACTGAAACAGAAACCAAATACCTCCAACTGAGTTGAAAGGATTCTTCTATTAAATATCTCT
This sequence comes from Saimiri boliviensis, assembly GCF_048565385.1. Taxonomy (NCBI): domain Eukaryota; kingdom Metazoa; phylum Chordata; class Mammalia; order Primates; family Cebidae; genus Saimiri; species Saimiri boliviensis. The sequence continues at coordinate 118,621,787 of NC_133453.1, forward strand.
CTAGTGTTTCATCCAGCAGTGAAATTTGAGAACATTTAATTTGACCAAGTAAAAAGTTCTTAGCTGTCACCTTTTTCTTCCTTTCTTCTATTTTTCCCCCCTAAATTTGCAGAGGGAGTCTTGAGATCTATTTTAACCTAATTATTTTTGACAGGCCAACAGTACCAAACAGGATGAAATTATAACCTTTTCAGTTAATTGTTGTGATTATCTACTTAGCATAATGCTCTTGCCTGTCACACTAAGGAGATACCTGCTGTGGGGATGCAGTTAGGTATGAAGTGTGAGCCTTAAGATTTCATTAAAAATCAAAATATGTACACACATTAGGGAATAGAACAGAAGAAGATCAGCACCTGGGTAACTGGCCAAGAAGTAAAAGCTTTTTTTAGATGAATGACAGAACAGTCTCTCAGTCTGACTTTTTTATATTGTAAGGACCAGAAAGAGAAGCGTGAATAGGGATTTGGTGACACATTAAAAGTCACTCTCCAAGAGAATGCCATGGAAATCAGCTGTCTAAGTCAGGGTTAGGGGCAAAGAAAGGTGGAACCATTCATGAGGAAATTTGATGGAGCATCTAGAGAAGTGGACCAAAGTCATAGTGGAAGGAGTACAGTCAGTAACTTCTTCCTAATGGCAGGAGTAAAGAAGCCTTGCAGCGCATAGGGAGAAGTGCATAAAGGAAAAAGAATGACAAGTTGGAAAAACTTTACTTGGAGAAACGATCCTTTGGGTCATTGTTTCTATGTTATTGATTTCATCAGGGGACTCCTTTATCTTTTATTTTGGTCTAGACGCATTACTAGGATAAAGGACAATGAGGACATTTATTGCTAATTTTTTCATGAGAGGATAATAATGTCCACATTACAATTTCCATTTCTATTAGCTAAGGACAAGGAGAATCATGACTTGTGATTATATACAGGGCCAGGATGACCAGGAATTCTCATGTCTAAAGGCTCTCTTGGTGTTTGCTATGAAAACCAGAGGCTCCTTTTTATGGATCTGTCCTTGAAACTGTAACCTTATTATAATTGGCTTCAATATTATTCATAACTCCAAGATAATTAAAGTATGTTCAAGACTTTAGAGAGGGCATCAGGAGTCAAATCCTTACTTAGGGCTCCCTGATATATTGCTTCCATGGTGTCTGATCTCAGAAAATGTCTGTATAATGTCTTTTGGGCTTTGTAGCCCTGTAACCTTAACCTTGCCTAGTTTCCTGAAAAGTATTGGTAAGTTTTGTCTTTCTCTCTTCTAAAATATAAAAGATATTAGACTGAGATTTGAGACACAATGAAAGATGAAGTTAAAGTAATTTACAGATACCTAATATGGCATTTAAAGAAGATTCTGGGCATGGGAGGGGGTATGGGGAGTGGAGTCTCTCTTGTCACCCAGGCTGCAGTGCTCACTGCTATCTCCACCTCCTGGATTCAGTTATTCTCCTGCCTCTGCATCCCCAGTGGCTGGGGTTATAGGCATGTGCCACCACGCCCAGCTATTTTTTGTGTTTTTACTAGAGATGGGGTTTCACCATGTTGGCCAGGCTGGTCTTGAATTCCTGATCTCAAGTGATCTGCTCACCTTAGCCTTCTAAAGTGCTGGGATTATAGGTGTGAGCCACTGTGCCTATCCTGAAGAAGTCTCTTAAACACCACATAGAAAAGGGGGCGCTATGCTGTATTAAATATGGTGGCTGTACAGTACACCTGTACACAGAGAAATGTTTAATCCATTCATATGATATATATTTGTTCTTTGGTTATGTGCCAGACATTTTGCTATTTCTTTAATGATACCTATTTGTTAGACCCATGTTCACTTAACAGGAAATCAGGTTGATGTCAAAGGTTTCTTGTGTCTAATATATATATCAAAGTAATTATTTCATTTACGTATGTTGATAATAAAGCCCAACGAGATGGTTTACCTAAATTTGGTCTCAGCTAACTTTTGAAAAAATATCTCAGTTAGAGTGAAAAAGGCCTTAGGTATGAAAGTAAGATTAGGCCAGAAAGGCAGAATAATTGTAGGATTGAGACCATGAACTATAGAGCTAGGGAGACTGGGTTTGTATCTCTATTGCAGCATTTGTTACCTTGGTAACCATGGGCAAACCAACCACTTTATATCTTTTTCTGCATCTTAGAGTAGGACCCTAATAGTGATTACTCATAAGATGGAGAGTACAATGAAATAATATAGATAAAATGATTAGAAACAAATATCTGACTCATATTAAGGGCTCAGTAATTGTTAGATTAATGATGGTAGTATTTTATTTTGTTTTTTTGTTTCTTTTTGTATCCTCTAAGACTATTTTGCCCATCAAACAAAAAATTAGAAATTTCCTTCTTGATAAGGGCTGGGGCTTTAGACCAGGAAATAATTAGTTGAAATAGTTAATAGTAGCTTTGACATTAAGAGAGGGAGTGAGTGATGATTACTATGACTTTGCCATCCTAATATTCTCTGAGGACCTTCCTTGTGTTGGATGGCGTTTGCTGTTTCTCAGCTTCACACCTGTCCTACTATAGACTTTATCAGTGGGGCTAGAAATTTGCTTATTACGTTTCATACTCTTTTCCTGGGTAGATTTCTGTTAGTGTCTTCCAATGGGGAATTAATGGAGATGGGAAGGTAGGAGAAGGAAAGAAGAAGGTGTTGCTAGTCAGCGATAGCAGTAGAATTGATTGTAGCACCAGCACTTTGGCATTTTAGCATTTTAGTATCATATATAATATCGAGCTCAGTAATATCTTTAACACAGAAAAAAATTTCATGGAAAAGTAGGCCACATGGGGCGGCAATCATGCTGTATAAAGTTCATGGTTATAGGGTATAGCATATTACTCTAAACCATCTGGCCTCATAGAATGATAGAGCAAGTCTGATGATTCGCTTGCTATTAGTTTAAAGACAGCACCTTGTGAGTTTGGGCTGTTTTCCCATAGAGTGTGATATATGTTTGGAACCTTTGTTGAATGGGTCATGCTGTTTCCCTCACAGCAAGATACAGCAGTTTAGAAGTAAAGAGTGAAGGCAACTGATTCTTGTCACTAATGCCTCTACAACCCACTCACAAACATTTGCTTCCCATTTCCAGAATCCTGAATTTTTCTGATTTAGGAGTTTTAGATCCCAGGAGCAAGACGTTTAAGCATCGCAACACTGTCTTCAATAAAATTAAGTTTGGGACAGCTACCTGCTTATTTTGAGTTCCCCAGGCCATCGAATCAAAAGGCAAATATGGGGTTACTGTACAGGCTGTGGTTCATTTATTTTTATTAAAGTGAAAATAGGATGCTGCTGCCCATAGAGGCAGGAGAAACTAAGAGATCCGGGGGATTCTCTGGGTTGTCTCTTAGTACTTCTGTGCACAGAAGCAAACATTAGTGGAAGATGATGGACATCCAATAATGGTAAGACAAACAAGTAATCAGAAATTCAGGAAAATAATTAGGTGAAGAACACTAATAAGCTGACATGTTTGCTGGGCCACGGGGAACGTTGGATAGATCACAGACAAAGGATTTGTAACTATTAACTATGTTCTCATGGATAGTTGCAGAAGTGGAGACTGTGCTGACTGCTCACATTTTCCTGCTGCTTGTTATGTACATATGTTGGGTAGTATTTATATTTTCCTTTTCATTTTTTCTACTACATTATGTAGGAGGAGGTACAAAAGTCTTTAGCTACTAGTTTGTCTAGGTGGGCTTTTAACAAAACTAGAAGTGGAATTAATATTATCTAGTCACTTATTTGACCTAATGTGTGCTCTTTTCAGAGAAAAGAATGTCTATTTTAGTATTTATGAAAGATAACTCTATTTGTGGTGGGGAAACCTGGCATTCTTAAGGTTGTTTGGAAGTTTAAATATGGGAAGAATGATGACTATGAAAAACAGTAATCGGGAATGGACTGTACTAGGTGGTGTCTATAGCCTTGCTGCTTCATGTTCACCCTTTAATATGCTTTCCTTGAAACCAGGACTGAAAGCCTCTAAATTATTATCAGTTATATTTCTCAACATTCCTTTTTCAGCTGGCTTCCCATTATGTTTATGCAATGGGAAATATCTAAGTGAAATTATAAGGAGGAGAAAAGATGTATTTTTTCTAGCTTCTGTCAGTGCTTTACAAAATGGCAGTGGCATCACCAGCAGAAAGGGTAGCAATAGCCGCTGTCATTCTGTGTGTCTTGGTTCCAGATAAAGTAGCTTGGATACAACAACAGCACTTTCGATGGGACGGTGATCATGGGCTTGGGGTGTAACCACTCTTCTGCTTCTTTAGTTCTATGGGGGAGCAGCAGAAACCACCTGTAGTTATACATTTTGGGATAAATGTACTTTCCCCTTTTACTCTTCAAGATCCTTCAACTCTTTTTAACCACATCTTTGCGTTAAACTCAATTTTTAAAGGTACCCAGTTTTCTTTATTGCATATAAGCTAATGCAGCCTCATGTAGGAGATGTTTTTGGCTTCCAGCCATTTCCTTGTTCTGCTGCTTGGATTGCTTAAGACTATTACAGAACAAGTTCACATGGTGAGAGAGTGAAAGAAGTGTAACACAGATGTAGTTCTATTCACTTCATTGGTTTGGTTTCTTCTTTTCTGTTTTGGACTTTTATCCTTCCTCATCTTAGTGTTACAGAGCACCATCTTATTTTGAGGAGATAGATTCAGAGTACTCATATTTAGTCCTATGGTATTTCCACAATCTTTGTTTAAGTCCTCTGTATCTCTGGTTTAGGACATGGATTTATTGTACTCTATTTTTCTATAATCTGATTTTCCACACTGTTTAGTCAGATATAGCATCACCAGTAAAATACAGAATTCTTGGTTAATTTTGAATTTCGCATAAATATGGGACATGTTTATAATAAAAATATTTTCTTGGATATTTATCTTTGCTTTTGCTAAATCTGGCAACCATAAATTTATTCTAAGAACTTCCTATGCTGTAACAGAATTATATCATGCAGAGATTTCTGTTTTATAGGTTCAAAAACAGGTTGAATGTGTTCAGTCTTCAGCAGGGAGATCAAGGTAATTGATTTCTCAACTACATATTCCTTCAGCCCTCAACAGTAGGGGGATGGCATCTACTACTCTAGACCAATGGTTCTTAAAGTGTGGCCCCTCATCAGCAGCATCAGCATGTGCAGATACTCAAGAGCAAGCCCCACCCAGATCTACTTTAGTCAGAAGCTCTGGTGTTGGGACCAAGTAATCTGTCATAAACCCTCTAGAGCAAACTAATGTAGATTCATGTTTGAGAAGTGCTACCCTGGTGTAATCAAATATACAGCACCTGTAATATTATTCCTTCCTCCTCTGCTGGTGCTAGAAGTTATCATTTCTTGACTATATTATTTCCTACAAGAGCTGTGTCTAGTCCCAGAATATTTTTTAATTTAGTCCTTTAGGCAGGCACTGGCAATTTATTTCCCAATGCATTATTAATCCCAGGGTATACTTCTGTCTTAACATTCTCAACTTTGGATTCTCACTAAAACCTACTTTTCCTTGAATAATGCTTTATATTCTGAAATATTCTTCTTTACAACCTACATTTTTTTTCAGCTGTAAATTTTCATCAGAGATGGATCAAAATGACTAAGGCTGACAGTGAGTTAAATGAGCCTCATATGTGAATGCTGGTTCCTGGTATAGAGATTCACATCTGAAAGCAATGAAATTCGTTAGCGAAAGGGTAGCTATCATGGTAAAATTTAAGATACTGCATAAGGCAAGTTCAGTAAATTATTTTGAATGGAAAGATTTAACAGTGACATGAAAATCACATTGAAACAAGTAACTTTATTATTTCTATATACAAATTGTGGGTTTGGTCAGTTGTCTTGGGAAGTCTTGAGATATAACATTCTTATGCTAAATCTATTTGGGTTTATTTAGCGATTCTGATTGAGACACTGTTTGAATTCACAGAGAAAAAAAAAATCTCACTTTCCCATAGGTAAATAATTCCTGAAATAAAGTCATTATAAATTACCATGTGGCTTATTTACCATCAATACAAACCCCATTAATTAGATGTTGGCTGGATCAATTGCAAGGTGGCACTGGGTCAGGTCAACGTTAGAAAAAGAATAATGAAAGGTTGTTTGGCAAGAGGCTAATTCTAATGAGTAAACTTGAAGTAATTATTTTTAGCTACAGAGGCAGGAATCATGCCTCCCTGGCCAATTCCTGAGAGTCAGGAGTATTGAGCAGACATGAGGATTAAGAATTGGTCTCCAAATACATGGAAAAGTGATCAAATCCATTGTTAACACAAATATTCTCATTAAAAAGTCAAGTATTTTTATCTATATTATTGACAATTCTTTAATGGATGAATAATTTTGGACTATCAAGCGTGTGATAGCATCTAAATTATCATATTCTTCTTACAAGTATGTTAATTACCACATATTTTATGAAGGTTAAATTGATTATATTTATGAAGAGTCTTTTGAATATTATCCTTGACCCAGTAATTCAACCTGTTGTAATTTGTCTTTAAAAATAATTAGAAATATAAGTAAAGATTTATGTACAAGAAAGTTTCACTATTTTTAAAATAGTGAAAATTTAGATATGTAGCTTGAATAGCTCTAACAGTAAGAGAATGGCTAAATTATGATGCCAATAATGTAAATTCTAATTATTTTAATCATTATATGAATATTTATTTATATAAAATTCTTAGGATAAAATGTGAGGTAGAAAACCAGGATATAATGTTATGCTAAGTCTTTCATTTATAGAATTTGATGATCAGCATTTTGGTGTGTTTTATTATCTTCCATTTTACTATAACTATATTTGTGTGTCTGTATACAGAATCGAGATGTTTATATGTACAGCCATCTCTCTGTGTTCATGGGCGATTGGTTCCAGGACCCTTGCTGATACCAAAACTCGCAGATGTTCAAATCCCACAGGTGGCGCTGTGAATCCCTCAATATAAAAGTTGGTCCTTTATATCCAAGGGTTCTGCATCACACATCAGTACTTGATTTGCTGATTCCATGGTTGAGGAACCCAGGTGGTCAAGGGGTCAAGGTGAAAGAAGGAAGACAAGTTAGGAGGCTTTTAATATGTCACGTGAAGGATAATGATAGTTTCAACTGGGGTAGTAGCAATGGATAAATGTGGCATGGTCACATTTTGAGTATAGTTGAAAGTGCAGCCAGTTAAGACTTTTTGATCGACAGGAGGTAAGGCACAAAAGAGAGAGAAATCAGGATTATGCCAAGATTTTGGTTTGACAAATATTAAAATGAAGTTGCCTCTACTGAGATAGAGAAGTCTGTGGGAGAAGCAGATTGTTGGTTGGGGAGGGATGGACCAAGAATGAATAATTTTGTTTCAAATATGTGGATATGTTGAATTTGAGGTACCTATTAATATGTGCCAGTGGAGATACACAGTATACGAGAACAGGATACAAAAATATAAGTGTATGGGAAAAGACTTGACTGGAATTATATACTTGGCCATTGCAGTTCTGGAAAGTATTTAAAGGAAGGGAACTGGATGATCTAATCTGAGGTGTTAAGTGGAGATGAAGAACAGGTCTGAGCCCTAAAACATCCTAATGTTAGAAGTCAGGAAGGTAAACAGAAACTGTCAAAGGAGACTGAGCATCTTCAGCCAATATGAGATTTTTTCTTTTAGAATAAGCATTCCAAAATTTTAATGTACATGAGAATCACCTGAGTGTCTTGTTAAAATGCAGATTCTTATACTTTGAGTAGGAGAGCAGTTTGTGATTCTTTTATAACAGCAAGCTCAAAGCAATGCCTATACTACTGGCCCTTAGACCACACATTGATTAGCAAGGACCTGGGAGAGAGTGGCAGAGTGCATTGACCAAGGAAATTTTCTTGTATCTCTGGGAAATTCCAAGAATCCATATGAAATGTATAATCATGAATTTTAGGTAATACTAGTCAGCAAGCTTGTGTGTTTTTCTAAGGCCGCTTGGAAATTTGGGACCAGGTGTGGAGTAAGGAGAGACCAATATTTAATCACAGTTGCATCTTGCTAAATATGTAAAATGGAGACAGGAACAAAAAAGCTGAAACACCATGCAAAGGAGTAATTATAATAATAGACTATGAAATATGAGAACAATCAAGGAAGAAATAAAGGCACAAGGGGATGGAAATCAACAGTGAGAACTTGGTAAGGTTAATGAATTGGAGGTCCCAGTGGTTGGGTGAAAGTTAGAGGTATCAATAGGAGAATAGCTACTTGAGGTTATGGTTGGGTTGGGTTATAATTCCAAGGTATAGGTTATTACCTCTGGCAATAGGTAACTGAGGTGAAATGATGACAGTGTCAACCAACTCATTGACAGACGCTGGAAAGATAAACTATGTGCGGATTAACATCACTCAGTCTTGGGACAAAAATTGTGGGAGAGAGATATGAGCCATGTGCTAACATGTAAAGGAATTAGGGACAATAACCCCAAGATCCACAGAGGACTGCAAAATGAAGAGATACAGTAGGTGGTGAAGAATGAGAGTGATTCATGAAGTTTAGAAATAGTTTCCATTCTCCATTTTCAAGTTTTTTGGTAGGCAATACCCACAAGAAGTTATGCCTGTTCATTTGAATAGCTTTGGCCAGTTAATGTGAGCATGAGATGTCACCTCTTGGAAAGCTATATTCAAGAGCCAAGATACAATTCTCCACATCTATTTTTCTCTGCCATAGTGAACGACAAGAAGCAGGTTCTATCCACCTGGTCTCAAAATGACGGTGACATGGAGTAGAGTTTTCCACTGAGCAGACATGGACAGGCGAGGTGAATGAGAAATAATATTTTTGTTAATTTAGGCCAGTAAGATACTGAATTGATTGTTAATAAATCATAATTAAGGGCCTTAATTGATATATTTCACTCGATAGCATGAACTTCAAACAAACTTTGGATTTTTAGGTAGAAGGAGAATAGTATGACAGTGTTAGGAAAAACAGGGAAGATTGTATTCCTCACTTTAGGCTTATAGTTACCAGCTACGTGGGAGAGAAAACAGAGAAATTTATGTCTTCAGGAGATTAGAAACAAATAATACATGGAGAATTTACAAGATATTTCTTAGAATATGGGCATTAGAAAGAGATTATTAAATTGGGTCAGATTGGAAGATCTCAGAAGTATTTGGACAAGAGATAAGAGACGTCCTGAATGTTTTGCAATACTGAAGGATATAGGGTGGGGATCAGCAAACTTTTCTCTAAAGGGTTAGATGGTCAATATTTCAGTTAATATTGGTCAAGCAGCAAAATTGAACATATTATGCAAGTACTTATATAACTATTTAAAATGTAACCATTGAAGTATGCAAAAAAATATTCTTAGCTTTCAGACTATACAAAACGGGGAAGTGGCCTGCAGTTTGCTGACCCCTGATAGAAAACATGATGGAATTAGGTCCTTCCTTGCTTTTCAGGAATTTCAACACAATCAGCATATAATTACTGCTAAACATATTCCCATTATGGCTGTTTCTACTGCTGTGCCTATAGCCTCCACTGCTGCTATTACTGCCATGACAGAAATAAACAATGCCATGCCAGGATTACCAACATTCCTTTCAACATCATCATTCCAAGTACTGCTATCTTTACCTACCATTTCTGATTTCTTGCTCTTTTCTATGCACAGTTCTTTTGTGTTTCACTACAATCTGTGAAAGCTGGCATTATTTTTCCATTGAAGGGTTAAGGAAACTGTGACTTGGAAAAATTAAAGCCCAGTGGTACCTACGTGACATGGGCATCAGCGCAAACATTCTTATTTCCATATGTCACATCAAAAAATATTTCTTGTGTTACTCTTTTATACTTTTCCCACATTACTTACTTTTTACTTTCCCCTGCTCAGAAATACTGGTGGGAGGAAAGTGAACTAGCTATGCAAATGGTTCTAAATCATATAAATCCTTGTGACTATTGATACGTTGAAGTGTTCCACTGTCAACGCCTTTTCCTGACCTATGTAATAATCTCCCCCTAATTGGTTGGCACTGGGCTTGAATGGCTGCCCTTATTTTAGTTTGATTGAATGATGAAGTTAGTTCTTGAGGTTTTAAATATTTAAAATTAAGGGACAGTTTGGGAAAAAGAGGATTGATCAAGTGAGAGGTGTCTGACCTCAATTGCATCAATGTATTTAAAGTTGACTTCTTTTTTTCTATCAGAAGATTAAAAATATTGAAGTTGCAACAGAAAGGGGTACCTCTGTTGTATCCAGATAATATGTTTGAGCTCCTTGGCCTGTCTAGGGGAACAGAAAGCCCAACTAAATAATATGACTGAGATCTACGAAAGAGAAATTTTCAAGCAGGCGATGTAACTCTCATTTAAATAGGTAAGAAGTCAAGCTTTTGCAAATAGTTAAATTCTTTAGCTTATATGCTTTTCAACAAGAAGAAAAATTCATCCTGAAAAAATATTTTGTTATAAAGGCTGGCATTTTGGCCCAGTGTTGTTGTTGTTTTTGACTTTATTTTTTACAGCCATTTTAGATCCATAGCAAAATTAAGCAGAAAGTACAAAAAGGTCCAATGTGTTTTGGTTAGTATAATAGACTATTCGTTACATGAGACTACATGAAACTTTCTTGTTTATCTTTTTATTCAATAACACTCTGAAAGATAAATTTATTTTGTCTGCAAATCAAGTGTGCATACATGTTGCCTTGTTTCCTCTTCATTTCAGACATGTAAAATTTCATCTAGAACTTAATTTTGTAAATGTTTGAGGAGAGCTCATACCTTCATTATAGCAGATAAAAACCTAGATAAAATATTTTAAAAAATAATTTCTAAATTGTACCACAATTGTTTTAATTTCAACAAGTTTTTCTTTATCCTATTCTTATCTTTTTTTTTATGTATCAATGTTTTGATAATTTCAACTTTTATTTTAGATTTTAGGGAACATATGCAGGTTTCTAAAATGACTATATTTCATGATGCTGAGATTAGGGGTATAAATGATCCCATCATCCAGGTACTCAGCATAATACCCCATAGGCAGCTTTTCAGCCCTTGCCTGCCTCTCTCTCACCTACCTCTAGTACTTCCTAGATCTATTGTTTCCCTCTTTTGTCTTTATGAACCCAGTGTTTAGCTCCACATATAAATGAGGATATGTGGTATTTGATTTTCTATTTCTAAGTTAATTCACTAGAGAGTACAGGTGGCCTCTACTTGTATTCATGTGGGTGGAAAAAAAAAAAAGCTTAATTTTGATTTTTTTTTTTTTTATGGCTGGCAACCCATGCTATGTATTTTACCACATTTTATTTGTCCAGCCCACCACTGACGGGCACGTAGGCTGATTTCATGTCTTTGCTATTGTGAATAGTATTGTTATTAATATATGAGTGCATGTGTCTTTTTGGTAAAAAAAAAATGTATTTCCCTTTGGGTATATACCCAGCAATGGATGGCTGGGTCAAATAACGGTTCTGATTTAAGTTCTCTGATAAATTTTCAAACTGCTTCCACAGTGGCTGAACCTATTGCATTCCCACAAACAGTGTATAAGCATTCTCTTTTCTCTGCAGAATGACCAGCATCTGTTACTTTTTTGTCTTTTTAATAATAGCTATTCTGATTGGTATGAGGTGCTATCTCGTTGTAGCTCTGATTTTCATTTCTTTAATAATTAGTATAGAACATTTTTTATATGCTTGTTGGCTGCTAGAATTTTTTTTTTGAGAAATGTCTGTTCATGTCTTTTGTTCACTTTTTAACAAGGTTATTTGTTTTTCACTTGTTGATGTGTTTAAGTTCCTCATAGATTCTGACTTTTGTCCAATGCATGGTTTGCAAATATTCTCTCCCACTCTGTGGGTTACCTGTTTGGTCTACTGATAGTTTCCTTTGCTGTGCAAAAGCTCTGTAGTTTCTTTAGGTACCACTTGTCAATTTTCATTTTAGTTGCAATTGTTTTTGAGGACTTAGTCATAAATTATTTGCCAAGACTGATATCCAGAAAGGCATTTCTTAGATTTTCTTCTAAGATAGTTTATGGTTTGGGGCCTTAGATTTAAACCTTTAATACACCTCAATTTAATTTTTGTATATAGTAAAAGAAGTGCACTTTCATTCTTCTGCATATGGCTAGCTAATTATCCTAGTACCATTTATTGAATAGGGAGTTCTTTTTACATTGCTTATTTTTGTTGACTTTGTTGAAGATCAGATAGTTAAGATGTGTTGCTTAGTTTCTGTGTTCTCTATTCTGTTCTATTGGTTGGAATTTGTGTCTGTACCATGCTGTTTGATTACTGTAGTTTTAAGAATATTTTGAAGCTGGGTCTTGTGATGCTTCTTGCTTTGCTCTTTTGGCTTAAAAATGCTTTGGCTAATATGGCCCCTTTTTGGTTCCATATAAATTAAAATAGATTTTCCAATTTTTTGAAAAAAAATGTTGATGGTAGTTTGATGTTTGAATAACATTGAATCTGTAGATTTCTTTGAGCAGTATGGCCATTTTAATGATATTAATTCTTCCAATCTATAAGCATAATGGTTTTTCATTTATTTCTGTCATTTCTGATTTCTTTCAGTAATGTTTTATAGTTCTCCTTGCAGGGATCTTTCACCTCCTAGGTTAAATGTATTTCTTTCTTTCTCAATGACAATCTAAGAATCAAATCAATAGCTTATTTTTTGTTATTATACTTTAAGTTCTGGGGTACATGTGCAGATTGTGCTCAATAACTTAATTTTTACAATAACAGCAAAAAAAGTACAATACCTAGGAATATACTTAACCAAGGAGGTGAAAGATCTCTAAAAGGAACATTTAAAAATACTGCTAAGAGAATTCATAGATGACACAAATACAAATGTTCTCATGACTGTGGATGGGGAGAATTAATATTGTAAAAAAAGACCATATTGTTCAAAGAAATCTATAGATTCAATACAACTTCAATAAAAATAGCAGTAAAATTTTTCACAGAGCTAGAAAAAAATCCTAAAATTCATGTGGGACCAAAAAAAGAACCCAATCAGCCAAAGCAATTCTAATAAAAAAAAAATCTGGAGGCATCACATTACCATACTTCAGTTATAACACAAGGCTATCGTTAACAAAACAGTGTGATACTGGTTTTAAAATAGGTACTTAGACCAATTTAACAGAATAAAGAACTCAAAAATAAAGTCAAATACTTACAACCAACTCATCTTTGACAAAGCATACAAAAACATAAATTGGTGAAAGGATACTCTATTCAAGAAATGGTGCTGGGAAAACTGGCAAACCACATGCAGAACAATGAAACTGGATCTCTCTCTCTCTCTCACCTTATACAAAAATCAGCTCAACATAATCAAAGACTTAAATATAAGACCTGAAACCATAAAAATTCTGGAAGACAAAGTTGGAAAAACTCTTCTAGACGTTAGCCTAAGGAAAGAATTGATGCGAATTAATGACTAACACCCTAAAAGGAAATAAAACAAAAATAAAAAGAAATAAATGGACCCAATTAAACTAAAAGCTTCTCAGCACAGCAGAATAAATGTGCAGCAGAGTAAATAGGCAACCCATCGAATGGAAAAAAAATATTTGCAATGTATGCATCCGAAAAATAACTAGTATCCAGAATCTACAAGGAAATCAAACAAATCATAGCCTCCCACTCCTACTCTCAAAAATAACCCATCAAAAAGTAGACAAAGGGTATAAAATAAAATATTTCTCAAAAGAAACTACCTAAGTGGCCAAAAAGCATATGAAAACATGTAAACACTGCTAATTATCAGGGAATTGAAACCATGATGAGATACTACATTGCTCCTGCAAAGGTAGCCATAATTAAAAAGTCAAAAATTAATAGAAGTTGGCATGAATGTGGTGAAAAAGGGATGCCTTGGTACTGCTGATGGGAACATAAGTTAGTACAACCTTAATGGAAAACAGTATGGAGATTGCTTAAAGAAATAAAAGTAGATCTGTAATTTGACTCAGCCATCTCACTACTGGGAACTGACTCAAAGGAAAATAAGTCATTCTATGAAAAAAGCACATGCACATGCATGTTTATAGCAGCACAACTGCAAAGATATGGAACCAGTCTTTGATTGGTGCCCATCAACAAATAAATGGATAAAGAAAATGTGGTATATATACACCATGTCATACTATTCAGCCATGAAAAGGAACAGAATAATGTTTTTCCAGCAACTTTCGATGTGTTCTCACTTATAAATGGGAGCTAATCTATTAGGACACAAAGAAATACAGAGTGCTATGATAGACTTTGGGGACTTGGTGAAGGTGAGAGGGAGTGAGGGACAAAAGACTATATATTGGATATAGTTTAAGCTGTTTAGGGGACAGATGCACTAAAATCTCAGAATTCGCCACTATAGAGTTTATCAATTTAAAGGGAAACCACTTTTCCCCCCAAAGCTGTTGAAATTTTAAAAAGTTAAAAAAGTTATTTAATAATTCTTTTGTGATATAATCATTAGTTTCTCAGATCTATTCCATTACCAGCATTATTCAAAATAAAAAAAAAAATTCCAGTTACAAAGAACTCCGACATCACATAGATAATGCTCTAGCAAGTCTAATTCTGTACTTCTTGTGATGCTATGTTAGATAACCAGAAGGAAAAATTATCACATTTTCTTTATGGGGATTGCCAGATGGATGGGATTTAATAAATTATGAGATCTGAAAGATGGACAAATTAATAAGATAACGAACATATGTTTTAAAAACTTGTCAAGACTGTTCCCCAGGAATAAATTTGAACACAAATCAAAAAGGATAATCAAGTAGTCTGAAGTGAACTAATTTGTCCTTATATCATTTTTGAGTCAAATACTAGACATTTGATGGAAGACTTATATAAGTCCTTAAACACCAAATACAGAAGAAACTTAGAAACCATTTAGCCTGATTCTTCTGTTTTATAGATAATGAGGCTGAGGCTCAGAGGCTTCCTAATGGGCATCAGTGAGTCAAAACAGATCTAGAATTAGATTCTGGGTCTTCTGTTTCTCAATCCAGAGATTATTTGACATGTTGGCTTCATGATGAGACTCATAGCTAATGGTGCAAGTAATGGCTTTGCACTTTAACCAAAGGGCCTTGTTTGGTTAATTCTTCTTGACAATGTGTGAGCGGATAAGCTATATTAATGACTTTTTCTCTCTGAAGCCAGATTGTAGTCCGTGAAGAAACAAGCTGCATTACTTATCCCTTCTGGTCTGCTCTTCCCGTTTTCTTTTTTATCTGTCTGCAAGCCCATTTTTGTTAGGGCATTTCATTTTGGGATCCTGTCTGTGATTGAGTCTATATGTCTTTCTTCTACTACCTTTCCTTTTTGTCTGCTCCTACACATTATCTTTATCTTCATTATTATTAGATATTTCATTTGCTGGACCCTTTTCTCATTTGTAAACTATCACTTGATTTTATTATTATTTTTTTCCTTCTCAGGCTCATTTTGGGTATTGTGTTTTTCTCATACTCTTTTTCTCCCAGGAAGATAAAGAGGAAATAAAAGACAGAGGAAGAAAACCTCCTTATTATAAAAAGTGAAAAGCAAATTCTCAGTTTGGCTAAACCTGTGTCTTTTTTGTCTTCATCTTCCTTATTTCTGTATGTCATTTCAGGATAAGTAAAAAAACCCTACATTGTACCTGAATCCTCAGACATTTCCTGGTTGCTAACAGACTCATCAGTACCCCTTCTATCCAGTTAAAAATCACCTAGGCTAACACAGTAACCCACCAGTGTGAAAAAACATCACAAAAAAACTCATCAAAATACATTGAAAAATAAAATCAGGAGGAACTTCTCCTAATTAATATATTCCTCTTCTGCTGCAATATCTTATTAAACTTCTGACTATGATGTAAGGCTTATTTAATAATACATCAATGGATGTGTCCATAACAGAGTTATCTTTTAAAGAAATCACTTTGGGAAACAGGCTATATTTCTATGGTTATTTTATTGCTCAACGTATGTTTGGAGGTACTTTCAGAGCCAAACAAAGAAAGGAAGCAATTCTGTTATTTTATGATGGCATCTCATTTTCTGACTCTGATTCCTCATTATGATCTAAATGGCCTTGTCATGAGAGTGGCTCCCAAACAACTTCAGATTTATAAAAATCAAATATGTATCCACAGAGGAGAACAAAGGTTTTTGATCCGTGATGATTTATGATAAAATATTGTAAATGCTTGTGAACCCTAAAGGCACATGTTAACCTAATGTTAACCTATGCCCATCCTTCACCCTGGCAAGCATCTGTGGGACCAGGTATTCTGCAAGAAAATGCACACCATGCCCACCACCGGCTTATGTGGACTTCTGAGAATGGCAATATATAAATGGGAATCTTCCACTTCTACTCTATCCTATTCATCTTATAAATAGAAAAATGCCATCTGGCTTATATCTATCTCTAAAGTTGCTTTTTATTTGGATTCACAGAGTTCCAGATAAATAGGGTTTATCCAGAACTTTTAAAGATTCAGTAATTTCTGTCTTGTGGCTCCTAATCCTCAGAGTCCTGTCAACTTAGTAGGCAGATGGAGAGGAGATTGCATAAATCCTGTTGGAGATTTTCATGGTCTGAGTCTGGAAACAGTGCACATCTCTTCCTTTTGCACTGGAATGGCCAGAATTCTGCCATGTGGTCACATCTAGCTGCAAAAGAGGCTCCAGAGATCATCTAATTCTATGCTGGGATAAGAGGAGTATAATAATACCAAAAAGTCCTAACTATTTTTGTCATGGTACTTTAAGGAAATTACCTTCTATTCTTAGCTTGCCTTTTGCATCTATTTAGATGATCATATAGTTTTTCTTTTTGGAAATGTTAATTTGAAAAATTAATACACTGAATTATAGTGAAATTAATTTTATATTTATGAAATAAACCTACCTAGACATATTATAGTTAAATTCTTAAAAAAGAGTGTCTCTGCATCTTATATACTATTTTTTTTAGTTTTTGTGTTTATATTCAGAAGTAAGCTTGGACAATAATATGCTTTTCTCATTTTATCTTTGATTTTGTTACAAAGGATATATTAGATGCACAGCATTGTCTGAGAATTGTTATATCTCTTACTACTTTTACAATGAAGCTTATCCAATTTTGAATGATCTATTTCTTGATTATGAGAGAGAATTCATAAGATTCTTGAATGTGTGGCAGACTCATAAAGAAAAGTATCTTGGCCTAATTTTTCCCCGTGTCACAATTGGTAATTCATGTGTTTCAGAAATAGTTTATTTCACTGAAGTCTTTGTATTTGTTGAAAAAATATTGCTTATGATGTGTCGCCATTTATCATTTTAATCTCTGCTTCATCTGCATTTATAGTTTTCTTCTATTTATAACATTCTTTTGAGGATGCTTCTTTGACTTTCCTATTTATGTTTGTCTTTATCATTCCTGCTAGCAGTTTATCTGTTTTATTTGATTTTTAAAAGAATCAAATTTTGGACTTACTGATAGTCTCCATTGTATTTTTCAGTCATTAATTTTGGTTCTTATATATTTTCCTCCTCTTGCTATCTTTGGCTTTATTCTTCAGCTTTTCCTCACTTTTTAATTTGGATTTTTTTAGCTTATTATTTTCATAATTTCTTCTTTTCTAACAGGGAAATCTTTGTAAAACATAAAAGTATAAATCTTTTTTAAAGTATTATTTTTCAAATATTCTATTATTTTCCTTTTCACATTTAATTATTCATTAAAGCAGCAATGTATTTTTGAATATAATGTGAGGTGAGATTAAAAATTCTTTCTTTTTCTTTGTAGATATTCAGTTAACTAAAATTATTGTTTTTTCTTTTAAAGTCAAGGTATTGCTGTCACCCAGACTGGAATGCAGTGGGGTGATCCTACCTTACTGCAGCCTCAAACTCCTGGGCTCAAGCAATTCTTTTGCCTCAGTCACATGAGTAACTATGACTACAGGCATACCACAATATCTAACTAAGTTTTTTTTTGTTTAATTTTTGTACAGATAGGGTCTCTCTGTGTTGCTCAGGCTGGTCTTGAACTCTCTGATTCAAGTGATTCTCTTCTCAAGTTGCTGGAATTACAGGCATGAGCTACTATGTCCAACTCCATTAATTTTTTCTGAGCTTATCTTTACTCTCTTGTAGTCTCATTGTTTCATACATCAAATATCCACATATGTGAGGTTCTCCTTCTGAACTCCATTCCATGCTTATATTTCTTTGTACCAAACCATGGCATTTAAATTATTATATCTATAATAAAACTTTCCATCCAGTAAACTTTTCAAATCTATTCTTCTTCAAAATTATTTGGAATCTATTTGTTCCATTGTCGTTTCATAGAAAATGTTAAAAGCAGCCTTTCAACCTTCTACAAAAACATTCAACACAATTGTTAAAACTATAGATATAATTACATACAGTAAAATGCAGAGCTCTGAAGTGTACATTTTGACGAGTTTTGACAAATTTATTCACCCTGGTTATTATAATAAACAACATTCCAAATCTTCTTTTCACCTTAGAGACTTTCCTCATGGCCCTTTATGGTTGTTTTTCTGGAAATTGCTGCTTATTCAATTATAGGTTAATTTTTGAATGTCTCTGGAAATGTCAGGTTTCTACATTTTAAGATAGAAAGGAGACATATTGCTTCTGTTCCTTGGTATATTAAAGGTTTGATTTTCAACAGCTGTTATGCCCTCCAGTCTCTTGCAGCCTTCATAGGATTTATGACTTACTGGTAGAATGGCTGGGAAAGCACTTTATGCTTGGACCATACCTTTCTTCACCAAAGCTCAAAGGGTTGCCCTTCTGTAGTACTTTCCTTCTTCAAAGACTCCACAACCCAGCCTTCTTCCCTTTCCCACCCTGGGGCTGGTAATGATACCTCTTCTTGAAGGAGAGTCTTTTTGTGAAACTCTGGTTGGTCCTGAATAGCTCGTGTCTAAAATCCCTGCTGTGTATGCCCTCATTGTTCTACTCTTTGTGATTGAAAGAGGCTTTCAGTAAGATTCTTGGACATCTTTCAGCTTTTATTCTACTTTTTATTTTTGTTGATAGCTAATTTTTTTTTTTTCTGCGAGACCCCGACAAGTGATGAGATGAACATGTCTTGACTTCTAGAGTAATTATTTGGATTTTCAGTGTAGTAAATATAGAGATTAATATGTGTATCAGGTCCATTTATGTTTCTCTAATTAAGGTCCTATAAAAGCATTTTCTATTGAGCAATAGAACATATACATATTTAAAATCTTCTTATTTGTATATGTAGATGACAGATATTATATATATATATTATAAACATGTATAACTGTTCCTTGGTATATCAGGGACCTAATTTTCAACAGCTGTTATACTCTCCATTCTCTTGCTACTGTTTATATGTATGTGTGTATATATATATGTATATTAGAGTTCTATGTATGTATTATATATATAGTGGGGAGAAAAATAAGCTAGTAAGTTAGTAACAACACTATGTGTGTATGTATATATATATATATATATAACTGAATGTATGTGTATATATAGGTGTATATATAAAGATATAAAAACAGATGTATATATATAATAATAGATATAAAAACAGGTATATATATAAAAACAGTATATAGTTTTTTATATACAGTTATCTATCTATGAGTGTGTATATATATACCGTATGTGTATATATATGTATGTGTGTGTATATATAAATATAAATATATACACACACACACACACACACACACATACCAACACCCACACACAGTTTTTCTTTCAGCTCACATATTAGAGAGTAGGAGGCTATGATATTTTAAGGGAGTGTTTATAGATGTACAGAGTGAATAAGGATGAATGACATAAACTCTAATGTTCACTTCCAGAGTGCCTGTTTGCCTGACATGAGTGCAAATTTTAACACCTGAACTGGCATCTTAAAAGACTGTCCCAAGATGCACGTGCTTTTCCTCCTAACAGATAACTCAAACAGAGCATGTAAAACATCTTCTGGTGCAGAAAGGATATTCATTATGCTGAAAGTAAAAACCAACTGTTGTTAATGCTATTGGAGAAAGTAAAAATGGTGTGGCTTTAAAGTCTAGAACGTGCTACAGAGTATGGCGGTAGAACCCTGCTAAGATTTTAATCAACTAGGAGAAATGGGTATATATCTTCTTTAGTACATATCAGGGATAGGACGAGATTATTATTAATTTTAAGGTAGAGAAGAAGATATTCTAATATACTGTGTATAGAACAGAACTAGGGAATTTACTTAACAAAATTTGAAAGTAAATCTGATACAGGTAGCCATGAGACATACATTGATAAACAGGTCAGTCACATCTCTGTGTGTCAGCAGGGAAGTGGTGGGAACACTGTGTGGGAGGACTGTGTTCAGATGTTAAAGGGACTGAAGCTAGGTATCTTTCTTTTAAGGATTTTAAGTAACACACACAGATACAGAGCTAGAGTTAGAGTGAGAGCATGATAGAGAGAGGGAGAGAGAGAAAGAGAGAGAGAAAGACAGTTTGCCTTCTATTCTTACAATCTATGGTAATAATCTTCCTCAAGTCCACACTTAGATGCCTATGACGGCTGCTGATTGCGGTTGATGAGAGAAGTAGCAATTTCTCATCATCTAAACTGTTCTGCATTCTCCTACCCTGCTTTGCTAAAATACTCGTTTGCTATTGGGGGAAAAAACAGATTAGTTTAAACTGTGTCAGCCTCATGTTTCTTTTATTTCCATGTCAAATACACTTATATTTCAAACAGGGAACTTAAAAGGAGCAATATACTGCCTGTAACACTGCACCAATCTTTAGCGGCTTGAAAATATTCTTCCTCTCCTCTTAGCCTGGATCCATTACTCACAGACTAAGTTGCCTATCTTAAAGCTGTCTTTTGCTTAGTAATAAAGCAACTTGTAGAAGAAAGCATTAAGAAAGCATTAACTTTCTTTTCACTCTTGTTTAATCTGCTATTCTGGAATGTTGCTTTCCCTTAATCTATCAGAATAATTATCACGTCTCTTAATGCAGGTAGTTAAAGACACAGTAGAACCCAAATAGTCACTTATCTGCTCTCATCCTATTACTCCCCTCAGAGAAAAAGAGAAATAACTTATTGGAGTAAATGTAGAAATGAAAAATGTGCATAAAATTTGAATGATTATATTCATATAAGATAAATTAATTTACTCTCTCATTTTAATATAGGAAAGTTGGGGAGAAAAACAAGTTACTAACAACACAAATGAGTGCAATATCTCCTTTAAGAATTGTGTATTCTCACCACCTTGATAACACCACATCTAAGAATGAGTAAGCCCAGGCCACTCAGAAAGTGACTATGAGTAGGTGGTCCAAGGTATGTTAAAAACCCCAGCTTAGAAATATGCTAATAGACAGGTAAAATGGAAAACAAGTTTAAAATGTTTAGTCCACCCAAGCCACTCTTGCCTAGTAGAGATCTTCAAGATTCAGCGTGAGGAAATTTTTTTTTTTTTTTTTTTTTTTTGAGACGGAGTTTCGCTCTTGTTACCCAGGTTGGAGTGCAATGGCACGATCTCGGCTCACCGCAACCTCCGCCTCCTGGGTTCAGGCAATTCTCCTGCCTCAGCCTCCTGAGTAGCTGGGATTACAGACACGCGCCACCATGCCCAGCTAATTTTTTGTATTTTTGGTAGAGACGGGGTTTCACCATGTTGACCAGGATGGTCTCGATCTCTCAACCTCGTGATCCACCCGCCTCGGCCTCCCAAAGTG
This sequence comes from Saimiri boliviensis, assembly GCF_048565385.1. Taxonomy (NCBI): domain Eukaryota; kingdom Metazoa; phylum Chordata; class Mammalia; order Primates; family Cebidae; genus Saimiri; species Saimiri boliviensis. The sequence goes on from NC_133453.1 coordinate 118,643,610, forward strand.
CTGGGATTACAGGCTTGAGCCACCGTGCCCGGCGCGTGAGGAAAATTTTAAGAGCTCAAATCAAAGCTTCTGTAACCTATTAATCATCCACTCAACCTACAGTGCATATAAAATCAGAAAGCCACGGAAGTCAGGAAGAGCTGAGAAAACATATCCAGTGGGTTATAAGTTTGGGCTGTAAATGAGGTTTTAGAGGAAATTGAAAATTTATATGTGATTCAATGAGCAGTGAACATATGATATACACAGTATGCTTGTTTATGGGAACCAAGAGCAAATTGGGTACACTGAGCACGATCTTATTCAGCAGTACAGGTTGTTCACCATCGAAAATAACTGCAAACGGCTCACTTGTTCCTAGCGCGTTTCTATATATACTTTTGTTTAGTGACTTGTAATTTTGCCAGCAACCATCTTCACATTGTGAATTATTGGCTGAGCTACAGAGTAGCCTTTTAGGTTGGATTTTCCAACCAACTGGAGGCTTTATAAGATATTTCCACTGAAGCTCCTTTGCAAAGTCCTTGTGGCCCAACAAATTTTCCCTGTTGACTCAGGTGCCTTCAGATGCATAGTGTGAGATGGAAACACAGCCACGCTCATGTCGAATTAACCTTTGAAGTTGATTTTATGGGGAACAATTCTGTCGTAAAGGTAAGTAACTTGAGTTGAAACTATTCCTACAGAAGCTATTAGGACTCAGGAAAATTATCCTGTGTATTTTAATCAAATGCTATTGAAAATAAATGAACTAGTATGTGTCAAGGATTGTGAGGATTTTTAAAAGCAATAAAGTATCTTTCTCGACTTCACAGGTCTTAAAATACAGCAGAAAAAATGCAAATTGTGAATTCTAAGGTACTGTGGACTTTAAGGTAGCTGAGAGGGTATTGTAATAGAGATGATTACACAGATGCTAATGATGAAAAATTAAGTGGGAATTGAATCGGTAGATTTAGGGTCAATTTTACGAAAGAGTGAAACAGCATTTTTAAAAGGCTATACATAATGTTAGGTTAGTGTATGGATATAAATTGAAGAAAACAAAACATTTTGGAAAGAGAGACAAAGATGAAAGTGAGTATATTGGTTTTAAGGAGAATGGCTGTGGGTTTGAGATGACCAGCATTTACCATTCTGTAAGCAGGTGCATATATAGAGATGTATACTTGAGATGGGGAGATATAAGATAATGTCAGTCTGTGGAAGGGCTTAAATATCATGTTAATGAGTCCAGATTTGCAGGTGTTTTGAGCAAACCTATATTAGGAAGCTAACTCTGGGGCAGAGTTATCACTACAGATGGTGGAATCAGAGGGCAGAGTTAGGAGGTATGAAAGTATTCAGACGCAGATTTTCTGAGAGCCAATAGTGGAGCAATGACAATAATAATTTTAGAAAAAAAATAATAGATTGTGAAAATATTATGGATAAGAAATAAGAATGACTTCATAACTAAGTGGTTGTAACAACATGGAAAAACAAAATCATTGACTGGAATTCCAGGAATCTGGTGAACACACTCTGACGTGGTGGAGCTACTCACCATGAACAAGAAGCAAGAGTGGGATGTGGAGGCTGAATGCGGAGATGTTGTCAATCCCAGGACATGGGCTGTGGAAGGGGCCAGGTTGGAGGTGAGACTGACAGCAGGGTATGGAACCTGGTTGGTGCTGAATATGGTCTCTTCAAGGTGATCTTCCCAAATACTCAGGAAAGTTACTACATTTACAGGATGTTAAAGTGAATGGATATTTTTAGGTGAGTGACGGGGGACCAGTATAGAATGAAACCAATAATACATGCAGAAGAAAAAAGAACATTGGAAAGGCCTGTGAAAGTACTCTATGAAATTAGAACAAAGAGTTGGGAGATATTTAACGACGTTTGTTGGTAGGAAAGAGTTCAGATTACATTCAAGTCCGTATGCTTGAAGTCTCATTTGACTTCTGAATTATTTGGTTTGTGGGATAAGGAGCAAAAAAGGCTACGAAGATAACTCAGGTTTTGAGATTAAGTTCCTGGGGTAAAGGTAGTTCATATATTAATAAATTAGAAAAAAAGGGAAACAGGTATTGAAGCAAGAAGAGGGCTATGTTCAATCTGAAGCAGTGGCAAAACATTAAAAGATGTCCAGGAATTCCAGTCTGGAGCCCCAGTTAGGGGCTGGAAATAAAAATGTGTACTTGGAAATCATTAGCATGGAGGTGCCAAGTAACACTGAGTGAATGGGAGAAGAGCAGATGCTGAAGGACAGAATGTTGGAAGTCATCTAACAAATATTTATCAAACATATGTCATATATCAGGGACTCATCGCAGTGCAAAAATGCAGCAGTAAACAAAGTAGAATAAGTACCCCTTTTTCATGAGGAATATGGCTGGTATGAAAGTGAAGTGAAGAAGATATGAGAGAGTGAGAAATGACGGGAAGTAGAAATTTTTCTTAAGAAGAAATGGGCACAAAAAGAGACAGAGGGAAATAAGGCAAGGCTTGGCATCAGCAGAACAGAGTTAAATTATATCTAACTCACCTCTAGATCTAGATCAAGTTACTGAACCTCAGTTTTCTCATGTATATAAGGGGAATTATGATTATTTACTGTGAGGACTGGATACATAAAAGATGTTTAGTGCCTCACTCGTTGTAAATAGTTCATTCACATTAGTCTTTTTTTTTAATGGCTTTCTCCCATCCTCATTGCTGAGAAACTTAAGAGAACACAAACACCTATACATCTCTGCAACGTTAGGCATTGTAGTACAGGCTCTTGAGGACACGTACCTTGCCTTTAAAATGACAGCTACCGAGTCAGGAAGTCAGTACATGTGAGCAAATGTTTATGGAAAGGAATTCTAAAACAGGTAGCTGAAAAAGTATGTTTGTTTTGTAACATGATCCAGGAAACACAATGGCTTCTTACTACTCACAGTCTAAATTCTAAACTTCCTATTGTGGCCTATGAGAATGCACATTAATCTCATCAGCACCACTTCCCACCTTCCTGTGCCTCTGTGTGTGTGTGCTCTAGTGATACTGGTCTTCATGTGGTGACTTCAACACATGTCACACCCTGTAGTCCTCCCTGGCTCACCATTCATTGCCTGATTAGTTCAGATTTCAGATTCACTTTCTCAGCAAGTCCTAACTACCTGGATCAGATGAAACTATACAGTTGTATTCTCTTAGAACTTAATTCTTCTTTGTAGCACCTTTTACTGTTGTAGATAAGTAATTAATTGTATAATCAGTAGATAAATGTCTACATCCTATGTGTGATCAGCAGATGAATGTCTGAACATAAGACGTACTTTCAGGAGCTGCCTGTGCTTCAGTTAGCTTGATGCATGTCCTAAAAGTAGATGCTCAGTCTGTACCTGTTGCATCTTTGAATGAACCAGGTAAATGCTCTATAAATAATGACCGAACAAGTGAATGAAAACATAGGAGTAATACATTAGGATAATGCTATTATGAATACAGTCTAGATTCTATCTCTAGTCAAAAGCAGAAGGGCACATTAGAAAAATAAACATCCCCCCTTCACAATATTAACTGCAAGGTCTAGGGTCATGCCATACAGGTAATCTTTTTATAATAATTTTGTATGTGTCTATCACTCATGAACCTTTCTACACATTCAAAATGCTTCATTATGTGTTTAGATTGTGCTAACTCATAGACAGATATTATTATAGAAATGTACTTCCCTGTTACTTACATAATAGCTACTTTATTTGCAAAAACTTATGCCCTCAGACTTCAAAGTTTCCTTCTTCTTGTATTGCAATTTAGAATTTCTAGTCTTAGCTTGCAGCCCAATCAGCTTTTGCTTTTCTGGATGAAAGAGATTGACTTTTGCCCTAGTGCCTTGCACATGGTAAGCTTTTAGATTGAAGACTTTTATATTTGAACTTGGCTGATTGGCATGCCTTTTCTTTGGGTTGTGCTCTTTCTTTTTTTTACACATTTGTGATGTCTCCTCAAAGATCCAAATGCAATGAAACACAGTGTGCTTCGTGGTATCCACAGTGTCTGAGGGAAGAAGACTGATTTTACCTTAAACTAAAGTCTTCTCTAATGAGATCCTGGATTGGACTAATAGGGTCACACTAAATAATTTTAAAGCACAAAATAAATAAGTGATTTTATAATAGCTCATTAGAAAAAAATGTGCTACAAAGTTAAATAATTGAATTTCTGTAATCACTCCATTAGTGTAAAAACAGTGTTTCCTAGAGGCAGATAGATTTGGGTCAGAAACTGAGGGTCTGCCCCTCAGTTGCATGACTTAGATTAAGGCACTTATGTTTCCTGGGCCTCAGCTTCATCTTCTCCAAAGGTGGCCCACATGTGGTCTGTGCCGTGGCTGTGGGGATTAAGCTATGGATGAAGACAGCAGAAGTGGGGATAATATTTTAGAAAATAGTACCTCACGTTTTTCTCCTCTTTCAAACAAGAGTATTATTTGTTTTAGAATAGTCTTTTTCTCCATCTGTTTTGTTCTTTCTTGCCATTTTATTTCCAAATTAGTGTCTTTGTAAAGCTATCATAATTTGAAAAATACGGACTTTTACAAATTATCTTGGCAAAATATAAGTCATTATGTGACTTTATCTTCTAGAACAGTAATATTTCTATATAACCTGCACTGATGACTTCATGTAGTAATGAGTTATACAAAAATCAACTTTTTATTAATAAATTTCTGTTGATTCATAGAATTAGGAAAGCTAAATCAGAGGATTTGGGCCATGAAAAACAGGGTGAAATCAAAGTTCTGAAAGCATGTGAGAAAGAATGTTTTTATTTCTGTTGGCTTGGAACAGGTCGGGGATGGTGGGTGTGATCTCAAGAGATCGAGACCATCCTGGCCAACATGGGGAAACCCTGTCTCTACTAAAAAATACAAAAATTAGCTGAGCGTGATGATATGTGCCTGTAATCCCAGCTATTCGGGAGGCTGAGGCAGGAGAATTACTTGAACCCAGGAAACGGAGTTTGCAATGAGCCGAGATCCCACCATTGCGCTCCAGCCTGGTGAAAGAGCGAGACTCTGTCTCAAAAAAAAAAAAAAAAGGAAAGAAAACAGGAATATCATTCATTTATCATAAATTAATACTATTAATGGAAAAATATACTGAGCAAACAATTTATCAGTTACTTAATGATAGGCTTCCTTCCTGCTTTACGTTTTTCCTTGTAGTGCGCAGGGCAATGTCTGGCATTCACTAAGTACTCAATACAAGTCTGATCAACTTAACTGAAATTCTTACATTTATTTATTATAAATCCTTCTTTATACGACTTTTTAAGTTTTTTCAGTTAATGCTGCTCTTTTTGAGAAACAATTAGAGTTATCAGAGGCTGAAGTTATATTTTTACATAATCTTACCAACTCATTATCAATTCCACAAATGTTTAAGAATGAAAACATGAAGTTCACATCCCTGGAGTAGATATGCTAGTAAGTAATTTATGTAAATTACTTACATATTTACTTAGTAAATATGCTAGTTCCACTTCCTTTGACCACAGAGGAAATGCTTTCATTAATTAAGCTTCCAAATAGCCTCCTCATTTTAAGCAAGGATAGATTTAGTATGCTAATGGTTGATCTGGCAGACTGAAATTAGCCGGTTTCATGAACTGATCCAAGTGCCAGGGAGAAATAGGGTAGCTCCAAGTATGAGCACGCGCCCAGGATCCTGGATTCACAAAAACCTCTGAGGATTACAGGAAGATGGCAACAGCGGTCACCACACTCGCAGCAATCTGCTACTCTAGACACCGCCACCTACAAAAACACAACACTACCACATAGGCGGTTAGCTAAGTGCTTTCCATGCATCTTCTCATTAAACCCTCTAAATTATTCTCTAAATTATAGATATTATTATTAGTTCTAATTAAAGAAGAGGATATTGAGGCCTAGCTAATATATTACTTAGCTTCTAAAAAAAACTCCATGAATATTTCATTTTCATTATCTGTAGGAGTAATATTATCTCCAATAAATTTGGGCTAAAGAGCTAATGATTTAACTTACTGTGTTAATTGAAGTCTTGATGTAATTAATTGCTGTCTCCACCCAATCAGCCATGGCTACAATGAATAAGACTGGGATGGGGCTAAAGAGCGGTATGGACACTGAGACTTCTGAAAATGTTCCTGAAGGCAGCCAAGTGAATAAATCTAGAATCAGGATCTGGTATTAAGATGATGTCGAGGAAGACACTATGTAATGGGCTTAATACCTAGGTGGTGGCTTCATAGGTTCAGCAAACACCGTGGCACACATTCACCTTTGTAATAAACCTGCACATCCTGCACATGTACCTCAGAACTTCAAATAAAAAAGTAAACAAAACAAAAACTTGAATGGGAGGAGTTTTGCCAGGGACAGATCTGTCTTGCTGTATTTCCATGCTCAGTGCTCAGCCTAGTGTCTGGAGCTTGAGGAAAACTCAATATTCCTTTATTACACAGAATCAAATAGTATTAATTTCTTTATTATAATCACCCTGTTACATATAGTGACAGATTTTATAACCATATACTCATTTGTGAAAATTTAACATTTTTCCTTAGTATCATAATTTATATATAAAGCCTCTACTTTGCCTAATAGTAAAATATTTAATTTAGTGACTTCTGAGAAAAATTAGTGATTCCTCTTCAGTTCAGGCTTAAAAAATGACTCAAATTTAATATTTTATCTTTTCTTCTTTCCTTTGGCCATTTTTATACATGACTGGTGGGTAAAGACATCATTATATGTACCCAATACAAGAAATATTTTTTTTTTCTTTTCACTTATGCTCAGAAAAATGGGACTTTTCCTACTTTGCATTTCTCACAAATTCCTTCATACTATGGAGACTGTCTCTCTGTCTACTTCTTTCTTATCCACTCCTTCTCTCTCTCTCCCTCCTCTTCTATTTTAATTGTGTCTTAAAGAGCATATCACTAATTTTGCAGAGACATATAAGCCTAAAAGTAAGAATCAGGGTGTTTATGTAGGTCACCCCACATAGTTGATTTAAAAAAAATCAGCAAATAAATTCAACACAAATTTATCTTAGCTTCCTGGGAATATTACCTCATAAGTTAATGCTTATAGTAAATAAGCTTTAAGAAAATCTTTAAAATGAAAATGCGTAAGTAGTTATGTGTAAGAGACCAAGAATGTACGCTAATTGCAGAGTAGGAAAAAAGCAACTAGTCTAAAGTTTTACAGAAGGGACTTGTGATACAAGCTCCAGTAACACTTGGAGCTTGCTATGATTGCCTAAGATTCAAAATATGCACATTTCAAGGGCCTTAGATGGAGTGAGAGTGATGTAACGAGGAATACAATATTAGACTTCGGAAATGGCAATGTGCCACCAGAGTTCATTACTTGGCGGGGCATCAGCAGCAGAAGTGGTGTCTGGGTACTTGCAATATTTCTCAATCTACTTTCATTGTTGGCCCTCTAAAGAGGCTTTTTAGATATTTTTCCTTATCAGTCTCATTCTGCCCAGAATTTGACATTTTAATAACACAAATATACTGCATATTTGTCTATGCACTGTGAATCTTTACAGGACCACAAACTATTATAATGTGTACTCCCCTTCCTCTACTACCCTAAAACAATTTTTAGCCCCTTCTGGGTGACATTGCTCCTATTGATATTAAATGGCATATTAAGATGAGAGTCAGAACTGTAATCTCTTTCCTACCCCTTACTTCATGTAACATTGGAATCCTTTTTCAGCCTTTGTCAGCCTACCCTTGGTCATTTGTAAAAGGGAACTCATAATGCCTTTCTTAGAAAACTCTTCTGTGGGGTAAATGAGAAATCCCACACAGAGTAGCACCTAGTAGGACTACCATAGATGGTCATCCAGGGCTGTGAATAAAGAACTGAATAAGCTGTTTAGTGAAATAGGGGATTGGAAAATTATGGCATGTGATTATAAATGTGCATGTGTAACTTGAGAATTAATCTTTATTATAAGTGAATATTTGGTAGTTCTTTTTCCATATCCACAAAAATTTATATTTCTGTGTTTAAACTAACCAGAATGCAGTTTTTAAAAATGATCTCACTGGGCACTTTGACTTATGCCTGTAATCCCAGATCTTTGGGAGGCTGAGGCAGGTGGATCATTTGTACTTGAGAGTTCAACACATGTTGAAACCCCATCTCTACAAAAAATACAAAAATTAGCTGGGCATGGTGGTGTATGCCTATAGTTCTAGCTACTCAGGGGCTGAGGTTGGAGGATCCCTTAAGCCTGGGAGGTTGAAGATGCAATGAACCAAGATCGTGCCACTGTACTCCAGCCTGGGTGACAGAGCCAGACCCTGTATCTAAAACAAACAAAAAGACCAAAACCAAAAACAACAACAACATCAACAACAAAAAAACCAAAACAACAACAAAATGATCTCACTGAGAAAACAGGAAACTTACCTCATTATGGGCATCACCTTGTGTTTGGACAATTATACTACTTATGAGTAGGAACTAGTATGCACTGAATATCTGCTGGGAAGTAAAATTAGAAAGTTGTGATTCTTGGCTGTTGTCACTCTTCCATGTGAACATCTGCTGAGATCACACACTACCCTCTGTCCTCTAAGCACTGGTTCTAGACCTCTTATCAGAAGACTTCCAGATACTCTCTGCAGTGTTTGGATTCTCTTTGCTAACTTCCACACTCAGTGGGTGAACTTCAGGCTGGCTTCCAGAATTTTTTGCTACTGAGTCAGGGAAGATCACTTGTCTTGTAATCAAGGTTTTGTCTGGGATGGTATTTCTTCTCAGCATTCAGTGTGGAAAGCAGTGTGTACGCCACCTTTACCCTCAGAATCTGAATTGATGTGGGCTTTGATGTTTGATGCTGTTATAACTTCAGACTGAGGAAGAGGGTAAGGTTCAATCAGCTCTACCCCAGTCCATCAAACTCTAGCTTCCTCTGTTAATATCTCTTCCTTCTCAATTCAAACAAAGAGGACAGCAAAAACACTATCCTTTGTGATGCATTTATTCCAGGCATTCTTGTCTTATTGCTTCCTGATACCTAAGACTCAATCTTAGGATAATAAAAAAAGATTCATTACTGATACATGATTCCTGATATGATGTAAGTAGAAGTACAACTGTGCTTGCAAAGAAAAACTAAACTTATTCAGGCCTCTAAATCTAACTACCAGTTTACAGAAGTCACTGGGGAAAGAAGAACAAGTTAAAGACATCTCAGAAAAGCATTCAACCACTTCCAAAACGCAATTAATTCTCCAAGGCAATTGGCTCAGTTCATTAAAAAATACATAGATATATGACTAAAAAGAGGAAGATTGCTGGAGATCAAAAGAGACTTAAGAGGTAACTAAAAGCACTGTGTGGGTTTTGTTTAGATCCTGAATTAAACAAAGCAATATAAAAAACATTTTGAGACAATATTAGGCAAATTGGATATAGATTGAGTATTGGAAAATATTAAGAAATTATTGTTAACTTAGGTATGATAACAATACTGTATTTATGTGACCAACAAAACAACAATAAAAACACTGTATAAAAATATTTCCAGAAGAAATACATATCTTGAATTTGCTCTAAAATAATGAGATAAAAAAAAAGTATTGGATGAGAGATATAAGACTGGCATGTGTATCTAGTTGCCGAATCTAGGTGGTGGCTATAGAAGGGACATTATTGTATGCCCTGTTTTTTTTTTTTTTTTTTTGTAAACATTGGAGTATTTCTGTAGTGAAAAAGTCAAACGGTAAAACTTAGAACCCAAGAATCTCACAGCCGTCTCTATCCCACCAAACTTTCCCCTCAACATGACACTGGCATCCTGTGGCAGCAGGGACTAGCGAGTGAAGGGATACAGGAGAGGAAAAAAATAATGAGGAAAAGTTCAGAATTTCATCTACTACATATGTTTTCTATTTCATTCTTTTCCATTGAAACAGAACAGAGCATTCTCTGTGCTCTGAATAAACACGGTATCTCATGCCAACATTGTTCAGTTTATTAAATATGTGTAGATGTTCTTGTGATACATTTTAACAACATTTATTTCAAGATATTATTGGATGTATGTAGTTATTTGGTCATTATACTCTCAATGAATCAATGCAGAATATAGTGACATAGAAAAGTTCATGAGTTTTTTTTTAAATTTAATAAATTTTATACTTGAAAAGGTTGTAATCCAGTTATGTAGACAAAGGCAACAACAGTTTAAAAGAATATTTTTTCATTTATGCCCTAAGAGTTTTGACCCTGAGATAAAGAGAACTTTTGAAACAAATGGCAGCATTCTGGGTAGTGTTGTACTGAGCGTCTCTGCCATGTGCCTGGGCCTGTTAGCCTTTCTTTTTTTTGCATTGAAGCAGCCAATTTGAAGGCCCGCTTCAGTGTTATTAGACCTGCCACAGCCAGGCCTGAACCCCAAGGAAGGAGAAACTGTTCTCTGAACACAGATAGATAATCCTGCTGATCGTTTTGCAGCTCAAGCAAAGGGGGACAAGGAGCTTTGTGCGACCTGCTATCCTGGGAGCACTTTGAGCCTTTTTCCCTGGGTTGCCCTTTTGTCACATTTAGAAGCAGTTTCCTCCCTATTGTCTCCATGGACTGCAAGATGAATATGTTCAAGAGAAAACCTGCTCTAGGATGTGTTTCCTTTTGTTGCTCAAACACCAGTTCACGAATGGGTCTTCGCGATGTGGTTTCTTTTTTGCATCGTGTGTACGTCCCTGTGTGGGAAGGGGAGACACACTGGCTATTCTCTCTATTGGAAAGATTGGATGAGGAAATTTCAGTTAAATCAAAACTAAACTAAAACATGAAATGCGAGATGTGAATGTGTTATAATTTTAAGGGCAGGAGTTATTTGATGGAAGAAAAATTATATCTATATATGTGTATATATATATGTATATATATGTGTATATATATATATATGTGTATATATATATATATATATATATATATATATATATACACACACACACACAGAGATGATGTTTGACACTGGGCTAAAAGTTGCTTAATTATTGAAGTCCTGACTGTAACACATTTGTTGACATTTAGAGTTTTATTTTAAAGACAAAAGCAAAGACATTAAAAAAAAAAAAACCTGTCATTAACTGAGCCAAATATTTGGCTGGGTTTGATATTTTTGGTGCTTTTTAATGCTTGCCACAATTTCATTTCCTGACTAACCACAGGAACTATATCTGGATTATTTCAGAAAAAAAGTAAACTGCAAAAGCTTATTTTTATGTGATAGGACTTTGCTTCTTTTGCAATTTTCTTTTGATCCTGTATCTACATGAATTTATAAAATGATGTTTCAAAAAGAAGTGAATTGGCTTGATTAAAGGAACAGAGAAAATGAAATTCTGTCTCTTATATTTTATATTTGGGCTGGAGGGCCTTCCGTCCTGATGGATTTATTTTGCCTTTTTCATTTTCTTATTCTGAATTTATAGTATAGCAGTTTCCACAATGGATTGCGTAGTCCTCTCTGCATTTTTGGACTCTGGTTCTATGAACACTTCATTATGGATGTCTGCTGCCCTTGATTTAGTGCCTTGATATTTAGTTACCATGGTTTTAGAATCATTTATGTGACAACCCCCTTTCTTCAGGTCTTCCCACCCCTGTGTGCTTTCTGGACCATACAAATCAATGTAAGCATAATTTAGCCCATGACTTTCATAAGTAGAGAATATCTTGGTATGCTAACATTCAACCTTCACCCAAAGGGCATGCCTACTTCTGCTGGCACTGAGCTCAGAAAGGTCACATGGTTTCCATAAGTTGATCCCATGATGCTAGGTTGATAATGCAGAAAGTCTTGGCCTCCAGGGATGATGGTAATCAACTCTGAAGCACCAGGTGGCTGCTCTGTGCAGAGGATTTAATTCACATCGCATAGTAATGCTCTAAAAATGAGGTCCCCAGGGAAATGTTACCTTGCAGGGCTTTTCAAAGCAGTTTATTGCTTCTCTCACCAACTTCTCAGGCTGCTTATGAATTCTGCCTTGGCTCCTCTTTTTTCACAGAACAGCATTTGCGTTAAAAAACAAACCACTGGATACACAGCATTTCACCAGTTACCATTCCTTTTAACTGCCACATGTAGAAGGTTGACAGATGTACATTTAGATGCACTTTACATATTGCACATACCCAAGCTCATGGCTCAACCTGCTGAGCTGCCTTGCAAATCCACCATTCTTTCTTTCCACAAAAGGAAGCCAAAACAAAAAGGCTCCTGTAAAATGAACTGAAGTGTCAAAAAGCAGTATATTTTTCTCTTATCTCCTTAGTGCTGTGCAGTGTTTTTCTTTAGCTGCTCCAAATGATGCCATTGTATTGTGCCAGTATTCTTGGACAGTGTTGAAAGTGTCCAATTGTGGTTAAATGTTGCAGAAAGACTCCAGAACGAGATTTAGTTTGTTCTGCATATTTTCTTACCAATAGATATGATGAACCCTGCATGAAACAAACTGCTTCCTGTGAGGTTTAATTTCCAAATAAATTGGGAATGCTCTCTCAGCCAAAAATTACTGATTCCACCTGTTCACTTGAATGTGTATTTCACAAGGCCCAAGGCAATGTGTATAAAACAACTAGGATAGCTTGGGGATCACATAGCTCTGGGTTCAAATTCCACATTAGTTATTTCCCTATTAGATGTGGACATTTTAAAAGTTTGTAGCTTAATTCCTTCCATATGTGATGGTTAATTAATTTATTTATTTTATTTATTAAAAATTATCAATAAAAAGCATGGCTATTATAAATCTTAACACTGTAATTGATAATTTAAAAATTAAAATTTTTTTATTAAAAAATTGATAATCACTCCAAAAACTCTTTCCATCTGGGCCCTACCCTACACACATGGATATAGCCTTCTTTGTGCTTCTAAACTTAAATATACACAGGAATAAAGCATATGTAGCTATTTTCTTATTCTCCTTCTCCTTAAATAAAATTGTAGTATGCTATATGCTCTCTTTTCAGCTCACTTTCTTCACTTAACTTTCATAGCCCTCTCAGGAACCCTTCTGTTTTAATAGCTCTAAAACATTGCAAAATCTCCATGGCTAGAATATATTCGCATACTATCCATTTATGGGAAATTAGATTTTCCCGATTTTTGCCACCACAAAAAGTTTTAAAACAAATATTCTTGGAATTAATTTCTTAAGTACTGGTTCTTTTTCCTTTGATCATTTTAGCACAATATTTAGAAGTGTAAATGTTGAGTATAAGACTCTGAACATTTAAATGTTTGTATTTATTGACATATAACGTTTGAAAAATTCATGCTGCTCTACATATCCAGCAGCAAGGTAAGAGACAGCCCATTTTCCCACGTGGTTGCTGACTCTGGTTGCTATAAAGCTCTTTGTTTGTACATTTGATGGTTGAAAAATGGTATCTCAATTCTTGATATTTATATTTCAAAAAATCTGAAGTTTATAATAAGAATGTTCACAATGAGGTCACATAGATGTGTTCACAATATCAAAGTGATCAGCAAGTACTCAGCTTTAGAGCACAATTTTCTAAGAGAGAAACACATTTGCTAACATTACTCCTTCTTGAGCTTTGTGAGATGAAAAGTGAAAATGGGGCAGGTAGGTTCCATAGAGTAGAGAAGCAAAGGAGAGAGACGTTCTTGGCAGCCCTGGGGAATATTTTCTTTCACGATATTCCCAAGGATGGCCCTGCTGGCAACATTAGGCAAATTTGCACCCTGTACATACTTTTGGCCTTGCCCTCTGATCTCAGATTGGTCAAGCAGTCTAGACTTCATTTTTGGAAAGTAATTTGACTGCAATAAACCAGGGTCATATTGTAAGTTTCATGTCACACGTCCAAATGTAATATGTTAAAAAAAAACAAATTACTTCCTGTATTTCATAGGCTTTCCCTACTGATTTACTAATGCTTCATATGCAGAATAAATCAAAACAGTAAGTTCATGTCCCCTGAATGAAAGAACTGCCCTTTCTGCAGGCCAAGAGTGAACTGCTGTCACTAATTAAGGTTCACAGCACATGCCTTATCCTAAGCACATGTGGATTTGGTTCCCTGAGGAAAGATGATTTGCCAGATTGCAGCTGAGAGGTTAGATGAACTCAGTCAAACTGTAATGAGAAATACACACAACTTCACCAATAATTGTGAGCAGTAAACTATTGTGAGTTTCCAGATTCACAGATTCACAAGGCTCACCAGCAATAGGAAAAACAAAATGCACTGAGTACTTCTTATGGTTCAGGTACATGTCAAAGAATTTTTAATAAATTACTTTATCTAATCCTTACTATAACCTCATGCATTAGCTACAGTAATTACCTTCATCTCACAGACAAGACGTGGAGGGGTTAAGTCACTAGCCCATAGTTACAGAATTGGGAAATGGAGGAAGTATGGTTCAAACCTAGGGAGTGAGGAGTTTGAAACAAAGCAGTCATCATCTGTGATGTTTTGACTGTTAACCAAGCTCACCAACTAGTAAGCAGTAAAGATATGATCACTGCTCCTCCCTCCCAAACACTTACACTAAAGGTTAAGTGAATTGCCTAATAATAAACACCAATAAAGTTGCTTAAAATGGTGATATTGGATCAGGCGTCCCCAAACTTTTTACACAGGGGGCCAGTTCACTGTCCCTCAGACCGTTGGAGGGCCGCCACATACTGTGCTCCTCTCACTGACCACCAATGAAAGAGGTGTCCCTTCCTGAAGTGCGGCGGGGGGCCGGATAAATGGCCTCAGGGGGCCGCATGTGGCCCGCGGGCCGTAGTTTGGGGACGCCTGTCTTAGTCTCATTCATGAGATCCCTAGGGTAATTCTAAGGCTCAGTTTCAAGGGACAGGATTAAAATTTGAGTAACTTCTTACTACAAAATAACCTTACTATATCCTTTCAGAGTTAAGAAAGAAATGGCACCAGTTATTTTAACAGAGATGATTGCAAATAAGTTTTCAACCAATTATTAGACAACTAACAATGCTAAACGGGGACATGGTAGTACCACAGATAAAGGAATTGCAGGAAGCAACCACAGAGGTTAGCATCTGGGAAGAGGGACCCTGTAGAACCGGGGTCCAGACCCTGAGGAGTGGGTGCCACTTCTGAAGGGCTGGTACCCCTCAAGAATTGTAAAGTTGTTTTGGAGAATGGAAAAAATTGTAAATAAGAATCCACCACTACTAACCACTCTCAGAGTGAAAGTTGATTGTTGCAGTGAGATAGGCAGGCATAGGGAACAGGCAGAAAGATGCAACATTTTTCTCCCTCCTTCAGCCTTCCAGACAACCTCAAGAGACACTATTGACGTAGCCTAACAAACCCCAGAAGACAAAGCAGAAATGAAGTTTGCAGAGTTTCAGCCCCAGCATCACAAGGCCAAGTATAGAAAGGTGAGTTTGAAACTGAGAAACAAAATTACATTCCATCTCTTCAACTACTTGGCATTCATTCAGACCCTTCTATACATTTGAACTTCCATACAACAAAATAACTTTCTATTTCCACCTAACAAGATGCAACTTCTTTGTTATAAACAAATCTGCTTCAAGTATCTTCTTAAAATGAGAGATGCAAAGTACCAACATTTGTATTCATCTCTGGAAGTTAGCCACCGTTCCATCTGAGTATTTCCTTGCCTAACAACTAAATTTTAAGTTGATAACAACCATATTTTATATAAAATATTAACAGTAAGGAGAAAAACATGAAAAATTATTTCATACACACAAATACATCCATTTCTTCTACAGTTTCTGCTTTTGTAACTGATCATGAGGCCATAGTTCATTTTTATAATTTCTTTCTCTCACTAACCATTCCATGTTTCCTTTGACTTTGGTCAGTATTTCAGATAGTTGAGATCTCCTCTTTCTGAGGTGACCTAAATCTTTATTTCTGTAGTGAATCACTTGGTAGTTCTGCCTTTGGTTGTTGTTGTTACTACTAAAACCTTTTAACTCACTTTTACTATATAATATGAAAGCACTAAGTGTTATCTCAGAGAATCACCTGAGTTCCTGCCGTTTTTTGTAACAGTAATTTGAATCAGTCATCCCAGTCAGTTTTGTCTATAGATAGTGTCACAATGTGGTAATAATGGCCAAGTGGCAATCTTAACTTTCAATTCAGTGAATTTGCTGTGTCCCTTAGTAGTACCCTGTTTTCCTAGAGAACCAAGACCTCCAAATCAAAAAGTTTAATATTCTACGAGCAAAAAGCAAAATTTTCATAAATTAGACAGTATAATAGCTCAAGGAGGCACGTCTGCAGTTGCCATTTGATTTCTTGACCCATGTATTCTGGCTACAGAACAAATACTATCTACTGGTTTTTTATTCACACATATTTTTGCATCCTGTATAATGAGCTCCATCCTTTTGTTTCCCTACTGGCATTTTAACTAAGTCCTTAGTAGGCCATTCTACAGTTTTATCAAGTGATGGAACAGTAGAATCTATGAAATGCTGTAGCATCACAATTAATCAAATTAATAGGAGGAAAAGTGCATAATTTCTTTTTTTCTTTTCTTTTCTTTTTTTTTTTTTAGACTGAGTCTCACTCTGTCACCCAGGATGGAGTGCAGTGGTGTGATCGTGGCTCACTGCAACCTCTGCTTCCCAGGTTCAAGTGATTCTCCTGCTTCAGCCTTCTGAGTAGCTGGGATTACTGGCGCTCGCCACCACATTTGGCTAATTTTTGTATTTTTAGTAGAGATGGGGTTTCACCATGTTGGTCAGGCTGGTCTTGAACACCTAACTTCAGTTGATCCTCTCACCTCGGCCTCCCAAAGTGCTGGGATTACAGGCATGAGGCACCACCCCCAGCCCACCAATTCTTTTAATAATGGCATTTGGACATTATTTCAAAGACCACAGATCTGTGAGGTGGAGTGGTTGTAGCTGAGTGCATTAGGGTGCTTACAAACAGACAATGACTAACAGGTTTAAAAAAATTCATACCAATCAACAGACAGAGAATCAAAGAACTTCTATAGTATCCCTATAGAATATCGTATTACTTATAGCTAAAGGGTCAACCTCAAAAAAAACAAGCACAAAAGTGAATTGTGTAGGCTGCAGAATTATAGCATGAGTTGATTCTTAGCTTTTCAACATCTCAAGAAAAACAGAGGAGTATGAATTAGGAAGAAGCAGGATCCTGAGACTAGGTGTGAATGAAGCAGAGAGTCCTCAACCCTCAAATCACATGAGCATCCTTTGTCAGTGGAAGCAACCTGCCTCTCTGTATTGGAAGGTGCTTTTTCTCTCCTAGCTTGAGGGCCTGTAGTAAACTTCTATTAGCAGTTGCATTCAAAGGCTACTTATTTTTCTGAGGACACCTCAACTACCCTTAGTTCACACTCTCACAACTAGATTGTATTTTATCCTGAACTTAGAGAAAAAGTTCAAAATCTGACTAACAGGCCAGGTGCAGTGGCTCACACCTGTAATCCCAGCACGTTGGGAGGCCAAGGCAGATGGATCACCTGAGGTTAGGAGTTCAAGACTAGCTCAGTGAAACCCAAATTTTAAAAAGAAAAAAAATTTTATCTCCTTGGTTAAATTTACTCCTAAGTAATTTTTTTGGAGCTATTTTTAAATTGTTTCCTTAATTGATTTTTAAGATAGTTTGTTGTTAGTGTATAGAAATGCTACTGATTTTTGTATGTTCATTTTGTAACCTGTCACTTTACTGAATTTGTTTAACAGTTTGGGCAGGATTTTGGTGGACTCCTTAGGGCTTTCTCTATATAAAATCATGTGATCAGCAAACAGAGACAATTTCACTTCTTTCTTGTCTATTTGAGTGTCTTGTATTTTTCTTGTCCAATTGCGCTAGCTGGAACTTAAAGTACTATGTTAAAGAGTAGTGATTACAGTGGACATTCTTGTCTTATTTCTGATTTTAGAGGAAAAGTTTTAAATTTTTCACCATTGAGTATAATGTTAATTGTGAACTGGTCATATATGGCCTTTATTTTGTTGAGGTACATTTCTTCTATATCTGTGTTGTTGAGAAGTTTTATCATGAATGAATGTTAAACTTGCTAAATGACTTTTTGCATATATTGAGATGACCATGCAGTTTTTGTCCTTTATTTTGTTAATGTGGTGTATCAAATGTATGAAATGTATATGTTGAACCATCCTTGCATCTCTGGGGCACATCTCACTTGATCATGGTGAATGATCACTTTTATGTGCTATTGAATTCAGTTTGATAGTATTTTGTTGAAGATTTTTATAATATGCTCATCAGAAACATGGGTCAGAGATTTGCTTTTCCTGCAATATACTTGTCTGACTTTAGTATCAGGGTACTGCTGGACTCATATAATTAGTTTGAAAGCATTCTCTCCTTTTCAATATCTTAAGAAGTCTAACCAGTCTCATTTACTACATTGACAGCTAAACTCATAAATCATCTATAAAAATATTTATTTTTACTTAATGTACAGTCCTAGTGAAATCTCTAAAAGCAATAATTTGTTTGCAAATCAAATATCTGTGTCAGTGAATTAGCTCATCTACTAGGGAAAATTGTTGAGTATAAGACAATTAAATTTTGGAGAACATTTACCATATAACATGGCATATGATAGAGGCTTAAAATAATTTTTATTGAATGCATAACTAAATGAAATAATAACTATGATGTGTTTAGAAGTAAGGTCAGTCATACACTAACTTCACAGAGCATACGATTTCATCAGTACTTGTTTTTTTGTTTACTACATTATTGAGTAAATCAATGCATTTTTTACAAATTTAACCCTATGATTGGTTATACACTAATTCACATGAATTCATGATACTGGTGATAGTTTAAACCATTGCTTCACTTATTTATGTCTCTAGGCAACTATACTCTGTCATGCCTCACTGTGGGTGTCTGTGCTGTCCTGATCCCTTGACTTTGGCCTCAGCTTTTTAAAAAATCTGCTTTGGTCAGTGACATGAAGACAGAAGTGACAATGTGCCAGTTCTGAGCGAGTACCATGAAAGGTCGATATGTTTCTCCTATTTTTTCTATGCTTCTGATACTTACATAAAAGAAAAGCAAACAAAAAAGCCTAATCAATATCTAGTAATTTGGCTAGTTTAAGATAAGTATGTCTTTCTTTTCTGAAACTTTAGATTTTAATGAAACTCCAGTAACATTGAAAAAAAAAATCCCTACATAAATATTGAAACTCCAGTCCCATTAAAGTGCTAATAAAACTTTTAATAATTTTGTTTCCTATTGAATTTTCTCATGAGGATTTTTACATTAATCTTATTATTTGACAACCAAGATATTGTGAAAAAAATAATTTTAGAACGTACATTAAAAAATTAATGAATTTGATTTATCTTACATTTTTCATGCTAAAAATATCAAAGGCCTCTAAATATTCTATATTCTTGCAAAGGAAGGACACTCAGTCCTCTAATAAAAAAGGATACTTTTCCCTTGACCACTTTTAATAGAAAACAATTTAACTCTCTTCCTCCTGTTCCAGCCATACGAAATGCTGGCTTCCCCTTCAACTTTCACCATGATTCTAAGTTTTCTGAGGCCTCCTCAGAAGCTGAACAGATGCCAGTATCATGCTTCCTGTACGCCCTACAACACCGTGAGTCAATTAAACCTCTTTTTGTTATAAATTAGCCAATTCCAAGTATTTCTTCATAGTGATGCAAGAACAGACTCATGCAGTAAATAAGTACTGAGGAATGGGGCATTACTATAAAGATATCTGCAGCTGTGCAAGTGACTTTGGATCTGGATAACACAGAAGTTGAAAGAGTTTGGAGGACTCAGAAGAAGACAAGAGGATGAGGGAAGGTTTGGAACTTCCTAATGACTTGTTGAATGGGTGTGATGAAAATGCTGACAGTGGCCTGGACAGTGAAGTCCAGGCTGAGGATGTCTTAAATAGAAATGAAAAACTTACTCGGAACTGGAGCAAAGGTAACTTTTGTTATGCCCTACTGAAGAATCTGGCTGCATTTTGCCCTGCCGTAGAGAATCTGTGGAACTTTGAACTTGAGAATGTTTATTTACAGTATCTGGCAGAAGAAATTTCTAAGTAGCAAAGCATTCAAGACTTGGTCTAACTGCTTCTAAAAGGCTATGCTCATATGCATGAGCAAAAAAATAATATTTAACTGAAACTTGTATTTAAAGGGGAAACAGTGTAAACATTTGGAAAATTTGCAGCCTGGCCATGTGGTAGAAAAAAAAAAAAACAACGCCCATTTTCAGGGGACGAATTTAAGCAGGTTGTAGAAATCTGTATTAGTGAAGAGGAGCCAAATGCTAATAGCCAACAAAGGGAGAAAAGTCCTCAAAGGCATTTCAGAAACCTTCAAGGAGATCTTCTCATCACAGGCTTGAAGGCCTAGGAGGGAAGAATGATTTCATGTGCCAGATCTAGGGCCCCACTGCCCTCTGCAACCTCTGGACACTGCTCCCTGCATTCTGACAACTCCAACTCCAGCCACGGCTAAAAGACACCCAGGTCAATTTCATCCACTGCTTCAGTGTTCAAGCCATAGGCCTTGACATCTTCCATGTGGTGTTTAGCCTGCAGGTGCACAGACTGCAAGAGTTGAAGCCTGGGAGCCTCTGTCTAGATTTAAGAGGATATATGGAAAAGCCTGTATGACCTGGTAGAAACCTGCTTCAGGGGTAGAGCCCTTATGGAGAACCTGTACTAGTGCAGTGAAAAGGAGAAATATTGGGTTGGAGTCCCCATATAGAGTCTCCACAGGCACACTGCTTAGTGGAGCTGTGAGAAAAGGGCCATCATCCTTCAGACCTCAGAATGAAGTGGATTCACTGGCAGCTAGCACCCTGTGCCTGGAAAATCTATAGGTACTCAATGCCAGCCCATGACAGCAGACACAGGGGCTGAACCCTGCAAAGATGCAGGAGGGGAGCTGCCCAAAACCTTGAGAGCCCACCTATGGCATCAATGTGCCCTGGATGTGGGACATGGAGTGAAAGGAGATTATTTTGGAGCTTTCATATTTAATGACTCCCCTGCTGGGTTTTAGATTTGCATGGGGCCTGTAGTTCCTTTCTTTTGGCCAATTGCTTTATTTTGGATTAAGAGTATTTATTCAATGCCTATATTCCCATTGTATCTTGGAAATAACTGACTTTTTTTTTTTTAAATTTTGCAGGCTTTTAGGTGGAAGCCACTTGCCTTGTCTCAGATGAGACTTTGGACTTTTGAGTAATAATGGAAGAGTTAAGACTTTAGGAGTCTGTTGAGAAGGCATGATTGTATTGTGAAAAGTGAAAAGAACATGAGATTTGGGAGGGATCAGGGCAGAATGATATGGTTTGGATCTGTGTTCCTCCATAAAATCTCATGTTGAATTGTAATTCCCAATGTTGGAGGTTGGGCCTGTGGGAGGTGACTGGATCATGGAGGTGGTCCTTTATTAATGGTTTAGCACCATCTTGGTGCTGGTGTTGTGATAGAGTTTTCATAGGATTCAATTGTTTAAAAGTGACTAGCACCTCTCCTGTCTCTGTCTTCCTCCTGTTCTGGCCATGTGAATTTCTGGTTCCCTTTTTACTTTCTGTCATGATTGTAAGTTTTCTGAGACTTCTTCAGAAGCCAAGCAGATGCTAGCATAGGGTGTCTCACACACCATGTAGAACCATGAGCCAATTAAACCTATTTTCTTTGTTGAAACAAATATACATACATATGTATATATATATATATATATATATATGCACACACACACATATATACACATATATATATACACACATATATATACATATATGTATGTGTATTTGAGATGGAGTCGCTCTCTGTCATTCAGGCTGGATTGCAAGGGCATGAGCTCTGCTCACTGCATGCTTCTGCCTCCCTTGTTCGAGTAACTCTCCTGCTTCGGCCTCCTGAGTAGCTGGGGTTACAGGTACCCACCACCACACCAGGCTAATTTTTGTATTCTTCAGTAGAGAGAGGGTTTCACCATGTTGTTCAGGCTGGTTTCAAAATCCTGACCTTAGGTAATCCACCCACCTCGGCTTCCCAAAGTGCTGGGATTACAGGCATGAGACCTGTGCTTGGCTAAAAAAATATTAGTTTAAAAGGTAAATGGAATTAGCATTCTGTGAGACAAATGCAATATAATACATTGTTCATCGTTATTTTACTCCATTCTTTACTGTAAGCAATATAATGAGTAAGCATTGTTACTTTTACTTAGAAATGTGAAAACCGAGACTCAGTGAGTTTGAGTAACTTGCTCTAAATGATTCAGATCAAAAATGCGTAGGTGAAATTTGAAATCAGGTCTGCATGAAAACAAGTTTTGTGTTCATTTAGCTCAACTAAATCAGAATGTCAGAAAATGAATTAGGAATAAAAGGATACTTAAATGCTAAAATAATTTTAATCATACCAGAAAGCATGCAATCACTGTCATGAAGATGTTTGGATGAGAAAGGGGTTAAGAATAAACAATTCTGGTCAAGAATAAACAATTCTAACTGTCAACCTGTGTTTAGAAGATGGAACTTGAGGAAAGTATTAATATTTTGGTACTGGCCTAGGATAAGAAAGACTCCAGTCCAAGAAGTTTATGATGGTGTGGCACATGTTCGACATCCCCCGATGTTGACAGGGATAAACTTTCAGCTGTTATGTTATGTCCCATTGTGTAGAGACAAGACAATGCCAGGTGATGCAAAGATGTAGCCTTGAAGAATGTTGAACTACATCATTGAAGAAGTTATGCCCTCATACTTTTTTTGAACTATAATACAAAGAAGGGAAAGCCTTTAGATCGCTTTCCTTACTTAATGCTGGAAAGTCCAGGGATTTCAGGTTCATTAAGTGTAGGCCACTGTTGAATCCAAGTTTTAGTCAGCTATTGACAAACTATTAAGCTCTTCCAACTGCACAAGCTACACATTAAATGAAAAATTTGTTAAATACACTCAGCCTCAGCCTCCCAAGTAGCTGGGACTACAGGTGTGTGCCACCACACCTGGCTAATTTTTGTATTTTTAGTCTGTGTAGGCCACATGACAGCATTCAGGCCGGGTGCCCATGACAAAACTCTTCACCACAAACCAACAGAATATACACTCTTTTCATTGTTACATGGCGCATACTCTAACATTGGTAACAATCTGAAGTAAAACACTCTCCTTAGAAAATACATGAAACTGAGATCCTAACAAATCATCTCTCAAAACGCAACACAAATTAGAAATCAAGACTAAGAAATGTACTCAAAACCATACAGTTACATTGAAATTGAATAACTCTGTTCCTGAATGAGTGTTGGGTAAATAATAAAATTGAGACAGAAATCAAAAAGTTCTTTAAAACTAATGAGAACAAAGATACAACATACCAGAATCTCTAGGACATAGCTAAGGCAGTGTTAAGAAGGAAATGCATAGCGCTAAATGCCCACATAAAAAGTTAGAAAGATCTCAAATTAACAACCTGACATCACAACTAGAAGAACCTGAGAACCAAGAGCAAACCAATTCCAAAGTTAGGAGATGACAAGAAATAATCAAAATTAGAGCTGAACTGAAGGCGATAGAGACACAAAAACCATTCAAAACATCAACAAATCCAGTAGCTGGTTTTTGAAAAAAAACTAATCAAATAGATAGACCTCCAGCTAGACTAATAAAGAATAAAAAAGAGACAATTTAAATAAACATAATCAGATGACAAAGGAGGATATTACCACTAACCCCACAGAAATACAAACAATAATTAGGGGATATTACTAACACCTCTATGCACGTAAACTAGAAAATCTTAAGTAAATGAACACATTCCTCTACACATCCATTCTCCACATACTAAACCAGAAAGAAATCAAATCTCTGAACAGACCAATAATGAACTCTGAAATTGAGACAGTAGTAAATAGCCTAACAACAACAAGTAAAACAAAATACAACCCAGGACCAGACAGATTAATAGCTGAATTCTATCAGATATCCAAAGAAGAGCTGGCAGTATTTCTGCTGAAACCATGCCAAAAACATGAAAAAGAGGGACTCCTCAAATCATTCCATGAGGCCAGCACCATCCTGATATCAAAACCTGGTAGAGATGCAATAAAAAAGGAAAACTTCAGGTCAATATCCTTGATGAACACTGATGCAAAAATCCTCAACAAAATGATAGTAGACCAAGCACCTCAAAAGGCTTACCAATCATGATCAAGTAGGCCTTATCCATGGCATGCATGGTTGGTTCAACATACTCAAATCATTAAGTGTGATTCACTACATAAACAGAGTTAAAGAAAAAAAATCACATAATTATCTCAATAAATACAGAAAAGACTTTTGAAAATATTTCACATCCCTTTATGTTAAAAATTCTCAATAAACTAAGTATTGAAGGGATGTATGTCAAAATAATACAAGGCATCTATGACAAACCCACAACCAATACCACACTGAATAGGCAAAAGCTGAAAGCATTCCCCTTGAAAGCCAGCACAAAATAAGGATGCCTTCTCTCACCACTTCTATTCAACATAGAATTGGAAATCCTGGCCAGGGCAATTGGGCAAGAGAAAGTAATTTAAAGGGTGTCCAAATAGAAAAAGTCAGACTATCCCTATTTGCAGATCAGATGATGTTATATCTAGAAAACCCCATTGTCTCAGCACAAAAGTTCTTTCAGCTCATAAAGAACTTCAGCAAAGTCTCAGGATACATAATCAATGTGCAAAAATCACTAGCCAAGAGCAAATCAAGAATACAATACATTTTGGGAGGCTGAGGCAGGCAGATTGCTTGAGCTGAGGAGTTCAAGACCAGCCTCGGCAACGTGGTAAAATCTCATCTCTACCAAAAATACAAAAAATTACCTGGGTGTGGTGGTGCACACCTGTAGTCCCAGCTATACTCAGGAGGCTGAGGTGGGAGGATCACTTAAGCTTGGGAGGCTGCAGTGAGCTGAGATCGCACCTCTGCACTCCAGCTTGGGTGACAGAGAAAGATTGTCTCAAAAAATAACATGAACAGATACTTTTCAAAAAATACATGTGGCCAATAAGCATATTTTATAAACCTTAATATCACGGATCATTAGAGAAATGCAAATCAGAACCATAATGAGATACCATCTCACATCTGTCAGAATGGCTATTATTAAAAAGTAAAAAAATAACAAATGGTGATGAGGTTGTGGTGAAAAGGGAACATGTATACACTGTTTTGGAAGTGTAAATTAATTCAACCTTTGTGGAAAGCAGCATGGCTTCTCTCTAAAGAACTAAAAACAGAACTACCATTTGACCCAGTATTCCCATTACTGAGGATAGTAGGTAGCTTTTCCATAGAGACACATGCACAGGAATGTTCACTGCAGCACTATTCAAAATAGCAATGACAGAATCAACCTAAATGCTAGATTGGATAAAGTGACAGATTGGATAAAGAAAATGTGGTATATAGGTACCATAGAATACTGTGTAGCCATAAAAAAAATGAGATTATGTTTTTTGTAGGAACATAAGTAAATCTGGAGGCCATTACCTTTAGCAAACTAACACAGGAACAGAAAACCAAATACTGCATGTTCTCTTATAAGTGGGAGCTAACAGATGAGTACTAACGAACACCAAGAAAGTAACAACAGACACTGAGGTCTCCTTCAAGGTTGCAGGAAGGAGCTGCACAGAAAAAATATCTATTGGGCAGTACTAGGCTTAATACCTTGGTGACAAAATAGTCTGTACAACAAACTCCCACGAGATGAGCTTCCCTGTGTAACAAACCTGAGCATGTATCCCCAAATATAAAATAAAAGTTAAAATACTTTCCAACTCAGAAAATAAAACTGTAATAGGGGAAAAACATATAATAATACCACACAAAATTATCTGTTATTCATCATTCCTGATTACTTTTCTAACCCACATCTTCACCAATGTATACGGCTGTCAAATACTGTGTTCATATGAAAGCATTGAGAAAGATTAACACCACTGGTGTTTGTAACAATGACTTTAAGGAACTGAGTTCATTCAAAGATTATAAAATATACTCAGATACTTTTTTGTTAAATATATATATATATATATATATATATTTTTTTTTTTTTTTTTTTTTTAGAAGGAATTAAGAGAACACTGGCTGGGACATGATAAGGTCTTTTTTTTTTTTTTTTTCTTTTTTTTATCAAGGTGAGAGAATGAATGAAGAGGAAGAAATCTAAATTTTTCTAAGTGTCCCCAACAATGAAAACTCTCAAGAGCACAAGCTATTGAATGATGTTCTTTGGAGAGGGAAAAGGGGTCTGAACTAGGAATCAGAAGTCCTGGTAGGTATCAAATGTTGCTTTTCCATTTAATTATTCAGAGGGCCACCCTAAGCCTTTATTTCCTCATCTATAAAATGAAGAAAGTTGTCCAAACCTTGCCTATTTCACAGGGCTTCCACTGGGATAAAATGAGATGATGCTTGCAAATGTGTTTTACAAAACATGAAGGGCTTACTTTTTCTTTTTTTCTTTTTTTTTTTTTTACCTCATGCATTTATTTTTCTTTTTCTTTTTCTTTCTTTTTTTTTTTTAAGAAGAGGAAGAAAGAGAAAGAGGAAGAGGGAGAGAGGATGGGGGTATTGCTTTATTGCCCGGGCTAGAATGCAGTCTAAATATGGGTATGCCTATAATTGTCCTTAATAATGGAGACATGAAAGAAAATGAGGGAAGAGAATAGCAAACAAGGAGCCAACCAACATTTCTTTTAAACTTCTAAGTTGATATGATGTGGTACTGATAAGAGTGTATATTTTGTATATTTGAAGTGGAGAGTTCTATAAATGTTAATTACATTTACTTGTTCCAGATCTGAGTTCAAATCCTGAATATCGTTGTTAATTTTCTGTCTCATTGATCTGTCTAATATTAATGTTGAAGTCTCCCACTATTATTATGTGGGAGTCTAAGTCTCTTTATAAGTCTTGTATGTCTGCGTATTCCTGTATTGGGTGCGTATATATTTAGGATCTTTAGCTCTTCTTGTTGTTGCATTGATCCTTTTATCATTATATAATGTCCTTCTTTGCTTCTTTTGATCTTTGTTGCTTAATTGTAACTTCTGCTTTTTATTTATTTATTTTAGCTCTCTGTTTGGTTGGTAAATCTTTCTCCATCCCTTGTTTGGAGTCTTTGTGTATCCTTGAATGTGAGATGGATCTGGATGCAGCATACTGATGGGTTTTAGTTTTTTATTCAAATTGCCTGTCTTTGGATTGGGGGATTTAGTCAATTTAAATTTAGAATTAATAATAATATATGTGAGTTTAATACTGCCATTAGCTGGCTATTTTGTCCATTAGTTGATGTAAATTCTTCATTATATTGATGCTCTTTTTGATAATTTTTTTAGAAAGGCTGATACTGTTTGTTCCTTTCATATGTGTAGTGGTTCTTTCAGAAGCTCTTGTAAAGCAGGCCTGGTGGTGATGAAATCTCTGAGTGCTTGCTTATTCACAAAAAACTTTATTTTTCCTTCACTTGTGAAGCTTAGTTTGGCTGGATGTGAAATTCTGGGTTGAAAGTTCTTTTCTTTAAGGATGTTGAATATTGGCCCCCACTCTCTTCTGGCTTGTAGGGTTTCTGCTGAGAGATCTGCTGTAAGTCTGATAGGCTTCCCTTTGTGGGTAACCTGACCTTTCTCTCTGGCTGCCCTTAGTATTTTCTCCTTCATTTCGACCCTGGTGAATCTGACGATTATGTGCCTTGGAGTTGCTCTTCTTGAGGAATATCTCTGTGGTGTTCGCTGTATTACCTGGAGTTGAATATTATCCTGCCTTACTAGGCTGGGAAAATTTTCCTGAATAATGTCCTGAAGCGTATTTTCCAGCTTGGATTCATTCTCTTTGTCACATTCAGGTACACCTATCAAGCGTAGATTAGGCCTTTTCACATAGTCCCATATTTCTTGGAGACTTTGCTCGTTCCTTTTTATCCTTTTTCCTCTAATCTTGTCTTCTTGTTTTATTTCATTGAGTTGGTCTTCGACCTCTGATATCCTTTCTTCTGCTTGATCAATTCGGCTGTTAAAACTTGTGCATACTTCACGAAGTTCTCCTATTGTGTTTTTCAGCTCCATCAATTCACTTATATTCCTCTCTAAATTGTGTATTCTTATTAACATTTCGTCAAGTCTTTTTTCAAAGTTCTTAGTTGCTTTAGATTGGGTTAAAACAAGTTCTTTTAATTCACAGAAGTTTCTCATTATCCACATTTTGAAGCCTGCTTCTGTAACTGGAACACACTCGTTCTCCATCAAGCCTTGTTCCGTTGCTGATGAGGAACTGTGATCCCCCGCTGAGGGAGAGGCGTTCTGATCTTGGGCATTCTCAGCCTTTTTTGGCCGTTTTCCTCCCTTCGTTATAAATTTATCCATCTGTGGTCTTTGAATTCACCGTCTTTGTAATTAGGTTTCTGAGTGGACGTCCAACTTACTGATTCTCAGCGCCGAAATCTGAGCAACCCACTGCATCGACCAAATCAGCGGCGTTAAGATTGATGGTACTTTTCCCGACTCTGCACCAAGAACCGTCGCTCCAAGGCGCCGGCAAAACTGCCTCGCCGGTCACAAGAGTCGCGCTGGCGACCCGTGGGGCCCCTCCGCTGGGAATCTCCTGGTGCGTGAGCAACAAGAATTCATGTGAAGGTGTGGCGTCCTCTCATTCTTTGCGCTTTCAGTGGGAGCTACAATCTCGAGCTGTTAGTGATCAGCCATCTTGGATCTCTCTCGTTTTTTTCAGACATCCCTTTAATAACTTAAAAGACAAAGCATACACAACCAGCATATTATAGGCATGTAAATACATGTGTTCTTAAATGGATCTTCACTTGGAAGAAAGGATTTCCTCCTTCTCAGAAGAAGTTTAGACACATATGGTAAGCCAAAAGCTGGAGCTTACACATCTGCATGAAATGAAGGCGTTTCTTCAGACTTCTTCATAACCCACGTGACATCGACACTTCCTTTTCCCACCGATATTTTCTACACTTCCAAAACCTCTTTTCTGTCTGAGCACAGGAACACAGTCATCCCTATCAGAGTGTTCACTTGATTTTCTTGTCTGCGTACATTTAATTGTTGTAAGAAACTTGGCACATTCAGGAAATCCACACGACCAAGCGAGATCTTCAGCTGTTTGCCCATTCTTATTACATAAATCAATTTGGGCATCACTGGCCACAAGCAGGCTAAGGCACTCCAGGCTTCCAACCTTTGCTGCCTTGTGTAGTGGAGCTTCTCCTAAAACATCCTAGTTACCTGCTGGTTGAGGTCAGCGCCCGTTTGCAGCTGCCAGAGGAGAAAGCAAGCAAGGCCGCCTCCTGCGGCCAAGTGGACAGGCGACTGCTTACAGGGATCCGGGGGTGTGTTGACCGAGGCACCTTTCTCTAGCAAATGCTTAAGACCATCCACCTCGGGGTTGCAATCGAGCAACAGCATTTCCCGCCTACGGCAGATGACACAAGTCCTCGGGAGTGCAGAGCGGTGGGACACTCGCCACACCCCGGCAGGTAAGAGTGCTTTTTTGTTAAATATTATTTGTGGTTATGATTCTGTGAAAGTTGTTAATAATGTAAGGTATAAATAGCACATTTTTATCAGCCCAAATCTTTAATTAGTTAGAATGCGCCTTTCATTGTATTAAATAAGTCTACGTTATTGATGACTATTGATTCAAACTCTATATAGATTGATTCCAAACATATATACGCATGGTTAGTTACCTATTTCCTTAGTTTGTTAATCAATAAAGTCCAATTTCCCTTTCCTCATTAATGTTTATTTCTCCTCGGTTATATATTTTCACTTTATAAATTAATGCTGATAAATGCTTCTCATAATAATTTTTTTTTAATTTTTAATTTTTTAATTTTTTTGCTTTATGGTAGCTCAGACACTTGCCTCTCACTATTAAGACTGGGTTTTCAGCATGTTTCTGATCCTTTCTTAATGATTTCTTTTGTAATTTGGAGCTTGTATCTCTGATCTGTAATTCACATATTCCCAAATTAGATTATAAGTTCCCTGTAGACTGGAACTTTTTCTCTTTCATATTTACATTCTGCAAAAGCTAGTATCAACATTACTTCAATATTAGATGTTGACAAATAATGTAATTACACAAAATTATTTTGCATTAAAACTTGACTCGAAAAACTAATCCCAATTAATTAAAATTTGAAAATATTAAAATGAGTCAATACATGTACTGCTAAATTGAATATTATACAAAATAAATTTAAATGTATGTACATATTTGTTTGCAAATTTCATAGAATCAGACTATTTGGATGTTATCTGTGGGCATTGATGTCAGTCTTTGGTTATCCATATGCTCTTTTTCATGATGATAATCTTTTATGAATTTTGAAGTTTATATCCAAGCCAGTTAAATATTTTGAAGTAAAATAGATGGGCACTAACTTACTACAACTGTTCTCTTGGAATTGTAATATAATTACTTTTAAGAGATATAAACACTTATTCTGCTGATAATACTTATTCACTGAGAAATTTCACTCAAGAGCAGTGACCTTTAATTGATGTCTGTAGCATCTATAAATATAAATTAATTTTATTCCTAGTATCAGTCCAAAAAAGGGCAAAACAGCAATATCAAATAAAGGGAAGAAATGATTTTAAAAACTTTGTTTCCTTTTTCTCTATACTAGATACCATCAAGATGTCATTAATGTTTTGAAATTTTTTTTTAGAAGTGATTCTTTTGTAATTCATGATCACATTCTCTTCCTGAATGTCCTATAATTGGGGCACAGCTTTTCCCATTTGTATGCATCTCATTGAGAATTTTGTGACTTCCATCACTTTCCTGAGAGGTAGCCTGGAGTGTTTTGGATGATGTATGGCTGCTCTTCACTGAGGCTGGGACAGAATGCTGTCTCAGGAATGGTTATCGCCTTGGAATGAGCCTTTGTTTGGCATCTCTCACTTGGATTTTCACAGACTGTGGCCTTCATTGCTAGCACCCACACTTGCTTTGGAGGGCTTCCTTCTGACAGTTGAAAGTTTTTATGCTCTCAATTCTGTGTCATGCCAGAGATCCAGAGAACTTCTAATTTTACCATCCAATAGAGTATCTCCAGAAGAAAACCCCTATTCTAACATCAAGCCAGAAAGGTTGGAAAGTGAGTTTAGTTGGGGTAGAGGTTGGCAGCCCTCTCCTCTGGTGGGTGGGAAAGCTAATATATTAAAAACACACAATCTTTTTGTTTCTTTTCCTGCATATATCAAAGTTTAATTACTGATGTTTCCTATGTTGAATAGATTAAACTTTTTTTTCCAACTTTGATAACATCACATTTGCATCTTAAACATTACTTCAACATGGTGAGCTGCATATTTGGAAGGAAACCACTTGGGGAGCACATGCCAAGCACATGCCAACATGTCATGATAAGATCTCCTAGATTCAATATCTTTGCTTCCACCTCAGAAGCTGGCAGACAGCTGTGAATGTTCTGAATTTATTCTCTGCCTTGATAAGAATGGGGCTTCATCCCAGGCAGGCTAATGGGTGTGAAATATCAGCACTAACGGAAGGATCCACTTCTCTCCAGGGCTCTCCAGAACCCACATTACCCCGCTTAGCCAAGTGGTCCTAATATCACAACTTTCACTTCCACCTTAGGGGGCTTTTTGAAGAAGCTGTCTGTCTGTCTGTGCCTGCTCTGGTCTGTGATGCTTTATCTCTACAGAACACTCCTTATTTAAATACATCTTCAGTGTCCTTTAAAGTCCCTCACTGAGCAGACGTCTTTATCCACACAGCTCTGTGATGCTCGGATTCCACCCTTCACCTGGTGCCTGGTCATAACCTTTCTTCCTCCCATCCTCAGGGGAGAAATACCATAGGGCGAACAGTGTGAAATCTGCACACTGAAATTACTCAAATAGCTTTAAAAAACTCTAAGTCATTTCCTAACCTTTCCCAGTCGAGATTATTGTGACTACATGAACAATTTTGGGGTGATGTCTGGTGATTAGAAGTTTTTAAAAGCCTGGTCTATGACATGTCCATGCTGTTATTGTTATCTATTTCTGTTGTTTTGTCAGCTTTTGGTCTATTTGCCAATTTTTCCTCCCTTCCACATCCCTAGAAACTTAAAAAACAAATAAAAATAAACTTAAATAGCATTTATCATTAATGTCTGTTTTCAGTTAGTATTAATAGAAAACAAACTAGACTCAAGTTATCAAAGTGTCTTTTACACTACAGCATCTTCAAATATGAATGTACTTGCTTCAAAGAAATCCTGAAATTAAATTATTTTATATGGATTGAATATAAATAAATTATACCTAGATATTTATGTTAGAGATTATTGCTGTGAAGTTTTTGACTTTTAAACAAATTATAAAGAAAAGATGAAAAAGTTTTTGTCTGTAGCATTTATAAAGCTAACTTCTATAGCACTTTCTAATTTTATGGTTAATATCCCACTTTTAAAAAAATGTAACTTGTACACTACTATGTCTACATTAATCTATCTAATTACTAGGTGTGTAATTAGATCTCTGTTCCAAAGCAATGTTGATTATGATAAAACTACAAGGCAAGCTCTCATTTTGTTTTAATATACACACTTGTTTGGGAGTTACAGTATTATCCTAGGTACACATGCTTCCTTGGCTACAATCTTCAAAGTGCCCTTTGATGATCATTGTGGAGGGATTTGGGCTGGAAGGAGGTAATGTTCAGAGGGGCAGCAAATCTTCTCTTGACCAGCAGGCAGAGATGTGGGATAAGAAATACTTTTTGATCACTGAGGATAAAATATGCAGATTGACCAGGAAAAGTGAGGACACGGTACAGGTGATTAGCTTCCCTAATTTAGAATTTTGAAATCCAAAGTAATCCAAAATTCAAAAATTTTTGAACATTGACATGATGCCACAAGTGGAAAAATCTGTACCTGACCTCACATGACAGGTCATGGTCAAAACATAGTCACACTGTGTTTCATGCCCAAATTATTAAGAATATTGCATAAAATTATTTTCAGGATATGTGTACAAGATTTATATGCAACATATATAAATTGTGTGTGTAAGTGTAACTTGGGTCCAATCCCCAATATATCTTATTATGTAAATGCAAATATTCTAAAATCCAAAAATAACTGAAATCTGAAATACGTCTGCTCCCATTCTTTTCAGATAAGGTATATTCAGCCCTTAGGGTCAGAGGATCTTCTGGATATTGGGTTGTTGGAAGATGGTAGAATAAATGGAAAGTTTAGAGAACCTGATAGCTATATAGAATCAGGACTCAGAAGTGCTATAGGGATAACTAAATGCTCAAGGGATGCCTAATAAGAGTGTGAAGCATGCAAGCTGGACCAGTGTAAAGGTGGACTGTGTATTTGTTGATGTTCTTTATAGAAAAGAAAAAAAATCTACGTATCTCTGTGTATCTATTTTCATATCTAATCTATCTATCTACATTTATATATAACTATATTAAATTTATATATACTTAAATATAATATATAAATATATGATATATAAAGATTATATTATATGTGTATATATAAATATAAATATATTTACATATATATTAGTATATATAAAATGTATTCATATATATGTAATATAAAAATATAATTTAGACAGAGAGAAAGATGGAGAGAGAGAGAGAGAGATTTTTAAGCAATTGGCTCACATGATTGTGCTGGCTGGAAAGTCTAAAATCTGCAATGCTATCCCAAGGAAGAATATCTTCTTTCTTGGGGGACCTCAGTATTTTTATTCTCTTATGGTCTACAACTGATTGAATGAGGCCCAAACACATTATAAAAGGAATTCTGTTTTAACTCAGTCCACTGATTTAAATGCTACTCACATCTAAATACCACCTACACTGCAACACATAGACTGCTGTTTGACGAAACAGCTAGGCGCCAAAACCTAGCCAAGATGACCTACAAAAAATTACTCATCACAGCTCGGCTCACCAAATATACTCAGAGAAAAGGATGGCAAGATCATCTTTCAGGCAGGCTCAAAGAGCATCTGGAACCATGCATTCCACAGGCCTTGACACACCACATAATCCAAGGATGAAATTCCCATGCTGGCCTTCTTTGGGGCATAGAGCTGTGAGCAATGGTGCAATTTTTCACTCCATTCCAAATCCTCAGTTTCCCTCCATTTTAGAGCTCAGCAATTAATCCTGAAACTTAACTGAAGATTTTAAAGAATCAACTTTAGCTGATAAATAGGTAATTAAGTTTCAGACCCTGGTAGCATATTAAATGTATTTAACTTATTTGGAAGCCCTTAGAAAATTTTACATTCTAGCAAAAATTCGGCTGTGAGTTATCTGGATAACTGTCTCCACTCTTCACTTCCTTGGGCCTTTGTAAATAGAATTTGAATATGCAACCTGTGGTTGTATTTTAAAATCATTAATACTTTGTTTAACTGTGAGCACCTGAATATAAGAACTATTGAAAAATGCTCTATGGTCCTTAATATAAACATTTATTAATATTCAATGTTTATGCAGATTATACTAAATTTTGTTTGCAGTCTTCACTCTCTGTAACACCTTCATAGCTAGAGACACTTAATTGAAAATCAAAGATAAGGAGAAAATTGGAGCCACACATTTAAAAGATAGAATATAAAGTTGAAATTAGGCATTGGATAAAAAAGTTGTAAATGGGATGAAGGTGGCATAAATATTTTGTGGGAAACTATCAAAAGTTTGTCACCAGTGTGAAAATTGGAAGCATTTTAATTAGGTGGTTCTGATAGAATGTATCAGTGAAATAACAATATTAAAATATTTTATAGTTTGGGGCAATTATTAAGTTCAAGGTTCTTTTGCTGTCCAAATATTCTCTTAAATAAATCAAGTCTGTGTTGTCTATGGTTCTGAATTAGTTGGAAGAAAAAAGATCTATTTATTTTCATTTATCCTACAAGGTGAAAGGGCTCTCAGTGATTCTGACTAATAGAATAACCTAAACAAAATTAAAGAGCTTCTGTAAGTTTGTTCACAATAAAATATTTTTTCTACAAGTATATGTTCACAGTAATGCCTTCACCCACTATGCCCTTCTGGTCTGATGGTAGAGCAAGAATATTCTCACTTTCCATGACTTATTTTTTTAAAGATAGTAATTTCAACACAGCTTAGAAATTTTCCAAGAGTCCTTTTAAAATACAGTTGTAACTTACATTTTATTAGCAAAACTATTTCAAGGAATTATTCCACATTATGAGACATCATTTATTTATCATCGCTGTTCTTATTCTTTTTGGTATCATGTGGCATTAACTGGAATGTTATCTTTGTTACCACATAATACTTAAATGCTCAAAGGCAAGGCCTTTGAAATCAGCTGGGATATATAGTGTTTCATATTTCTATCTTTTGCTGGGTGATTATCTTGCACTAATGCAATTGAATCAGTTTGCAGGATTTTTTGAAAATCACAGTGCTACATGTGATTTGGAAAAAAAAAAGCTAATTTTAAAAACTTTTTCTTATGTTAATTTTAAAAACCAGTAGAGAACCAACTGCTGTGAAAATTAATTGATGAGCTATGCCAGTCTGTCTTTATTTTGCCCTTGAATGATACTGCACTCTGAGAACATATGACAAACAAATAATACAAATGATACCAAAGAAATAGTAATATATCTGCTGTTTGGCTAAGCAGGCAGAGAGATAATTTCATTCTTTTCCTGTAGACAATTATCCCAGTTCTTCTTAAATAATTTTTTAAAGTTGCTGATCCTAGTAAGTAGCAGTGTTTGAAGGTTGCTATGAGATGAGATTCTATTATGTCACATTTGCCAAGTTATTGTCCTTGTTATTTCTCCTGCATCATGCGAAGCATCACATTCAGAGATCTGTTACACCCGAAGTTCCGAAATTCCACAGCTGCATTACACTGCATAAAATTATACAAGAGGCAGGGATGTGGAGTTTGTCCTGTCTGCATTTGAATCTTTGCCTTGCCCTGCCATTTCTCCGCTTGTGAAATGTTAGTGGCTGTATCTCTTTCCTTACTTGTAAAATGAAGATAATGGCCCTAATCA
The DNA here is from genome assembly GCF_048565385.1 of Saimiri boliviensis. NCBI lineage: Eukaryota > Metazoa > Chordata > Mammalia > Primates > Cebidae > Saimiri > Saimiri boliviensis. The sequence continues at coordinate 118,679,787 of NC_133453.1, forward strand.
CATGCACTGGATTCAGATGAAGAGTAAAAAAGTAGTATGTGCTAAGGATCCAGTCCATAGAATACACTCAATAAATAGTAGTTACAATACCATTAATCATTAGCTCATTAGCACTATAATTTTACAGTAAAGAAAAATCATAGAAAAAAAAGGATACATTCTTTCTATGGTATCCTAAAACTCAGTGCAGTGGCAGTGCATGAACAGATTTGTAGACAATGAATGGACTGAAGACTCCAAATATGCCATTCAAGTTGTTTTGCCATAAATGATCTCTAGTCTTAAAAATCAAAAAACAAAGAACAAAACAAAAAAAAAAAACCAGGATATTTGACATGAACACCATGAAAGTATGATTTCATTTTGATATTTTGATCCCAGGATTTAATTTTGGAAGTTAAAATTATTTTTTTTCTTTACTGACCCCCTCAAAAGAGCTTTTTCTTAGGACAATATATGTGCAGAGCTAAAAAACATTCTAGAGAAATAAAACATAAATTATTGTCTGAGCACACTTTTGGTGAGACTTCTTTTTCCCTCTGAGGTCACCCACATTGGGCTGGATAGCTCTGAAATATATTAATATAACAACAGTTACAAAACTGAGTAACTAAAGGGTATTATTCCCACTGCCTTTAAATGGCATCATATGTGTTTGCATGTGGAATCCATGTGGCTACATTTACACTACACTACAGAAAGCTGACTTTGTTATGTAACAAATCTATGTGCTTAATTAAAACACTGGCTTATGTGCAGTTAAGGGAATAATGAAACCTAATAATGGGCTTTTTGGAGATCAGAAACTAGGCAGATTCTATATCTGTAGTCTGTAGATTCTGTGTTTCGAGTCTCACTCAGGCAAATGGAGTGGATGCTATGAGAGACTAAAGCCCCACAAAACTCTTAGCCCTATGTGCGTGCCTCAGAGGGTTATCAATTGGCTCATATTTGTCTTCACTTCCTGATGATTTCTGAAAGCTAGAAATGCTTGAGGTCATTTGTCTCATTTAATTTTCTATTCCCAGCCCAATTGCATGTGCCAGGAGACATTAAACAAGCACTCAGAACTCATGGACAGAGAGCTTCATTTGTCTTGCTTCAGATGTTCATGTCTCCCACTCTTCACTGTCTTCTCATTTCCACTACAAAGCCACACTTCTCTTTCTGGTTTGACAAGCACATAGATTTGTTTCATAGCAAAGTCAGATTTCTATTACATGGCTGTAGTATAGCGTAAATATCGCCAAGTGATTCCAAACTAGGGTTTTTATTTATGTATTTTTTATGAAGATAGTCATTCATCTGGCAAACCCTGGAATATGTTTTCTTTTATGTTCTCATTGTACCTAAATCCGTTCCTCTACTGCAGTTGTCTTTGACTCATGAGTAGTTTAAGCAACCAAGTATTGAAAAACGTGTTCCCATTTCCATAATTTTATGGGAAATGTCAACCTTCTATTTCACTTTATGATCACCTTGAGATCAACTAGAGGTATCATTATTTCAGAGTATGAACAACATAGATAATACAATATTCAGATCATGAACCTGTGATTCAGCTGAAAGAGTAAAATCTTGCCTCTTTTGTTTATTAATTGTTTGACCTTAGCCAAACTCTCCAGGATTGCAAAAACTGTCTTTGTCTATAAAATGGAGTAGCAATAATATTGATTTTATTGAGATGTGGCCACGGGTAGAACAGATAATTTATATGAAGTCCTTGTTTCTTTGTCATGGAGAAAGAGCTCAAAATGTTAACTATCATTTTGATGATCATTGTGGCTTTTGTTTTTAATTTTAATCTTTCAGAGGCTTGATTATTTGATAAGAATTTTAACTGTAAGCACTTCTATCAGTTTCTATTGCTGATAGTCATTGAAGTAATGATCTTGTCTCACTGTCACTAGTTCAATTTTTCATGAATGTTTAAAAGAAAGATTTACATTTTCACTGTCTCGATATAACAGAAGCATCTGCTCAAGAAGTACCAGTCTGTATACTGACTGTATTATTGTGTATTAATTGCAAATGTTTTTCCACCAGACTATATTTTAGACATCCATTTTTTTATCACACTTTCTTCAGATAAGTAAGTTGATTAATACCTATTCCATCACCCATCATGTCCAGTCTCAAATGGCCTTTGCTTCTCTGCACCTGCATAGCAACGTGGTTCTATTTATTGTGCTTGCAGGTGCAAGGCCTTAAGCACAGAAGTATGATTCTTTTGTCAATAAGTGTTTGCCCTGTAATGACATAGAATAAAATACAGTATTATGAAACTTATTCATAATAGGAGATAGATAGTTTCGAGATTTAAGGATATTGTTTCTCAATTTGAATGTATTTCTAACACTATAATAATATTGAGTTAAGTTTAGTTATTGGGCCATGTAAAATACCTGTGACCAACAAGGGTCAGAAGTAATTTGCTTTTTGTAGCATGGAAGCTGAAGCTTAGGAAAAATCGTGACTTTCTCTAAGGCAAAGGGTTAGTAAGTGCTGTGAGCAGACTAGAGTCAGGCCTTGGTAATAAGCTCTGTGAAGATTCTGCTGCTGTACCATGCCACCACTTAAGTGCATTTTAATGATAAACATTCTCTTCATCTTGGAATTGTTGGTGGATCCATATCAAGGATATATACTGACAAATGTCCCACCCCATTTGTTAAAAAATGGCTTGAGTTGCTCTATCCCACAATTTTGGAAAACTGTTTCTCTTCATAAATTGGCTATGATGCATCATAAATTTAAAATATTTTAGCTGACAATCACTGCTTCCAATAATATATGGTTAACCTATATGAAATAGCCATGCTTCTTAGTATATTACAATGTAAAGCCTAAGAAAATAAAATATAATATAAAGCTGAATTAACCAAAATCTTTGAAATAAATAATTAGAATATAGTAAGTAAAACCATGTACAAATACATGATTAAATTTTTACTACTTATTTGGATTAGCTTACACCGTACTTGTTGAATCTGCAAATATATAGTTTGGCAAAGAGGATGTTTTTAGTTGAATACTAATAATTTCTTAAACAGCTTCAATTTTGAAAATTGCAGCATTGTGTTGTACTTTATGCAGTAAATGAAAATGCTATTAAGAAGAGAATTATTCTCTATGCTTTTGGTAAAAACTTGAATGCAAGGTGGAAAAATGTAATGCTTTGGGTGGCACTATAGCTCTGCCTTAGTTTAGGAACAATCATTATTTTTCTTATGAACCTCTTTGGCAAAGTTGGTAATAGGCTGGTGCAAAAGTTATCATGGATTTTGCTGTTGAAAGTAATGGCAAAAACCATGGTAACTTTTCCACCAACCTAACACTCTTAAACACTAAGTGCTTACAACATGCTTTTTTAATTGTAAAATTTACTAAAATCTTCATGTGCAAAGTATGAACTGGATGCAACATGGTCCCATCCATATATTTATTCCACAGAGGGTATTTAGTGACTTATATGACCCTCCCTTTCTAAGCCTCTCCTGCCTTCATGTGGTCTTCTATCCAAGTTTTTCAGGCTAAAATCCTCCACATTTTTGAGAGATTTTCTCTCTAAACAGAAGTTGGTGTCACTTTGTATCAACATTGGTCTTCAGCCTGACATCTCTAAGGCTCTGCTCCCTTTGTACTTGTTGCTTCGGTAGGCCATGAGGCAGGGATCCATGAAGCAGGGGAATCTGAGCCACTCAACTCCATTCAATTTATGTAATAACAGGAAGTAGAGCGTCCATGATTTTCTTTCCTATATTACTTGTTAAGTATACGTACATCGTGAAAACACGCATTTGCTTTTCTAAGGGACATTGGAATGTAACCACATGTCAGGAAAATTATGTTTATCACATTAGAGGTGTTGTAGCATCAATACATGTTACAACAGCGAAAAAAAAATGATCTTTCCATTATGCTATAGAGAAGCCAAGGGCATTTCCTGCTTTGTCTGAGATGAACTTGCCATTTAAAGGAGTACTATACCCATCAATTAAACTACAAAAGGGACCATATTGGGAGAGATGAATTGTCCTTTACAGAATCCTTTTGTTTCTATTTTCTCTTTTTGCAAAAATAAGGATAAATTTTACTTCATTTATTTTCTCTGCAAATATCTCAATGACAAAGAGACACTACAAATAATATGCAATGATGATCTTAGAAAGAAATGGCAATTTCTCTGATGTCTGAAGGTCAGGAGACCTTACCAAACTGAAATTCTATTATTACAAGAAAAAAATCATAAATCAGAATTATGAAAATATAGCTAACTTTGTATTCAGAGAGAACCAAGTTCATATCCTGGCTCTTCGTACAACTTACTGATTTGATGTATTTGTAAATGGCTTCACCTTTTGAAGCATCCAGTTTTCTCAGCAGTAAAATGGAACAAACAATACCTGCCTTGTCATACAGTTATCAAAGGTACTCACATAAGTACCTGGAGTGTTGGCCACATTTTAGACTCACAAATGAGAAGGATTTTATCTGCGGTGCAGGTCACAGAATGTAAATAAGTCATATTCAGTTAATTATTCATATGCAACATTTTCATCTCAATGGTTCTACATAAATCAGGAACTTACTTCTTCCTAATTCATAGGCTGTTTTTTTGCAGAGCCTTAATAAGGTAACATATCTGAAAATGAAAATACCTTAAAAATATGTTAATTCTTATTTTTTGAAGGCTTTTTCTATCTGATATCATATTTAACCTTCATGATTTCTGTGAACTATGTAGGACAAATGGTGTTAATCTTATGTTATAGAAAGCAGAGATGTCTCAAAGTCAAGATGATAGTTTATTCAGGACTAGAGTCCAGAATATTAACTCTGGCCTTTGTATTATTTCCATTCTTAAGTGTTCTTTTTGCTTTTGCCTATTTTGTTGATGTATTGAAATTCCTCTTTCATTTACTCTTCAGTGAAATAATTAAAATCCTTTCCTCCTTGCTCTCTGCTCACATTCCCCAATGAGCAATGAGCTCAGCTAGTGGTGTACCAGTTTTGGAGAAAATATTTGGCAAGGAGGGATATAAACTAGATTTGATAGATTGACTTTTTTCCATTAAATCATGGCCTTTGCTAAGTTAAAAACAACCATAAGGCCAGGTACGGTGGCTCAGGCCTGTAATCCCAGCACTTTGTGAAGCTGAGGCAGGTGGATCTCTTGAGGTCAGGGGTTCAAGACCATCCTGATAACGTGGTAAAACCCCATCTCTACTAAAGATACAAAATTAGCTGGGCTTGGTGGTTCATGCCTGTAATCCCAGCTACTTGGGAGGCTGGGGCAGGAGAATAGCTTAAATGCAGGATATTAGCTTGAACCCGGGAGGTGAAGGTTGCAGTGAGCCGAGATTGTGCCATTGCACTCCAGCTTGGGCAACAAGAGCAACTCTTCATTTCAAACAAAAAGGGAAAAAAGAAAATAACAAACAAACAAAAAAAGTGTGTAAGTACAACAAACTAAGATAGCAGCCATGTACTTCCCTTTCTGCCAGAGGCTTTAATTTGTCAATATATATCCTCACAATACATAGACCTCAAGTAGAGTGTTAACAAAATGCCCATTCTGAGTGATTAAAAATATTTTTATTGGAATAAAGGTGCCATTTAAAATAAATTCTGAACTTTCTGTTAACAATGGCAGACAAAAGTCTCCTCTCCCCACCTTTTGTTTTTGTTGGCATTGTATAGTATAAAAAAAAATGAAGACAAGCAGGCAAAAAAAAAACTTTAAAGAAAAATGTACATTGTACATACCCATATCTCAGGAATCTAATCAATAAAAAAGATATTTTAAACATTGTACAAATCATATCACAAACTTCTTCTCAGTGACAGTGCACGATTCAGAGGGGCTCAGAGAACTCTTTTATCATTATCACTTCATAGCCATAACTTTGAGCAAGTTAGTTATTTTCTGTGCCTCAGTTTTTTCACATGTAACTGAGTATAATAACGCAGGGCATCTCAGGTAGGGGCTATGAAGAAGGAGTCCTCACATGAAGGCTGCATGGAACAGTATCTGCCACGTAGTCAGACACAATAGTTAATTATGTTTATTCTTCTCTCCCATAAAGAAGAATAAAGCATAAGTTTTTCCAAGGAACTCATAATTTGAGGAGCAAACTAGTAACTCTAGTTTAGAATAAAATACTTGGTTAAAGGAAGGCAGCTGCTAGGAAGTGGCTGAGCACTGTTAAATGTCAGACAGTGTCAAGCAATACAGAGCAGGGTGAGGAAGGCTGCAGGCACATCATCTCTGTAAGAAGCAAGCTACTGGTTTGACAAAACAGAAGGAACATTTTCTTGCTTTCAGTAAATCACCACATAAACTACTTTGATTAAGGAAAGAGAGTTGGAGATGGAAGGAGTCTTCACTTTGAGTATTAGAGACTTCCTGCTAGCCCAGAGTACAGTCATACCTACCAGGTCAAGTGATAATGTGAAAATTAACAATCAGTAGACAAACATTTAAACTCCTGTGACCAATAATTTACTCAACACTATTTTCTTAACTATCAAGCAATAGAAAATACCTCCACATAATGAGTAATAAAAAAATAGATCATAGCAATTTTTACTGATATCCAAAAACTAAACAATCCAGATGCCCATCAATAACACAATGAATAAATAAACTCTTGTGTATCCAGGCAATAAAATACAACTCATCAACAACAATGAGTGAACTACTAATGCATGCAACAAAGATGAATTAAGAAAATTAGTCTGAATAATAAAAACCAGACTCACAAGAGAATATGTTATATAATTCCATTTTTATGAAGTTCAAGAACAAATTAAACTAAGCTATAGTATGCTAAATTAAAACAGTGGTTACCCTGTAGGGATAAACTGGAGACTGACTTTCAAAGGACAAGGGAGAAATTTCTGAGATGATGGAAATGTTTTGCATCTTGATAGGAGGTTAGTTCATGGATACATGCATTTATCAAGATTGATCACATTATAAATTTTATATAACTCTTAAGATCTTTAATTTGTACAGTATGCATTTGTACTTAAGGTATTAAAGAGGGAAATCAAAATATTTAATAGTTTATAAACAACACACTGAAAAGAGAAAAAGTTACCTGAAATATCAGAGCCAGATACAGAATGTATATCAGAATATATATACTAAGAAAAGATAATAAGCTTTATAATATTTGGATTAAGGTTTTGTTTTTCCAATGATCAAATAAAATTATGGAAAGATTTTCACAAAATTAAAAGACAGAGAAAAATTGGTCTCTTTAGTGTAGAAATTCAAAGAAAAGGTGCAGTGTCTCAAAGGAGAAATTACAACGTTGGTGGAAAAGGAAGAGTAAAATGGATAAGATTAGGAAAAAATGCAAAGGAAATATAGTAGTATTTCAGAAACAAGTCTGCAGATATGACTGGAGAAATAGAGGACAGACTTGTGCCAATGAACAAATGAAATAAATATTAAAGAATTATGGAGTTGGGGGACCACGAGAGACCCTAACTGGTACTCCTAAAAAAGAGAACACAACAACAAAATATAGAAAATGTTCCAAGAAATATATGAGAAGAGCTTTCTAGAAGTTAATGAAGGGCTGAACTTACAGATTGAAAGATCAAATTGTCTTTATGTTAGGAAAATAATAATAATAAAAGTATGAAAAATATAAGGCTATCTTGAAATAAAGTTATTTTCATCAAGTATAAACATAAAATTCTATAGCCATCAAGACAAAAATAAATTAAATTTTCATGCTGAGGAACAGCATGAAAACCTTGAATTTCCTCAAAGAAACATACAATGCAAAAAAACAAAGATAGCATCAAAATAGTCATCTGAGAAAGAATGCATTTTCCAAGACTTTATATCTATACATGTTTTTAAAAACAAAGTAACTTAGAACTATTATCCAAACGTATAACATTAGGAATATAGATTCCATGAGTCCTAATCTCACAACAGAAGGTGATATCATGTTCTCCATCAGTAGTTAACTTACGTTTGCTATCATCCTCCTCTTAAATCTTTCTCAAGAGATGCTAACATTTTGCAAAGGATATTCAACCCATTTTTATTGAGGATTCTTACCTCCCAACTAAATGCAAATATTTCCCAAACAACTCCTAAACCTTAGTAAAAGGAGTCTAAGAAATCTATTACTAATGAAAAATGTCGAGAGAAAGAGGAAGAATAACCTGAGACAATGGAACTTCTAAAATGAAAGGGAACAGCTGGGCATAGTGACTCACATACGTAATTCTAGTGACTCCAGGGGCTAAGGATAGAGGATCACTTGAGGTCAGGGTTCAAGATCATCCTGGGCAACATAGCAAGACTATGTCTCTAAAAAAATTAGCCAGGCATGGTGGCACATACCTTTAGTCCCAGCTGAGGTGGGAGAATCTCTTGAGCTCAGGACCTTGAGACTGCAGTGAGCTATGATGTTGCCACTGCACTCCAGATGGGACAACAAAGTGACATCCTATCTCTAAAACAATAATCATGTATCTAAAATAAACCTAGAGGAAGAAACAGCAATGACATTAAAGAAAGAGGCCAGTGGTATCAAGGTAAATTTTTCCCTTTGATATTTATGTCTTGTAAAGCCATAATCTTCACAGTACTCTTGAAAAGAAACTGAGGCCCTCCTATGAATAATGTTATCTGACTAGGTGGGCTTACAACTGGAACTGAAACTCAGCATTGCTTTGTCTAGTGCACAGTGCAATGTTGTTAAGCCTACAGCTTTGAGTATCAAAATGTGCAACTCTATTGGCTGAAAAGAAGCAAAAAAACATAAGAAAACAAAATGCAGCTTTCTACTGCATAAGCAGCCATCCAACTCTCTTAGAACTCATGTTCTATCCTGGAGCAGAAGTCCCTTGTCCCTGATTTCAACATAGCTGGAAAGGGCAATCCCCTTCATACTGCTGTGTTTTCTCTGCTTTCTCAGAAGTCACAGGCAGCACATTAGCCCTAATGCAGGTACAGTCTGTAAGAATCAAAGAAAGAGACAAGAAACATGAAGTGTAGCTTTTCAGTCAACAGGGACAGGTTTATTTTAAACAAACCTGAGAGGAGTGGCTGGCCAAATTAGGTCAGAGCCACACTCTGTTACGGACTAAGAGTTCTTAAGGATTTAGGTGGGAGAGTTTATTAGAGGTTTGGACTGCTTCTGTGTCTCTTAGTTGTGCTTATCTGGGAGGGAGAGTTGTGTGTCTATTCCCATACGTCTTCCTGTAGCTGCATGGAATATCCCCCGAGTCTGTTTTTAGCTTCCCTGTCTTGGTGCATCTGAAGGGAAAGGAATGTGCTTATTAAGGCCCACTGTTTCACTGGGGCCCATTGTATGAGGTAAAGTTTGGCAGTTATCCAGGAGACTTTCCCCCTGCTTCCTTCTGTGCCCAGGATGTCTTACCTGCGTTTTGCTGTCTGCTCTTTCTGGCTGCTTGTAGTTAGAAGTGATTCCCTTGAAATGCATGAGGCTAGAAAGGGAGCTGGAACTTAAAGTGGTGGTGTTTGTTCGAGATGATGGTGCTCCTGTTCTGTCACAGCCCAGGAGGGTTGGGGAGTCAGCATGATGAAGGGTGTCTCTTTACCAAATGTGAACTCAGCCTTCCTTATTTCAGAGGTAAGTTTCTCAGCATCCCCTTTGCTCTTGAATTCCAATAGCCCACAGGGAAAACTAAATGACAAGATATTATCGGACTTTCTCCTTTCTCTTTCTGTCTCCCATCCCTCACTTACGCATCCTAAAATCACCTCCAAATAAGCTACCAACAGGAAAATTCTTGCTTCAGGGGAACTGAGATTAAAATATACACTTTCAGGATCTATAAGTTAGGTGGTCCTGGGAGCAGAGAGTCACAACCAGGAATATAATATTAGGACTTAATGACTGGACTTATCTACAGGTCTTATGTGACATGAATGCCATGAGGAAGGATCAAGTTACTGGAACAGTCCCAGTGAGGCAGCTATTCTTCTTGCGTTAGATTATAGATGACTTTCCAGCTTAAATAAAACATGAGGTAACCTCTAAATAGATTAGAAAATGAAAGAATATAAATGCCTCCAGTTTTCCAGGAAATGCTATAGCATAGTCAGAATGACAAGGCAAGCTCTGACATTAGCCCTGGCCCCTTCCCACAGAGAGGGGACGTGATATCACTGGATTGCATAAAACGTCTTCTCTGTTTGAAGCAATGAAATGACTGCTAATGGTGACTACTTTCTGAAACAACAAATTAATGAGATTGCATTTAAAATTCTTTCCCCAAATGCCTTCAGTTTATTTTCTCATTAAGCAAAGGTCTTGGGGTGGCAGCTGTGACTTTGTTGGGTTAATGATAGTTGAACATGAAAAAGGGATTTAGACTTTGAGAGGATGAAAGGATGGACACCTGGGAGATACAATTGTAGGCGAACAATTCTTTCTGATGATCTGTCCACCCAGGAAAGTGCAAAAACTGTTTTATTTCTGGTAAAATCGCTTTTTAACTTTTACTTTATGTTTTTTTCTACGTTTTTTTTTTTCTTTCTGATCTATGCAGAGCTCACTCCCCAAGGAAAAGTTTAGTTCAGGCATTCACACCCCGATCTTTTATGGAGGAAGTGTAAAGGGTTTTGATTGAACTTTGAGGGCAGCCAGGTTCCCTCATTATTATGCCAGCAGGTCTTAAGGGATGCATAGGCGGTGGTGTATCTTGATTCAAGGGACTTTTCACATAAGCCTGTTTTAAAAGTATGATGTCCTCACCCAGGGCTCACTGACTTCTCCCATCCACTCTGCCAGGACCATCAGGGTCAGAACAAAAGCAAGCTGGCTCCAAGTGGAGTGGCTGTGCAACATTTGAATTTCCATGAGATGGAGAGACCATACTTTTCCATGTTTTGAATGCCAAACACTAACTTTGTATAACATCTTAATTTGTGGTATACTTTCCTATTCATATAGAGTAGAAATGAAAATTATTTCTGAAGACATGGAAGCTTAAAGTTTAAATAGCAAGAGTAAAATTTCAGTGCTAATAAGGGGAAAGCTAAGATTTGAACTCTTGTTATCTGACTTTAGAAATCAATGTTATTTGTCACATGGTGCCTAAAAAGGGGCTTTATTTCATAGATTTTCAACAACTATGAATTGTCTGAAGAATCATCTCCAATCTCTTTTATGACTCATAATTCTCTCATGAAGTTTGCAGAAGGAAAATGAATACTAGGGAAAACATACTTGTACCAGAAACAGCATCTAAGTTTGAGAAAGAAGAATAAAAATACATCCTGTATTTCTAATAAAAATTTATACAATTTGAACATCATTGCTAGCTGTCAATGACCACAATTTTAAGAACAGGGCAATTTATTTGTAATACATTTATTGAAAATGTTTAAATATATTTTATAATAGAACTTATTATCATTTACTGAATAGAACTACTTTGAACTATTTTAATAAATATATCTGGAGATTGATATGGTTTGGCTTAGTGTTCCTATCCAAATCTCATCTCAAATTATCGTCCTCATAATCCCCATGTGTCGAGGCAGGAACCTGGCATGAGATGATTCAATCATGGGAGTGGTTTCCCCCATGCTGTTGTAGTGATACTGAGTGAATTATCAGGAGATCTGATGGCTTTATAGGCATTTGAAAGTTTCTCCTTCACATACTCTCCTTTCTCTGCTACTGGCTTGTGAAGAAGATGTCTGCTTCCCCTTTCACCATAATTGTAAGTTTCCTGAGGCTTCCCCAGCCATGCAGAACTGTGAATCAATTAAACCTCTTTCCTTTATAAATTATACAGTCTCAGGGAAGTTCTTTACAACAGTGCAAAAATGAACTAATACATGTGAAAATTCTGAAAATGGGAGTTATCCCTACCATCCATATGCCCATTTCACCTAGGATAGACTTAGGCATATAATACTTATTGAATAAATACTTGTTAATTGATTGCAACTCATTGAAATGTAGGATCAGTGGTATGTGGTAGATGAAATGATGTATGTCAGGGAAGTATACTGCTTATTATGTCAGTAGATTACTGAATAGGAAATGCCTTACATATCAATGGTGTTTTGCTATTATAAAAATGGAGACTATCTGTTCTAATTCTTTAATAAGTAAAGTACTCAAGTGGCAACAGGATGGATTAATAAGATCTATGGGTTGAAATACAATGAAAAGTTGTAAAATATCCCTAATACAAGATGAAGATGAAAAGTATGGCTTTTTTGAATTGTTCATGGACAAAAGCCCAAAAATGTCCTAAGCTAACTTTTTCTGGTTGACTACAGTTTAGTAAGAGTTGACTACTTCTTAGTTGGTCAACTCCACCCTCTTTTGTGTCTTGAAGTTTGTGTGGTCTGTAACAACGGACCTTTTTGCCTTCTTATGTTTGATTGGTGTGAGCCAATGGGAGGCAGTTGCTGGAGGTTTGGGGTAGGAGAAATAATGCATGGCTGTTCCTCCAGCTTCCTCCTGCAAAGTGATCTGCTTCCCTTTCCTGAAGACTACAGCTCCTCCAAGGTCACTCTCCGTCCTCCGTTGCCCTAGAGAGTAAGTGCCTGGCAGTGCTGCTAGTCTGCTGATTCCAGGAAAGGAAGAAATTAGGCAGCTGGCTTCTAACCCACTTCCTTTCCTTTCATGATAAAACGTCCCTTGGAAAAATAATAAAGGCAGAAGACCTGATCTATTCCTCAGGTAAACATGATAATCAACCTCCTGGTAACTAGACTAAGGGTATGGAGTGCTTTAAGCGTGATCATTTAGGATTACTTTAGGTGAAGAAACCAATAATCTACAGATTTATGGTCCAAGACCATAGCTCCCTTGAAAAGTAATGTGAATCATGTAGTTATCTGGGAAGAAAAAAAAGATGTTCAGCTGCTCCATGCTGTTTGAGAAGGTACTTTACTTAAAAACATCGTATTTCAATCTGGACCAGGTAAGGATCTAAGACAATAGAGCTGATACCCAGGATCACTTTGTCTTTCCCATGTGTCCTCAGTACCTGAATCTTCATGTGATCTCTGACTAATGTAAGTGTAATTTCACCATCTTTTCTTTGTGTCAGCCCAGTTTTTCTAAATTCTATTAGATGTTCCTTAAACTCTTGCCAAATACCCAGTTTGAATGTGCCATGGCTCTCTAGCTAGTATCCAGATTAAAATGGTATTATTTCTTGTCAGCATTTTAAAAATATTGATGTTAATTATTTTATTTATTTTTTTATTTTAAATGGCATAATGTAGCAATGCAAGCACCTAGCTTGTTTCACCAGTTAAGCAACCAATCAACCAATAATTTATGTGTAATATCAATGTCCAAGACTATTTTCTTAATTCTGTGGTCACTAATAAAATGGACCTTGTATCTCCATCTTATTCAGGAAATGAGACACACAGATTAAATAAAAAGGTAAGTAGCAGTACAAAAATATGTGCTAAGTACAAATTATCATGAGCATTGACAGGATTTCCTATTTAAAAAATTGTGAATAATACTTTTTGCATGTATAGTTCACATTTTTTGTCCATTCATCAACTGATGATCATTTAGGTTGTTTCCATATCTTGGCTATTGTGAATCATGCTGTAATGAACATCAGAGTGCAGCTATTCTGACGCAATATAGATTTCAATTCTTTTGGATATATATCTAGAAGAGGGAATGCTGGGTCATGTGGTAGCTCTATTTTATTTTTTTTTAAGAAGCTCCACTCTGTTTTTCTTAATGGCTGCATCATTTTTACAGTCCTACCAACTATAACATGGATGAACCTGAAGAAAATTATAATGAATAAAATAAGACTATCACAGAAGGATAAATACTGCATTAACCCATTTATATGAGGAATTGAAAAAAAAATGAACTCATAGAGGCACAGAATAAAATGCTGGGCTAAAGAGAGGGGCTAAAGAGAAGGGAAAATGCAGAGTTGTTATTCAATGAGTACAAAGTTTCAAATATGCAGGATAAGTTCTAGAGATCTTCTCTACAAACAGTGCCTATAGTTAAGAATATTTTATTGCGCTTTAAACATTTTGTTAAGAGAGTGTATTTCATATTAAGTATTCTCACCATAAAAACAAGCAAAACAAAGGGGTGTTAGAAACTTTTGGGAATAATGGCTATTATTTCCTTGATTATGGTGATAGTTTCATGAGTATATGCATATTTCCAAGCTCAAAAAGTGTATCCCTTAAATATGTACAGTGTTTATACATTGATTATACCTTAATGTAGCTGATTTAAAATCATGGAGTCTAGAGTTAAACTTTTGTATAGTAAAATCTCTGTAATGTGGGCTTATTATGGAGCCTGAGACAAGTTATCTACTTGTGTAAGTCCTTAATACAAGTAATAATATTGATCTGATAGTATTGTGGTGGAAAATACATTCAATAATGTATTTTTGAATGTTTATGTCATTGACTAGAATGGCTTGGCACATCAGGGAGTCAGCAGATCTTATTCCTTCCTCCCTTCTTGTCTTTCTAGAGGATACTTCCCAGTGGAATGTACACAAAGCAAAACTCAGTGTTTAGTTTGTGTAATGAGATTACCCTCTAGTTTTTCAGCATCTATAAAGTAGGGGCAGTATACCTCTTGCCATTGTTGTGGATGGCAGCTATTGTTCACTCAGGAATGAGTGGCATATGGTGAAAAGGAGCCAGTATGGACACCAAGGATAAAAAAAAAACAGGAAGTGGCAGCATGTGGGGCAGAATAGGGGTGAGAGGAGGAGTGTGGAGAGGAGGCACAAGTCACACAGACCACAGTGGTAAAAGGAAATAAAAGAAGCAATGTGGGGGAACATCCCATTTGGCAGATACTTTCCTGTTCCCAGCATTAGCCAAATGATATGGTTAGGCTTTGTATCACCACCCAAATCTCATCTTGAATTGTAATCCTTCTAATCCCTATCTGTCTAGGGAGAGACCTGGTGGGAGGTGATTGGATCATGGGAGGTGTTTCCCCCATGCTGTTCTTGTAATAGTGGGTGTGTTCTCACATATCTGATAGTTTTATAAGGGGCTCTTTCCCCTTTGTCCCTCACTCTTCTGCCACCATGCATGAAGGTCCAAGTTTGCTTCTTAGACTTCCATCATGATTGTAAGTTTCCTGAGGCCTCCCTAGCCATGCAGAAATGTCAGTCAATTAAACCTCTTTCCTTTATAAATTACAGTCTCAGGTACTTTTTGATAGTGATATGAAAATGGACTAATACAGGAAAAATGGACTAGTGGTATTAAGGTAGTGGGCACTGCTGTAAAGATATCTCAAAGTGTGGAAGTGACTTAGGAACTGAGTAATGGGCAGAGGTTGGAACAGTTTGGAGGGCTCAAAAGAAGACATAAAGATGTGGGGAAGTTTGGAACTTCCTGGAGATTTGTTGAATGGCTTTGACCAAAATGCTCATGTGATATGGGCAATGACGTCCAGGCTGAGGTGTTCTCAGCCTGGAGATGGAGATGAGAAACTTTTTGGGAACTGGAATAAAGGTGACTCTTGTTATGCTTTAACAAAGAGACTGGTGGTATTTTGCCCCTGCCCTAGAGATCTGTGGAATATTGAACTTGAGAGGCACGATTTAGGAAATCTGATAGAAGAAATTTCTAAGCAGCAAAATTTCACACATTCAAGATGTGACCATGTTGATTCTGAAAGTCTTCAGTTTTATACATTCACAAAGAGATGATTTGAAATTGGAACTTATGTTTAAAAGGGAAGCAGAGCATAAAAGTGGAAAATTTGCAGCCTGAGCATGTGATAGAAAAGAAAAACCCATTTTCTAGGGAGAAAATTCAAGTCAGCTGCAGAAATTTGCATTAAGTGATGAGGAGCCAAATATGAATCACAAAGACAGTAGGTAAACCATTTTGAGGGAATGTCAGAGGTCTTTACAGTCTGGAGGCTTAGGAGAAAAAAAGTGCCTTTGTGGCCTTGGCCCGGGCCCTGCTGCTGCTCTGTGCACCCTGGGGTCTTAGCACTCTGCTTTCCAGCTATGGTTAAAAGAGGCCAAAGTACAGCTCAGGCTGTTGCTTCAGAGGGTGCATGCCCCAAGCTTTGGCAACTTCCATGTGGTGTAGGACCTGCAGGCATATAGATGTCAAGAACTGAGGTTTGAAAACCTCAGCCTAGGTATCAGAGGATATATGGAAATACCTAAATGTCTAGACAGAAGTTTGCTGCAAGGGTGGAACCCTTATGGAGAACCTCTGTGAAGGCGGCAGGAAAGGAAAATGCGGAGTTGGATTCCCCACACAAAGGCCCCACTGGGGCACTGCCTAGTGGAGCTGTGAGAAAAGGGCCACCATCCTCCATGCCCCAGAATGTTAGATCCTCTGGCACTTTGCACCTGGAAGAGTCACAGACACTCAACACCAGTCCATGAAAGCAGCCAGAAGGGAGCTGTACCCTGCAAAGTCACAGGGCCATAGCTGCCCAAGACCACAGGATCTCACCTCTTGCATCAGTATGACCTGAATGTGAGACATGGAGTTAAAGAAGACCATTTTGGAGCTTTAAGATTTAATGACTGTTCTGTTTGATTTCAGACTTGAATGGGATGTGTAGCCCCTTTGTTTTGGTCAATTTCTCCCATTTGGAATTGGAGCATTTATCCAATGTCTATACCCGCTTTGTATCTTGGAAGTAACTAACCTGTTTTTGATTTTATAGGTTCTTAGATAGAAGGGACTTGCCTTGATTCAGATGAGACTCTGGACTTGGACTTTTGAGTTAATGCTGGAATGAATGAAAACTCTGGGGACTGTCGGAAGGGCATGACTGTGTTTTGAAATATGAGGACATGAGGTTTAGGAGGGACCAGGGCTGAAATGATATGGTCAGGTTTCGTGTATACACCAAAGTCCCATGTTGAATTGCAATTCTCATAATCCCTACATGTCTAGGGAGAGACCTGGTGGAAGGTGACTGGATCATGGGGGCAGTTTTCTTCATGCTGTTCTGTGATAGTGAGTGAGTTCTCATGAGACCTGATAGTCTCCAAAGGGGCTCTTCTTTGCTTTTCACTTTTCTCTCTCTTGCCACCATGTGAGAAGGTCTAAGCTTGATTCCCCTTTACCTTTTTCTATAATTGGAAGTTTTCTGAGGCCTCTCCAGCCATGCAAAACTGTGAGTCAATTAAACCCCTTTCCTTTATAAATTACCCAGTCTTGGGTATTTTTTATAGCAGTGTAAAGACAGACCAATACATCAAGACATTGGTCAGGGGCAGGGATGACAAAAAACAGTAAAAGTGTGAGGGAGTAGATTAAGGTAGATGAGGGAATACAAAAATAAAAAGGTAGAGACAAAGAGAAAAGAAATAAAAACAAAAATTTTCTCTCATAGATGTTATGCAGTTGACAGAGATGAAAGAAGTACATGAGAAACATATATTAAGAATTATAGAATTTCAGGCTGGGCATGGTAGCTCATGCCTGTAATCCCAGAACTTTGGGAAGTCGAGGCAGGTGGATCACCTGAGCTCAGGGGTTTGAGATCAGCCTGAGCAATATGGCAAAACCCCATCTCCATAAAAAATACAAAAAATTAGACAGGTGTAGTGGCATGTGCCTGTAGTCTCAACTACTCAGGAGGCTGAGGTTGGAGGCTCTCTTGAGCCCAGGAGGTTGAGGCTGGAGTGAACTGAGATCATGCCACTGCATTTCAGCCTAAGGGACAGAGTGAGACCATGTCTCCAAAAAAAAAAAAAAAAAAAAAAAACAATACATAGAATTTCATTTAGTGCAGCAGGAGAATCACTTTGATAAGGATTGGAACCCACTGCCAGCACAGGGGTAAATAAATCCTGAAGAAATATGATGAATCCTCTGTGGATATTATCTTCTTTAACTAAAATCCCAAGGATTAAGAATTTTGATGTGGCTCTTTAGCTTCACAGAGAAATTAGACTAATTTTGGTATCTCTGTATCAGGAAAAAGGTATGAAGACTACACAGAGCATCTTATAAATGATTCTAGTGAATGCATTATGAGAAAGATACATAATAATGCACAGGGTCAAAAGAATTGAAATGTATGAACTGTTGAGACTAACCAGAAGAAAGGAGGAAATGAAGTTGAAATGAGAGGTTAAAAAGTAAATTAATGGCAAGAAAATGGAGCAATACAGTGTTGGCACTACATCAGGGGTTGGCCATTTCTTTTTTCTGTAAAAGGCCACACAGGAAATAGTTTTAACTTTGCGGGTCATATGATCTCTGCTGAAACTACTGTATTCTGCCCTTGTAGTGCAAAAGCAGCCATAGGCAATACGTAACAAATGAGCATCACTATTCCAGAAACTCTTTCTTTACAAAAACAAGTGATGGGTCAGATTTGGCCTGTGGGTCATAGTTTGCTGACTCCTGCACTATGCTCGTATCTCTGATAGAGAAAGAGTGTAGTCACTAACAAAAAGGACTGAAGTATAAAGTCAGGCAGGAAGTTATGCACAGAGGTAGGGCTGGGTAGATACGGTAGATTTGCGAAACACTTCCAATTCCAGGTGATATTCTATCTCATTTATTTAAGAAGTTTAAGTAAAGATTTCTAGGTTGTCTTCCCCCAATCTAACTTAGAAAAATTGCCGTGAATTTGTGGAATCATGTTTCTCACAGGAGGCAAGCAGCCCCTTCTCTATGAATTCTTATGAAAACAACCTAGAGATTTAGGATTTCAATGGACTCTGCAAATTTAAAACTGAGGAAGAGAGGATTAACTGTATGCCATTTGCGACTTCTTCTAGGGGTAACTAATTATATAACCTTCACAGAAAAGAGCTAAAAACCCACCCTAAATGGGCTCAAGAAAGCATCTAAGTGTACCAGGCAGTCAGAAAATGTGCTCCAGGTGTTGAGAACAAGGACATCGCTGAGTCTTCTGCAGAAATGGAATGGTGTGTAACTTTTGTAATGAGAAAGGTCATAGCTATGCAAACCATGAAAGCATGTCAGGTGGGGAAGAAGATAGCCCCATGGGGCCAGCTTCACAGGCCCAGATGAAAGAGCTGGTCACCCCTGGCCAAGTTAATGTAGCTGTAGGGGAAGAGTGAAGCTTTGAAAGTCATTGCCAGGAAGATTTGGAAGTGAAAATTAGAAAGGTGGATTTCAGGTTGTTAACAGAATGGATTCAGAAATAACAAAAGAAGACGCTGTGGTAAATAATACACAGAGCAGGACAAGTTAAGGGTAGGGGAGGTAGAAAGCTAGCTCCTGTTGAGGAAGGAGACAAACAAGAACTATTTTAATAAAAATAAGCTTGTGTGAGAGGCACAGGAGACAGAAGGGGGGAAACAAAGGGAACATGAGGAAAGCCAGTTCAGAAAGACAGGGCTACTACCTTCTATCCCCAGAATAGAGGGCTCCCCAGGAGAGCCGCACTAAGGAAGCCCGGGAGTAAATAGCAGAGAATCTGATCTCAGAGGAAATGGAATCAAGAAGTCAAAAGGAAAATAAAAAGGGGAGTTCAAAGAAAGTCTCCAAAGAGTATTTCAATCAACAGGAAAATGTAGCAGAGCATCAGTGAAAGCAGAAATACATACTCCTGCTAGCAGAGGAATAAAGAACTCTGAAAAAGGGAAAGCCAGGAGATGGGAAGGGAATAAGAATTTATTATGTTAGGTTTGTGAGGAACCAGAATGCAATTTACGTTTTGAAAGATTTGAAGGAGATTTGTTTGCTCTTTGGGAGAGGAATTATAAACAGCTCATCGTCTCATTCAATTCTGGCAGCAGTTCTCTAAAACATATTCTACAAATGTAAGATATTGTTATATATTAAAATGTATGTTGTGAAGTACACACTTGGTGCCAAGTACTAGACTAGTCAATGTGAGAGAAAAAGAGGAGTTAAGTACATGTATAATGGAGAAGTAAATCTATATAATATATGTATATACATATGCAGATACATATATATGCATGTATGATGCATTTGCACACTAGTTCAAAAGGTTAATTGCAATTATGAGTATCTATTAGATACTCAATATGTTTAATAAAATAATTAAACACAGGATGAAAAAGAAATCAACAGTGCAGATGTGTGTCTGAATCATGGTGTACAGTTTGGCTACTAATTTACTGACATGCGGAGGTAGATATCAAAGCCATAAAACTGATTATTTCTCACTGATGGGAATAAGAAACTGGGATGTGAGATTTATGACTGGCATCTTGCTATTTCCAGACAACTAAGTGTCTTTTCTTGGGTGAGGGGAAGCAGTGGAAACATCACTGCTGAAACTCATTTTTAGACATTTTAGTTGTTTTTCTTCAATTGGTTATTTAACTTCTTCACAGAGTATGCATTCACTTTACTGTCTCTGGTGCTATTAGTTTTTTTTTTTTTTATCTCTTTCTTATCCATGGCACAGGAGAAAATTTGGGCTCATCCTGGGAACAGAGAGCTGAGGAGATGGGATAGGATGGGATGGGATGGGCTAGCATAAGATAGGTTAGGAGATTAGGATGGGAAGGGAATGGAAGAGTAGGGAAGGGAATAGAAGGAAGGGCTAGGATAGGACAGAATAGGATG
Source organism: Saimiri boliviensis (assembly GCF_048565385.1). Lineage (NCBI taxonomy): Eukaryota > Metazoa > Chordata > Mammalia > Primates > Cebidae > Saimiri > Saimiri boliviensis. Next base: position 118,700,338 of record NC_133453.1, read on the forward strand.
GGATGGGATGAAATAGGAAGGGCAGGGCAGGGCAGGGCAGGGCAGGGCAGGATAGGGCAGGGCAGGGCAAGGTTAGGATAGGATGGAATAGCATGGGGTGGGATGGGTTGGGATCAGAAAGGAGAGGAGAGGAGAGGAAAGGAAAAGATGATATGGGATGGGACAGGATGGGACGGGACAGGATAGGAGAGGATAGAATGAGATGGGTGGGATGGGATAGGATGGGATGAGATGGGATGGGATAGCATAGGATAAAACAGGACAGGACAGGATAGGCTAGGATAAGATAGCATAGGATAGGATACGGATGATGCCTGCTGTCTTAAACAGAGTCTCATGTAAATACCTCAAAAATTGACTCCCTCTTGATCCTGCCCCCTGCAACCTCAGTGAGACACTCTTACTATTTTGTCTTTCCTTGCTTTTGCTATTAAGATTAATGGACATTGGCTGGGCATGGTGGCTCACGCCTGTAATCCCAGCACTTTGGGAGGCCGAGGCGGGTGGATCACGAGGTCAAGAGATCGAGACCATCCTGGTCAACATGGTGAAACCCCGTCTCTACTAAAAATACAAAAAATCAGCTGGGCATGGTGGCACGTGCCTGTAATCCCAGCTACTCAGGAGGCTGAGGCAGGAGAATTGCTTGAATCCAGGAGGCAGAGGTTGCGGTGAGCCGAGATTGCGCCATTGCATTCCAGCCTGGGTAACAAGAGTGAAACTCCATCTAAAAAAAAAAAAAAAAAAAAAAAAATTAATTGACATTATCCTTTTGTGTAAAAATATAACATCAATTTAACAGAAATAATGCAATATATAAAAGGAACATCTTTTCTTAATTATTTGGACACTGGATAGTAAATATTTCAATCTTCCTTTAATTCATGAAATTTTTTTTTTTTTTTTGAGACGGAGTTCCGCTCTTGTTACCCAGGCTGGAGTGCAATGGTGCAATCTCGGCTCAACACAACCTCCACCTCCTGGGTTCAGGCAATTCTCCTGCCTCAGCCTCCCAAGTAGCTGGGATCACAGGCATGCGCCACCATGCCCAGCTAATTTTTTGTATTTTTAGTAGAGACGGGGTTTCACCATGTTGACCAGGATGGTCTCGATCTCTTGACCTCGTGATCCACCCGCCTCGGCCTTCCAAAGTGTTGAGATTATAGTCGTGAGCCACCGCGCCCAGCCGATATTTAAAAAAAATATTTTTTTCAGCCACACAAATTCATCTCCCTGCTTATCTATTTCCCCTTAACACTGTGCATATCACAAATCAACATCATCATCATGTCTCTCTTTAACTTAGAGAAGAATTTGTCACCTGAGACTGATTTATTTTAAAACTCATCCCATTAGTGGGGTACTAAATGAACCCCTAAAAGATGACGTAACCTACAAAAAAAGAACAGAGAAATATCAGGAATTTCAAATGTGTGATAATGTATGACATAATGTGAGAATGAGAAATATTGCTTAATTTTTAGTAACTAGAGTCCTCTAAACATTATAGTTTACTAACATTATAGATCAGGCATCCCCAAACTTTTTACACAGGGGGCCAGTTCGCTGTCCCTCAGACCGTTGGAGGGCCGCCACATACTGTGCTCTTCTCGCTGACCACCAATGAAAGAGGTGCCCCTTCCTGAAGTGCGGCGGGGGGCCAGATAAATGGCCTCAGGGGGCTGCATGCGGCCCACGGGCCGGGCCGTAGTTTGGGGATGCCTGTTAGATCTTTCTAGGAAACATCTAAGGTATTACACAGATCACTTTTAAACAAACAAAACCCATTAATTAATTAATTCAATAGGTTATTGAACACATACTTGGTACCAGGTGCATTGAATTAAGTAGATCTTATGAGACAATGCCCTTTTTCATGATCTTTCCTTGAGAAACATAAAGATGACTCATAACTGCAATTTAGTTACACACCTTTTATAGAAGTATTGTTATATGAACAAATATATGAAGCATCTTCGGAAAACAACTTCTCAGTATTAATTTTATATTAAAGCATTATAGTAATCATAATGTTGGTGGTTAGCCTTTAATAAAAAATGGGTCTATTCTAGCTCCTTCAGTCACTTGCGGTTTTAAAAAGTCTGTGTAATAAAATATGTTCTCTGAAAAGTTTAAAAGTGTATTTCTTTTTAAATTTTTATATAGATTTCAAATTCCTAAGAGAGAAAGATTTTCATAATGTAATTTTTCAAGACTTTCTCCTCAGAGTCTAAACTGCTCCAAGTTCAAGACAATTTTCTCCCTAATCATATGAATATTTTATGTAACTATAATATTCTATTGTATTAATCTAAATCAAGCTTGCCTCAAAAATTTAAATTTGGGCAGATTCTTCTTTGGACAATTTATCTAATATATTCCTCTAATTCTGAAGGAATATACTTTTCCTGGTGTTCAAAATTTCATTGACTTTCTAAGAATAAAAATGCAAGCAACTCATTATTCTTGCCTATGGGGAAAGGAGCAAGCAGGGATAAAAGAAATCCGAGGGTAATCCCTAAGACTCGTTTTAATGATTACTTTCAACTCCTTTAATAAAGCTTCTGTGTTGAGCCACAAAATGGGCAGACAGTGGGGGCTGCAGGCTCCAGTTTGATCCCTTCTTCCCAGCTCTGGACGCACCAGAACTGAAGGAACTCCTGCGTGAAATGCATAGAGGCAGCACCAGAAGATAGCAAAGGGGAAGCTTTGGGATGAAGCTACATATTAGTTAAATCAATCTTTCTCCCCTCTGTGATTCCACTATGCTTACTTCTAATTCTATCATATCCCTTCCCACACTGAATTGTAGTTAGGTATCTAGGCATCCCACACAGCCTAGATTCATTATCATTGATTCATTCAACGTGTTAACTGAGCATCACCTGTGTGAAAGACACTGGGAGTCATTAGAGAATAGAAATTGAATCTTGTTTGAGCGTGTCTTATTTTGGTGCCTTTAAGTTACCTTTAAAAGGGACAGAAACTTCCATCAGTTCAAAGTGTGGGGTAAAACTGCCATCTAAAGCAGCAGGAAGAATAGAGTTCTTTCCAGGCCCCATGCATGCACTTACTCCAATGTGACATTATGTTTATTTGTCTGTGAGCAGGCTTCATTTGCTGGCCATTCTTTCTGTTCCTTTTCTGTTTTTGTGATAAAGGAGCATAAGCTTGACCTTTTGCTTTAAGGAATTTTTTTCTAATCAGGTATGGGATTTTTTTCTAATCAGGTATGGTAAGACATGCAAACAAGCAAATGATTGTAATGAAGCAAGAAAACTTTTTACATGTATTGATCCCTGGAAACAAGCAAGCACGCCACACTGCACACACAGGACCCCATGGGGAAGTTACAGCACCAGTCAAGAAGCAGAGGGAGTGAGGGATAACCTGGGTAAGAGCCCCTGTTGTGGTTTGAACAGGAAGAAGTGAGAGAGGCAGAGTAAGCATGTTTAGGATTGACTAGTTTGAATAATTTCAGTGGGTTCTGGGGAATAGGGGCTGTCTCCAGTTGTCTGGTACCTGACTCTGGAGTGATTAGGGCAGGGATATAGGGTCTTGAGTATAAGAACTCCATCGAGAGTTAGCTGTGCTGGACCAATGTTGTACAGAATTGTGAAATAATAAATACACATTGTTTTAAGCTGCTAAGTTTGTGGTGAGTTCCTTTGCAGCAATAGAAAAGAGATATATAATGTAACATTATCTAATTCTGTGAGATAACACAACAGATGGAACTTATACTCTCTCTGCTTAGTACAAACTGCTAAAAATAACTTTAGACACATTTAAGAGAGTTCATCTGAGCAAAGAACAATTCTTGAATCAGGCACTTAGACCCAGAAGAGGTTCAGAGAACTCCACCCAGCAGGATGAGCAGCCAGTTTTTATAGGACAGACTCATCTTCTTTCCATGATGTCAACTGATGGTATAGAGAGTGGGTGTAATTTGCATTTAAAGGTGCTATGTACTCAGTTGTTCTCTAGTAACTGCTGCTGAAACCTCTACCTCATTGCAATGCGTCTTCCCCACTCCTTCCTCTTCTTCTCTCTCCACTCCCTTCCTTCTTCCCTTTTTCCTTCCTTCTTCTGTATCTTTTCTCTCCTCTCCCTTTCCTTTTCTTTCTTCTTTTTCCTGGTCATCTGCACTCTGAACTCAGTCTTGCCTATGCCCTTGTTAATACTGCAGAATATCCTGATATGCATAGCAACCTCTCTGACATTAAGGGTCATCTTAATTTTTCAAGGGTACATTCTATTTTGCTAATAACTGCCCAACCAGAGAAAGACCGAGTCATGTATTGAACTGCATACTTTCTCCTGTCCTTTTTCCCTTCCTTCCTCATAATCAACTTAAGCCTGAAGAAAAGACAACCTTTCACTTCTCTTTTGTCTCGGCTTGAGATAGCCCTTAGTACATACAGGCTGCAGGGGCTGGGCTTCACTTTCTGTATTATGCCCAGCTTCTTCGTGGTCAGGCATTAATAGAAACAGTTGGTATATGAGCCAGAGCAGGGCAGTGTCTTTCAACCTTAGTGCTACTGACATTTGGGACTGAAACAGACCTGGCCAAATATCCCCTGGAGGGAAAAATCATCCCCATTTGAAAACCACTTGTTTAGAGATAAAGGTAACTAAAATGAGGGGAATTAAAAATGTATATGTCAATTAGACGTTTCAATTTTAGGCTTAAAAATGCCAAAGTCTGAACAGGTCTTAAACAGTAGAATAGGAAGTCAAATCCCATCTCTACAGCCATGGAGAGTTCCACTACTCATTCATTGTCTAGTTCAGGCCCAAATCTCAGGTAACATTAATATCACAGTAACTTGGAAAAAGCAAGTACAGGCTGGGAGAAAGAGAGCAACAAGAGTAAATTCACCAAGCTCACAACTTTTCTGAGTATCTGCCCATTCTTATGAGGATCACATCAGACTGCATTAGTTAGAAATGGCTCCTGCAGATAAGGAGGGCAGAGTGTAGGTAGGGAGCACTTAGAATCTCAGCATGCTTGATTATATGAGACAGCACTGCTGGTGAATCAAGAGGCACTTCATTCCCCACAAACATAAGAGAAAATTGGCATGCCTCTGATGATGCACAAAGCATGAATGTACGTTATACAAAGCAATTCTTATGTCTTTAGCAGCAACAAAAATGTTTTACACAAAATGCTCTAATTTTTTAAAAGAGCACTTTGTGAATTATTTGCATGCTAGAAACTTGAAACGTAGTCTAAGGAAAAGTGTATGATGTCATCTCCTCTGTCTCAGCTCCCAACACCCAGCACAGGACCTGGCAGTGAGTAGGGATTGACAAACTTGTATTTAGTAAATTCATGCTGGCCTTGTGTCACTTTCTCTTGACGTTCTGTCAGCAGCCACATATGATGTCCTGCAGTTAGGATTTTCTTTTTTTTCCCTACTGTTTTTATTTTTAAAAATGAAAGTCTGACTCCTAGGTGAAGAGTTCCATCTTTGGGCAAGTAAAAGCATCCCATATGAGTGACAGCCTAGGAGAGTTAGCTGAAGACAGAACGGGTGGGAAAGGTTGAAACTTAATTAGCAAGCTGCATCTGCAGAGGAACACTTACCAGTGATGAAAAGTGAGCTCTGAAACTACACAGACTTGGGTTCAAATGACATCTTCATGATTCACTGGAAAAGTTACTTAAATTCCCTCCGTTTAGATTCTTTTGTAAAATGGATCATCTTTAGTGTTTAGTAATGTCACAAAGCTTATTAGAATTAATATAAAGCAGTTGGTATATTGCTATTACATAAACAGTAATTTTGGAGTATCTAATTATGATCTAATAAATTTTCAATAAATATTTGTTCTTATCATTTATGGATAATAGGGGCTTATTTATTTATTTATTGAAACAAACTCTCATTTTGTTGCCAGCTGGAGTGTAATGCCATGATCTTGGCTCCCTGCAATATCCCCCACCTGGATTCAAGCAATTCTCCTGCCTCAGCCTCCAAGTAGCTGGGGCTACAGGCATGTGCCACCATGCTCAGCTATTGTTTTTTTTTTTTTTTTTTTTTTTTTACTCTCGGTAGAGACAGTATTTCACCATGTTGGTCAGGTTGGTCTCAAACTCCTGACCTCAAATGATCTGCCCACTTGGCCTCCCAGAGGCTTATGATTTTTTCCAGTCTCTAGTAGGAGTAAAGACTGCACCCACCTTCCACAAGCAAGTACAAGCAATGCATATCCTTTCTGAGCATTGCTGCCGGAGGGTCCACAGGGTACCAGGCCCTCTTCATAAATGGTAAAATTCTTCTGTGTTCCAGGTTAAAGATTTAAGCTAGGGATGGCAATGAGTTTTCAACTTTCAGGTCAACACTGAGCTATTGAAGGTATTTCCTAGACTATATTTTTGTAAGGCTTCCAAAGACATTCCTTTGGAAAAGAAGTCTGGTTCATTGGGAAAGAAGTCCTATGAAGGATTAAGAATGCCTGTGGTAAGCAAAAGAGGAGGACACATGAGGATGAAGTATTCTCCATCTTTGAACTTGCCTATGGATCTTTGTATATGATGACTGATGAGAGACAACTCTTCTTAAAATTATACAATTTGAAAAAGGTCTTAGGTGATGTCCTCTATTCAACTACATTGGCTATATTCTGGAATCCAATTCAACTTTTCATGGGGGTTCCAAGGGAGTGTCTACAAACATGGGGTGTGAGAAGCAGTCTCCCCAGAGGCAGGTGATCACAGAGCTCGTTGTCTATAAAATGATAAAATAAAATATCATAAAATAATCTAAATGATAGAGTTATTCTTATCAAAAATAATAACATAAAGCTATCTAAAAGGTTGTCTGGTTTTTATTGTCACTATGTTCTAGCAACTTTAAACAATGTCAGTGAAAAATCTCTCTGAAAAAATAGTTTGCTGGTCTAAATGTTATACAAATACTGTGATTACTGTACAGGTTTTAATAATCTATATGTAAGCCCCAAATTGACATATTTTTAATATATATCAGTTAATTTGGAAGACACCCAGCTTGCACACTCAGTTCCATAGAGAGCTGTAAGATCAAATCAGTAAACAGCTCAGGCTCATGCAGGCTTTTCTCAGGTGCAGCCCTCTCTCCCACCACTGTTGTACATATTTCTGTATTGAGACAGCACGTTAGAAACAATGATAGCACAGTGATTGTAAAGATAAAGGAATGGAACGTTAGTTGCTTCAATTCTGTCATTCCAACTGTAAATAATTCTGTGAACTTAGAGAAACTTACTCTTTTGAAAGGATGCTTTACACCTCTTCCCTCTGAATAAAATGCAATTAAAATTTTTAATCTCTCTCTTTTTTTTTTTTTGAGATGGAGTCTCACTCTGTCACTTAGACTGGAGTACAGTGGCACAATATCAGCTCACTGCAACCTCTGCTTCCCAGGTTCAAGCGATTCTTTTGCCTCAGCCTCTTGAGTAGCTGGGATTATAGGCGTGCACCACTGCACCCGACTAATTTTTGTACTTTTAGTACAGATGGGATTTCACCATGTTGCCCAGGCTGCTCTTGAACTCCTAACCTCAGGTGATTTGCTTCCCAAAGTGCTGGGATTACAGGGTTGATCCACCATGCCCAGCCATAACCTATTCTTTTAAAATCATAATTATTATTTACTGACATCACTATAAATTGGGACAATTTAAGGAAAGCTTTTCTGATGTTGTTTATTTTTATGATTAATTCTGAAAATAGCTTGGGTATAGAGAGGAGGAAGATGCTAAAGATGTATACTTTAGGTATCAAATACACTTGGTATGGTCCTGCTTGTGAAAGTTCTGTCCTCATTACCCCACTAGACTGTCACTTTATTGGGGAGAGACTATTTGGTAACCGTGAACTGTAGCATTTTCTCTATATGTGTTATTATGCCTTTAAGCAAGTCAGTTTTCAGTTGTAAAAATGGCTCTGACTTTTACATAAATGAATCCTATTTGCTTTTGAGAAGCATGCAATCACTCTTTCATATTAAACTGCAAAGGTAACTTCAATGTTAATTTGCACAAAAGCATAGATACATTTTTTGCTAATATGTGATTTTGTTATGAACTATAATCATCATCTATCAAAGACTACAATGTTCTAAGACTTAGCATAGTGTATTGTTCCTTACACCAATGAATTGACATTTAAAATAGATATAATAGAGGTACACAGATGGGGAGAAGAATGGTGCCACCTGCTGATCTCTCCCAGAGAAAATGACTATTAAAAATGTGTGCACACAGGGACCCAATGTATACTGTAACTATGAAGTCATGGTGATAAATTATTAAGTATAGAACATAATTATCTAAATGTCTGGTGCTCTCATTAAAGAAGGCTCTTTTTGAAATGATTGATCATGATTTGATATAGAGAAAACTTAGTGACTAGGTCAGTAGTTTTCTAATACAGATTGTTTTCTTGGATCGAATGACTATTTTCACAGTAAATGAATTTCCATAGCAAATGTTTCTAGTTCCTTAAGCCAGATCGGAGGCCCTTTCATTCTTCTGGATGCATCAGTAGTGAAAGCAAGATGCTCTGATTCCACAGCATGGAGGCTTCCGCCTGCTTTTCTGAGACCAGTGAGGACAGATTTGCTGGGATCCGAATGGTGAAGCTGGGAATGTACAGAAGCAGGAGCTGCACTTGTGGCTGCCTGTGTTTGCTGAGTTATGGAAAAGCATTTCTTTAGTTTTGATGTAATGAATGTGTGCTGTGTACCAGGAAAGGGTCTGGATACAGACAAGTATTACAAATATTTATGAAGTGTGTAATCTGCAAGATCAACCCTCATTTTCTAATAGGATTAGAGCATTGTGATAAGGCACAATATTGCTAGGTAACCTTTTGCTAGACACTTCAGCTATGTGGGCTGAAGTAGCAGTTAGAGAATCCTTCACAGCTGAGTGAAACTGAGGACCTGGATAGAGGAAACATCCTCATTGATAAGGCTAGGATGCATAATCCCTGCTCTGGAAGCAAATCCTGAATCGGGTGCTTTCCCAAGCGTAACCAGACTTCAGGGATACTCTTTAGGAGATGTTGGGTTTTGAAGATGAACAGGCAGACACTTCATTCTGTTTGAAGTCATGAAGGACAAAATTGTAAAAATTTCCTCATCATCACTGTTTTTTCACAGCAGTGTGTGTTTACACATTGTATATGGACAAGCTGCATCAAAATGACCTGGTTCTTTATGAACTGCAGCTCACCGGTTCCCCATTTAAAACACAGCTGAAGATAAAAAGTCAGGAAGATGCACTTTTACTAATGTTTCCTAAATGAATCTTGTGAAAATTCATTTGTGCTTTAAAAAATATACATTTTAATGTATATACATATATAATTTTACATAAACATATGAATGAAATTATATAATATATGCTGTCTTTGGTATTTACATACAGTTCTTGCTTTTTTCTGTGCTTGTCTCCCTAACCACTCTCATTTATATAAGTTATATGAATCACCTTGGATACAGTTTTTCATATTTTTCATCACTCTTGTCTATATACACACCCACATTGATACAAATATACAAAAAGTGGTTTTAATTAATACTCTGTGTGACACGTATCGTGTAGTCATAATTTTTTTAAAATTAGATCATATGCACATTTTCTAAAATTTTCTTTCCTCATCCAACAATACTTTATTGAAATCTCTAAGTTAACTGATCTAACTGTAATTTATTTTACATAGTTCCAAAATAGTTCATCATATGGATATAGAGTAATTCATTCAACTATTTCCCTATGGTATGTATTTACTTTTTTTTGTCAGCTCTATACAATACTGCAAGAAGCATTGATATCTTAAATATCTTTTTTTTAATATAGGGTCTGGCTGGACTGCAATGGTGCAATCTCAACTCACTGCCACCTCCACCTCCTAGGCTCAAGTGATCCTCCTCTCTCAGCACCCTAGAGTAACAGGGACTACAGGCATGCGCCACCATGCCTGACTAATTTTTTGTATTTTTTTGTAGAGATGAGGTTTCACCCTGTTGCCCAGGCTGATTTCCAACTCCTGAGCAGAAGCAATTCAACCACCTTGGCCTCCCAGTGCTGGTTTATAGGTGTGAGCCGCTGCGCCCAGCCTTAAATATCATGTATCTTGAGACTACCAGATACATTTATTGTTTGTTTGTTTGGTCTTCAGATTTCCAGGCCAGTATATTTTTAAAACATCATGTGGCTCAGTAGGTTGGTTGTGCTTTTTAGCCTTTTAGTTCTTTGTTTTTTCTCTAATAAGCTACAATTGAGCTGGGATATGATTGCTTTTTAAATCATTCTCTGTCTCTATCTATCTCTTATCTATCAACTATTTATCATCTGTCTATCATCTATCTCTCATCTATCTATAGGTCTATCATCTATTAATATCAATCATCTATGTATTCACAGAGAGATAGAGATAATCAAAGTGGCTTCACTATTAATGTATTTTTAAAATGACAAAATCAGTTAGAGGAGTATCTTGTAACTTTCAAGCTACTAGAGTTAAGGGGGGAGTGAGGAGTCGAAACTCTGTGCATCAGTTTCAGCCTAAGTCCTGTTTACTAATTCATTAGCAGCTTAAATTTGGAGTATACAGAAGTAGCTGCCTCAGAATTTTAACTTCGGTAACATAAAAAGTCATGCTAATCACACCTGCTGAGCCCTTAGTCACAGATTCACAACATTTAAACTATTTAACTATACATTTAGTGACCTTGCTGCAGAGGTTGTCAGCTTCTTTGCTTATTATGTATGAGCAAGACAATCCCTCTGCAAAGTCCAGAGGTAGGCGGGATGGGGGGGTACAATTTCACACTGTAATTGTAATTTTGATGCAGGAGAAACCAGGAAATGAGACTGAAGGTGATTCACAATTGGACAGCCTATGGAAATGGGCAGGGTTTTCCTGCAATGTTGGTGCAGGGCCTTCTGTCCAACTGTGTGTGTAGAAGGACCGGCTCGGATTCAGTACCAGCTGGCAGAACCTGCCCTCCTTCCTTGCTGATTACCTCCCCAGTCGTGTGTTCAGCCAGAAGTAGCATATGGCCTACAGTTCTACTTGGTTCAACTGCCACCATTGCAGACACTTGCTTGACCCTTTTCCAATATTCGTGTTGAGGTAGGTATCCCTCCTCAGTGTTCCCATAGCTCCCTGTCCTTGATCACACTGCTTACACACTAAATGCTTATCGTTAGTTTCTCTGTCTTCTTGACTGGCTCTGAACCATTTCAGTGCAGAGCTTTCTTTCACCTCCCTGTTCCTAATGGCTAATGGAGAGTGCTTGCTGACAGTAAGCACTGATGAAATGTGTTTGAGTAAATAAATGACGAATAGATGCAAGAGCATGTTAATACATGTTTTCACTTATGGAAAGCTCTGGGTGCTTACCCAGGAAACGAGTTCCTACAGATGATATGCAGTTTTGGAGGTCAGGCTCCCTGCAAACCCGACTCTGAGATGGAGATGAATACAGAAAGTTTTTATGGGAGTGCTCTCCAGGTCAGTACTTATGGGAGAAGTGAGGAAAGAGGGAAGGAGCAGAGGGAGAAGTAGTTGCAGTTGCAAAGACTTGGCCACTCTCTCAGAAAGTTCTGTATCTACAATAACCCTGCAAAGTTGTCTGCAATTAGGCCAGACATCCGGGCCTCTACACACACGCACATAGACCAGTATCATACATCTGTTTAATACAGTTGCTGTGCTGGCATCCATTTTTAGGTCTTACATCAGTTTTTTGAAATCTGGTTGTATCCTGTCACTTTTGGCTTAGTTAAAACTTCCTCTCCCTATTTGGTGGAAGTAAAGCCTGCTTGTTCCTTATTCCGCTGACCCCAAATCCAACACATCTCACAGCCACTGACCACAATAAAGCCTTATTATAAACATCAGAGTCATATAAATAAGTCCCCCACCCCCATATGATCAATTCCTGCCAGAAGGCAGAGGGTTTACAGCCTGGACCTTATTAAAGGCAGAGTTGCACAGGTCCTCGCTCTCCTGCTTCATCTGCTGATTTGGCTCCCTGTCACCTCCAGATTTCTCTTAGACCTCCCATGAGCACCCCTAACTTCTCTGGGTCCCATGATTAATAAATTTCATCTGTTACAAGCATCTGGTTTCACTTCCTCATTGTGCTTCACTTAACCAACACACTCGAACCTAGCTCTTCCCGAGTCACGACTCCCCTAAAGAGTAGCTATGTTGGCTTCTGGGTACTTTCAAGAGACGGACCTCAAGACAAAATGAGAAAGAAACCATAACAGGCCAGGTGTAGTGGCACACGCCTGTTATCCCAGAACTTTGGGAGACCGAGGCAGGCGGATCACTTGAGGTCAGGCATTCCAGACCAGCCTGGCCAACATGGTGAAACCCCATCTCTATGAAAAATACAAAAATTAGCCTGGCATGGTAGTGTGTGCCTGTAGTCCCAGCTACTTGGGAGGCAGAGGTGAGAGAATTGCTTGGGATTCTCTCAGGAGGCAGAGGTTGCAGTGAACTGAGATTGCACCACTGCACTCCAGCATGGGCAATAGAGCTAGACTCCATCTCAAAAACAAAAACAAAAACAAAAAAACAAAAAAAACAGAAGGATAGAAAGAAACCATAACAATAAAAATCATAACAACCCATCACTGGATGTCTGATGCATCACGAGCTCTCAATAAATGCATATTGAACCATAAAATCTTAAAGAGAAAATAAAGTTCACCTATTTGGAAAATCCTGTTATACTAGCAATGTTGAAAGAGCTGTTAAGCAAGCCAAGACTATCCCCAGGCTCAGTTGTATCCTCCTGTCATATGCCAGTCTGGGTTAGCATGTCACTGTTACAGCTCTGGTAGCTGCACTTCACCTGAGGCCAGGATGAGAATGTCACTAAGCCAGCTGATGTCCCTTGATATCCCTTCTGGCATGCTCTCACTACTCCAGTCTCCAGTTTCACTTGCAAAAGAGAGCAAGTGATTTGTCACGAATCTAGCTCTCCTACTTGCCTTTGTCGTCCCGTCTCTAGGACCTGATCAGGAAGAGAGCTGCTAGGCAGGAAAATTCACTGCATCATAAATTCATAATCCATTTTTCTCCATATGCTCTGACCAACTTATGATGTTCGTAATTAAAACTTTATGCAGACTTATGGCTATGGAGACAGGTTGAGTCAGTGCTGGTTGTAGAGCATCATAAATCACTGCAGCTTATTGTATAATTGGACCCTAATAATTATTCTATCAATGTTAAGCAGGGCTGGCACTGGGCAAAAGGGTAAAGCAGATGCACTCATCTTTCAAGGCCCTCCATTGCTGTGTGACAACCATTATGCACCAACCTTGCCTCATGGACATTGCCTCTTATTTATTTATTTTTTTTCTGGTTCCTAAACCTTCTTTATTATTAAATTCCTCTCTGTTTTTCCAGGCTCTATTAAACTACACTTCTACCAAGAAACCTCTGTGGGTTCTACCTCTTAGGAATTTGACTTCTGCTGTGTAGCAACACTACCTACCACTCATGTGGATGCTTACTGCACATTGCCTCCTGGTGGACTCTGCAGGTGTCCTTCAGGGTCCAGTCTGTCTACATAGCTTTATATGCCCTCAGGCCTTCTCTTTTCATCATTATTGAAATGATCTCTTTCTTTTCTTTTTTTTTTCTGGATTTATTAGTGACACCTTCATGTCCTGGGAAAACAAATACCAATTGGGGCTCAATATTATTGATACAGGAGGGGAGCAGGGAAGTTCTGGGTAGAAAACAGTGGGTCTCTGGCTACTCTCCACCCTTGGGCCTGTGCCCACGGACCTAGGTGAGAACAGGCACTCTTGGCGCCCAAACGTTGCATCTTCCAATACCACCCTGGCTCGCCATGCCCCCCTATTTTGTACCTACAAAAACCCTGAGACCCTAGTGAACAGGAACACAAGCAGCTGAGCATCAAGAGGAACACAGCAGCAGAACACAGAAGTATCTGGAAGTTGAGAGGAACACATCGGTAGAAGAGTACACTGACAAGCACCAGCAGACGCCGGTAGGCCATGGACTGGTGGAATGATGTGGAGTTCAACCGGGGTGCTCAGAGGCGAGCCTAGCTGTGCTGGGCTGCTAGGCTGCTGGGCCGCCCAGCTCTAGGGGAAAACCACCCGCTTCTGGCCTCCCCATCCACCTCACTAAGAGCCACCACCACTCAATAAAAAACGTTGCACTCATTCTCCAAACCCACTTGTGATCTGATTTCTGAACCTGGGATACAGAAAGCCCTCTGTCCTTGCCATAAGGCAGAGGGTTTAAATGAGCTGGTTAATACAAGCAGCCTACAGATGGCAAAACTGAAAGAGCACACTGTAACACACACCCACGGGGGCCTTAGGAGCTGTAAACATTCACCCCTAGATGCTGTCATGGGGTCGGAGTCCCACACTCTGCCTGTCTATATGCTCCCCTAGAGGTTTGAGCAGTGGGACACTGAAGAATGAAGCCACACTCCCACAGCACTCCCTGCAGGGGTGACAAGGGAACTTTTCCTGTTTCACTATGGAGATCTGTCAGTTACTAGCTGAGCAACTCTGGACATTATTTGAAAGCCCAAGCAGTGTTCTTAGCTACATAATAATTACTCTGTGAATTTTTACAAGTGACTGAAATGTTTCTGAACCTCAGTTTTGTGAGTTATGAATTAGAGAAAATAATACATAGCTCAGAGGTCTATTTGGTCTCATGGTTATGGAGAATTCTCCATATCCATGAAATATTAGAAAACAGTTAAAAAAAAAAGGCTTGTCCTCAAATATGGGCTCAATAAATGTGGAATTTTTCATTTGTCTCTTACATTACCTACTAAAGTTTTAGTGACTGATGATGAGCTATTTATGTTAACTTAAAAGTAACTGATACTGGAGATTTCATTGCCTTGAAAATGATCAAGGGGTAGAAATAGACTTTAATACTTGTAGGAACTTTAATTTTGTTACACTCAAACACCAAACCATAATGTTTGGAAGATAGTTATAAGTCACCATAACACTTGAAAACTGATATACTGTAATTTTGTCTTTACAGAACTTATATGCAATTTAAATATATTTTTATCTGTTTTTTGGTAAATGCAGATGGGGCTGCATCGAAAGCATATTTGAAACATCAAAAGAACATCCTCTGTACAATCCTCATCATAACGTTTAAACTCTGACTTCTACCTGCTGGTCCCTTAGGTCAAATGCAGACACATTTGTCTGGTTAAAAATCAAAATGGAAGCTTTGGTCATGGCCTTAAATACTGGAGTTGAAAGTCTAAGTCTTTTAATTACCAATCACTAATGTATATTCAGAACAACCACTAACGTTGGAGTAACTTCCGTCATTTTTTGAAATTCATTACTTTGATAAATTTTAATTAATTATTAGTTACCAACCAGATAATTATGCACACTGCTATCAATAACACAGTGGTTCAGGCCAGGTGCAGTGGCTCACACCTATAATCACAGTACTTTGGGAGGCTGAGGCAGGCAGATCATCTGAGTTTAGGAGTTCGAGGCAAGCCTGGCCTACATGGTGAAACCCCGTTTCTACTAAAAAAAACAGCAACAGGGGCCAGGCGTGGTGGCTCAAGCCTGTAATCTGAGCACTTTGGGAGGCAGAGGCTGGCGGATCACGAGGTCAAGAGATCGAGACCATCCTGGTCACCATGGTGAAACCCCATCTCTACTCAAAATACAAAAAATCAGCTGGGCATGGTGATGTGTGCCTGTAGTCCCAGCTACTCAGGAGGCTGAGGCAGGAGAATTGCCTGAACCCAGGAGGCGGAGGTTGCAGTGAGCCGAGATCGCGCCATTGCACTCCAGCCTGGGTAACAAGAGTGAAACTCTGTCTCAAAAACAAACAAACAAACAAACAAAAAACAAAAACAAAAAAAAAAAAAAATAAAGCTGGGCATGGTGGCAGGCTCCTGTAATCCCAGCTACTAGGGAGGCTGAGGCAGGAGAATCACTTGAACCTGGGAGGTGGAGGTTGAAATGAGCCAAGATACGCCATTGCACTCCAGCCTGGGCAACAAGAGCAAAACTCTGTCTCAAAAGAAAATAAAAACAAGACACAGTGGTTCAGAGTGCAAACTCTAGATTGACATAATCCTGGGTTCTGTAAGAAATCTATCCCATTATTATTATAATATCATTCATTGTTATTGTCATTTATTTATATTGGATAGTAATGTTCTTCATTCCAGCATTTCACTGTTGTTCATGATTTTATTTCATCTAGGTTTTAGCTAAAGTATCACTTTTTCAATGAGGTCTATCCTAAAGAAACCTGTTTAGGATTACAAACCCCTTCCTTGAACCTGACATTAATTACCACCTTTTTCTTCTGCTTGATTTTAATTCATGACACTTAACATCATCTGGAAAAGATAATGTATGTGTTTTACTTATTTATTTGTGGTTTGCTCACCCAATTAAAATGTAAGTTTCTGACCCAGAGATTTTTGTCAATCTCGTTATCTATACTATCTCAGCGCATAGAATAGTGCCAGGCAGATAGTAAACAATAAATAATTGAATGAATTTGTTGAATTAATTTCCAATATGGAGCTATTTTCCTCAAGTAGTTCTGTGTGTGGTCAAATGAGGTGGCTTACAAACAGTGCCTGATCCAATGCATAATAATCTACAGTAAGTAGTTATTGTTGTTATCATTTCTCAGGCTAACCTTGTTTGAAAAAAAAGCATTTTTCTCATCCTCCTACAAAAAAAATATGTTAACTTCTTCCCTGGCATGGGCAGAGGAGAGTGTAAATGAACTGAGAAAAACACTATTGATAAACTTTAAAGAATTTCTGGATAGAGTCTTTGCAGAGTAGTTGTTTGGTTTGAAATATATATCTGAAGTCCACCAAATATTGACAGTAACTTTTAGAGTCCCCTCCCCTGCTCTGAGGGAAAGAAGAGGAAATTACACAGATTTGGAAGACAGATCGGGCCTTCCCGCCATATGGTGATTTTTTAAGGTAGTAGCAAAGCGGAAGGCTTTCTTTTCTGCAGATAATTATTTTTTTCTCTTTTCTTTTTCTTTTTAACTGCATAAGTCAAAGATCACTCTTTCTTCATCATTCACAAATAGCTGATACAATGAGGCAGACCTAGGGACTAGACACTCACATACACTGCCGCACATTGCCCCAGAAAAGGACCATAAATTTGGAAGATGATGTGTGCACCACACTGGAGCATCTGAGGTGGATGATTTAGGATAAGTTTCCTCAAAATATCAGAAATTGAAAAGTTACACAAATCCAGAGTCAGAGAGATACCATGAATGTGGGCAGTAGCAGCAGGGAATCATAATGCCTGCCCCATGTGAAAGTGAATGCTCTGCCTAGATGCATTCTGATTCTTTTGTCTTATTTACTTATTTATTTAATGATGACATTATGAAGTTTATCTTTGTCCAGATTATGCAAGTGGGCTTTAACATTTCAGGTGTGCAGCCTTGGGTGTTTAACCTCTGGCCAGAGCAAAACCTGTTTCCCTGGAGGGAAATGTTACAGGGGCCCAGCAAATGTATTGAGAAAGCTACAGTGTACATCTACTCCAAATTGATGCTGGAGGAACAAAAAGCAGTCCTTACAGAACAGACCAGGAGTGTTTCCACCCGCCTCTCCCTATACAGCTTGAGGTTAAAGACCTGGCTAGATAATACTGTATACTGGTAGACCGGGGATCTTATTTGATATACCTCCTGAGCACCTAAGTGTAGGTGGCTGCTCAAGTTTTAGGGGATTTACAGTGCTAACACATTTTATAAAGCCATGTTCTAAAACGAAATAAAACAAAATGTCAAGGCTTTGAGTTATGTCCTGTTTTCTTTTTATGTCTGTCTCATAGATCCATTATTGCAGATTTTTGATCTTTGTATGATTCAGTGATCTACCTTGATTCAGCTGGCATTTACTGAGTACAAATACGTTTGGGGAATGATGCAAGCTCCCGTGTTATGGGGTGGATAATTCCATGATCAAGACATGGCCCTATACATCAAGGTTATAATACCTAATTAAAGATGAAACTAAATACTGTGTTGTAATATAATTTGATAAAGACTATGAACATATAAAATAAGAAAAGGCTAATACTGAATGAATTGAGCTAAGAACAGGTAGGATTTTGACAGGTAGAGAGAGTTGAAAAAGAACCATTTCAAGGCACGCTCATTTGTTTTCTGCTTGAGTCATATTAAGAACCATCAGATGTATTATGCTTTACATCTTACCAGATAAGTGACTCTTTCACCAAAACTATTTTCTATTATGTGAATAGTTTATTTTGTAATTGGTTTTATTGTATGTGTGTGTGTGTATATGTGTGTGTTTTTACCATGAAACATAGCCGTAGTGCTAAGTTCTGAGTACCAATAAAGCATTAATTAATATTCCCTTAATATAAAATTTTCCATGAACCCAGAATGAATATTGGGAGCAGTAATATGCAAATCTCTACAAATCAATACGCAATAATGGTCAGGAAATACATACTTAATCTGTGATTACAAATATCTCCCAAAATAATCATTCACTATTTCACTTTATCTGCTTATATATCTGTAGTAAACATAGCATTCCCTCTCCCCTCACATAACCTTGTAAAATCATTCCTCAACTTCCGTTGATTGCTTTAACAATCTCTGGTTTCACAATTAAATTTGTTTATATTTAAATCACCAATACAACCAAATAATATCTAATACTTTGTTTCTGAAATAACTCCTTGCTTGGATCTTTGGAGTTTACAATAAATGTACTATTTGTATTTGTGAAATGAATTTGGGTGGTGTGAGCACAAGGCTTGTCATGTGATTTCTGTTTGATTCTTTGCTATACGGTCAGATGGAAGCCACAGGGACGAACATTGGCCTCACTGGATGTATGTAAATGGCCACTGTGGAAGAATGACTTGTGTTGAAGCTAAAATGTTGGCAAGTTTTTTTGAATAATGAGGATAGTTACCATTTATTAAATGTTTGCTGTGTAGTAGAGATATCTTTAAACTTTGTAATAGCTTGTTTGATTGTTTTTCAATTGTACAAATGAAGACCCATAGCCGAAGAAGTTATGAATTTTGTACAATGTCACAAATATAGAACACAGGTGACAAAAGTGAAGATCCAAAATCGGAACAATATGACTAAAAAGTCTATTTTTTTTTTCCACTCTACTGTGGTAGACTTAGTAAACCACCCACCCACCACCCTGTTTTTCCACCTTCTGATCCTTGCCAAAAATGTTCGTGTCCTAGTCTCTGGAACCTGTAAATATATTACATGACAAGGAAGATGGAATCTTATATGAAGCTAAGATTGCTAATCATCAGGCCTTAAAATGAAGAGATTATCTGGGTGGTCCAAATGAAATCACAAGGGTCCTTAAATGAAGAAGAGGGAAGCAGAAGAATCAAAACCAGAGAGATGATGTCATGAGAAAGACTCAAACAATCATCATTGATTTTGAATATGGCAAAGGACCATGAGCCAAGAAATGTGGGCAGCCTCTAGAAGCTGGAAAAGGCAAGAAAATGGATTTTCTCTTAGAGCCTCCAGAAAGAAATGTAGCCCTGCTGACACCTTGAATTTAGCTCAGTGAGATCCATTTCAGACTTCTGACCCCCAGAACTGTAAGATGAAATATATGTTGTTTTAACACACTAAGTTTATGGCAATTTGTTAGAGCAGCAATAAGAAACTGATATAATCTCTTCACTCCTCCAATAAAGCAAGAGATATTCTTTCGTGCTTGATAGAAAGGCATCATGTGCATAAGAATGTAATAGAAGGTGAATAGAGGAGTTAATCTAAAAGATGACATACCTATTTTGAGTCAAGAGAACCAGGAAGTCTGAAGGTGAAACAGACAGTTATTAATTGAATGCCATGAACCATAATCACAGTAAGTGTTGAACAAATATTTGCTTAATGGATTAAAAAAAAAGATGAACAAGTAAAAAACTTGCAGACCAGTAATTATGTGACAATTTGCATTTCATTAGTCTTACAGAAATGTAATTGCTCATTTTAAAGGTGAAGATGATATCCCATTGTTTTAATTTGAATTTCTTTGATTACTTAAGTTGAAAGTCTGCCATATGATTATTAAATATTTGTATATTCTCTTTTGTGAATTATCTTTTAAATACTGAGAACTTCTGTTCATTTAATTTCAATTTTGTAAGCTCTTTAGAGAATATAGCTATTAACCTTGTTTTGGGCATGTATGTTTTTAAACATAGGTTTCCTGTTTGTTGATTATCTTTTAAGTGGGTTTATAATATTTTTTAAGCACAGGCATATTAAATATTTTGAATCATAGTTGTTGGGTTTTCACTTTTGTGACTTAATTATTTTTAAACTAAAATCTTCTGGAATTTTCTTTAGAATATTATGTGAAAACAACATAAATTAGTATTTTTAATAATTAATAGTTTCAGTAGCACTTAAATAATTTTTCCTCCTTGTCCAAAGTTGGTTATGATACTTCATTTAAAATATCACATTGTATTTGACATACATTCTTGCAAAAATTTTAAAGCCCTATTTCAGTTCATGGTACCTTCTCTTTTTTTGTGTCATCATTTTTCTATACTTTAAATGATTGCAGCTTTATTGCATGTTTTAAAATCATTTACAACTTGGACTAAAACTTCAAGCCTCATGATATCAACATTCCTTAAAATATTATTGTAGCTATTGAGCTGCTTTAATCTCGTTAATGTTCCATGTGAGAATGAGAGTCTTTTTTTGTAATTTTGGTTGAGATTAGTTTAAAAATATAAATGAAATTCTGGTGATTTGTGACAATTACAACCTTGTTCTTCTCAAGAAGCACTGTACGAGTCTCAATTTATCCAACTTGCCCTGTTTGGCTTGTGTTCCATATTTATATCCCTCCCCCCTAGACCCTACCCATTACCTTGTTATATAGGGAATCCCAATTTAAATATCATACTGGGAATTGTTTATTACATCTTCAAATTAGTTATTGCCATGTATACAAAAATTATTAAGTGATTTATTCATTCAAAATAATTCACTACAGAGATTGTTAATTACAATAAATTCAAGAGATGATAATCTTAGATTGTTTGCTTCTAAGAGCAAAAATTTGTTTCATCATTTTCAAGAAAGTATCTCCATTAAATCTTATGTTTTATTTCATTGATGACCATTTCTGTACCAATATGAAATAATAATAGCCATTTTCTTTTATTTCTAGGTTTTATAAGAATATTTTATTATTGTATCACTGAATATACTGTTGACCATAAGAAGTCAACCATTAAAAACATTATTTTTAAGCAATTCTACTAGCACGAATTTATTTACTGGTGTTTATTTTCATGAATAAATAAGGAAACTTTATTGAATTACACGTCTTGCAACTCTCTGATCACTAACATTACATATTAATGTGATGTGTAAGAATAAGCTATGTTTTTAAGTTCCTTTGTCATTGCCTTATCAAATATAATCTTACAAACAGAATTCATTTTTTTCTCAATTCAGAGTCTTCATTAGAAGCTTCCATTTTTATACATAGGTAATAGCTAGCTGAATAGCTTTATTAATTCTTTCAGAAATAATGCTATTTGTTGTTATTGATTTTCAAATTATTTTATCTGGTATAAATTGTTTCTGTATCTCTGATATTTCTTTTTCCATTTTTAAAGATAATTATTTGATGTCGACCTAATTTTTTTAATGTAGACTGTCATGTTTCCCATTACTTTTCACAAACAAAAGTGCAAGAGTTCTGTGACAGCAATTCTACTGACTTGGAAGAAAGAAGAATTGCATGAAGGGAAGAAGCCAAAGGAAAGAGGAAGTGAAGGGCCACAGGAAGCAAGCAATTGTAGGGAAGGGCTT
Organism: Saimiri boliviensis; assembly: GCF_048565385.1. Lineage (NCBI taxonomy): Eukaryota > Metazoa > Chordata > Mammalia > Primates > Cebidae > Saimiri > Saimiri boliviensis. The sequence continues at coordinate 118,722,257 of NC_133453.1, forward strand.
GAGGGCAATATTCGGAAGAGTGGTAGGTGAGTTTATTTTTAATTGTATTCAATCTTTTGCATATATTATCTTATTTAATCACATCAATAATAGTGGAAAAAACATGTTTAGTGAAACTAAATAACTTTCTAAAATTGTGTAGGTAGCCCATATATTAAACAAGAAAATGCAAACAGAAAATAATTTTTGCTGCCCACTCTCTCTTTTAAACAGCACAAGAGGGCAATAGTGCCCCTACCCTGTCAAGTGAATATTCAAGCATCTCATACATGTTCTGATTACTTTCAGAGAATATGAAATCCTAGGGTCATTTTAAATTATAAAACACAATTTCAGATTAGAAATGAAAAAGTCTCATTCCATATAATCATCAGCATTCCCCTCCCCAGGTAGGGCCTCAAGCAGATGAGAAATGAGCCTCAAGAAAGGAAGGCTTTTTCTTTCTTACTTTCTTACAACTTTTCTTTCTTACAGCTCCAGTCCCCACTGACTAATATCTTAGAAACATGGTCTCTCTGTGTCTTTCAAGCTGGAATGGAGTGTCATGATTATAGCTCACTGTAACCTCCTACTCCTGGGTTTAAGCTATCCTCCAATCTAGGCCTTCCAAGTATCTAGGACTACATGTATTCAGCACCATGGCCAGCTAATTTTGTGTGTGTGTCCAGGTGGGTAGATATATGGTCTTGCTATGTTTCCCAGACTGGTCTCAAACTCATGGTTTCAAGAGATCCTCCTGACTTGGCCTCCCAAATGCTGGGTTTACAGGCATGGCCTTTCATGTTCAGCCAGGATAATCATAGCTTTGCTGTCTCAACTGGTAGGTATTTACATCTGCCTCTTCCTCTCTTGGGTCCTTTGAACACTGGAGTCTTCTGAACCTGCTCCAATCCCAGTAGTTGGAGATCTGTCCCAGAGTTTTCTCACAGCAGCAAATCATTGTGTCTGATTTGGCAGGTGACTTGCAAAGACAACTGCATTGGCTAAGAATTCAGTTGCCCGCCTTTACTTCTTGCAGGGCTTACATTTCCCTTGGCGGCACCACTGGATAGGTCCTGAAATAATCCTGTGCTTGTTAGCTTTATTATATTTTTATTTTTTGGTTGGGATCAAACCCATTCCCTCAACTGCAGAGTAGACATAACTTATCACACTCGTGGATCAATGTTTTGAGAACCTTCTCACCAGTATTTAGAGGAGGAACCTGTGCCTACCACAGTTGCATTATGTGGGAGCATGGAACCCACAGCAGACACTTCTTCAGGCAAATTCACCCCTCTCTACTCTACCAATATGCTCTTCTTTTGACTTTTTAATACTCTGGGACTGGGGGAGCTTCAGAGTCATCTAAGTTGTGTGACCTGTTTCACAATTTACTTTGCTATTTAGTATCTACCACATTAGAATCTCAGTAAATTTTTTTTTAACACTCTACTGTTCACATATTATTGGAGGTGAAGAAAAGCTTTAACTCAAATTTCTTTAACTCCAAAGACTGTGTTTTCCCCTAAATCAAAATTAATGAATTTGAAACTCTCTTCCATATAGTAAAGGTTTCCATAAATGTTTCTTTCTTCATGTATTTATGGTCATGTTGGTTATAGTTGTAGAAAATATGATGCTACTGTATTTCTACTGCAGACACAATAGGTTTGAGTTTTGTCTCTGATCCTAATATTTGTAAAAAATATATCAAGTTTCATGCTAAAATATTAGAGAACTCAAAATGGAAGAAAAGAAATTATATTACTTATGTCTTAGGGGAATGGTATCTCTTTTTCAATTTGGGGAAAGAAAAAAACATCATTTGGTGTTAACAATTTTATATGTATGAGAAAAGGTCAGATTCTGAAGAATAAAACTATTTTTTAAATCTAAGTTAAATAGGCCGGGCGCGGTGGCTCAAGCCTGTAATTCCAGCACTTTGGGAGGCCGAGGCGGGCGGATCACGAGGTCAAGAGATCGAGATCATCCTGGTCAACATGGCGAAACCCCGTCTCTACTAAAAATACAAAAAATTAGCTGGGCATGGTGGCGCGTGCCTGTAATCCCAGCTACTCAGGAGGCTGAGGCAGGAGAATTGCCTGAACCCAGGAGGCGGAGGTTGCGGTGAGCCGAGATCGCGCCATTGCACTCCAGCCTGGGTAACAAGAGCAAAACTCCGTCTCAAAAAAAAAAAAAAAAAAAAAAAAAAAAAAAATCTAAGTTAAATAATCTTGTCTTTTATTTATACTAAGTTGGGTGTCATTTTAAAGCATCTTAAGAATATTTCTCTGCTTCATGATTAAAATTAAAATTACAGAAGCTTTTCTCTCCATTTTTCTCAGAAATTAAACTGCATGAACAAAGGGATTTTATTTTATCATCGTATTTGTATTTCACTGAAACAGTTGTCATTTTCCTTTCCCTTTCTTTGGAATATCTGCAAAGCCTCGGAAAGTCCATTTCCCCCCTCAACAGCATTGGTCACCATACTACATTTTAAAAAAAATAAATTTTTCTTCGTAGCACAGAAAGATCAATGATTTCCTCCTTCAGAAGTCAATAGTACAGATGGTTGAGAAATTAACTTGCTGTATTGATAGTTGTCCTTGACTTGACACTGCATCTGCCTTTTATGCACATGGCCTTTAGAATTTGGGAGGTTGGAAATGAGGCTTCACTAGAACAAAGCCGTGATATTTGGGAGCCAGTTGACCTCATGTGAGGCAGAGATTCTTGCTGAGTCTCTGAGATCTAGTTCTGTAAAAAGAAGAAGCATCGCAGAGTCATTGACAGAAGGCCAGGCCACGTATCTATTTCTAAGGGCTTAGGGTACAGCAGTCCCCATATCTCATAAGCATGCAAATAATCTGTTTGCATGGGACTCTTGAGCAAATTTTGGTCTTAATGAAATTCAAGTATGTTTGAAACATAGATAAGACAATTTGGATCTGAGCAAGAAGCCTGAATTCAGGTGCTTTGATTTGGATTCTTTTTTTCTTGACTAAAGCTTTATTATTAATTTTCTGCTGATCCTTCTTGAGAATTTAGGTTTTTACTTCCTGAGAAAAAAGACCAGGTCCATCCAAAAGTCAAAAAGGGAGCCTGGATTAAGGGTCTTATGCTTTGTGTGTTTGTAAGTATTTTGGCCTTGGAAATAATGTTCTGGAGAACCTGGACAAATCAAAGCACATTTTATTTTAATTTTACTTAATTTTATTAATATCATTATAACTAAACTAAAATAAATGACACAAATTTTAAGTGTATAGTTTAATCTGTTGACATATGCATATGTCCATGCATAGAATTACCACAATATGCACATTACCACAAAATGCAAACAAGTAGCACAATAAAGATAATGAACATTTTAATCATCCTCAAAAGTTTCCTCACTTCTCTTTGTAGCCTCTCTCCCTCATCTTCCCTCACCCTCAGGTCCCTAAGCAACCACTGATGAGCTTTCTCTCACCATAGATGAGTTTGCATTTTCTACAGTTTTATGTACCTGCAATTATATGGCAAGTATTCTATTTTGTTTGGTTACTTTTACTTAGCATAATTATTTGAGAATCTTCCATACTGTTGAGTTTATCAACAGTGTGTGTGTGTGTATATATATATATACATGCATATGTGTGCATATATATATACATATACATATACATATATATATAGTTTCTGAGTTATATTACATTGTAAGAATATGATATCATCTGTATATTAATTTTTCTGTTAATGGACATTTTACTTCATTCCAACCTGAGGCTATTACAAATAAAACTTCTCTACTTTGTCTTCTGTTAGAAATTACTGTCTTGAAAACAGTTGCTTTAGGTTATTTGGGCCCATATGAATTTTATATTGTTTTGTTTATTTCTATAAAGAATACCACTGGAATTTTGATAGAAATTTTACTGAGTCTGTAGATTACTTTGCATAGTTATGAACACTTTAACAGTATTGTTTCTTCCAATCCATGAACGTAGGATATCTTTCTATATATTTGTGTCTTCTTCAGTTATTTTCATGTATGTTTCATAGCTTGCAGTGTACAGGTCTTTCCCAGCCTTGGTTAAGTTTGTTCTGAAGTATTTTTATTTTACTGTATCTATTGTAAATTAGATTGTTTTCTTAATTCCATTTTCAAATAGTTCCTTTTTAGTATATAGAAACACCACTGACTTTTATATGTTGACTTTATATCCTGCCACTTTACTAAATTTGTTTATTCATTTTTATAATTTTTTGGTGAGGTCTTTGCTATATATACATTTGCGTCAACTACAAACAGGGACAAATTTACTTCTTGCATTCTGGTTTGAATGCCTTTTATATTTTTATCTTACCTAATTGGGCTGGCTAAAACTTCCAGTTGAACAGAAGTAGTGAAAGTGGCTATCCTTGTCTGTTCCTGATCTTAGAGAAAATTTCTCAACTTTTCACCATTGAAAACAATGGTAACAATAGAGTAGAAAGAGAAATCAACTACAACCACATCAATTGCAGAGACTATCATTTCATGTGCTGTCATTGCATCATCTTAGTTTCTCCTTTTTGCCTCTGGGAATGGTACTATTACACAGACTACCTATCTGTTATCATGGGGATGTTTCAATATCCCTTCACATTTTGGCACCAAGGATAGTGCTTTCTTAATGTTTCACATTAAGTGATTGATCCCTGATAGTATTTGAATCCTAACACTCTGTTCCACATAAATATATGCTAATCATAGCAAGGACCTTAGAAAGAAAAAAAAAAGTAATGCAGTATAAAAAAAAACCCTACAAAAATACTGTCTTGAGAATGTGGACCTACCTCTACAATGTAACCTGGGTTCTTGTTATATGCATCCTATATCCCATATCCAGTTGGCATGGTATTATCATGATTCATTTATAATTTGTCTTCTCCACTAAATAGTGATGGCTTTCAGCTCAGGGACCATCTATTATCTGTCCTTTTGCCCCTAGTACCCAGCCTTGAGTCAGATCTATTATTATAGGTGTTTTTTATTTATTGCAGTTGTTTGAAAGAAAATAAATAAATCACATTAATTAATTTAGTGAACACATATTGATGGAACCCCAGACATTGTTCAAAACATTTAACCTACATTGGAAAACAAAAGAAACAGATTCCTGTCCTACATGTAGGGCTTATGTTTTAACAAGGGGGAAATAGACAATGATTAATAAATATAAACAAGGATAAATTATATAGTATATTAAAAGGTGGTTATGGGTGTGGAAAGAAAGAGAAAAGCAGAACAATGTTAAGATTGGCAATGCTGGGCTGGGGGCTGTAATAGATTGCACCACTGAAAAGGATGTTCAAGGAAGACCATATTGTCAAGGCGAGATTTAATCCAGACTGGAAGAAAGGGAGAGAGCAAAGCCCTGGAATGGAAATGGCTTCCTGTGCTTGCAAAGGAGCAAGAAGGCTAGGTCCTTGGAATGGAGAGGGCAAGAAAAATAGCTTGGGAGGTCACAGGAACAGGTCACCCAGGTCCTCCTTGGTGACTGGGATGATTTTTGAATCAAAGCATAATGAGGGCAGTTGACAGTGGAGTGACATTTTATAGTTTAAAAGTACCCATCTGAATTCTGTGGGAAGCAGGGTGCCCCAAGAAGAAGAGACTGCATTCCAAAGTTCTTACAGTAATTCAGGTGAGCAGTGGCTCAGACAAAGTGATAGCAGTGGAGATGGTGAGAAGTGTTATCATCCTATATAGGTTTTGATGGTAGAATCGGTAAGATTCCCCAGTGGATTGCATCTGGGGCATGAAAAAAAAAAGTTCAAGGTTTCTGTCTTGAGCAAAAGGAAATGTAGAGTAGCTGTGAAGTCAAATGCAGAAGCTTCGGGTGGAACAGGTATAAGTGTGAAATAGCTGAATCACGTAACCTTTTTTTTCTGATGGATTTTAGGCTCTTTTCATCCTCTTGCTTTCTTAATTGCTACCCAGCAGGCTGCCCCATCTGTCACTGTTATTTATCAGTTGTCCAAACAAAATGTGTTTTTAGATTTGAGCTTTCAAATATGTCTGGGAGGGATGCAATCAGCCTACTCCAACAGTAATTAGGAATGTCATCTGGAGAGCCACATTTGTTACATTTTTAGTCCATGTGTATCTTCTCTGACCATCACCATGAACTGTACATGAAAATAGTTATAAACATTAAGGTTAGAGAACTAGTTACTGATAATACAGAAGATACTATGATATATACTTATGGAAGATAGCAGCAATCATGTAGAATTAGAAAACTTGTGTTTTGTTTTGTTTTGCTTTGTTTTTTCTTTCCAATGTGAACAAGTAGGAAACTCTTTAGGGAAGAATAATTGTTACTTCATTTTTTTTTTAATCTATGTGCTTTCAGTACTACATAGGTGAGACTACTACTAAATAAAATAGATCCCGTGACACATTATAAAGCAAGGATTAAGTCTGAAATCTGCATTTTCAGCGCTTATTTATCTTTTTAATTATGCCCCATTATGGATGTGCCAACTGCAAGGGAAATAAAAGAAACTACCTGACTCTAAGAAACTCACATGATATAGAGGCAACAGTGAAAAAAAAAGCAGCTGATTATTTGATCAGTTGCTCAAACCTAGAGAATGAAAGTAGATATTCAATGAATCATTAGAATGAAATAAGGTGTAACTAGGATGGAGGCTTTTTAAATTTGTTGCTTGCAAGTTAGGAGCAGTCTGTTGAGGATCCGAGTGGGAGATAACCATTGGAAAGTGACCCAAAGTAGCAGAGATTTGCTTGCCATGAAAGAATAATGCCTTAAGTTCATAAAATATGTCAATGGCTCTTTAGAAATGATTTTTATTATCCTCTTGTTTTGCAGATGTGGAGCCCAAGACTCCAAGAAACAGTCATTCAGCTGGTTGGGTGAAAACCAAGGACACATGAAGTTAACCTCTAACTGGTGTTGCTTTGTAGCATTAAGAACTAACCTAACATTAGATAACCAAGACAGAGGGGCCCAGAAGAACATAAACAGCCACTTTGTGTAGAAGCTAGTGTGTGGGTAATAATATGCTGGATACAGGACAGTAAATGATTAAGTAGCAGGTGTGTAAAATATTCTCTCCTTTTCAAGGTAAAGAAAGATTACCCAATTGAATATCCTTCTAAACCTGCTGATGGGAGATTTCCTGACCAAATACACACACACACACACACACACACACACACACACACACACCCCACATGCATCATGTGTGTGTGCACACACACACTCACACACACCCCCCGAGTATTTCTAATGGGAGAGTCCTTCTCAGGGAAATGTTTTTAGCAGGATGATTCAAGATGTCCGTGTTCATGACAAACACGCTTGGAATTGATGTTTATGGGACATGGTCCCCATGGAAAATTACACAAAAGCTAGTAATTAAAGATAAAATGGAAATATGTTATCAGCAACATAATTCCTTTTTCTGTGGAAAATGTAGCCAGAAACGTCTCTTAGAGGTCTCATATGTTCATCTGAGCCAAGTACAAGTAATGTCACAAGACACGACCTGGGAGCTGTGTTCTCAGATGCCTACCTGCAGTCCGTGTTTTATGATTATTTGTAAAATTAGAAGTTTTAATAACGTTTGGTAGTGAGCTATTTCTCCAACTTGTGAGAGTCTGATTTGTCAATTCATTTTTTTGTGTTTTCTCAAGCACTACTACGTGAAATTTCATTAGCATTATGGAGAAAATACATCCACCCACAGTTAAAAGGAGGTAGAAAAAGATAGAAAGACAGACCAAGAAATCAAAGGAAAGATGCTATAAGAACTGAGGTACTGAGTTATTTCCATTGTTTTACAAATTTAGAAAATTCTGGGTGTTAATGTCAGTTTATAATGAGTAAAGAGCTTGAGAGTGTAGGAAAGGATGCCAACTACTATTAAACTTTGTTGTCTAATATTCAATTTATTAATGACACATATCTGTTAAATATTATTCTCCTAAGTATTTAGAAAGTACTGTTAAAGGAACAGCTGAGCTACAGCCAGCCCAATTCTAAATATTTAAGCAGCCAATTCAATACTTGTGAATTTAATATAATAAACATTCCTAGATATTTAAGCATTGTTTATGAACTTATCAAATCAAATTTACATATTTAAATATCCATTTTAATCACAAACCCCAAATACTCTTTTTTTTCCTAAAAAATGTAGCAAATACATAGTAATTACAAATTTTTGCTAAAATTGTATAAAACATGTAAATGATTAAGGTATCTGATGTGTAATTTTTTCATGGTTTTATTTTTTAAACTTTTTCTTATTCTTGCTTTTATTCACATCTTATTTGAGTTACCTTTCTATACTTATGTTCGTAACTTCTCAATCAGTTAAAGTTACACAATCTGAGTTCTAAACCTATAGATTCTTCTTAAAGATATGAAAGTTTCTCTTGTGATGATTCACAGTGCCCTTTTTCTCAGCAAACTTTATTTGTTCACCATTAATTTTCTTGTAACTAAACTTTCTATTTTGAGATAATTATAGATTTGCATACAAGTTTAAAAAACAGTAGAGAGAAATCCCCATATCCTCTTTACCAGTTTCTCCCAGGGTAATATCTTGAAAAAACTGAAGTACAACATCACAATCAAAATATTGACAGATACAGAACATTTCTATCAGCACGAAGATCTGTCGTCTTGCCTTTTACACCACTTCTATTTCCCACCTGCCAACACTCCCTGCATAACCCTTGGCAAACACTAATCTGTTTTGCAGTCCTGTAATTTTCTCATTTCAAAATGTGATACAAATGAAATAATATAGCATAAAATCTTTGCAATTGACTTTTTTCATTCATAATAATGGCCATCAGATTCATTTAGATTGTTGAATGTATTAACAGTTCACTCTTTTTTACTGCCTAGTTCTATTCTATCATATGAACATGCCAGTTTAATCCTTCTTTTGTGGAAAGACCTTTGGATTGTTTTTAGATGGGAATCATGTATAATACAGCTGCTGTGAACATTTGTGTACGAGTTTCTATAGGCACCTAAGTCTTCACTTCTCTGGAGTGTAATTGCTGGGTTATGTTGTAGTTGCCTCTTAAGTTTTATAAGATGCTACCTGTTTTCTAGAGGTGTTGTACATTCCCAAAAGTATGTGTAATAATAGAGTTTGCATCCTGAACAATATTTGGTGCTGTCGCATCTTTTTAAATTTTAGCCAATTTGAGAAATGTGTAATGATAACTCATTGTGTATTTACTTTGTATTTCCCTAATGGCTAATGGCTTTGAATCTATTCCACATGCTTATTTGTTATCTATACAGTCTCTTCAACAAAATGCTACTGAATGTCTTCTGTCAGTTTTCTAATTGAATTGCTACTTGGTTTTTGCAGTTGAGTTTTCACAGTTCTTTATGTATTCTAAGTACTAGTGCTTTGTTAAATATGTGATTTGCAAATATTTTCTCCCAGTATGTAACTTGTCTTTTCATCTTTTTAAGTGGGTATTTTGCTGAGCAAATGTTTTCTGTTTTGTTTTATTTTGTTTTGTGATGAATTCCAATTAATCAGTTCTTCTGTTTATGAATTATATTTTTCGTGACAAGTCTAAGGACTTTTGCCCATTCTGTTTCTAAAGATTTTCCTCTGTGCTTTTTCTCTAAAAGTTTTATAGATTTGTATGTTTATACTTAATATGATCCATTTTGAGTTAATATTTGTAAAAGGAATGAAGCTTAGTTTGAAGCTTATTTTTTGCCTACAAATGTTCGGTTGCTCCAAAACCATTCTTTGAAAAGTCTGTCTTTTCTTCCTTGTATTAATTTTAAGCCTTTGTCAAAAATCGGTTGGGTATATATGTGTGGGTCTATTTCTGAATTCTTTATCCTTACATTAATCTGTGTGTCTATCCTTCTGTGAATATCACACAGCTTTGATTACTATAATTAAACAATGGGTTTTAAAATCAGATACACATTCTTTCCACTTCATTTTTCTCATACAAAATTGTTATTGCTATTTTAGTTCCTTTGCCTTTCTGTTTAAATTTCACAGTAACAAAAATATTGGTGGGATTTTGACAGAAATCATGTCAAACCTATGTATCAAGTAGGGGTAAATTGCATCTTCGTCTTCAAATGCCACAAACTTTCAATAAAGCAATGTCTTCTTTGACTTATTTCACCTGTATTTTGTAGCTTTCAGCAAACTGTACATTTATTAATGGATTTATATCTAAGTATTTTCTGTTTTTTGAATGATAGAATCAAATTAAAAATTGCATTTTTAATATTTATGTTTCATTCTTAGTATATAGAAATAAAACCTTTTTTAATGTTTAACTTTTATCATGCAATCTTACTCAACTCACTTATTAGTTCCAAGAGTTTCCTTATAGGTTGAATGTGTCTTTCTTTTAACATTTAAGTTCAGGGGTACTTGTGCAGGATGAGCAGGTTTGTTACATAGGTAAACATGCATCATAGGATTTGTTGTACAGATTTTTTCATTACCTAGGTATTAAGCTTTGTATCCATTAGTTACTGGTGCTTTCCCTCCTCCCACTGTCTACCCTCTGGTAGGCCCCAGTGTGCGTTGTTCCTCTCTTTAAGCAGCCTAGTATTGGCATATGCAGTGGAATGAAAAAAAAAAAAAAAGCCAGAATAGCCAAAACAATCCTAAGCAAAAAGGAGGCATCACACTACCTGCCTTCAAACTACCCTACAAGGCTACAATAACCAAAACAGCATGGTACTGGAATAAGAACTGACACATAGACCAATGGAACAGAATAGAGAACCCAGAAATAAGATGGCTCATTTACAACCATCTGGTATACGAAAAACTTGATAAAACAAGCATTTGGGTTTATTCCATGTCTTTGTTATTGTGAAAAGTGCTGCAGTGAACATATACATGTCCACATCTTTTTTTTTTTTTTGGTGACAGAGTCTCATTCTGTTACCAGAGTGCAGTGGCACCATGTCAGCTCACTACAACCTCCACCTCCTGGATTCAAGTGATTCTCCTGCCTCAGACTCCCAAGCAAGTAGCTGAGGTTACAGGCACCTGTCACCATGCCTTGCTAATTTTTGTATTTTTAGTAGAGAGGGGGTTTCATCATGTTGACCAGGCTGGTCTCAAACTCCTGACCTCAAGTGATCCACCCACCTTGGCCTCCCAAAGTGCTGATATTACAGACATGAGCCACTGTACCCTGCCCCTGTTTTTGTAATAGAAAAATTTATATTGCTTCGGGTAAATACCAAGTAATGGTATTTCTGAGTCAAATGGTATTTCTATTTCTAGGTTTTGAGGAATGGCCACACTGTCTTCTGCAGTGGCTGAACTAATTTACATTTCTACCAACAGTGTAAAAGCATTCCATTTTCTCCGCAACTTCACCAGCATCTATTTTTTTTTTTTGTTTTGACATTTTAGTAATAGCCATTCTGACTGGCACGAGATAGTATATCATTGTGATTTTTGTTTTTTATTTGACAGAATCTCACTCTTGTCACCCAGGTAAGGGCAGTGGCTTAATGTCAGCTCACTATGACCTCTGCTTCCTGAGTTCAAGCAATTCTCCTGCCTCAGCCTCCTAAGCAGCTGGGATTACAGGTGCCCACCACCATGCCCAGCTAATTTACGTATTTTTAATAGGGACGAGCTTTCACCGTGTTGGTCAGGCTGGTCTCAAACTCCTGACCTCAGGTGATCTGACCATTTGGCCTCCCAAAGTTCTGGGATTACAGGCGTGTGCCACCGGGCCCGATCTCATTGTGGTTTTGACTTGCGTTTCTCTAATGACAAGTAATGTTGAACATTTTTTCATGATTGTTGGTTGCATGTATGTCTTCTTTTGCGAATTGTCTGTTCATTCCCTTTGCCTGCTTTTTAAGGGGGTTGTTAGTTTTTTCTTGTATACATTGCTTATAGATACTGGATATTAGACCTTAGTCTGATGCTTAGATTGCAAAGACTTTCTCCCATTTTGTAGGCTGTCTGTTTACTCTGATAGTTTCTTTTGCTGTGCAGAAACTATTTCATTTAATTAGATCCCACTGGACAATTATTGCTTTTATCTCAACCACTTTTGGGGTCTTCATTATAAAATGATGGTGGTAATATTTTTTACCCTCTGTAGGAAGGTCGTTTCCTAGGGTATAAAGAGCTGTCCCTCTTTAGACTAACAGTTAAACTTACAAGGAGATTAATTCTGTGAGTAAGTTTAAAGTTGAACTAAGGTTCTGTCTTGGACAACCAGCTATCAACAGACTCAGTAGGCTTGTCACCGCTACTCATGAATCTTCCCACTATTTTGCCATATAGATGAGTGTGCTTTTTCAGCTGTTCTTGGGTAGCTCATCTGGTTTTGGGAGACTTGGCTATAGTTCTCTGCGTAAAGTTATTTCTGGTTAATACATTATGCAGAAGGTATAAGGGCTTGTCTTTGCTTTTTAGTGCTTGATACAGTTCTTTCATCCTTCTCTTTCAGAACTGTGTCTATTAATGCACCAGGATAAAAATTTCTATCACCTATATGCTTTTGTCTAAGGCAAATGGTTTGATTAAGACATTTTGATAATGTTTTTAGCAAGGTTTTGGGCTAGAGTTGCCTCAAAGTGATCAGGTCATGATGAAATCTTCCAGGTGTAAGCCGGATGTTTTGAGTTAAGCTACACTTTGGTTTGTCCAAGCGCACTTTCCAGTACAATTACCATGTTACAACTTATCTCCCCTCTTCTTGTGTAGAAAATTATTAGTAATAGTGATTTACTGTTAGTGAGTAAGGTGATGGGTGGTATGTGCGTATTTCATGGTCTTATTTAACCAAGCACTCTCTTCTTGGTTTACTGCTAAATCCTCCTTGAGCCCTTAGATTTCATAACGGTCATTGTGAGATTTTCTGGACATGCAAAATGTAGCCCATTCCTTGCCACCTCATGGGGTACACCTTGACATAAGGTTTTTATGTGTATGCTTGTGCTTACTCTATAGTATTCTAAAGGATTGCTGAAGATGGCAGAATATAGGCTGGGGGCAACAGGTGGTGAGATGTTTCAGGGTTTGTCGATTACAGAACATGCTCCTCTATAGGGATATAAAGCACCATAAAGTCCTTTGAGTTTTAAGCTGTTGCTTGCAGTAGTACTCTGGTGAATGGTTTTGTTAATGTAACTATTAGAGTTTAGGGATAATCATAGTGGGGTATCTAATCCTGGTTTGGGTCTTAGCTATGGTATCTTCAGGATATTAAAACCACTTTCATAGTATATTTTAATTCATCTGGAGTTTTTACAACTTAGATGGGGTTTAGCTTTATTGATGGTAGACCTTAAATACTCTTTATGCTGAGTTCTATCAGCTAGGGTTAATTGTATGGCCGAGGTGGCTGGCAGGAAATTAAACAACCCTTAACATTAGCATTGTTTAGTCTTTCGTTTATTACTAAAGATTTATCGCTGCTGTTTCCCATGAAGGTGTGGTTAAGCAAAGTGTTTTGAGCTGAATTCCTGCCTGTGTAATACCTGCTTCTTTTGATCCAGACTATCTAGAGGGCATTTTCTCTGGGGCAAGGATGCTTGCATGTGTAATCTTACTCAGAGCTAATAAAAAGGCCAGGACCAAACCTATCTGTTTATGGGGTTGTGTGGACCCATCTAGAAAATTTCAGTGTCTTGCTTTAAATAATTAAGCTACATTAACTATATACTTAGTGGAAAAGTTAAAATATGAGAAAGAAAGAAATAACTGCAGTCTTTTGCAGTTCTGGAAATTGAGGGTTTTTAAACTTAAATTGGTAGTTTAAAGTTAAGTTGCCTTTAAATTAGTTAAGTTGCCATAATTAGAGTATGGTTGATTTAGGGTATGATAAAATGGAGCAGTGCTTTCAGAGGGATATGCTCAAGGTATTAGCATTAGGACAGAAATTTAGTTATACTTATTATACAAAATGGAGGATTAATTTGGTAGCAGGGTCTTAAAGATTTTCAGAATACATGCATCGAGAGGTAGCTGTTTGGGTGTTCGTGGTTAAAACACGGTGTCTGGGCTCTGACTGGGTTGCATTTTAGTTTCTTGTTTTTGGGGTTTGGCAAGGGTACGTTTACCTAGCTTGATGGTAAAGTCAGAGGCGGGAGGAGGGGGATTGGAGTATTTAATTGGAAACAGCTCTTGAAATTGTGTGAGCGTCCGTGCGTGAGCGTCCGTGCGTGAGCGTCCGTGCGTGAGCGTCCGTGCGTGAGCTTGCGTGAACGTACGTGCGGGTCTGTTGATTAATTTTTATGTCTGTCAAGAGTGACTTAATAAACACCTTATGGTGTTTTTTGCCAGCCCGGAATATTCAATATAAGCTCAGCTTCTACAGTTGATTGGGTAGGAGTCAAATCCGAGTTTATCTGCAGCGGATTCGGCAGGGAGCCGGCCTTTCGCGACGGTGAGTCATAGCATCCCCCAGAGTTAAAAGTACCAAATGCATGACCGTGCTCCAGTGACTGGTTAATAGGGTGGTAGTCATTAGTCCATCGAGATGTCTTATTTAAGGGGAACGTGTGGGCAGTCTTAGTATTATGGTCCTGAAGTGAGAACCAGATTCCAGGTATAGTTTTAGTATAGCCACCCTCAAGCGTCATGGTCCCGGAGTGAGGAGAGCAGCACTCCCCAGCAGATGATGATTTCTCAGAGGTTGGTAGATTAAGACAGCAAAAATTGGTAGGGGATATACATGTGGGCGAGGGACGTCTTGACTAAAATTTGCTATGTCTGATGAACGGATGTATTTACGATATAATATCAAGGATTTATAGTACGAATCAATATCCATGTGGATTAGATTAGATTGTATTAACCAACAATAGTAGCTGTGTAACAGTTAAGACATTATTAATACGTGCTCATATGCATGTACTGGATTTGTAATGTGTTTTTGTGTATGAATGTACTCTGTAAGAATAAGCAATAATAGTACTATAAAAAAAACCCTCACCATGACTTTTTGAAACCACTTTCTTTCCATTTGTTTTATTTTTATCCTTTTTAAAATTGTTATTCCATAGAAGGACGTCCTCTTTAGATTTGTTTAGTGCTATATGATCCATTATACTGGCATCCTAATGTATTAATCTGATATAACTTATGTGATAATATATGTAAGCCTTAATTGTATCTTATTGTAATTAATAGAAGATTTAAATCCTGAGGGATAAGAAACCTAATTAGTACAATTAGCTCTTAGAATGCTAGTTAATTTGTCAACTGAAACACAGGTGAAACTTCTTTCTGCTTTTTCATAGACTATGACCACCTGTCGTGAATACATATTGCATCAGTTTTTTTCTTTTCATTATTAATAACAATTGAAATTAACACGTATTTGTATACCCATCACAACAATTAAAAATAAAATGAAAGAAAACATACACATATCTATATTTCATGAACTGGCTTATATTTAAAGAAAATACATGTATTAGCACTTCAGTTTAAATATTTAATTAAAAATTCAACGTGTTCTACTGCATATACTTCCACATTTTATAATGGTCTTATTTGGAATACTATGATAGAATATATTATTGTATGCAAATGTTTACTCTCCCTCTCCTCCCGTAAGAGGGATATCTTTCCTTGCCTCGACAATGTTGGACTTAGCCGTGCAACTTGCTTTGCCTAATGGGATGTGAATGGCTCTAACATTGCCTGTAGCTGAGCCAAAGACTTAAGTAAGATTTCATGATGCAGCCTGGTCTCTCTTGCTCCTCTCCTCTGTCCAAAGAAAGTGCACATGTCACACTGAGAATATCCTTTTAGCCTGGGTCTCTGAAGAATACTCATAAATTCTTGCTGAACAGAGCTGCAGCAGCATGTATGCATGTATACGATATGGATGAGGATTGAATGTTATTATAAGTCACTGAGATTTTAGAATTGTTTGATATGTAGCAGGACTAACCAATGTATAATATAAATTTATAGTCTTTCAAACACATATTATTAAATCTAATGAGTAAAAGTTTATTTGCTTGTTTTTAAAGCAACTCCTTACATTCTTGAAATTATTTTTGCTTTATTGTGGGATAAAGATGTTCTAAGCCTATTTTTAGCTTATAGTATTTTTCCCCAGGATACAGAATCCACAACCTCCAAATATCTCAGCTTCCTTTTAGCAAATAACACTAACGGAAATCAAATATCTGGGCTCTAAATTTGCATATGAGAATTGCTGGTGGGCAAAAGAACTGTTATAGCTGTTAAAACACCAAGAGTCATACATAAAAAAAATTACCTTTTAAAAAATAAGAATGTATGATCTTTAAAAATTTAAACATAACTAAAACTTTGTATTTTATTAAATATAAATCGTTTCTATTTACACTGTTACACTTTATTTTTTTGTAACCCTTCACTCTAATTCTGATAATTTTTATCTTTTATAAATCATATATATCTTATTATCTGCCATTTTGTAGTCACTTTATTGACACAGAAGAGTTTTCATATATTTACCCAGGATATTTATGGGTGTTGGGTTGACTACGTTCCAGAATTTTTCCTTTCTTGCTGTGATTACTTTATTGTTTTCTTGATACTTTAATGCTCAAAAATATTTTTAGAGTTACAGGTTGGATATCAAACAATGAGGGCTAGATTCCTACCTCTTGACTATAGGATAGTCCAGTATAGAAATAATTTTTAAGTGATTGGTTCTGAAGATATTTGTTTTGATTACTCAAACGAAACTAAAATGGAATAGGTAAAAATAAGTTATTGTCACAGAAGTCTCGTTTTTTAAATATAGAGTTGCATAAGAAATCTAGAGATAAAGTACTTCATGTAATCTAGCTCAACAGATGACCAGTCATATACCAAATTAGATATTAATATCTGGTTGATGAATCATTATGAGTACATATAAATTGTGAATTCCCTTTTACTTAATATTTTACAGTGTCATGTGCAAGTGTCCTTATAAGCACGTTTCTCCTTGGGATGCATGTTGAAGAAGGAAAATAGGAGAAACAAAATTCTAATTTTGATTGATAGGTAGCTATTCATTTAAATATAAAAACTTTGCATGAGTCGTTCTTGTGAACATATTGGCTAATATATGGGGTAGATTGGAGATAAATTGATATTTAATTTAATTGAAAACATTGATTAGAAAATGACTCTTCTTTCCATGTTTAGATATAAGGGCATATCTCATTGCATTGTGCTTCACAGATATCACATGTTTTAAGACTTGTGGCAAGTGAGTCTATCAGCCCTGTCCTACAGTGTGTGCTCATTTCATGTCTCGGTGTCAGCATTGTTTAGTCAGAAAATAGTTTTAATTAAAGTGAGTACATTGTTATTTTAGACATAATACTATTGCACACCATTCAATAGACTACAGCCTAGTATAAACGTAACTTGTGCATACAGCGGAAACTAAAAAAGTTGTGTCAGTTGCCCTATTGCAATATTTGCTTTATTGTGGTGGCCTGAGATTGAACCTGCAATGTCTCTGAGTTTTGCCTGTATTTGGGTATAAAACTGCATCCTTCTAAACCTCAGTTTGCTAAATCATTTGATGGGAATCATATACATCTCATAAAGTTCTTGTAAGGATTACCTGAAAACATAGACAAATTTTTTGTATGGACGAGTTTGTTTTCATTAGATTTTAATTCTAATAACTTTCTGCCCTGTTTACTGTTTTGTGAGTGTATAACACTGGCCTAGCACATAATTGGTTTTCAGTAAATACTATACAACCATTTATTGATTGTCCCTTAAACATTATCTCTCTTCTCTTAAACTATTTTTTAATATTAATATCCACCATGGTGACCATTCACAGGAAAATAGTTTCAAATTCTTGGCAACCAAATAACACAATCACTAACCCACACTTTCCTCAGTGTCTTTCCATTGCTATATTACTTATTAAAGTATGCTGACTTTTATCATTTTTCTTACCTTTCTAAACTTGATTCTAGATGATATATTATTCTCAATGATTAATTAATCATTAGTGTGTATTCTTATTTCTTTATTTTTCTAAGATTACTCAAAAGTTATAGTAAAATGATTATTTTTCAATACTGTATGTTAGAGAGAGACTTTGTATAAGCCTTTTGAGAGGAATATCAACAAAGTTTATTTATTCATGAAAAGTGTCTGTAATACTACAGTAAATGATAATTTTTGGCATGATAACAAATGACCCACTATGCATATATGAATATCAACAGTGCAAAATTTATGTGAATATTCATAAATGAGCATAAATTCAAAATCATATATATGCATATATTAACTGTGTGTTTGTATTATTATTAAAAGTTTAATGATGCTCATGTTTTAAAAATGCAAATATAGCTATTCTTTTTCAGAAATCTTTATTCATTTTGAAAACTATGTGGAGAAACTAAAGATTGTTTTAACATGCCTCAGACTGCTCAGGAATGAAAACCATAAACACTATTGCTAGGATAAAAAAAGTGTAGTGTTTACCTGAGGGAGGAAAGGATTGTGAGGTGACTGAATAATTAGTTTTCAAGATAGGTTTATTTTGTAAAGATATGAACATAGTGTTTCTAGCTCTAGAAAATAGAACATGAGAAGTTTGACTTCAGTTATGAATGCAGAACTTTCTGAGACTTCTGGCAATAACTTCCAAAGAGAATCAGACCAAGAAAAGGAGATGAGTTCATTCTCTATAAAAATATGTAAACACAGTGAAAAAAAAAAGCCTTTACAAATGCTTTAACTTCAGGCTGGCTTAAAAATATAAAGGAGTAAATTCGATCTTTCCAAATTGAAGATACAAAACAGTGCATTGAAGCATTTCAGATAACCTCTCACTCATGTTTATTTAGTATATTTTCTGATTTTTGTAATCATATCAATATATTTACTACTCCTGAGAGATGTGTGTGATGGGTGTGTGTATGTGTGAGACAAAAATTGTTATTAAGAAAATGAAAGGACAAGGCACAGAGTGAGAAAAAAATATTTCCAAAGCATATGTAGGGTAAAGAGCTCATATTTAAAATGTATAAAGAACCTTAAAACCCAATAATAAGGGGACATCTAAACCAATGCAAAATATGCAATAAAGTTAAACAGAATTATTAAGCCACAAAATAAAGATATGTGATGACTCATATGTATACACACACACATACACACACACACACACACACACACTTTGAGATAAGATATATATTGTGTATATATTTTAAGATATATGATGGCTCATGTCTGAGTATGTGTGTGTGTGTGTTTGTGTGTATGTATGTGTGTGTATATATATATATATTCTGAAAGATATATAAATGACTAATAAACAGAAAAATAATTATGTACACTGACAATTCCACTCTTAAGTATTTACCCAAGAGAAATGAAAATATATGTATATAAAAGGTCTTAAAAACAACTGTTCATGGCCACAATGCAAAAGATGCCCCAAAGGTAAGCAATATAAAAGTCTATCCACTGCTAAATGAATGAACAAAATGTATATCCATATAATAACCATTTAGCAATATGAGGGACTGAGCAATGGATAAAAGTTATGATACAGATAAACCTCCAAAACATTATACTAAGTCAGATATTCTGAATTTTGGTGGTATTGAATTTTGAGGATAAATAATTATTTGCCTTGCAGAGGCTGTTTTTGCTATTGTAAACAGTGCCACACTGAACATACATGTGCACGTGTCTATGATATAATGATTTATAATTTTTTGGGTATATACCCAGTAATGGGATTGCTGAGTCAAATACAATTTCTATTTCTAGGTCCTTGAGGAATCGCCACACTGCCTTCCACAATGCTTGAACTAATTTACACTCCCACCAACACTATAAAAGCATTCCTATTTTTCCACATCCTCTCCAGCATCTGTTGTCCTCTGACTTTTTAATAATCACCATTCTAACTGGCGTGGGATGGTATCTCATTGTGGTTTTGATTTACATTTCTGTAATGACCAGTGATGATGAGCTTTTTTACGTTTTTTGGCTGCATAAATGGTTTCTCTTGAAAAATGTCTGTTCTATCCTTTGCCCACTTTTTGATTTTTTTCTTTGTAGATTTGTTTAAGCTCTCTGTAGATTCTGGATATTAGCCCTTTGTCAGATGAGTAGATTGCAAAATATTTCTCTTATTCTCTGGGTTACCTGTTCATTCTAATGATAGTTTCTTTTGCTGTGCAGAAGCTCTTAAATTTAATTAAATCCCGTTTGTCTATTTTGGCTTTTGAGCCATTGCTTTTGTTGTTTCATTCATGAAGTCCTTCCTTGCCTATGCCTATGTCGTGAATGGTATTGCCTAGGTTTTCTTCTAGGGGTTTTATGGTGTTAGGTCTTACGTTTAAATCTTTAATCTATTTGGAGTTAATTTTTATATAAGGAAGGGATCCAGTTTCAGCTTTTTGCATATGATTAGCCAGTTTTCCCAACACCATTTATTAAATACAGAATCCTTTCCCCATTGCTTGTTTTTGTTAGGTTTGTCAAAGATCAGATGGTTATAGATGTGTGGCATTATTTCTGAGGCCTCTGTTCTGTTCAATTGGCCTATATCTCTGTTTTGGTACCATGTTGTTTTGGTTTCTGTAGCTTTTGTAGTATAGTTTGAAGTCAGGTAGCATGATGCCTTCAGCTTCCTCCTGCCCCGCTTATTATTGTCTTGTCTATGCAGGCTCTTTTTTGGTTTCATATGAAATTTAAGGTAGTTTTTCCTAATTCTATGAAAAAAGTCATTGATAGCTTGATGAGAATAGCATTGAGTCTGTAAATTACTTTGGGTAGGATGTCCATTTTCATGGTATTGATTTTTTCTACCCACGAGCATGGAATGTTTTTTTCATTTGTTTGTGTCCTCTCTTATTTCCTTGAGCAGTGGATTGCAGTTCTTGAATAGGTCCCTCACATCCCTTGTAATTTGTATACATAGGTATTATATACTCTCAGTAGCAATTGTAAATGGGAAGTAACTCATGATTTACCTCTCTGTTTGTTATTGGTGTATAGGAATGCTTGTGATTTCTGCACATTGATTTTGTATCCTGAGACTTTGCTGAAGTTGATTATCATTTTAGGGAGATTTTTGGGCTGCGATGATGGTGTTTTCTAAATATACAGTCATGTCATCTATAAATAGAGACAATTTGACTTCCTCTTTTCCTAATTAAATACCTTTATTTCTTTTTCTTGCCTGATTGCCCTGGCCAGAACTTCCAATACTATGTTGAATAGGAATGGTAAGAGAGGACATCCTTGTCTTGTTCCTGTTTTCAAAGGGAATGCTTTCAGTTTTTGCCCATTTAGTATGATATTGGCTATGGGTTTGTCATAAATAGCTCTTATTTTGAGATATATTCCATCTATACCTAGTTTATGGAGAGTTTTTAGCATAACGGACTGTTGAATTTTGTCAAAGGCCTTCTCCGTATCTATTGATACAATCATGTGGTTTTTGTCTTTGGTTCTGTTTATGTGATGGATTACGTTTATTGATTTGTGCATGTTAAACGCACCTTGCATCCCAGGGATGGAGCCGATTTGATTGTGATAAATAAGCTTTTTGATGTGCTGTTAGATTTGGTTTGCCAGTATTTTATTGAAGATTTTCACATTGATGTTCTTCAGGGATATTGGCCTGAAATTTTCTTTTTTAGTTATGTTTCTACCAAGTTTTGTTATCAGGATGATGTTGGCCTCATAAAATGAGTTAGGGAGGATTCCCTCTTTTGGTATTTTTTGGAATCCTTTCAGAAGGAATGGTGCTAGCTCCTCTTTGTACCTCTGGTATAATTCGGCTGTGAAACTGTCTGGTCCTTGAAATTTTTTGGTTGGTTGGCTGTTAATTGCTGCCTAAATTTCATAATTTGTTATTGGTCTATTCAGGGATTCACCTTCTTCCTGGTTTAGTTTTTTGTGTGTAAGTATCTAGGACGGGCGTCCCCAAACTACGGCCCGTGGGCCACATGAGGCCCCCTGAGGCCATTTATCCGGCCCCCTGCCGCACTTCAGGAAGGGCCACCTCTTTCACTGGTGGTCAGTGAGAGGAGCACAGTATGTGGCGGCCTTCCAACGGTCTGAGGGACAGTGAACTGGCCCCCTGTGTAAAAAGTTTGGGGACAACTGGTCTAGGAGTTTATCCATTTCTTCTAGATTTACTAGTTTATTTTCATAGCAGTGTTTATAGTATTCTCTGATGGTAGTTTGTATTTCTGTGCGGTCAGTGGTGATATTCCCTTTATCATTTTCTATTGCATCTATTTGGTTCTTATCTCTTTTCTTCTTTATTAGTCTGGCTACTGTTCTATCTATCTTGTTGATCTTTTCAAAAAAACAGCTCCTGGATTCATTGACTTTTTGAAGAGTTTTTTGTGTCAGGGAGGCACTTGAGGAATGAGTCTGACTTTTATCAGAGGTCAAAGGCTGTGCTGGGAGATCCTCTGCTCTTTTCAGAGCTGCCAGGCAGGGACATTTAAGGCTGCCAAAGCTGTACCCACAACTGCCCCTTTTCCCTAGTGTTCTGTCCCAATAGGCTTTATTTGTAAGTGCCTGACAGGCTGCTGCCTTTTTTTGAGATACCCTGCCCGGTGGAGAGGGAATTTAAGGACACAGCCTGCAGATGCTTTGCTGAGCTGCCATGGTCTCCGTCAGGTTCAAACTTCCTGGAGGCTTTGTTTGCACTGTAATGTTAAAACAACCTACTGGAACTTCAACAATGGTGGATGCCCCTCCCCTCACTGAGCTTGAAAGTCCTAGGTGGAGCTCAGTCTGCTGTGCTGGCTGTGAGAATTTCAAACCAGTGGATCTTAACTTTCTGGTCTTTGTGGGGGTGGGACCCACTGAACCAGATCCCTTGGTTTCCTGGCTTCAGCCCCCTTTCCAGGGGAGTGAACAGTTCTGTATTGCTAGCATTCCAGGTGGCACTGGGGTATGAAAAAAGAAAACAAAACTGCTGCGGCTAGCTCAGTGTCTTCCCAAACAACCACCCAGTTTTGTGCTGGAAACCCAGGGCCCTGGTGTTGTAGGCACTAGTGGAAATCTCCTGGTCTGTGTGTTGTGACGAGCATGGGAAAAGCACAGTATCTGGGCTGGAGTCCAGAGTACATACCCTACTGGCTTCCCTTGGCTAGGAGAGGGAGTTTCCAGCCCCTTGTGCTTCCTGGGTGAGGCAACTCCCCAAACTGTTTCGGCTCACCGCCCTTGGGCTGCACCCACTGTTCAATCAGTCCCAATGAGATGAACCAGGTATCTCAGTTGGAAATGCGGAGATCACCCGCCCTTTGCGTTGATCTCACTGGGAGCTGCACACCAGAGCTGTTCGTATTTGGCCATCTTGCCAGCACAACTTCACTTTTCGCTATTTATCCGAGGGAAATTAAACATACAAAAAGCTTATGTTCAGGCAATGACTGTTTATAAACAACTATTTATAGCCTCTTTATACAAAATAGTAAAAAATTCTCATAGAAAAGTTGATAAACAGAGTGTTTGTGTGTATACAGCCAAATGCTACTCAATAATAAAAAAGAATGAACTACCACTACCCATGGAATTTATGAATCTCAAAAAAATTATGCTGAGAGAAAGAAACTATGTGCCCAAATCCACATATAATCAATAATTCAACCTTGATGTACGCATAACACATTAGGATATATTTTACAAAAGAGAAAAAATAATGTGAATAAACTAAAAAATGCATAATTACATTACTGATTAAAAAAATGAAAATTAATCCCACAATAAGTAGCATTTTGTACCCCCAGATTGGTTAATAAGCAACACATGCACACACAAATCAAAAATCCTGGCTCTACTAAATGTTGGCAAAAATATGGAGCACTGAGTACACTTTTATACTTCTGGTATATGTATAAATAATTCACCTTTAAAAAGCATTAACTCAAAGGGGGACACATTATAACACACAACTCATCCATTTATTTGTGTTTGTGTGTATGTGTGTGTGTGTTCACTTGAGAAACTCTTACTGGTTTGTAGGTGACCTATACATGAATGTACAGCATATCTTGTTCACAGTATGAAAAACAAACAAACATTGATCCCATAAAAACAAACCAAATTTCATTTAGGAAAATGGGATAAGTAAATTTGAGGAGATTCAAACAGCAGATTATATAAAATAGGGAGTATGAATGAACTACAGTTACATGCAGCAGCATAGATGAGAATTAGTGGACCAAACCCTTGATATTTGTAAAGCTCAGGGAATTATTTATAACCTGTTTTACCTTAATTAACTTTGGGGGTCCACTTAAATACGGTTGGAATTCATCTTTCTTATTTGTTCCTTCTTTGGCTAACACTTCCTAAGGCTTAGAAACAATGGTTGCATGAACTATAACTAGAAGTTCAATAACTGATTAGTGTAGAAATACTTGTCAAATATTTGTTTTGAATTTCTTAGGATGAGGAAATACTCCTCTATGCTGTGTGAAATTCAATCAAGATTTTGTTTGTGATACTATGTACACATTGTTCTCTAGTGCCTTTCTTTATTAAATCCTCTTAGAACACAGCTTTTTATCATGTTCTGGAGATTTTCATGGTTGATTATAGAATACAAGACAAAATGTGTTACCCTAGTAGTGATTTATTTGTATTTTTAAATAGACTTTATTTTTTAGAGCAGTTTTATGTTTATAGATAAATTGAGAAAGTACAGTGATTCTCCATGTATCCCTTGCCCTTATGCATACACAGTTTCCTTCATTATCAATATTACCAGAATGTTGTGTTATTACAATTGATGAACTTGCACTGACACATCTTTGTCACCCAAAGACCCCAGTTAATATTAGGGGTTTCTTGGTGTTATACATTTAATGGGTTCGGACAAATGTATAATGGCATGTATCCATGATTGTAGTATTATCCAGAGTAGCTTCAATGCCCTGTAAATATTCTGTGTGCCACATATTTATCCTTTCCTCTCTTTCAACCCCTGACAAATGATGTTCTTTCTGTCTCCATAATTTTGACATTTCCAGAATGTCATATAACTGGAGTCATACACTATACGGCTATTTCAGATTGGCTTCTTTTACTTAATAATATGCACTTAAGGTTCCTCCACGTCTTTTTATGGCTTGATAGCTCATTTATTTTCAGCACTAAATAGTGTTCCATTGTCTGGTTGTGCCAAACATCATATTCCATTGTCTGGATGTGCCAGATATCATTTATTTTTAGCAGTCAATAATATTCCATTGTCTGGCACATTCAGACAATGGAATATGATGTCTGGCACATCCAGACAATGGAATATTATTGAGTGTTGAAAATAAATGATCCATGTAGTTACTGAAGGATCCATTCAGTTTATTGATCCATTCAATTACTAAAGGGTATCTTAATCGCTTCCAAGTCCTGGTAATTATGAAAAAGCTGCTGTAAACATTCACATGCATTCACATGCAGGTTTGTATGTGAACGTTGAGTTTTCAACTTTTTAAATTATTTGAAGACTATGTTTAGTTAAAAAAAAAAAGTAAATTGTCCTTTGAAGTGGCTGCTGTCTTTTTTTTTTTTTTTTTTTTTTAATTCAAAATAGCAATGAGTGAGATTTCTTATTGCTCTACAACCTTACCATCATTTGGTGTTTCAGGATTCTGGAATTTGGCTATTCCAGTAAGTGTGTAGTGAGTAACTCACTGTTGTTTTCATTTGTGTTTCACTGATTAAATATAATACAGAATATTTTCATGTTCTTATTTGCTATCTATATGTTTTCTTTGATGAGGTGTCTGTTAAAGTCTTTGGTTCATTTTTCTTTTTTCCTTTTTACCATTTTATTATTTTTAATGTTTAATGTTTTATAGATTTAGAGGTTACAAGTGCAGTGTTACTAGATGAATATATTACATAGTAGTGAAGCTTAAGCTTTTAGTGTGTCCATCATTCAAATAGTAAAAATTGTTCCGAATAGGGAATTTTTCAACCATCTTCCCTCTCTGAGCCTCCCCTCTTCTTGAGTCTCCAATGTTTATTTTTACACTCTGTATGTCCATGTTTACCCATTTGTTTAGCTTCTACTTTCAAGTGAAAACATCTGATATTTGACTTTCTGTTTCTGAGTAATTTCACTTAGGGTAATGGCCTTAGTTCTGTCCATGTTGATGCAAAAGACAATTTTATTCTTCTTTATGACTGAATAGTTTTCCATGGTATACATTTTTTATTCATTCATCCATTGGTGGACACTTAGATTGACTTCATTTTTAAATTGGGTTGTTGGTTTTCTTATTGTTGAGTTGTAAGAGTTCTTTGTATGTATATTTTTGATAACAATCTTCTATCAGATATGCCTTTTGGAAACATTTTTGTTCTGTCTATGGCTTTTTTCTTTCTCTTTTAAAATAATTTTTGTATTTTGTATTCATTTTGCCTATGGCTTTTCCTTATCTTAACAAGATCCTTTGCAGAACAGACTACTTTTATTTTGATAAAGTTGATTTATTCTTTTTTTCATGGATGTGCCTTTGGTGTGTTATCTAAAAAGTCATTACCAATCCCAAGATCATTTAGATTTTCTCTTATGTTGTCTTCTAGGTGTTTCATAGTTTTGCATTTTACATTTAAGTCTGCAATTAATTTGAGTTAATTTTTGTGAAAGGTGGAAGATGTGTGTCTAGGCTCAATTTTTTGCTTGTGTATATCCAGTTGCTACCACGCCATTTGTTGAGAGAAGTTAATTGTTTACTATTATTTCTTTTTTTAAAAAAATATATATTACATTACACTTTAGGTTCTGTGGTACATGTGCAGATCATGCAGGACTATTGCATAGGCACTTACACGGCAATGTGGTTTGCTGCCTCCATCCCCCCATCACCTATATCTGGCATTTCTTCCCATGTTATCCCTCCCCAACCTCCCTACCTGCTGCTGTCCCTCCCCTAGTCTCCCCAACAGACTCCAGTGTGTGATGCTCACCTCCCTGTGTCCATGTGTTCTCATTGTTGAACATCTGCCTATGAGTGAGAACATGTGGTGTTTGGTTTTCTGTTCTTGTGAGGTTTGCTAAGAATCACGGTTTATAGATTCATCCATGTCCCTACAAAGGACACAAACTCATCATTTTTATGGCTGCATAGTATTCCATGGTATATATGTGCCACATTTTCCTAGTCCAGTCTATAATTCATGGGCATTTGGGTTGGTTCTAGCTCTTTGCTGTTGTAAACAGTGTTGCATAAACATATGTGTGCATGTGTCTCTATAACAGAACAATTTATAATCTGTTGGATATATACCCAGTAATAGGATTGCTGGGTCAAATGCAATTTCTATTTCTAGATCCTCGAGGAATTGCTACACTGTCTTCCACAGTGGTTTAACTAATTAACACTTCCACCACAGTGTAAAAGTGTTTGTTTTTCTCTACATCCTCTCCAGCATTTGTTGTCTCCAGATTTTTTAATGATCGCCATTCTAACTGGCAGGAGATGATATGTCAGTGTGGTTTTGATTTGCATTTCTGTAATGATCAGTGATGATGAGCAGTTTTTCATATGTTTGTTGGCCTCATATATGTCTTCTTTTGAAAAGTATCTGTTCACATCCATCACCCACTTTTGAATGGGATTGTTTTTTTTCTTGTAAATTTGTTTTAGTTCTCTGTAGATTCGGGATATTAGCCCTTTGTCAGTTGGGTAGATTGCAGAATTTTTTCTCATTCTGTTGGTTGCCAATTCACTCTAATAATGATTTCTTTTGCTGTACAGAAGCTCTGAATTTTAATTAGATTCCATTTGTCTATCTTGGCTTTTTTTGCCAATGCTTTTGGTGTTTTGGTCATGAAGTCCTTGCCTATGCCTATGTCCTGAATGATTTTGCCTAGATTTTCTTCTAGGGTTTTTATGGTGTTAGGTGTTATGTTTAAGTCTTTAATCCATCTGGAGTTAATTTTAGTGTAAGGTGTCAGGAAGGGGCCTGGTTTCTGCTTTCTGTTCATGGCTAGCCAATTTTCCTAACACCATTTATTAAACAGGTAATCCTTTCCCCAATGTCTGTTTTTGTCAAGTTTGTCAAAGGTCAGATGGTTGTAGATGTGCAGCATTGCCTCTGAGGCCTCTGTTCTGTTATATTGGTCTATATCTCTGTTTTGGCACTAGTACCATGCCGTTTTCATGACTGTAACCTTGTAGTATAGTTTGAAGTCAGGTAGCGTGATGCCTCCAGCTTTGTTCTTTTTGCTTAGAATTGTCTTGGCTATGCAGGCTCCCTTTCGGTTCCATATGACGTTTAAGTTGTTGTTTTTCCAGTTCTGTAAAGAGGGTCATAGGTAGCTTAATGGGGATAGCATTGAATCTGTAAATTAACTTTGGGCAGTATGGCCATTTTCACTATATTTATTCTTTCTAACCACGAGCATGGAATGTTTGTCCATCTGTTTTGTCCTCTCTCATTTCCTTGAGCAGTGGTTTGTAGTTCTCCTTGAAGAGTTCCTTTAGATCCTTTGTTAGTTATATTTCTAGGTATTTTATTCTCTTTGTAGCAATTGTGAATGGCAGTTCCCTTGGCTTTCTTTTAGTCTGTTATTGGTGTATAGGAATGCTTGTGATTTCTGCACATTGATTTTATATCCTGAGACTTTGCTGAAGTTGCTTACCAGCTTAAGGAGGTTTTGGGCTGAGACAATGGGGTCTTCTAAATATACAATCATGTAGTCTGCAAAAAGGGACAATTTGAATTCCTTCTTTCCTAATTGAATACGCTTTGTTTCTTTTTCTTGCCTAATTGCTCTGGCTAGAACTTCCAATATTATATTGAATAGGAGTCTTGAGAGAAGGCATCTTTGTCTAGTGCCAGATTTCAAAGAGAATGCTTCCAGTTTTTGCCCATTCAGTATGATATTGGCTGTGGGTTGTTGTAAATAGCTTTTATTATTTTTAGTTACATTCCATGTATACCTAGTTTCTTGAGGGCTTTTAGCATAAAGGACTGTTGAATTTTGTCAAAGGCCTTCTCTGCATCAGTTGAGATAATCATGTGGTTTCTGTCTTTGGTTCTGTTTACGTGGTGAATTACGTTTACAGACTTGCGTATGTTGAACCAGCCTTGCATCCCTGGGATGAAGCTTACTTGATCGTGATGGATAAGCTTCTTGAGGCACTGTTGCAATTGGTTTGCTAGTATTTTATTGAAGATTTTTGCATCTATGTTCATCATGGATATTGGCCTGAAGTTTTCTTTTCTTTTCTTTTTTTTTGAATCTCTGCCAGATTTTGGTATCAGGGTGATGTTGGTTTCATAAAATGATTTGGAAGGATTCCCTCTTTCTGTATTGTTTGGAAGAGTTTCAGAAGGAGTGGTACCAGCTCCTCTTTGTATGATTACTATTATTTCATCAAGACATCTTGAAGGAAATTAAGCAGACCTTGTCATACTGCTACTTACGAACACATATTGTCTTTCATAAGCTTTAATCTCTAGGAACACATCTTCAAAGATCAGCTTAATTTTCTGGCAATACTCATTTTTAGAAATCATGGCAGATTCTCCTAAGGGTTTATGTAAGCCACTGTTTTAATGAAGGATTTCACTGGAAGTTGAGGAGGGCAGAAAAATACCTTACAAAATTCTCTTGTTATTTGACTCATTAAATTAGAATAGGTCCTTTATAAGTTATATTTTTATGTACATTTGAATGTTTTTTTAAAAAAATTATTTATTTTACTTTAGGTGCATACTATATCTGGCATTTCTCCCCATGTTATCTCTCCCTACCCTGTCCTCCCTCCCCACCCCCGCTGTCTCTCCCCTACCCATCCCAACTGCCCCCAGTGTGTGATGCTCCTCTTCCTGAGTCCATGTGTTCTTGCTGTTCAGCATCCACCTATGAGTGAGAACATATGGTGTTTGGCTTTCTGTTCTTGTTGTCAGTTTTCTGAGAATGTTGGTTTCCAGATTCATCTAAGTCCCTACAAAGGACATGAACTCATTGTTTTTTTATGGCTGTGTAGTATTCCATGGTGTATGTGTGCCATTTACTGTAGATCTGTCTGACATTTATTAGAAGTATATTCTACAGAATTTTATAAATATTTATCATTAAATACTGACCTCTATATTTGCTGGTTGGAGAATGCATTTTATTTACCATATTTTATGACGCTAAAATGAAAATTCTTAAAATACATTTTAATAGTCATTGACATTTAGGTCATCTTAAAATAATTTCCATTTCAGCTGTAATTTTTCTTTAATGGTATACATGAAATATGGTTATTCTGAAAATCTTTCATGTCTTAGATGAGGTTAAATAAGCTGTCATATTGTTGACAAGAAAAATGGTTACCTGTTTCCTGGTCAATTCCTTCTTTATGAAACTGGGAGCCAGTGCCGAGGGCCGGTGGAGTGGTTGTGGCACCAAGATGGCCAAAAGAAGCCAGCACCAGAATGCAGCTCCCAGCAAATGAGATGCCGAAAGCTGGAGGACTTCATGATTTCAAATGAGGTGCTGGGTTTGTTTCTGAGGGACTGATAGGGCACTGAAAATAGGCCCCAAGAAGGAGCTGCAGGGCGAGAGCTGCCCAGGGGGCAAATCAAGATGAGGGGGCGTGTCCCCACCTGAAACATGCAGCTGGCTCAGAGGGTTGGGGGACTTAACCCCTCTGTGCTCCGATTCAGGTCCTGTGCTTACCTCATCCCTCCTGCAATCCATGGTCCATGAGAGTGCTGCCAGATGGTGGGGTGCCTTGGGTAGTTGATGTAAATCTGAACAGCAGCTACCACCATGCATGGCAAGTTGTTGCAGGGACCTGGGCGGGAGTTTGGACTAATGCCAGCGGGTTGGACTGTCCCACGGAGGGAGAAGAGTTGAAAGCAGGATAACAGACCATAAAACCTGGCAGGCCCCACCTTTGCAGAACTAAAATTGAAGCCCTTGCTAAAGAGCTTGGCAGTAAATACACCAGCTTGACTCCAACCAGGAAGATCCAGCTGGGGAAGGAGAGATGTCATTGGGAAGGTGGGGCCAATCTCACCTGCAAACAAACTCCAGGGAAAGGCCACCCAGTCAACAACCTGACTGAACCCCGAGAGAGCCCAGCAATGCCCTCTACAGGCCAAAAGAGATACAGCTCCAACCTCAGCAGAAAAAAATGTCCACTCAGAGACTCCTGAAATCACCATCTTCAAAGATTAAAGGGAGATAAATCCATGAAGATGGGAAAAAAACCAGTGCAAAAAGGATGAAACCATCAAAGAACAGAACATCTCTTCTCCCAGGGATCACAACTCCTCACCATCAAGGGAATAAAAAAAGAGAATGAATCTGAGGAATTGACAGAGCAGGCTTCAGAAGGTGGGTAATAACAAACTTCTCTGAGTTAAAAGACCATGTTCTAACCCAATGCAAAGAAACTAAGAACCTTGAAAAAAGGTTAGACAAAATGCTAACTAGAATAACCAGCTTAGAGAAGAACATAAATGACTTGATGGAGCTGAAAAACACAGCATGAGAACTTTGGGAGGCATACACAAGTTTCAACAGCTGAATTGACCAAGCAGAAGAAAGGATATCAGAGGTTGAAGATCAACTCAATGAAATAAAATGAGAAGGCATGATTAGACAAAAAAGGGTAAAAAGGAATGAACAAAGTCTCCAAGAAATGTGGGACTATGTGAAAAGACCTATTCTACGTTTGATAGGTGTACTTGAATGTGACGAAGAGAATGAATCCAAGCTGGAAAATACTCTTCAGGATATTATCCAGGAAAACTTCCCCAACCTAGCAAGGCAGGCCAACATTCAATTCCAGGATGTACAGAGAATACCACAAAGATATTCCTCAAGAAGAGCAACCCAAGTCACATAGTTGTCAGGATTCACCAGGGTTGAAATGAAGGCAAAAAATCCTAAGGGTAGCCAGAGAGAAAGGTCAAGTCACCCACAAAGGAAAGACCATCAGACTCACAGCAGATCTCCTGGCAGAAATCCTGTAAGCTAGAATGGAGTGGGGGCCAATATTCAACATCCTTAAAGAAAAGAACTTTCAACACGGAATTTCATATCTGGCCAAACTAAGCTTCATAAGTGAAGGAGAAATAAAATTCTTTATGGACAAGCAATGGCTGAGAGATTTTGTCGCTGTAAGACCTGCCTTACAAGAGCTACTGAAGGAAGTGCTAAACAGGGAAAGGAACAGCCAGTACTATCCACTGCAAAAGCATACCAAATGGTAAAGAACAACAATGCAATGAAGAAGCCATGTCAACTAAGGAGCAAAACAACCAGCCAGTAACAAAATGGCAGGATCAAATTCAAACATAACAATATTAATGTTGAATGTAAATGGCCTAAATGCCCCAATCAAAAGACACAGACTGGCAAACTGGATAAAAAGTCAAGACCCATCAGTGTGCTGTGTTCAGGAAACACATTTCACCTGCAAAGACTCACATAGACTCAAAATAAATGAATGGAAGAAGATTTACCAAGCAATGGAGAGCAAAAAAAAGCAGGGGTAGTAATCCTAGTCTCTGATAAATCGGACTTTAAACCAGCAAAGATCAAAAGAGACAAAGAAGAGCATTACATAATGGTAAAAAGATCAATGCAACAAGAAGAGCTAATGATCCTAAATATATATGCACCCAATGCAGGAGCACCCAGATACATAAAGCAAGTTCTTAAAGACCTGCAAAGAGACTTAGACTCCCACACAATAATAGTAGGAGACTTTAACACTCCACTGACAATATAGGACAGATCAACGAGACAGAAAGTCAACAAGGATATACAGGATTTAAATGCAGATTTAGACCAAGCGGATCTAATAGACATTTACAGGACACTGCATTCCAAATCCACAGAATACATGTTCTTCTGAGCACCACATTGCACTTACTCCAAAATTGACCACATAATTGTAAGTAAATCACTCCTCAGCAAATGCAAAAGAGTGAAAATCGTAACAAACAGTCTCTCAGACCACAGCACAATCAAATTACAACTCAGGATTAAGAAAAGCACTAAAAACTGTACAATCACATGGAAACTGAACAACTTGCTCCTGAATTATGAATGGATAAACAGTGAAGTGAAGGCAAAATAAAAATGTTCTTTGAAACCAACGAGAATGAAGACACAATGTACCAGATCCCATGGGACACATTTAAAGCAGTGTCTAGAGGGAAATTTATAGTAATAAATGCCCACATGAGAAGCAAAGATCTAAAATCGACACCCTATTGTCAAAATTGAAAGAGCTAGAGGAGCAAGATTAGAAACACTCAAAAACAAGCGGAAGACAATAAATAAGATCAGAGCAGCACTGAAGGAGATAGAGACACAAAAAACCATTCCAAAAAATCAGTAAATCTAGGAGCTGGTTTTTAGGAAAGATCAACAAAATAGACCGCTAGCTAGACTAATAAAAAAAGAAAAGATAGAAGAATCAAATAAATGCAATAAAAAATGATAAACGGGAGATCACCACCAATTCCCCGGAAATACGAACTACCATCAGAGATTACTACAAACAACTCTATGCACATAAACCAGTAAATCTGGAAGAAATGGATAAATTCCTGGACACTTGCACACTCCCAAGACTAAGCCAAGAAGGGGTTGAAACCCTGAATAGACTAATAACAAAGTCTGAAGTCAAGGCAGCAATTAATAGCCTACAGACCAAAAAAAATCCAGGTCCAGATGGATTCACAGCTGAATTTTACCAGGCATACAAAGAGAAGTTGGTACCGTTCCTGTTGAAACTATTCCAAACAATACAAGAAGAGAGATCCTCCCTAACTCTTTCTATGAGACCAACATCATCCTGATACCAAAATCTGGCATAGACCCAACTAAAAAAGAAGAATACAGGCCAATATCCATGATGAACATTGATGCATACTGGCAAACTGAATCCAACAGCACATCAAAAAGCTTATCCACCATGATCAAGTATGCTTCATCCCAGGGATGCAAGGCTGGTTCAAAATATGCAAATCTATAAGCATAATACACCACATAAACAGAACCAAAGACAAAAAACACATGATTATCTCAATAGATGCAGAGAAGGCCTTCAACAAAATTCAAAAGCACTTTATGCTAAAACTCTCAATAAACTAGGTATCGATGAAACTTATCTAAAAACAATAAAAGCTATTTACAGCAAACACACAGCTAATATCGTACTGAATGGGCAAAAATTAGAAGCATTCCCTTCAAAAACTGGCACCAGACAAGGATGCCATCTCTCAACATTCTTAATCAATATAGTATTGGAAGTTCTAACCAGAGCAATTAGGCAGGAAAAAAATAATAAAGGGCATTCAGTTAGGAAAAGAAGAAGTCAAATTGTCCGTATTTGCTGATAACATGATCATATATTTAGAAGACCCCATCATCTCAGACCAAAATATCCTTAAGCCAATAAGCAACTTCAGCAGAGTCTCAGGATACAAAATCAGTGTGCAGAAATCACAAGCATTCCTATGCACCAATAACAGACAAATAGAGAGCCAAATCATGAGTGAACTCCCATTCACAGTTGCTACAAAGATAATAAAATATCTAGGAATACAACTAACAAAGGAGGTAAAAGATCTCTTCAAGGGGAACTGCAAACCGCTGAAAAGGAAATAAGAGAGGACACAAACAGATGGACAAACATTCCATGCTCATGGTTAGGAAGAATCAATATTGTAAAAATGGCCAAACTGCCCAAAGTAATTTATAGATTCAATGCTATCCCCATCAACCTACCCTTGACCTTCTTCACAGAACTGTAAAAGACTACCTTCAGCTTCATATTGAACCAAGGAACCAATAGAGAGCCCACATAGCCAAGACAATTCTAAGCAAAAAAAAAAAAAAAAAAAAACCGAGTTGGAGGCGTCACGCTACCTGACTTCAAACAATACTACAAGGCTACAGTCGTCAAAACAGCATTGTACTGGTACCAAAACAGAGATATAGACCAATGGAACAGAACAGAGGCCTTGGAAGCAATGCCACACATCTACAACCATCTGATCTTTGACAAACCTGTCAAAAACAAGCAATGGATTCCATGTTTAATAAATGGTGTTGGGAAAACTGGCTAGCCGTATGCAGGAAGCGGAAACTGGACCCCTTTCTTACACCTTATACAAAAATTAACTCCAAATGGATTAAAGATGTAGACATAAGACCTAACACCATAAAAACCCTAGAAGAAAACTTAGGCAAAACCAGGACATAGGTACAGGCAAGGACTTAATGACTAAAATACCAAAAGTAATAGCAACAAAAGCCAAAATAGACAAATGGAACCTAAACTTAAGAGCTTCTGCACAGGAAAAGAAACAGTCATTAGAGTCAATCTGCAGCCAACAGAATGGGAATAAATTTTTGCAATCTACCCAACAAAGAGCTAATATCCAGAATCTACAATGAACTAAAGAAGATTTACAAGAAAAAACAAACCAACCAACCCATTCAAAAGTGGATGAATGATATGAACAGACACTTTTCAAAAGAAGACAAATATGTGGCCAACAAACATGAAAAAATGCTCATCATCGTTGGTCATTAGAGAAAGACAAATCAAGACTACATTGAGATACCATCTCCTGCCAGTTAGAATGGTGATCATTACAACATCTGGAGACAACAGATGCTGGAGAGGATGTAGAGAAAAATGAACACTTTTACACTGTTGGTGGGAGTGTAAATTAGTTCAACCATTGTGGAAGACAGTGTGGCGATTCCTCAAGGACCTAGAAATAGAAATTTCATTTGAACCAGTACTCCCATTACTGGGTATATACCCAAAGGATTATAAATCATTCTATTATAAAGACACGTGCACATGTATGTTCAGTGTGGCACTGTTTACCATAGCAAAGACGTGGAACCAACACAAATGCCCATTGATGATAGACTGGACAAAAAAAAATGTGGCACATATACACCATGGAATACTATGCAGCCATAAAGAAATGATGAATTCGTGTCCTTTGTAGGACATGGATGAACCTAGAAACCATCATTCTCAGCAAACCGACACAAGAACAGAAAACCAAACACTGCATGTTTTCACTCATAGGTAGGTGATCATCAATGAGAACACTGGGGCACAGGGAAGGGAACAACACTCATAGGGCTAGGTAGGGAGTTGGAGTTGGAGGTGAGGTGAGGAGAGGCAGTGGCGGGGGGTCGTGGGGAGGATGTGGAGGCATAACACTGGGAGAAATGCTTGATGTAGGCGATGATGGGGGGCAGTGGAGGAGAATGGAGACAGCAAACCACCATGGCATGTATGTACCTATACAACAATCCTGCAGGATGCAGGACATGCACATGTACCCCAGAGCCCAAATATAATAAAAATAAAGTAAAAATATAAAACTCATAAGACTAAATTACATGATGCTAGGGTAACCAATAGATATGTATCTATGATGTAATATAGTAATACTGGTTATGTGAATTAGTGAATATTGGAAAACACAAATTGCCAGACTGTAATTAGGAAAGATCCTTATTGAATCATTTGCATTACTGTTTGGAAAGCAGTTAAATTTTTCTGTCCAGCAATTACCATATGAAATAAGTTCCTAGGTCAGTCTAGCATGTTTGAGTATATTA
The DNA here is from genome assembly GCF_048565385.1 of Saimiri boliviensis. Classification (NCBI taxonomy): domain Eukaryota; kingdom Metazoa; phylum Chordata; class Mammalia; order Primates; family Cebidae; genus Saimiri; species Saimiri boliviensis. The sequence goes on from NC_133453.1 coordinate 118,758,867, forward strand.
ATGAGGGATAATGTCAACATACTTCTAAAGGCCATTAAAACAATTGGAAAGCCATAAGGAAAGGGTTTGGTTTTCTACAGGCAGATAGGAAAATAGACTGCAAGCACTTATGGGCATAGTAGAAACCTTCCAGTGCACAAACGATACCTCTATCTTAGAGTCTTTCTTCATGAAGAAAATCTTCATGAAGACACGGTTTTATCAATTTATAGATAGTAGAGGTTCAACAATAAGTAGGTTTAAGTTCAGTAAAACTTTTTAATATGTCAGAAGAAAATTAAAATTCAGTGGTCTGTATTTCAGATAAGCCACCGTCCTCTATTTTAATTACACACCCTTCTCTGTCATCTGCTTTTTATCTCTTCCTAATACCAGGATACGTACAAACAAATGAAACCCTTGTATCAGATTTAAAAATAAGATTTTCTATAATACTTCTGGAATTGTGCTAAATAAAGTTAGTTCTTTTTCAATATTTGTCCCTTGAGTTGTTTAAATAATGAGTCTGACTTTTAAACTCATTAAGTATTTTTCAAATGCAAACTTCAGATTATGTAAATATGTAACTGTTTATATTTGAGATCTGACTATTTTCAAAATATGTTTCTATTTTTCTACAGTTGTTAGATTTCAGTGAAATGCCAATAAAATTTGAAGGGCATTGAAATAAGTGAAGTCAGTAATGCATTTGGAAAGTTTTGAAAATTACTAGTTAACTCTCACCTAATAGAAAATGTGCACATAAACATAAGCCCGTTGTAAAACTGTGAGACCATATAAGATTTATTTGTGCAAATTTTTGCTCATTTTTAACTAAAATATATATTTTTAAATAATTTAAGTGGGCCTCAATACTTACCAGCTTGTCCATGAAAATTCTGATGATTGGATAAGGAGTAGTAGACTATATAATTAGATATGAGAGTTTATTGATATGAGGCTCCTCCCTTGTTATTCAATATTTAATATGTTGGCAAAGGCACTTTGAACTGGATCTTATTTGCTGCTGAAATGGCTTCTTTATTAAAGCTACAATGTTAATGCAAATTGCTATACACTAGTGTATTCAGTTTATGCAAAAGATTGAGAGCAATGAACAAATGGCATGGGGTCCATTGGTTTGGTTCCACCAAATACCAAATCACCCAATGGTTGTCAGATTAACTAAAATATCAAATAGCCTCTTAAAGGTTTATTTAAGGCTTCTGAGATGGGAATGACCCTGCAGAGCTGATCATTGTCTTTCAAACTGATAACTATATTTTGAATCAGTGACCATTAAGTGGTGCTGGGTACCTAAAAAGTGGGAGGCATAGGTCTCTGAACTAAGGAGAAGAAATAATGCTCCTTATCTCCTAATTCTTAATGATTCAGGTGGGACTGTGCTTTCCTGATACAACTTTAGATTTTATTGTAATGGAGACATGCTAATGCTCAATTATCAGGGAGAGGAGCACGTTGACTGGGGCCATAGTATATTTCCATTATATCTAAAGTTCTGAGTGCTGACCAAAATTCTATTGTCAGTAGAGCAGCATGACAAGAAGAAAGTGACTATATTGGTAGGGGAATTGATTCTGATGATCATGTTGCTACATAATGGCAGCAAAGAGGTGTTTGTCTGTAATCCAGAGGAATCCTGGCAGAGTAGACCATTGCTTCTTGGTGTTTCCATCCTAATGGGTACCTGTAAATGGAAATTTTCAGCAACTATGGTCTACTAACAGTGCCATAAGCAGGTCCTCTCAGCAATTTATATATCTGTACTACATTCAGGGCAAGTAGATCAATGGTGAGGAAAATCTAGAATGGGTGATAGAGAAAGGAGATGATGAATATCAATTTTCCAGCAAAATGAAATAAAACTTTGCCATTTCTTCTTTGGATTTATAAGTTGATTTATTCTTTTAAGAAATTTTGAATGGCAGCTACCTTAGAGAATCAGCAACAAGACAAGGTGAACTTAGCATGGAGCCCAATTGGCTCTAACTATACTGTAGCAGATATTTTTGTAGCCCACTCATATTTTCTCACCCTAACAGTTCTGTTGCATACCAGACCAACTGCTAGCTCCTGTCTTTCTTTCCCTAATGTCTGACTTTTTCTGAAGCCCACTTTATCTGCTTGTGCAGCAGGTTAGAAACACCAGTGTGCCCTTTCCTCAAGAGCTTTTCTCACCAAATGATGGACAGGGGTTGGTGGATAAGTACCTTAAGCTCCCTTGTGCCTTGGTTGGGATAAGCTTGACAGTCCTACACTGGCTCAGTTTCCTTATGGCTATGACTTCTTGTCTTCTGTGGTAGTTGCCGGATTATAACACACTGTTTCCTGACCACATTCTTGCCTTTCTCTGCTGAACTTCCCCATTGAACTACTGAAATTTTCTTCAGCTTTTATATAAATTACTTGTATTTGAATCCTTGTATCAGGGTCAGCTTTGGGGGCAATTAGACAGGGGTATTTGACAGTGTCAGAATTATTTGACAAATTACCAAAAATATCTTCCTTGTGTTTCCAGAACTTAGATATTTACATTCCTTTTATTCAAATTATATAGAGACATAAATAAAGTCTTGATCATTGAAAAATAGAGGGTGACCTGTGACTATCTTAAAAGAATCAAGGAAGAGGATTATTAATCTTGCCCTCACAACCCCTTTTCATCCATTTAGTCTCTCAGTCTTGTTTCCTGCACCCATTCTCAGCCTTCATGCTTTCCCTTCCAACTCCTTTAACTCATTGGGATGGATAGAGCCTTGGTCTTAAAATCATCCTTACAAACATTCTTTTTTTAAATTATCTTCCTTTAGGAAAGTAGAGAAAGAGAAGAATCATTTTAGAAACACACACTCTGCTCCTGCGACCTCTACTGTATTTTTTATTACTGCCTTTTATCCCTTATGCATAGAAGCATTACCTAGGTCTACAAGTATCTTTTTTTTTTTTTTTAAAGAAGTAACCCAGGAATGGACAGTTGCCCATTAAAAACCTATGAAAAGAATGTTATTCTTATTGTCACTTTTTTTAGATTAAGCACATTTTCCAAAGTCATGTAGCTGGTACCTGGAAGAGACCTCGATTTTTATCCAATTCCTTGCACCTTTGCAACTTGAGCTTTTAACCAGAAAACAAATCTTCTTCTTTTGAATTAAACATATGAAGGGACAAGACTTTCATCTTGGTGGCTTACGGACACAAACAACTTTTTATTTTATGTCCTTTTGTCCTGCCTGTCTACGCATTCTCTTCTTTCCTTCTTATCTTTTATGTCCTGCTTTCTTCTTCCTCTTGGTACACATTATAGGCCACGGAGAAAAATGCTATCTGTAGTCCATCTTTCTGGAGTTTCTGACTGAACACAGTTGAGGATGTTTATAAGGGAACATTCCTCATGTAGTTTTAAAAGCCACTGCTCACAGAACTTACTAGAACACTGTCCATTGCCCATAAGAAAAGGGGTAAGCAGCCTCAGGAAGACTCCTTTCTTTCCTGTGACTCTGGTGAGTACAGCCAGCTGGTGTCTGAATCTCCTTTATGGACAGACAGTATGCACTGGTCACTGCAATTATAAGGGTCCCATTTTATTCTTGATAGATGTTTTATTGGTATTACTGGGAAATAGTTTTCCACACAATTCAAAGACATAAATGTGGATTGGAGGCATCTGTGTGATGTCAGTGTTCACATTTTAGGGTGCTTTCCTGCTCAACTGGCATTGGAAGTGAAGTGACGGAATGTTCAGAATGTCTTCTAGCTGTGTTCAGACAAACTCATTCTCCTAGTCAATGAGCCAGAGTCTCTGGTATGACAGAAGCTTTTAGCATAGGAGACTCAACTACAAATGGCTCATAGTAGTGTTTTGTAATTTGGCTTGACATTGTGTGAAAGAAATGGTGACAGTTAGATGCTTATATTCATGAGGAAACTTTATACAATAATTTAAAATTTTATGTTTTTATTACATTTTAAAATAAATATGAGAATATTTAAGATTGTCTACATGATTTTCTTATGACCCAGTGCTGGCATAGTCAATGCTTGTTTTGAAATGTATTTATGTCAGAATAGGTGCTAGTTAGAACTATGTCAGTTGTCTCAGACTAAAGAAATCAAGCAAACAACATCAATAAAAGCAAAAAAGTGCTTGGTAGGAGAATGTTATATTTTTTCTAATGAAAATCAACCACTATGCAAAATTTATGCAGTAGTTCCAAACAGAAAATTTGAGAGAGAGTTAAGTGATTGTATTGTACTGGGTACAATATTCTAGACAAGTTTTTAAAATTCCTATGCTATGTACTTCAGAACTATATTCCTATTAAAAATAATCATTCACTGTCCTCAAACAATATCATATACCACATTAAATAAATATTGAGATTAAATTTTGTTTTCATAGTTTTCTAGTTTTCAACATTTTATATTATCTTGGTTGTAAAAGATCAATAACCATGAAAATTTAAGTATAATTAGGTAATATTGCAGTAAAGAAAATTCAATAAACACTAGAGGTTATACATTATTGAAGTCTGAGAAATACTGATCTAAAATACAGAACTGTGGTTTTTCTCTCTTATAGCTTCTAATAGAAGACACATGGATTATCTTTTAGGTAGCAGAGCAGTTGAAATGTACGTTACTTCATGTGAATATATATTTTGTTATAATTACCCTTGTTTCCTGCTCTTTATTTTTTGAACTCTAACTTTGTTTCCTAAAAGCCAAACAACATATTCAAAGGAGACTATGAAATAATAAGCCCCTCCCTCTTGTTTTTTTTTTAACACAATCATTGGATTTAAAATATTTTCAGAATGTTGATTTGGAAATTAGGATGATGGAAATGATGTCAGTGAGAAATCCCTCAGGAAAAACACAGCTCTGGCTGCCATCAGTTGTATGATTTTGGAGCAGAAACTTTACTTCTTGGAGCCTCAGTTTCTTGAATATAAAATGATTGTAATTGCAAAATACACTCAAATCTAAGACCTCGTATGGAAGAAAAAGAAAATGTTTCATTAATAATCTTTTATACTGATTACATGTTGAAATGATATTTTTAATATACAGGGTTAAATATGTTGTTAAAATTAATTTTGCTTGTTTCTTTTTTTAATATGGCTACTGGAAAATTTAAAATTATGTTATGGTTCACATTATATATCTATTGAACAGTGTGGATATAGATAATCTATAGTCATTAATTAGCCTTAGAATTAGCATCATACTTAAACACTCTGGGGTGTTTTTGAGTTAGTAACTCAATCACAGCACATGTCAATTCTGACTGGCCACATTTTAAATGCCCAATAGTCACATATGGCTAAGGATTACTATAATGGACAATACAGATTCAGAGTACAAAGTATGACTTTATTTTAACTTTGGAGATGGTGAAGTAGGCATAAAATTATGGTACTTTAAAATTCAGAATATTTAGAAAAGGATCTAATAGAATTATCTACTTGTTTTCCTTCATCTTTATTTTAATATGCTATAGAAGTAGTATCAACCTGTTCCAATTTGCCAAGCATTAAGGAGGAATAATTCCATACCATGTAAAATATCATGATATACTGATTATAACACATTATTAACAAATTTTTAAGTAGTATTCACTAAATTTTGTCCTGTTTCTTCAAAATAATATAGCTTAAATTGCATGTTAATTGAATATCTTACCTATTTTATTTATATATTCTTACAATATAATAATGTATATTAACAAACAGCCCTAGGAGTCTAATCTTCCTATGCAGCTGTCTTCCAGTACTTACTGGCACTTATTACATTGTAATAAGTGACAGAAAAGTAGAATGAAATACTCTTTTTTCCATTAGATTTGTTCTTATGTGACCATGTACCAAGCCAGCTATAAATTATTGTATTTCTGTAGAATATGGAAAATAGTGTTTGTTTTACCTTTGCTAAATGTTTGCAATTTCTAAGTAAACCTTTCGTCTCCTAAAAAAAAAAATAAAAATAAAATGATTGTAGTCGAATTTAGCTCAACATTTTTGTTATAAAGATTAAAAATTCAATTATGCTTTGTGACTGACTCAGTGGACATCCAATAAACAGTTGCCTTTCTTCCCAAAATTAAGAGTCATTTACACCTAAGAATATTAATACTAAAAAAGAAAATAGAAAATTCCTGCTGCTACATTATACTTGTATATTCCTTTTGCACAAACTGCTATTATCATGTTTGGGAAGAATATTATGTTGAACAATTTATCTGCAAATGATGTTTGCTGTTATATTTTAAAAATCCAGATATAAAAGGCTAAAGATTCCCCACCCCTACAAAATACTAAACAGCCAACAAGCCTCAGATTCTGAAGGAAAGAACAAGTGAAGGAAGTGATGCTGACAGTTTGGACAAGAATGAAAGGGCATAGATGGGAAGGGCTAAAAAACAAATCACAGGAGTTTCTTTCCTTTTTGAGCTCATGCTACTATATGTCAGTACATTTCTAAGAATTGGGAAAAGAACAATGAACAAAACAGAGGAAATGACAGTTTTCTGAGCACTGGTATATAACTTGGGAAAATGGTGAGGAGAAGGACAGCATGAAAATGTGTCTCTGCTATGTAATGTCAGAGACTGATAAGTGGTAAGGTAAAATATAAAGCAGGTAAAGACAATGGATTTATGTCTACTAGAAATTGGAATACAATCCATTCCTCTTACCAAGCCCTGGTACTAGGCATGGAGCTTAGTACCAGGGCTTGGTAAGAGGAATGGATTCATTGGCATCAGTCCTTCACAAAGGAAACACTATTTGTTGCCTGTTATGTGCCTGGCATTGTTCTAGATATGGAGATACAGTTCACTATGTGGCTTATATTCCTGTAAGGAAGATGCTTAGTAAATACAATAATTAATCAAATTGTGTAATATGATATGCAGTGGTAAGTTCTGATAAGTAACGTAAAACAGGTGTGGGATTGTCAGGAATGGGAATTGCAATGCAGTTTAAGTGTAAAATAAACTCTATAGCAAAATTCGTGGTGTGTTCACTGTAAAGGTTCACTCTTGTTTGTTAGAAAAATTGGTAGAATAGCAGGTCTAGTCACCAGCATGACCTTCTGAAAATAGAACTGATGTTCTGGAGATATAAGACACATCGTTGGACTGGAAAATGTCCAAGATGCTTGTGGCATCTTGACTAGTCATGTTCAAGCATCAGAACAGTAGCTCATTACAGGTGCTGAGAATTATCTCTGAAGGCTTGTGGATCTTTTGAGATAATATCTCATGATTCTTAGTGACAGTATTGAAGGGAGTTGTCTGAGAAGACTGACTCCATTGACAAAAAGGCTGAACCAACATCCTTGCAAAAATTGCAACTACACAACTGCAGTGGGTGGCATGTAATTCACAATAACATACCTCTTCCTTAAATAATGTTAGATAAATTTATCCAAGTGGAGGCAAACAAATATACTACTTCCCTGATCTTTCTCCTACTATTAGTACAGTCAAGTTTTGTTATTGCACTGAACACTAGTAAAAGGAAGCAAGGAAGAGGAAGTCTAAGCACTTAGACCTATATCTCTCCCTATCTCCCCTCCTCATTGAAGGAAGTCCCTCAAGGAGACCATGAGAACAACAAAACCATTAAAAAGGCATAATATTATAATAAAATATACATGTTTGGTCTTCATCCTAGTTTCTGGCACATAACAACTTGAAAATCTCCAAAGTAAGAGTCATTTTGTATGCTAATGAGTTGACTGCTAAGAGCTCCTGGATAGGTTCAGGAGGAGGGGTAGTTGCCAGGAGAACCAACCTGGTGATTTGAGTGTTGAAGATTTTAGTCCTAACAGCAGCCCCCAACATCTGGGGAGGGGAGAGAGGCTGAAGGTTGAGGTGATGGTTGATGATGTAATAAAGCCTCTATAAAAACCCAAAAGGACTAGATTCAGGGACCTTCATGTGTAGATGAGCATATGGAGGTTCCTGGACCGATATGCTGAAAGAGGGCATGGAAATACCATGGCTTGTGCATCTCTTCCATCTGTCTGTTCATTTGTAGCCTTTGTAGTATCCTTCATAATAAACGTGTTTCTGTGGGCTGCTCAAGCAAATTAATTGAGCTTGAGGAGGTGGGTTATGGGAACCTCTGATTGACACTCAATTGATCAGAAGTATAGGTGACAATATAGTACCTGCAACTGGCATCTAAAGTGGGAGCTGTTTGGGGGACGGAGCCGTCAATGCATGATATCTGTCTTCAAGTAGACAGTGTCAAATGGAAATGAATTATTACCAAGAGTACACACTGATTTTTGGCACAGAGTTTGTTGTTGTTGGGGAGAAATTCCCACATATTTTGGTAGCTAGAGGTGAAGTATTCTATGCTGATTATGTTGTGAAAATAGAGAAGGGAAATCAATTTTTTTTTCATGTCACTACAGGGGGTCTGCCCAAATATTCATCCTCTCAAAATACTTTATGTTACGGTTTTTAGATTAGTGTGTTGAATATAACAAATTGATTCATACAACTCTGTGAAAAATACTATGTTGTGAAAGACTCTACAATCAAAGTGGCAACAAAATATACTTATAGAAGGAATTTTAAGGAAAACCTATTAGTCAGGGTTCTCCAAAACAACAGAACCAATAGGTGCTATCAACATATATATATAGATAACTGAGAGTAGATTTATTAGGGGAATTGGCACATGTGATTATGGAAGCTGATAATTCTCTCAGTATGCCATCTATAAGCTGGAGAACCAAAGAATCAGTCCATGTCTGAAGCCCACAGAATCAGCAGAGCTGGTGGTCTGAGGTCGAAGACCTGAGAACCTGGAGTTCTGATGTCTAAAGGCAGAAAAAGAGTATTTTAGTTTCAAAAGAGAAGAGAGGAAATTCACACTTCTGTTGCCATTTTCTTCTAACTGGTCCTTCAACTGATTGGATGGTACCTGCTCACATTGAGAATTGAGAGTGAATCTTCCTTATTCAGTTCACTGATTCAAATACCAATTTCTTCCAGAAGCACTTTCACAGATATACCCAGAAATAATGCTTTAACAGCTATGCATGTATCTCTTAACCCAGTGAAGTTGAGGAATAAAATTCACCATCACAGCGAGGCTTGGACCATCTGGAAGACAGAGATAAATGGGACACTAAACTTACACACTATGCTTTTGAGATTAGGATAGTATAAAATTTAGTCTAACAGAGAGGTGCCAGGGTAACACTATCCAACTCTCTTGAGACATAAGTCATCTGATAACCCCAACTTTGAGAAGGAAACACTGATTACAAACTGTGGACCCTCCCTTCCCCCTCCACAATTCTTAGATGTGCAGGGCAGCTCTTCTTACTGGCATTTCTGAACACTACCGAATCTTAAAATGGAAGACCTTTAATCCTTGGTCACAAAATTCACTGGCATGCATCTAGTGGCTATGACTTACTGTTTATATCACATCTGCAGAAACTGAGGACAATTGGGTGCTGAAATTGCTGACTCAAAAATAAATTGTTGTAACCAGGTTCTCACCACTCATTGGTAAGCTGGCTAACTGCCAAAATACAGCCCTCTCCTGCAGGGATTGATCTATTCTCAGATGTCTGTTTTGCAACATAAAAGCCAGGCTGTGGGAAGGTTTCTAGAGCAGTACAGTGTGGGTATTTCCTCACACAGCTCTCCTACTGCTTATCCAGTCATTTGCAGGCTTTTAGAAATCCAAATAGCATCTCATGGCAGGATGTGAATAGATACTCCTATCATTACTGCCATCTTATGATTGGTGATTTGTGGCCCACTGCACCAGGAACACATCCATTACCTTTATGCTGCTCCCTGCTATATTGTGCTCCTTGCCCAGCTATTCTACCAGGTGGGTACTGGGCTGTCCTTTCCCCTTCACAGTGAGTGCATTCCTACCATCACAGGACAGAAAGCAAAAGAGCATATGGCAGCAGTGGGCAGAAGTTCCTCGCCTAATTTTGGATGGAAATACCAAAACCTTAGGATGTGGTGATGACGATGCATAATCAATATCTACATGAATCCTTTAATGAAGATTGTCCGGGTGCAGTGGCTTATGCCTGTAATCCCAGCACTTTGGGAGGCTGAGGCAGGCGGATCACAAGGTCAGGAGTTTGAGACTAGCCTGGCCAATATTGGCTCTACTAAAAATACAAAAATTAGCGGGGTGTGGTGGTGGGCAGTTGTAATCCCACCTACTTGCGAGACTGAGGCAGGAGAATCATTTGAACCTGGGAGGTGGAGGTTGCAGTGAGCCGAGATTGCATCATTGCACTACAGCCTGGGTGACAGGACAAGACTTTGTCTCAAATAAAAAAAGAAAGGAGGAGGAGGAGGAGGAGGGGGAGGATGGGGAGAGGGAGGAGGGGGAGGGGGAGGGGGGATTGTTTCTTGAACTGTCTCCAATTTTTTAGTGCCTCTTTCATTGAATGAATCTATAGTTCAAGGTCTGAACTTCTAACTAATACTGCAAGAGCAAGAGACACTGTATTTGCTGAAAGGCTCATAGTAGCCTCAATATAAGCATTAGTAATTTTGTACTTCCAGTCACCACTGAATTCCTCCATGGAACTGATGGAAGCACCTCCCAGATGGTACAATAAATGTTCCTCTGTCATTCTATGTTGTTGGCTGTTTTTTCTTCTCTGTCATCTGCATAAAGTATGGCAAAAAGGTTCTTAGGGGAGTTTGCTAATCTTCCTTATCCCAAATTATGCCACCCTGATGATTATGCAAATATTAGTTCTGTTCTCTCTTCCTTGAGAAATTACTGTAGACTCCCAAAGCATTTCTGAGAACCCATTTTGTGTTCCCTTTGACTTAAAACTCTAGATAAATTTGAACATCACCTTACAAGATATATGGCCCATTCCATACTTTTTCAATGCTCGCAATAAACTTATTATGCTCATTTTACAGATAAGGCAAATCAAGCTTACAGAAATTAAGAGGAATCCTTTGATTAAATCAAAATATAGGTGGTACAGCTGGGATACCAATGGGTTTGTCACTAAGCTCAGGGCTCACTCCATTACAATTTGCTTTCGTAATTAGAAACCTAGTTTCCAAGTTAGAAACTACTACTAGACATGTCATTCTTCAGTTCACAAGTATTCAACGGCTTTTCACTGCCTACGTATTAAGGGACTAACATTGAGGCCTGCAGTCAGTTTCTGTAGATTCCTCTCCTCTCTTTCCTCCAAATGTACTTAAACCCAGGGGCCATCTCCAGCCCATAGGCATACTTGTTTGCTCACACACAGTCTTTTTTTTTTTTTTTGAGACGGGATCTTGCTCTGTCACCTCGGCTGGAGTGCAGTGGTGTGATCTTGACTCACGGCAACTTCTGCCACCTGGATTCAAGTGATTCTCCTACCTTCCTGCCTCAGCCTCCTGACTAGGTGGGACTACCAGCGTGCACCACCACACCGGGACAATTTTTGTATTTTTAGTAAAGACAGGGTTTTACCATGTTGGCCAGGAAGGTCTCGATCTCCTGACCTCATGATCCACCTGCCTCAGCCTCCCAATGTACTGGGATTACAGATGCGAACCACCACACCTAACCCACACAATCTTTTATATGAGGAAATTAATCATAACCATGCCAACAGTTGGCTAGAATTATGTAAAACTTGCTTCCTTAGACAGAACCTGAGACTTTCAACTTGGCCCTGTCTTCATCATACCATACTGTCATACCCCAGCAAGCTTCACATGTGAACAATTACCTGTTGGACACGTGTATATAGGTGATGTTGTGGCCTGCTGTCTTACATACTCGGTACCTAATAAAATTCAGTTTTTAAAAGGAACCTTCATTAAAATTTGAAAGTAAAGTTGTTCTCAAAATGTTTCAAGATTTCCTGGAGCTACTTAAAAGTATGGTTCCCTGAGTTCCACCCAGACCTGCTACATAAAGTGTCTTATGTGAGGCTTAGACATTTTAATTTTCAGAGCCAGGTGTGGTGGCTCATGCCTGTCTTCTCAGCACTTTAGGTCAAGGCAGGAGGATCTCTTGAGCCTAGGATTTTAAGACCAGTCTGACATGATAAGATCTCATCTCTTAAAAAAATACATTTTAATTTTCAGTAAGATACCTACTGTTGGTTGCGTACATTGACATTGGAGGATCAGATATTGTCCAAACTCAGCTGCACGGTATGCTTCCTGTTTTCTCAGCACAAACCACATGTCCTGCAGCTATTACTCTTCTCTTTTGCTGAACTCTCTCCCCATACTCTCTTCCCAATCCAGTGTTTTGGACAACTTTTTAAATCTCCTAACTATTGAAGAGGTTTCTTTTAGAAAACATTAAATTAAAATTTCAGAAGTCTAAGATAAGATACCATGTAAAAGGGGTTGCCAACAAACCTCCTTAATTTTCTATTCAAAATAGTTTATTAATCATATATTACTGTATTGCTCAATCTTTTCATTCTAAAGACATCTTTCCTCATTTTAAGCAGAAACAAAATTCTAATAAATTTATGAAACTTTTTCTGCATTCGCAAGGCCAGCCCCATTTTTGTTGCTTTATCTCACTCTGCTGTGTCCTTTTATAAGTTTCTCTTTTCTGCATCCATTACCCACTTTCCACTCAGTTGCAAACTCCTTAATGGAAAGGCAAATGCCTTATTCACAGCACCAAGTACAGAGTCATATAAACAATACTGATCAATGAATATTTGCATTCAGGTTAGAAATGAACTCTCAAGAAAATAAACAAACATGAAATATGGAATAAAGGAAAACAAATTGGCTTATAATTTTCCAAATTTATCTTCATAATATTTTCCCTTTGTGACCCTTCTAGTATCCAAAGCCTACACTCACACTTACAAAAACAATTGCCTGTTTTTGAAATTCACCATTATGTTATTGGGTCATCATCCAGGGCTTGGTCAGTTTCTTACACTAGTTTCCCCACCTTTCTGGTCTTTCATCCTTCAAAATGGTATCCTGAATTTCATATGACAAATTACTTTCTCTCATCCCACCAAAACTGTATCCCCAAACATTTTAAAGGTCAAATATAACAGTTGCAAGTTAAAAGGACTAAAAACCTAAAGCTGCTCATCAGACATGTGATTCATTTTACTTGAGATCTTATTAATTCCCTGTGTAGAAGTAGGCTGCTGTCTAGGAGTAATGTGATTTCACGGGGCACTTAAAATCTAAACTACATATCAGCAAAAAAGGAGACTTTAGGGTGCTTTCAAGAACTCAAGACTTACTTTCAGATTAAAGTAGTTTAGACGTGCTCTGTGTATGGTTTGGGGGTTAGTTAATGTGAATACAAGCATGTGCACACATTTTGTGTAACTCTGAGGTTTTGAAAATAAAATATGCTTTTATAAAAGGTATAAAATGTTTATAAAATATAAAATATATAAAATATAAAAAATTTATAAAAATTAGTTATTTAGGATAACTAATTTTCATGTTATCTTAAAATGCTGTTCATGTAAAAGTTAGATTTATTACATTCCATATGGAAAGAAACTGTAGTCTTATGATTGCCATGGCAACAAAAGACCTTATCTATTATTAAGTTAGAAACACACTTGGTCTGTTAGAGTGAACCCTCACAATCCACCCACCCAGAGGTGAAACAGCTCAGCCTCCTGTAAAGGAGTGCCCTGTTTATGAAGCTGCACCTCCGCAGTTGTATATGCCTAATAGCATGAATTCAAGACTGCATTGCTTGGTGACTTTGCAGGGTGTAAGCCTTTACAGCTTACTTACTAAGAAAATCTACTTCATAATACTTTACAGTTGGGAAGATACTACTTTTATTCTTTTTTAAAGAAAAATTGCCTTACTTCTTTGACCAACTTTATTACAATTTACCAATGACACAGCTGTAATTTAAGGATCCTCAGGGTGCTTTATTACTTTTTTTCTTTCTGCTTTTCCTTTTTTCTCACTGCTTTTCCTTTTTTCTCCATCTAAGAGAGGAAAAGATCCAGTCCCTTTCCTGGACATACTGATCTTCATCTTTTTCAATATATCATCCCCGAATTTCGTATGAATGATGTTTTAGCCTCACCCACCAAGAGCATCCAATCCCTTTGGTGATCTGTTACTCACTGAAAAGTGCCAGTTGGCAAGAATTGCTTTTGTGATTATCACTAAGAGTTACTTCATTATTTAAAACGATGAATTGCTTTTGAAATAACTACTAGTTGAATAAACAAAGAGTATGATATTACTGAAGCTAGGCAGGTCTCCTAACAGATTAGAAAACAACAACTTAATAAATAGGCATAATAACTGTGATCATACCATTTTGCAAAGAAAATAAGTCCTTGGACAGATAGAATGAATATTTGAAGGGATCCAGTGAAGGTAGTACTAGTTCACTTCCCTTGCTGATCTGTATTAGACTTGAAGAAAATACAGAGTCTTCCAAAGACCTGGGGTAGTGGGGGATGTAGATATATTAATACATCTTGGCTTGAAAGAAAGTTGCATCTTTGATGATTAAACAGGTTTTTAAAAAGTGTTTAAATTTGAGTAATTTTTCACATCCTTTCTCTTTATAATAAAGAACATAATATCAAGGAATTTAGTGATGGTTTTGACTTTGAGAAATAACTTTGATCTGAAAGTCAATTTGGAGTGAGAATATGAGAAATTTTGACAGTTTTAATCAAGAGTTTGTGATGCAGAATTTTTCTCAACCTCCTTTTTTGGACTTGTAATGGGGGTGCCCTGTTTACTTGGTCTATGGTACTCAACCCCTTGCAGGAGGAAGCATGTGAGTGAGCAAGTATGAGATCCAGCCAGCCGTTTTGTGTGCCATCAGGAGCAAGCTCCATGCAGGCCCCATGGTGGCATCCCACTAGGGTTGCCTGCAACACCCACAGCCCTAGAGAGCTAGTTACAATGCTCTCTTAGCATTGCTGTCTGTGGACAGTGGTATGTTGTTAGCTCAGTGGGCCCCTTGCCTCATCACATGGGGCAGCTTCCCTCTGCCATTGAGGGCAAAGGACCAATGTCACAGCCTTTTTTGTGTACCTGCACTTGGTGGGTCCAGAGCTGTTGAATGGTGTTCAAGAATAGTGAGGTCACACAGACACTTGAAGAATGGTGGAGCTGAATAATTTTATCTAGTGATAGAAATGGCTTTCAGTGGGAAGGAAAGGGATTGGCAGGTAATCTTCCCTTGAAGTCCAGCCATCTCTGGCCAGCTCTTCCCTGAAGTCAAGTAGCATCTCTGAAGTTAAGCTCTCTCTCCTCCAGAGTCCAGCCAACTCTCTGAAGTCAAATTGTCTCTCTCCTGTCAAGTCACTTCTCTCCTTTCTCTAAACTGAGTCTGGGTTCTTTACAGGCATGGGATCAGAAGCATTGAGGGCCGTAGTTAGTTTTGGAAAAGGCAATATATGATTAGTGAAAATGCGTTATTCAGAAAGAACCAATTGGAAGAGGGCAGGCAAACAGGGATAGAACTTCTTACTTTGGGCCATAGGTTTCAGGCTTTTAAGCCCTAATGTGGGGTGTCACTAAGGACCTGCCCCTGTCTGCCTAGAATTTCTCTGCCGTTTGCCTCTAAATCTTGTATGGAACCAGGAAAGAAGAATGAGAATGACATTATTAGATGCATATTTCTTTTTTTAACCATCTCCAAATAATAGTAAGTTTTGACTTTTTAATTATTATTTCGGTAGTTTTGGAACAAAAAGTGGTGTTTGGTTACATGAACAAGTTCTTTAGTGGTGATTTCTGAGATTTTGGTGCACCCATCATCCAGACAGTGTACACTGTATCAAATCTGTAGTCTTTTATCTCTCATCCCACTTCCACCCTTTCCCCCAGTCCTGAGAGTCCATTATATCATTCTTAGACCTTTGTGTCCTCATAGCTTAGCTCCCACGTGTAAGTAAGAAAATACAATGTTTGGTTTTTCATTCTTGAGTTACTTAACTTAAAATAATGGTGTCCAACTCCATGTAGGTTGCTGCAGATGCCAGTATTTCTTTCATTTTTATGGCTGAGTAGTATTCCATGTTGTATATACATACATATATATATAAGATATATAAGAAACATATATATGATAAATATCTTATATATATTTATATCTATATATATTTTTATAGATATATAAATATCTATATAAATATCTTAGATATATATCTATATAAAATGTGAGATATATACACATATATATCATATATATATTTAGATATATATATCTAAATAAAATGTGAGGTATATACACATATATATCATATATATATGTGTCTTATATATATGTGTCTTATATCTTATATTTATGTGTATATATCTCACATTTATTTTATTTATTGCTTAATGGGCATTTAGACTGGTTACATATTTTCGCAATTACAAATTATGCTGGTATAAACATGCGTGTGCAGGTGTCTCTTTTTCATATAAGAACTTCCTTTTTTCTGGGTAGATACCAGGCAGTGAGATTGCTGAATCAAATGGTAGTTCTACTTTTAGTTCTTTAAGGAATCTCCATACTGTTTTCATAGTAGTTGTATTAGTTTACATTGCCACCAGCATTCCCTTTCACCACATCCACAACAACTCTTTTTTTTTTTTTTTTTAAATTATGGCCATTCTTGCAGAAGATGGTATCCCATTGTGGTTTTGATTTGTATTTCTCTGATAATTAGTAATGTTGAGCATTTTTTCGTATGTGCATTGGCCATTTGCATATTGTCTTTTGAGAATTGTCTGTTCATGTCCTTAGCTCACTTTTTGATGAAATCGTTTGTTTTCTTGTTGCTGATTTGTTTACATTCCTTGTAGATTCTGGATGTTAGCCCTTTGTCAAATGCATAGTTTGCAAAAATTTTCTCCCACTTTGTGGGTGGTGTGTTTACTCTGCTAATTATTTCTTTTGCTGAGCAGAAGTTTTAGTTTAATTTAGTCCCATCTATTTGTCTTTTATGTTTTTTTTTTTCTTTTTTTTCATTTGGTTTTGGGTTCTTGGTCATGAAATTCTTTCCTAAGTCAATGTCTAGAAGAGTTTTTTCAATGTTACCTTCTAGAATTTTTATTGTTTCAGGTCTTCAATTTACATCTATCTTGTGTTGATTTTTGTATAAGGTAAGAGATGAGGATCCAGTTTCATTCTTCCACATGTGGCTTGTCAATTATCCCAGCACCATTTGTTGAATAGGGTGTCCTATCCCCACTTCATGTTTTTGTTTGCTTTGTTGAATATCAGTTGGTTTTAAGTATTTGACTTTTTTCTGGGTTCTGCATCCTGTTCTGTTAGGTTACTTGATTGTTTTTATACCAGTATCATGCTGTTTTGATAACTATAGCCTTGTAGTGTAGTTTGAAGTCAGGTAATATGATACCTCCAGATTTGTTCTTTTTGTTTAGTCTTGCTTTGATTATGTGGGCTCTTTTTTGGTTCCATATGAATTTCAGGATTTTTTTTTCTAGTTCTCTGAATAATGATGATAGTATTTTGATGGGAATTGCATTGAATTTATAGGTTGCCTTTGGTGGTATGGTTATTTTCACAGTATTGATTCTGCCCCCTCATGAGCATGGATGTGTTTCCATTTGTTTGTGTTGTCTATGATTTCTTTTGGCAGTGTTTTATAGTTTTCCGTGTAGAGTGATCTTTCACCTTCACCTCCTTGGTTAAGTAAATTCCTAAGGTTTGTTTCGTTTTGTTTTGCAGCCATTGTAAAGTGGGTTGAGTTCATGATTTTATTCTCAGCTTGGTTGCTGTTGGTGTATAGCAGAGCTACTTACTTATGTACACTGATATTGTATCCCAAAACTTTACTGAATTTATTGAACAGTTCTAGGAACTTTTTGGGTGAGTCTTCAGGGTTTTCTAGGTATACAATCATATCATTGGCAAATAGCAACAGCATGATTTTCTCTTTACCGGTTTGGATGCTTTTTATATCTTTCTCTTGTCTGATTGCTCTGGCTAGGACTTCCAGTACTATGTTGAATAGAAGTGATGAGAATGGGCATCCTTTTCTTGTTCCAGTTCTCAGGGGGAATGCATACAACTTTTTCCCACTCAGTATTATGGTAAGTGTGAGTTTGTTATAGATGGCTTTTATTACCTTAAGGTATGTCCATTCTGTGCTTACTCTCCTGATGGCTTTAATCATAGAATAATGCAGGATTTTGTCAAATGTTTCTTCTGCATCTATTGAGATGATCATATGATTTTTCTTTTTCATTCTGTTTATGTGGTGTCTCACATTTACTGACTTGCGTATGTTAAATCAACCCTGAATCCCTCAGCTAAAACTCATTTGATTATTGTGGATTGTATTTTTTTAAATGCTGTAGGTTTCAGTTACCTAATTTTTTTTTTTTTTTTTTGAGTCGGAGTTTCACTCTTGTTACCCAGGCTGGAGTGCAATGGCGCGATCTCGGCTCACCGCAACCTCCGCCTCCTGGGTTCAGGCAATTCTCCTGCCTCAGCCTTCTGAGTAGCTGGGATTACAGGCACGCACCACCATGCCCAGCTAATTTTTGTATTTTTAGTAGAGACAGGGTTTCACCATGTTGACCAGGCTGGTCTTGATCTCTCGACCTCGTGATCCACCCGCCTCAGCCTCCCAAAGTGCTGGGATTACAGGCTTGAGCCATCACGCCCAGCTGAGTTACCTAATGTTTTGTTGCATCTTTGTTCATCAGGGATATTGGTCTGTATTTTTGTTGTTGTTATGTCTTTTCCTGGTTTGGGTATTAGAGTAATACTGGCTTCATAGAATGATCTAGGGAGGATTCCCTCTCTCTATTTTTTTTTTTTTTTTTTTTTTTTTTTGAGACGGAGTTTCGCTCTTGTTACCCAGGCTGGAGTGCAATGGCGCGATCTCGGCTCACCGCAACCTCCGCCTCCTGGGTTCAAGCAATTCTCCTGCCTCAGCCTCCTGAGTAGCTGGGATTACAGGCACGTGCCACCATGCCCAGCTAATTTTTGTATTTTTAGTAGAGACGGGGTTTCACCATGTTGACCAGGATGGTCTCGATCTCTCGACCTTGAGATCCATCCGCCTCGGCCTCCCAAAGTGCTGGGATTACAGGCTTGAGCCACCGCGCCCGGCCCCTCTCTCTATTTTTTAAGGTAGTTTTGTTAGGATTCATACTAATTCTTTGCATGATAAAGTTCAGCTGTGAATCCATTTGGTCCTTGATTTGGTTTTTTTGGCAATTTTTAAATTACTGTTTCAATCTTACTGCTTCTTATTAGTCTGTTTTTCTGGGTTTTCTAGTTTGTGCACATAAAGGTTTTCATAGTAACCTTAAATTATATTTTGTATTTCTGTGGTATCAATTATAGTATCTCCCATTTTCTTTTTAGTTGAGCTTATTTGTATCTTCTTTCTTCTTTTCTTGGTTAATACCACTAATGGTTTATAGGTTTTGTTTTTGTTTTCAAATAACCAGTCTTATTGTTTAATTTATCTTTTGTGTTTTTTTGTTTCAACGCATTTAGTTCTGCTCTGATCTTGTTATTTCTTTATTTCTGCTGGGTTTGTGTTTGGTTTGTTTTTGTTTTTCTAGTTCCTTGAGATGTGATCTTATATTGTCTATTTGTGCTCTTTCAGACTTCTTGATGTAGGTATTTAATGCTACAAACTTTTCTTTTAATAGTGCTTTTGCTGGATCCCAGAGATTTTGATAGGTTGTATCACTGTTATCATTCAGTTCAAATAATTTATTAATTTCCATCTTGATTTAATTGTCGATCCAGAGATTATTCAGGAACAGATTATTTAATTTCCATGAATTTGTATAGTTTTAAAGGTTCCTTTTGGAGTTAATTTCCAGTTTTATTTCACTGTGGTCTTAGACAGTACTTAATATAATTTTTATTTTCTTAAATTTACTGAGATTTGTTTCATACCATATTATCTGATCTTATCTTTGAGAATGTTACATGTGTTGATGAAAATAATGTGTATTCTGCAGTTTTTGGTAGAATTTTCTATAAATATCTGTTAAGTTCATTTGTGCTAGGTATAGTTTTAGTCTATTGTTTCTTGTTGACTCTCTGTATTGATGACTTCTGTAGTGCTCTCAAATTATTGAAGTCCCCCACTATTATTGTGTTTTCATCTATTTCATTTCTTAGGTCAAGTATTAATTGTTTCATAAATTTGGGACCTCCAGTGTTAGGTATGTATATACTTAGGATTGTGATAATTTCTGTTTGGACTAATCCTTATTATATAATATTCTTCTTTTGTCTTCTTTAACTGTTGCTGCTTTAAAGTTTGTTTTGTCTGATAAAAGAATAGCTACTCCTGCTCACTTTTGGTTTTCATTTGCACTGAATAGCTTTTTCCACTTCATTACCTTAAGTTTATTTGAATCCTTGTATGTTAGGTGAGTTTCTTGAAGGCAACAAATGCTTGGTTGGTGGATTTTTACATTTAAAAAATACATTGGCTAAAGATCTCATGGTACCCAGCAGAGTGCCACAAAGTGTAGGCATTTTATAAATATTTGTTGAGTTATTTAGTCAAAATAAGATTCAACATTGAGAAGGATATTAAACTCTTGCTGTTGAATATGTGCTCTCATTTGCTTTCAAATCCAAAATAAGAATGAATAAAGATAACATTTATTTATTTTCTTTGGATTCAGGAAGGTAATTCATGCTATTCCAAATCCAGGTTTTTTTTTTTTTTTTTTTTTTTGTTCTTGATTATAACCTAAATTCCACATAAATGGCTCAGCAGACAGTAATGAATAACGAGAGTAGTGTATTTGGTACTAATTCTATCATTTGGTCATTTTTGTCTACAAAGGGAGTATAATACAGGTGTGACATTTATAGTGTTCATTATCCTCAGTTTACGCAAGAGTATTCAAGTGATCTACTGAAGGCCACTTCGTGATGTAATGATTCAGTTGAGAATACGGTATAGTGAAATTGTGGCCTCAATTTTTTTTTTTTCAGGTATGAAAGAACTTGAAAAAATATAAACATATCTAATTTTAGGGACAGTCAAGCTAAAGATAGAGAGTAAACTTTCAAGAAATAAAAAATACCCTGAGTACAAATTGATAACTCTAGCTCATCTTTGCTATTGATATTTTTGATGTTTACTGCCTGTTCAGCATGTGGTTTGATGGGGAATCCTGTTTACTTCTACATTATTGAAGGAAGCTTTGGAGTTCATCATAGAGCTTGTTAAAACTTGTGGTTGAATATTCAGACTCATAATCCTGTAACTGGAAAGCAGTTAACAGAAATTCATGATACTAGCAAAGTGTCAGTTGGTTATAATCTCATATACCACAAACAAATGTAACATCTGGAAAGTTATAACTCTTTTAAAACAGTTAGAAGAGCATTCACTCTTCATAACACCTTCTCTTTGTTCTTACACAGACACAAATACACACCCCTTCAAAAATAATGTGTGTTTTTTTTTTTCTGGTAGTACTTATGAGGTAGATAGGATTCCACTTTTTAATCCATGCCTTAAAGGGAATACATTTTTTTAAAAAAACGTGAAACTTCAAGTTACCATAGACATCATCTAGTTGGATCACTTTACTTTTCTTTTTCATTTTAGGAACCAGAAATTTGGGGTAAAAAAGGTTGTGTGCCTAAGATCTTTTGGATTGTTACAGGATAAGCTTTGAACAAGACAGTAGCAGAGTGAAGGAGAACAGGTAGTTGCATGTCCTTAGGCAAGTCAGTTAGACACCTTGAATCTGCTTTTTATTGATTTTTGACATGAAATGAGAGCACTTATTCAATAGTATTCAAAATGATAGAAATGCCTATAAAATATAAGCATCGTCTAGACTTTCTTTTAACCATACAGAGACTGAAGTATGTATTAAAAGTAGTACAGTTTTGGAAAGCAAACAGGGCTGAGTTCAAATGTTATCTTCTTTAATATCTCAGAAACTGTGCCCTTAGACATTGCTAGCAAGAGTGAAGATGAGGGGACAGACACTCTCATTGGGAAGTGTACATATGTGCAAATTTGGAATGCAATTTGCCAACATGTATAACATATTGAAAGATATGCCCCTTTTATTTAGCCATCCCACTACAAGATATTGATCACACAGATATATTTACAAGGATTTACAGTGGTATGTATACGGTAATGCTCATTACAACCTTTTTTTATAGTGACAAAAGATTGGAAACAAGTGATAACTTCATTGCCAGATAATTATTAAGTAAATCACTTTTGGGACCCCTTTTGTTATTCTGTTGAATTAGAACATGAATAATTATAAAGGATATTTAAACTGGTATGATGAAATAACATATGGCCATTTAAAAATGAGATAGAAAACAAAGGTTTTAAAATGCTATTTTTAAATGTCAAAAGCCCTGGCAAAACATTGTGTGTAGGATGATCCCCTTTATGGTAAATAATTTACTAGCACATATATATATATACACACACACACACACACATATACACAGATATATATAAACACTCCCATATATATATATGTACTTATATATTCTAGCAAAAGTGTAAAACTGGGGATGTGTAGTAATTTTTGATCATTTTAGATTTAATTACAAATTAAGAAACAAAATACATTTATAAGCAACATTATGGGAGTCATAGTGACAGTGTTCTAACAAAACCATAATTAGTAAAACAATAACTAATAATTAGTAGTACAATAACATAGTACTGATTTCACAGATGAAATCAGAACACAGTATGATAAAATAAAATACATAAGGCATAGTACTGATTTCACAGATGAAAGAATGATTGCTCCTCTTTTTTTCAGTTTCTTTCCTGGGAATTAAAATACCTATTATTATATTTTTTCATTGTGCCTCTAATATTTAAATTTTTATTTCTTTTCAAATAACAAGAAAGCATAAGAGAAGCAGAAGAAAATTGCATATATTCATTCATTTAAAGAATGAGTGGTTACTATGGGCAAGATTCTGATAGATTCTGTAAATGCAAAGACAACTAAGACATTTCCTGTCCTTGAAAAGTTTACTTGCAGGGGGAAATCACGTGCATGAAAACATTTCAAGTGTGATAGGTGCAAATACTCATGACCCCAAGAAAAAAATAAAGCAGAGTGCAAAGTGAGATGAAGATTTTGGTAGGATTGCACCTATAATGAAGTCACACCAATGTTGGAAACACATGGTCCTCACAAGTCTAGGGAAGGCATTTGAATTTAGTCTTTTACACAACAATGAGCCAGTGAAGGTTTTGAAGCATGGACATGAGGCACTCAAGTTCTTCTTTAGAAAGATCAATTGATTGGTAATTCTACAACTAGATTGTAAGTGACAAGTCAATTCTACAAGCAAAAATATCTGCTGGGGAGTGATTATAACAGTGTACATGAGATAAGAGAGTGTTGTAAACAAAGGGAAGAGTAGTGGATATGCAGGCAAGGTTTGGACTCGAGGTGTTTAGAATTTACAAAGAGCATAAGCAATTGCATACACAGAGTGAAGTCAGTGATGACTTGGGATATTGAGTGAAGACAACTAGATGCTTTGAGATGTTGTTAGTTAAAAGTAATCCAAGAAATGTCTGGGAAGGGTGTTATGGTGAAATACCACTGGTATGGGGACAGTGAATGTGTGCTGAAGCTATATTCATCTCACTAGAAATAGATGGAATTATACAGTGCATTATGAATGCCTGCAGCTTAGCATCATGTCTGTGGGGAAGTCAACCCTGATTTCTCCTAGGAAAAAGGCTTGATATCTTGACTTGGAAATTGTTCATAGAATGAGAAGGGAGAGCAGCAAGAATGAGTGACACACGTTTAAGGATCAGGCATAAGAAAACAAACCAGTAGTGGAGGCACAGAAGTGCTAAGATAAATTATGTGTTTTTGTTAGAAATAAGAAGGCACATGATTTAAGAAGTGAATCATTTTCTTCTTTGAAATGGAGTTCAGCCTCTTCAAAATCCAGAAACATGCAGCACCTTCTGCTGTTAATTGGCTACTGGCTATTCTGGCTAATTAAATACCACTTTCTATCCTTAAAATTTGACGTACCCTCTAGAAACCTTCATTTTTAAATCTGTTGTCAACCAAGATTTCCTCTTAAAAGAGATTTTTAAAATAACTGATTTTAAAATGATATTATTACTACCAGGAAAAAATCGTTAGGGCAAATTTTTAAATACGTCAGGCCGATAGACAAGGCCATCAGAAAGACTGGTATACTCAGAGCAAATATTCAGAGGAAAGGTATTGAGAGTGGACAGAGAAACAACTTGATACTTGATCAAAGAGACCTAACAGACATCTGCATAACTCTCCACTCCAAAACAAAAGACTATAGATTTTTCTCATCTGCACATTTCACATACTCTAAACTTGACTGCATGGAAATTAAACAACCTGATTCTGAATGACTTTTGGGTAAACAAGACAATTAATGCATACTTAAGAAATTATTGAAGCTAATGCAAACAAAGATACAATATACCAGAATCTCTAGGATGCAGGTAAAGTAGTTTAAGAGAAAAGTTTAAATATCTACATTAAAAAGTTAGAAATTTCAAATTGTCAACCTACCATCATACTTTAAGGACCTAGAAAAATGAGCAAACCTACCCCAAAGCTAGCAGAAGACAAGAAATAACTATAATCAGCACAGAAATGAATGAAAATCAGATGTGAAAAACCATACAAAAGATTGAAGAAAACAGAAGTTGGTTTTTGAAATAATAACTAGGACTACTAGCTAAACAAATAAATAAAAAGAGAGATAAGATTCAAGTAAACAATCAGAAATGACAAAGAGAGCATTACCACCAACTTCACTGAATATAAAAAACTCTGAGACTATTATAAATACTTCTATACATGCAAGGTAGAAAACCTACAAGAAATGGATAAAATTCTGGAAAATACAACCTCCCAAGATTAAAACAGGAAGAAGTTGAATCCCTGAACAGACCAATAATTAGTTCTGAAACTGAATTGGTATTAGTACCAACCAAGAAAGCCCAGGATGAGATAGAGTCCCACTGGAATTCTACCCAGATATATATAGAAGAGATAGTGTCGTATCTACTGGAATTGTTCCAGAGAACTGAGGAAGAGGGACTCCTCCCTAACTCTTCCTATGAGGCCAGTATCATCCTGATACCAAAACATGGCAGAGACACAACAACAACAACAACAACAACAACAACAACAACAACAACAAACTTCGGGCCATTATCCTTGATGATCGTCTGTGCAAAAATCCTTGGTGAAATACTAGGAACACAAATTCAGCAGCACATCAAAATGTTAGCACACTATGATAAAGTAGGCTTTATACCTTGGGTGCAAGTTTGGCTCAACATATGCAAATCAATAAATGTAATTCATCACAAAAACAGAACTAAAAGCAGAAATGACATGGTCATCTCAATAGACACGGAAAAGGTTTTTGATAAAATTTAAAATCCCTTCGTATTAACAATTCTCAACAAACTTGGCATTGAAGAAACATACTTCAAAAAAAGAGACCAATCTATGAGAAACCTGCAACCAACAATTATACTGAATGGGAAAAGGCTGGTAGCATTCCCCTTGAGAACGAGAACAAGGCAAGGATGGCCACTGTCACCTCACCTATTCAATTTAGTACAGGGAGTTCTAGCTAGAACAATAAAGCAACAGAAATAAATAAAAGGCAGAAATAAATAAAAGGCATCCAAATAAGGAAGAAATGGAAGTCAAAGTACCTTTTTACAGATTTTATGATTCTCTACCTAGAAACTCCCATATTCTTTGCCTCAAAGTTGCTAGATCAGATAATCAACTTCATTAAAGTTTCAGGATACAAAACAATGTAGAAAAATCATTGGTATTCTTATATACCAACAACATCCAAGCTGAGAGCCAAATCAAGAACTCTGCTCCATTCACAATACACACACACACACACACACACACACACACACACACACACACACAATACCTAGTAATACAACTAACCAGGGAGTTAAAATATTTCTACAGGAATTACAAAACACTGCTCAAAGAAATCAGTCAACATAAACAAATGAAAAAAGGATTTTATGCCCATGAATAGGAAGAAACAATATTGTTATAGGGACCATACTGCCCAAAGAAATTTATAGATTCAGTGCTACTCCTGTCAAAATACAAAGGAGATTTTTCACAGAATTAGAAAAAAACTATTCTAAAATTTACGTGGAGCAAAAAGACTGCCAGAACAGCGGAAACAATCCCAAGCAAAAAGAACAAAGCAGGAGGCATCACATTATCCTAGTTCAAACTACAAAGTTACTACTTTAGTAGCCTTGTAACCAAAGCAGCATGGTATTGACACAAAAACAGACACATAGACCAGTGGAACAGAATAGAGAGCCTAGAAATAAAGCCACATATCTACAACCATCTGATCTTAAACAAAGCTGACAAAAACAAACAAAGGAGAAAGGACAGCTTATTGAATTAATGGTTCTAGGATAACCAGCTATCCATATGCAGGAGATTGAAACTGGACTTCTTTTTTTCACCCTGTACAACAATCAACTCAAGATGAATTGAAGACTTAAGTGTAAAACTTAAAATTATAAAAACACTAGAAAAAAACCTAGGGAATACCGTTCTGGACATACACCCTGGCAAAGATTTGATGACAAAGATGTCAAAACTAATTGTAAAGAAAACAAAAATTGACAAACTGAAGGGCTTCTGCACAGCCAAAGAAACTATCAACAGAGTAAACAACATACGGAATTGAAGAAAATATTTGGAAACTATGCATACAGCAAAGGTCTAATATACAGCATCTGTAAGGAGCTTAACTGAACAAACAAAATAAACAACCCAATTAAAAAGTGACCTCTTCAAGGAGAACTACAAACCACTGCTCAAGGAAATAAGAGAGGACACAAACAGACAGAAAAACATTTGATGCTCATAGTTAGGAAGAATAAATATGAAAATGGCCATACTGCCCATGTAATTTATAGATTCAATGCTATCTCCATTGAGCTACCATTAACCTTCTTCACAGAACTGGAAAAAAACACCTTAAACTTCATATGGAACCAAAAAAACCTCACAAAGCCAAGACAATCCTAAACAAAAAGAACCAAGCTGGAGGCATCATGTTACCTGACTTCAAACTATACTACAAGGTTACAGTCATGAAAACGGCATGCTACTGGTGCCAAAACAGAGATCTAGACTAATGGAACAGAACAGAGGCCTTGGAAGCAATGCCACACATCTACAACCATCTGATCTTTGACAAACCTGACAAAAACAAGCAATGGGGAAAGGATTTCCTATTTAATAAATGGTTTTGGGAAAACTGGCTAGCCATGAGCAGAAAGCTGAAACTGGATCCTGTCTTTATATCTTATACAAAAATTAACTCCCAAGTCGATTAAAGATTTAAACATTAAGATCTAAAACCATGAAGACCCTAGAAGAAAACCTAGGCAATACCATTCAGGACATAGGCATGGATGAACCTGGAAACTATCATTCTCAGCAAACTGACACAGGAACAGAGAATCAAGCACCGCATGTTCTCACTCATAGGTAGGTGTTGAGCAATGAGAACAGATGGACACAGGGAGGGGAGCATCACACACTGAGGTCTGTTGTGGGGGACGAGGGGAGGGGTAGTAGGGGGTAGAGAACTGGGGAGGGATAACATGGGGAGAAATGACAGATATAGGTGATGAGGGTGGAGGCAACAAACCACATTGCTATGTATGTACCTATGCAGCAGTCCTGCATGTTCTTCCCATGTATCCCAGAACCTAAAGTGCAATAAAATATATATTAACAAACCAAAAAAAAGCTTACACTTATTGAAGTTTTTTTTTTAATTTGTCAAATACAACTGGAAATTGTTTGTTTTACTAATATAAAGTTTCTTGATTATAAAAATGGGGGGAAACACTGTCCTAGAGTAAGCATTAAATAATTCAATCCATGCAGCTACCTCTCACATGTTCCTCTGTGTAGTAACCAACTTCCTTGTGGGAGTAAAGCTAATTTTCTCTTTAATAAATATTATCGTTGAGTCTGGTGTAACACATGTGCCTATATGTTTGGCCAAATGTATGTTTTGTTAAAGGTGTTTTATTGTAAATAGCTTTTATCATTTTGAGATACATTCCATCGATAAGTAGTTTATTGAGAATTTTTAGCATAAAGGGCTGTTGAATTTTGTCAAAGGCCTTCTCTGTATCTATTGAGATAACCATGTGGTTTTTGTCTTTGGTTCTGTTTATGTGGTGAATTACATTTACAGATTTGCATATGTTGAACCAGGCTTGCATCCCTGGTATGAAGCCTACTTGATTCTGATGGATAAGCTTTTTGATATGCTGCTGCAATCAGTTTGCCAGCATTTTATTGAAGATTTTTGCATCTATGTTCGTCATGGATATGGGATTGAAGTTTTATTTTCTTGTTGAGTGGGTTTTGGTATCAGGATGGTGTTGGTCTCATAAAATGATTTGGGAAGGATTCCCTCTTTTTGTATTGTTCAGACTAGTTTCAGGAGTGGTATCAGCTCCTCTTTGTATGTCTGGTAGAATTCGGCTGTGAACCCATCTTGACCTGGGCTTTTTTTGTTTGGTAGGCTATTAAATACTGCCTCAACTTCACCCCTTGTTATTGGTCTATTCAGGGTTTCAACCTTCTCATGGTTTAGGCTTGGGAGGGTGCAAGTGTCCAGGAATTTATGCATTTCTTCCGGGATTACTTATTTATGTTCATAGAGTTGTTTGTAGTAATCTCTGATGGTGGTTTGTATGGAATCAGTGGTGATATCCCCTTTATCATTTTTTATTGCATTGATTTGATTATTATCTCTTTTCTTTTTTATTAATCTGGATAGTGGTCTGTTTTGTTGATCTTTTCAAAAAATCAGCTGGATTTATTGATTTTTTGAAGGGGTTTTGTGTCTCTGTCTCCTTCAGTTCTACTCTGATCTTAGGTATTTCTTGTCTTCTGCCAGCTTTTGAGTGTTTTTGATCTTGCTCCTCTAGCTCTTTCAGTTTTGATGATAGGGTGTCAATTTTAGATCTTTCCTTGCTTCTCATGTGGGCACTTACTGCAATAAATTTTCCTCTTGATACTGCTTTAGATGTGTCCCAGAGATTCTGGTACGTTGTATCTTCATTCTCATTGATTTCAAAGAACTCTTTATTTCTGCCTTCATTTCACTGTTTATCAAGTTCACATTCAAGAGACAGTTGTTCAGTTTCCATGAAGTTGTGCAGTTCTGAGTTAGTTTCTTAACTCTGAGTCCTAATTTGATTGCCCTGTGGTCTGAGAAACTGTTCGTTATTATTTCCATTCTTTTGCATTTGCTGAGGAGTGATTTACTTCCAATTATGTGGTCAATTTTAGAGTAGGTGTGATGTGGTGCTGAGAAGAATGTATATTCTGTGGATTTGGGGTGGAGCATTCTGTAAATGTCTATTAGGTTTTCTTGGTCCAGGTCTGAGTTCAAGTCCTAGGTATCCTTGTTAATTTTCTGTCTTGTTGATCTGTCTAATATTGACAGTGGAGTGTTATTATTGTTTGGGAGTCTTTAAGTCACTTTGTAGGTCTTTCAGAACTTGCTTTATGTATCTTTGTGCTCCTGTATTGTGTGCATATATATTTATTATAGTTAGCTCTTCTTGTTGCATTCATCCTTTTAGCATTATGTAATGCCCTTCTTTGTCTCTTTTGATCTTTGTTGGTTTAAAGTCTATTTTATCAGAGACTAGGATTGCTACCCTTGCTTTTTTTTTTTGCTCTCTGTTTGCTTGGTAAGTCTTCCTTCATCCCTTTACTGGTAGCCTATGTGTTTCCTTGCATGTGAGATGGTTTTCCTGGATAAAGCACACTGATGGGTTTTGACTTTTTATCCAATTTGCCATCTGTGTCTTTTGATTGGGGCATTTAGCCCATTTACATTTAAGGTTAATATTGTTATGTGTGAATTTAATCCTGCCATTTTGATGCTAGCTGGTTGTTTTGCCCATTAGTAGATGCAGTTTTTTCATTGTGTTGATGTGTTTTACCATTTGGTACGTTTTTGGAGTTGCTGGTACTGGTTGTTCCTTTCTGTGTTTAGTGCTTCTTTCAAGAGCTCTTGTAAGGCAGGCCTGGTGGTGATGAAATCTCTGTCTCTGAGCAATTGCCTGTTTGTAAAGGATTTTATTTCTGCTTCACTTATTAAGCTTAGTTTGGGTGTATATGAAATTCTAGTTTGAAAGTTTTTTTTTTTTTTTTTAAAGGATGTTGAATATTGGCTCCCACTCTCTTATGGCTTGTAGGGTTTTTGCTGAGAGATCCACTGTGAGTCTTATGGTCTTCTCTTTGTGGGTACCCACCCTGACCTTTCTCTCTGGCTGCCCTTAGCATTTTTTCCTTCATTTCAACCCTGGTGAATCTGTCGATTATGTGCCTTTGGGTTGCTCTTCTTGAGGAGTATCTTTCTGGTATTCTTTGTGTTTCCTGGACCTGAATGTTGGCCTGCCTTGCTAGGTTGGGGATGTTCTCTGGATAATATCCTGAAGAGTATTTTCCAGCTTGGATTCATTCTCTCCGTCACATTCAGGTACACCTAGGTAGGTCTTCTCACATAATCCCATATTTCTTGGAGGCTTTGTTCATTTCCTTTTACTCTTTTTTCTCTAATGTTGCCTTATCATTTTATTTCATTGAGTTGATCTTCAATCTCTGATACCCTTTCTTCTGCTTGGTCGATTCTGCTATTGATACTTGTGTATGCTTTGCAAAGTTCTCATGTTGATTTTCTGCTCTATAAAGTCATTTATATTACTCTCTAAGCTGTTTATTCATTAGCTTTTCAATACACCTTTTTCAAGGTTCTCATTTTATTTGCATTGTGTTAGAACATGTTCTTTTAGCTCAGAGAAGTTTGTTATTACCCACCTTCTGAAGCCTGTTTCTGTCACTTTATTAGGCTCATTCTCCATCGGCCTTGTTCCCTTGCTTGTGAGGATCCGTGATACCTTGGAGGAGGAGAGGTGTTCTGGTTTAGGTATGTTCATCCTTTTTGTGCTGGTTTCTTCCCATCTTTGTGGATTTATCTACATGTGGTCTTTGTAGTTGGTGACTTTCAGATGGGGTCTCTGAGGGACATCCTTTTTGTTGATGTTGAAGTTATTTTTTTTCTATTTTTTAGTTTTCCTTCTAAGAGTCAGGCCCCTCTGCTGTAGGACTGCTGGAGGTCCACTGTAGACCCTGCTTTCCTGGGGATCACCTGCAGTGGTCTCTGCATTTTTGTTGGGTACTGCAATCCAGAGCTGTTCCTATTCAGCCATCTTGTTGACTCTCCCAAGTGTAAGTTTTTTGACACATTTTTACAGTATTTCATGACAGGTGTTATCTCAAAACTTGATAAACGTCTCAATTATCACATTCCAAGGAACTAATGCTCAAGAGAGGAGCAAAGTGGTGGTGGCTTGGAATGCCATAGCCATGACTTTCACTGCTCTCTGTAAAGTGGTTAGAAAAGGTGATATGATATGAACCTCGTCTCAACCTCATTAACACTTTGTCTTCCTGGGATCAATAAAACAAGGAAAACCTTCTTAGTATCTCAGGTTGAATTTAATATTGCCCTCAGAGAGCGTTTCCTTGTTTCAGCCAATTCATTGATATGTATAAACTTCTCATATATATATTTTAAAATAAACAACAGCTTTTAATTCCAACAAACCTTTTTTTTCAGCAAAATACCATATAAATGAGTTTCTTAATAGTCAAAGCAGCCAGAATTCTCTTGCTAAGTCATTAATTTTATGGCTTCGTATCTGAAAGATAAGCTATTTAGGAGACAAAACTCATCCTTCTTAGTGACTTCTTTTCTATTTTCTGTCTGCAAATAATCTTCTGTGGGGAATTTTTTTGTAATAAGAGTTCATTTTCCATCTCAATCTCTACCTGTTTTCTGTTAGCGACTGTGTGTTTGACTGAAACATGGTATTAGGGAAGTAACTGAGGCCATTATCATGTAGGATACAGCATCCCAAAGCCAAATGCAAGGGTTTTAGAATCATCTACCATTTGGATTGCCCTGCTACTGACATTGCATTAATATAGATAAGACAGTTGATGCTCAGTGAAATTTCAATGTAGCTGAAGTACTAAAGCTTTTAGGTAAACTGCCTAAATGAAAATTAGTTGTAAAATAATCAGGAAGATTGAGGAATTTTTTTTTTTTTTTTTTTTTTTTTTTTTTTTTTTTTTTTTTTTTTTAGGAATGGGAGTCATTGTGTTATTGAATTTGAAGCCAGAATCTTATCTTTCTATTAATTGTTGGAATCAATATACTAGATGTTCATTAATGATTAAGTGATATGGTTTAGGTCCAGTAATGAATTTTTAGGTGTGATAGTGTTATTTGTAATATTGTGGCGATTAAAAGATAAAGTCACAGAAGAATTAGAACATGCATTTTAATACATTGTTGATTAAATGCATTGTGAAGTTTCTTACCATTTCTTATTTAACTCAAGAGTTTGGAAGGACTTGAGACTCCATATAATTTTTATGGTTAGAATTTTAGTGCCAATAGATATTAGTAGAAGATTCTGAGAGTAGCTGTGAAACGATTCTAATAAAATTAATAAAACTAAATTGCTAGGTTTTTAACAAAAACATATGTTTTAGTAAAAACATAGCTAAGCATCACCAGCTTGCCCTATAGCCAGCCTGCTTTTCTATAGCTGCTTACTGCTAAAAGTTACATAATTCCTTTCACTAGGTCCTAACTTTTACAGATAACATATTTAATGCCAAGAAACTTCAAGCTTTCCATTTGGGATATTTTCCAGATTCTGCATTCAATGGGTTCACTGATGCCAGCTTGTCTGAAAACTGCCTCTGAAGAACTGACTCAGTGTAAAAATGTAGTTTCTTTACCTTTATTTTTTCATTCCCCACACCCTAACCAGTCAGTGGCCATCAGCTCCTCAACCCCATACCTGCCAAAATTGCCTTAAAAATCCCAGTCCAAAACTCCTTGGGGAGGCTGATTTTAGGTTCCCTCTCATCTCTTCACTAGGTTACCATTCAGTTGTTAAACTCTTTCTCTGCTGCTTCTCCTGCAATTTCAGGGTATTAGTATGTTACCATGCAATGGGCACAAACCTGGTGGCCTACAACAACTGATAGAAGGATCAACATAAACTTGAATTGTCAAGTTCAATAATAATAATGCTCCCTGGAAAAAACAGAATCGCAGTTAAAAAACAAAACTCTGGATCCATTCTGCCTGAGTTCAAATCCCAGCCTCACCATTTATTAGTTACATATTTTAGGGAAATTGTTAAAATTTTCTATGCTTATATTTCCTTATTTCTAAAATTAGAACAATAATAGTTTCTATTTCACTGTGTGGTTGTAAGAATTAAGATAATTAATGCTGTTAACTATATATAATTATTAGGCTGTACATTGAGTGAAGCCCAAGTACGCAGTAGAGTAGGAAAAGAAAAATGAAAGGTGAATAAGTTTTCTTAGTTACAAGTGTTTATCAAATTCTGAATTCCCCAGAAGACCACCAGAATTATTTCTTGATCAAATAAAGCTAACTTTATTGTACCTATTTTAAAACAGGAAAATACCACCTTGGCAGAATCATAGTGTCTCAGAACAGGGGATCAGGAGAGGATAGTTTTAAGATTAGGGTCTCTGGTGTCAGATAGTTTAAGGTGAGTCTTTCAAGGTATAAAATTTTATTGCAGGTAGGTAAAGTTCATGGTATAATAGTTTATAGCTAATAGAGTAAGGATGATAAATCACTCTTCATAAATTAACCACTCTTGATAAATTAACCACTCTTGATGAATTAACTCTTCTTCGATATGCAAGCAGATGGAAAAAAAATCTACTGTTCTGATAGAAGAACTGTTTATCCAGATAACTAAACTATACAGATATATTTGTTTAAGGAAATTTCCTGAAGGTAGCAAAATAATTATTGGTTTACAGCCTCATCTTTTCAGGTTAGAATTTTCTGGAGCAATTAGAAAATCTATTTGACCTAGGTACTCTCAGATGAAAGGACTGATAGTTAAACCATGATAATACACAAAATCTGAGTCTTGTGCTTTAAAATAGATAATAGAATATCAAATTTGACCATATGATACCTAAGGAGACATGTATCTTGAATATGACAATAAGAAAGGTAAAAGAGGATTGGGAAAACTTAATAGGGGTGATTTGATGGGGTTCATATAATCCCATGTGGACACAACCATTAGAATTTTTTATGTAACCCCTGAGACAGGTAACTTAGAAGCTGAGACACTTCCAGATAGTACCTCCTGTGTTTCAAATGCATTCAGATACATGGCAGGATTTTAGATACTTTGATCAAAGGAATCATTAAAGGGCTTGGGTATAGGTATGCTATGAAAACTGGAGCAAAGCCAATACAGCATGTATACTCTACTAGAATTTATTCCAGGACAAGAACATGCCAAGTGTAATGTGTTTGTAGCATAGTTTATGAAGGGCTTTTTAACTAGAGAGAATACTAGGAGTGGGGGACAAATTGTGAAGTATTGTTAAAGTGTCTTTTAGAATCTTTATCTCTAAACAAGTGCTTTTAAACCAGACTATATTTTAGATATTTAGTGTAAAAAATTTAGTCATTTTTAGATATTTAGCTTAATTTCCTATGTGTCTCTTTTACCTTTCACTACAGATTGGTATTCATTAGTCTAGAGTAGAAAAAACTTATTTTTTTCTTCAATCTTCCTAGGTTCTCTGATTGGAGCTCCATAAAATTAAACTGATCAAAGACAGATTAACAAGAGAAAAGCAAAAGTTCATTAGCATATGCATCAAATATACACAGGGGAGTAGGCAGAAATGAATAAATCAAAGGCATCATTAAAACTTAGGTTTATGACACAAGAGCAGAAAATCAAGCACCGTATATTCTCACTCATAGGTGGGTGTTGAACAATGAGAACACATGGACACAGGGAGGGGAGCACTACACACTGGGGTCCGTTGGGGGGAAATGGGGGAGGGGCGGGGGGGTGGGGAGGTGGGAAGAGATAGCATGGGGAGAAATGACAGATACAGGTGAGAGGACGGAAGGCAGCAAACCACACTGCCAAGTGTGTACCTATGCAACAATCTTGCATGTTCATGACATGTACCCCAAAACCTAAAATGCAATTAAAAAAAAAAAACTTAGGTTTATATGAAATCTTAACAAAATGGTAAATTTTTAGAGAAATTACAAGACAAAGGAAAAGGACTTTGAGTTACTAGGGTAAAAATATGGTGGAAAGGTAAATGTATGGGGAAGCAATGGTAGATAGAAACTGGTATAGAGGAAGGAAGAGTCATCCCCATATGTTCTTAGGCAGTACAGACCTTTGTAACAAAATATCAACAAGAGAAAAGCATATAGAAGTTTATTAACATGTGTGTTTCATACATACATGGGAGATACCCAGGGAAAGAGCTGTGCTCAGAAAGGTGGCTTCAAATCCAGCATATATAGCATCTTTTATGAAGAATATGGTTAGTAAAGCTTGCTGTTCTAGAGTCTTCTGGTACCATCTCTGGGCAGATAAATGTCCAAAGTTGTCTTCAATTGTTAGTCTTTTATTCCCTGGTAGAGAAGGGAGGTGAGATGTCATCTGTCTTTGCCAATATGTGTCTTTCCTTTTGGCAAATAGAGGAAAGGCAAAGAGCTTTCATGTATCTGCTTTATTTATTTTTTTTTTTAGTTTTAGTTTTAGTTTTTTGAGATGGAGTCTTGCTCTTGTTGCCCAGGCTGGAGTGCAATGGTGTGACCTTGGCTCACTGCAACCTCTGCCTCCAGGGTTCAAGTGATTCTCCTGCCTCAGACTCCTGAGTAGCTGGGATTACAGGCATGTGCCACCATGCCCAGCTAATTTTTTGGAGAGACTGGGTTTCACCATGCCGGCCAGGCTGGTTTCCAACTCCTGACCTCAGGCGATCCACCCGCCTTGGTCTCCCAAAATGCTGGGATTACAAGTGTGAACCACGGCGCCCGGCCCTATATCTGCTTATTAACTTTTTTCAGCTCAATAATCCCTCATCTTTTGGGAAGACATATTCTTGTCTCCCAGATTTGTTGAAAGTTTATATCAATTCCTCCAGTGCCAGTTTAGGGCTGAGTGTCTAGTGTTGTTGCTGGTGATTAACTTCTGTCTCTCCTTATAAGGAGGTGGGAGGTTAACTTTACAAATTTATATTCTTCTTTTGGGCAAGTAAGTAGAGGACAGAAAGTATTTCTTATATCTGCTTAATAATCCTTCATTGCAAAGTGGCATATGTTGGGTGGCATATTCTGCTACCCTTCATTAGGATCAGAATATCACGAATATTATTTCAAAGACAGCGTAATTCTATGGGAACAAGAGCAATCTTCTTACCTCTGTACCTCTACATAAAGAGTTGCAATGACAGTGATTTTTTTCCTAAGCGTCCTTAAGGAACAACACTCCTGAACCATGTCTCCTTCATAATCATCCCTGGCAGAGGAGCTGGAGAAGTAGTTGCAGTTCATTCACTGTGTCACCAAACAAGAGTCTTCTTTTCTCTGCATAGAGGGTAATGCCTCCTTCAAGGAAGAAATATCAGGCTGCCATAGCTCCAGCCACTTCCCCTGGCCTGATATTCTAACTCATTGGCTTATGATGCTCCTAAAAATACAAAAGATGCAGTGTGGAGTCAAATATTATTCATTGGAATAATGGTAAGTCATATACCCAGCCTACTGACTGGATATTGAAGCAGTAAACAATGATGCTCACTCACATATTTTTATTTGCTCATAGTTTCCAGTCAAGTAAATCACATCTAACTCTTTGGAGAGGAGATCACTTCATGATTTTCTTAAATAGAGATTTTCTGCTTTCCTTCATTCCCTGAGGAGGCTTGTTACTTCTCATCCTAGGAACTCTTGCATCATGCAGGCCCTGTTGTGAACTTGTTGAGCCCTGAGTCCCTACGGTGGGCCTTAGGGAGCAATAGGGA
Source organism: Saimiri boliviensis (assembly GCF_048565385.1). Taxonomy (NCBI): domain Eukaryota; kingdom Metazoa; phylum Chordata; class Mammalia; order Primates; family Cebidae; genus Saimiri; species Saimiri boliviensis. The sequence goes on from NC_133453.1 coordinate 118,795,879, forward strand.
ATTGAAATTTCTCAGCAGCTCAGTTTGTAATAAAACCATTTTCTTGATATTGATTGCTTGCTCTCCTGGAGGCTTAAGTCATTTCTTCTTGTGACTGTTCTCCAAAGTATACAGGTAAAAGGGATTATCACTGTGATCTTCAGAGGGATTGTTTCTGTGTTTAAAAAAAAATGTAGAGGTGGCTGTTGGCATCCCTATCCCTCACCTGTGACATAGTGTAAATTTCTTACATCAAAAAAGAGGTAAGACTTCTACTAGACACCTTTTTTCTTCTATGGTTCTTTAACCAAAACATAGCCTAGCACTATCTATCTGTTGTTCAATATATATCTAACATCTTCCTAGCACAAGAGCATTAGTTAGGCTCTACCCTCTAGTGGCTGAAAATGTGGCTGAGGAAATAAATTGCGCTGAGCAAATAATGACACATAAAGTATATGTGAAAGTGAGTGTCCATAAGTAAAGTATTAATTGGGGCCAGGCATGCTCTTTTGATCACTTATATTCTGTGGCTGCTTTCATACCCCAAAATCAGGGTGGAAGGGCTGTGAAGGAGACAGCATGACCAACATAGCCTAAAATATTTACTATAATCTCCTATATATTACATGAATGGTATCTCACTGTATTTAATACTTTAGATGTTTTCAGCACTGTAAATGATGTTATCATTATAAAACATCTGTGAATTAGGAAAGCAGGTATCCTTATCTTTACCTGACAGCCAAGAAAGCAGTTGCAACAGATCCCCAATTAAATACTCAGTACAGCACAGCAACCATGCAAACAAACACATCAGAATACTTGTTTATTTCAGCCAAAAACCTAAACTGCTATCTTTCTGTTTTGCAAGCTTCAAATTGGTGTGCAAAATTCTCCTGTTCTTTTTTCTGTATCCAATCTCCACCTTACCACCCTCACACACTACTTCTCCATCTCACTCTGGGTAACAAATGAGAAATTTTGAGGACTACTGAGCACTATAAATTTTTACAGCAGGGCCGCTTCTCAGACCAGGAACTTGGGTAACTGTCAGACACATTGGTAAAATTCATGGGAGACAATTGCCCTTAAATTAACAGTTTCATCTGCAAGATGCTGTCAGGGATGGTATAGGTTCTGAATTCTGTCTTCACAATTGGGTGTAGAGCTAATAACAGTTTTGGTCTTTTGTTTTGAAATTCTCTTTTTTGGATACTTGAATTTGTTTACTATTATTATGCTTTACAATTTATATTTATGCATTAAAATATTGAAAGGAAGCACAATGGATTAAAAAAATGTTTCCTTTGGGTGCTGGGGTGATAAATATTTCACTCTAGGTATTTCATATTTCCTACAGTTTTCAATAATAGGTATGTTTATTTTACAGGGTTTATTTTAATATGCAAACATTCACATACAAGCATATATGCACATTTTATGAGACTCTTGACCAAACTTTAGACAGGGTTCTCAGAGCCCTATTTTTAACTAGGACTTATTCTGGGCCTTCATAGCCACATTTTACCAAGAATCCTGCTAAGTCAGTGTAGGGAGAATCCCCTCACCCTTGATAGCTGTTCACCCTTGCTACCTTAAGCAAGAATCCTATTAAGTTGGTTTAGCAATACCTAGGAATACAACTAACAAGGGACATGAAGTACCTCTTCAAGGAGAACTACAAACTACTGCTCAGGAAATAAGAAAGGACAGAAACAGATGGAAAACATTCCATGCTCATGGGTAGGAAGAATCAACACTGCCTAAAGTAATTTATAGATTTAATGCTAACCCCATCAAGCTAGCATTGACATTCTTCACAGAATTGGAAAAAAACACCTTAAACTTCATATGGAACCAAAAGAGAGCCTGCATAGCCAAGACAATCCTAAGCAAAAAGAACAAAGCTGGAGTCATCACACTACCTGACTTAAAACTATACTACAAAACTAAAATAGTCAAAACAGCGTGGTACCGGTACCAAAACAGATACAGACCAATGGAACAGAACAGAGGTCTCAGAATTAATGCCACACGTCTACAACCATCTTATCTTTGACAAACCTGACAAAAAAGCAATGGGGAAAGGATTCTCTATTTAATAAATGGTGTTGGGAAAACTGGCTAGCCCTATGAAGAAAGCTGAAACTGGATCCCTTCCTTACACCTTATACAAAAAATTAACTCCAGATGGGCTAAAGATTTGAACATAAGACCTAACACCACAAAAACCCTAGAAGAAAACCTAGGCAACACCATTCAGGACATAGGCATAGGTGAGGACTTCATGACTAACACACCAAAAGCAATGGCAACAAAAGCCAAAATAGACAAATGGGATCTAATTAAACTTAAGAGCTTCTGCACAGCAAAATAAACAATCATTAGAGTGAACTGGCAACCAATAGAATGGGAATAGATTTTTGCAATCTACCCATCTGACAAAGGCCTAATAACCAGAATCTACCAAGAACTTAAACAAATTTACAATAAAAAAAAAATCAAAAAGTGGAGTAAAGACTATGAACAGATAGCTCTCAAAAGAAGACATTTATGCAGCTAACAAACATGAATAAAAGCTCGTCATCACTGGTCGTTAGAGAAATGCAGATCAAATCAACATTGAGATACCATCTCACACCAGTTAGAATGGCGATCACTAAAAAATCGAGACAATGGATGCTGAAGAGGATTTGGAGAAATAGGAACACTGTACATTGTTGGTGGGAATGTAAATTAGTTCAACCATTGTGGAAGACAGTGTGGAGATTCCTCAAGGATCTAGAAATAGAAATACGCTTTGACCCTACTGGGTATAAACCCAAAGCATTATAAAACATTCTATTATAAAGACACATGCAAAAGTATGTTTATTGTGGCATTGTTCACAATAGCAAAGACTTGGAACCAACCCAAATGCCCAGCAAGTATAGAGTGGATAAAGAAAATGTGGCACATATACACCATGGAAAATCATGCAGCCATAAAAAAGGATGAGTTCGTGTTTTTTGCAGGGACATGGTTGAATCTGGAAACCATCATTCTCAACAAACTGACACAAGAACAGAAAACCGAACACTGCATGTTCCCACTCATAAGTGGGTGTTGAACAATGAGAGCACACGGACACAGGGAGGGGAACATCACTCACTGGGGCCTATTGGGGGAGTGGGGGAGCTAGGGGAGGGATAGCAGGTGATGGGGGGATTGAGAGGGCTGACATTAGGAGAAATACCTAATGTAGATGATGGGAGGATAGATGCAGCAAACCACCATGGCACGTGTATACCTATGTGACAAATGTGCATGTTCTGCTCATGTACCCCAGAACTTAAAGTATAATAAAAGAAAATTATATCTGATAATATAAAGTGAGCATTGGCAAGGATATGATGCAACCAGCATTCTTACACATTGCTAGTAGAAGTACGATTTGGTACAACCACTTTGGAAAACAATTTGGTATTACATATATTTGAAGAGATACATACCAATGACCCAACAGAATCACTCATACATCATAAAGAAACTCTTGGACATTTGTAATAAAAGTTGTGTTATTAAAATATTCTTTACATTACCATTTACAATAGGGAAAAACTGAAATTTGCCCAAATGTTTACCATGGGCAATAAGTTATGGTGCATTCATGTAATGACATACTTGACAACCATTAAGATGAATACAATATAACACAATAACATAGAAAAAACATAGGGGTATAATATTGGGTGAAAAAACAAATTACAAAAAAATTGATTCACATTTGTAGTCCATTTAAATACAAATTAAAATATCCACTAATCTGTATGCTGCTTAGGAACACAATGAAATATGGTAAAATTATAGAGAACTAAGATACAATAAATACAAGATTTAGGAGGGTGATCACATGGCCTCTGGAGGGGTAACAAAGAGGATGAGGTGGAAAAAAAGAACACAGAGGCCTTCAAAGATAATAGTAATGTTCTTTGTCTTAAATTGAATGATAGGCATATGGGTGTTGATTTATGGTGATTTTGTGTAACTTTTAGAATTATATATATATGTGCAACATCTAATAAACATTTTTTTAAAAAGAAAAAGAAGAATCCCTCTACTCTTGATATCTCCTCTACGTAATTTTTCATCCACTGCCAACCACTCTGCCTATTCATTGTAAGACTTCAGTTATCCATGCTGTATTTTGAGTGGAGCCCTATTCCTCTCCCCTATTGCAATAGTCTTTTTTGATACATACCGCAACATTCTTTCTTCACCTATTTATCTATAAACAGTGTTCAAAAAGATGCAAATGCAAATATAACAAGTTTTTCCTTTCTTTGGCTTTCTCAAAATATTTCATAAAACTAATCTTTGCCATCTTTGTCAACAAAGGCAACTTTCCATGGCAGACGTATGTTGGATCACAATTATTATGCATCACTAAGGCTGATCCTAGAAGGCAATTTAGCCTTGGTAAATCACACATCAGTTCATGAAGACTCAGACTTGTATTTCTCTGACAATGTTATCTTACCTCTGCACAAACTTGTGACGTATAGAACAGAGGGCATTTGTTCTGCAGAATCTTGAGTTTTGACACTCAGTTTTTAGTGCTTGGTCAATGTTTTCCAACCTCAAATGTCCAAAAGTGAGATTGGAGAGCCTAGTGCTGATTAGGCAGAGCCAGTGCAGGTCTATGTATGTTGCTTACAAAGTTGCAAAATGTGAGCCGTGGCCTAAGGCTGCCACTGATGTGACTTGTCAGAATCCTCTCATTTTTGCTGCAATGGAGTCAGTGGACCTGGGCTAATAAGGGATGATACATTATAACTGGATAAACTAAGTAAGAGAAAGGACGTAAGACCACTTTAAGGGTATGAAGAAGCTTGTTCTGCTGCAAAACATCTCAAGTTAGTTTAACTATAATGTCAGAAACCTCCACTGTCCTAAGCAAAATATTTTATTATAAAGACATCACAATACTAATGGCGGCAGTTAAAAGTCACTTATATTCTTAAATGGAGAAAAAGACATTAAATCATCATTCATTACAATTCCGGAAGCATTTGGAGTACTCGTTGTAGGTATAGCTTGTGATACTGATATCAGTAACTGACAATGTAGCTGAGAAAGTAGACACATAAACCTGTGTCCTGAAGGATCGGTTTTTATTTTTAATTTTTTTTTCACTTCGTCATGGACTGATAGGAGTTATTTACACATGGTTCATCAAGTGAATTCAAAAGCACCCAGGCTAGTCTATAACTTGTTTAATGAGAGTTGTTTACTAGTCACTTATTTGGATGTCATGGCAAAGTCAAATTGCTATATAAACATTTTGAAATGCTCACTCTCAGTTGGAGAACTCATCTCACTTCTAATTTCTGAACTAATCTCACTGTGGACTGTAAGGAGCAGTTGGAGGCCAACACTGCACTTTGAGCAAATCTTGTCTGTTCCCCAAATTATTAACTCTGGTTGCATGTTAAACATATCTCGGAGCTTTAAAAATTACCTACTCTTTGTCCCCACTTCAAACTTTTTACCTCTCTGGGGAGAAAGCATGGCATCAGTATTTTCAGAGCATCAGAAGAGTAAGGTGCTTGAAGCTAAGAACTTGAAGGACATTCCATAATGCCTCTTATTGGATACTTGCCTTTTCATACTACGTAGTTTATGTCATAAGCCAGTGTAAGATACTGACTCCCGAAGCTTTGTTAGAACATTACTCACAAGTGAATGAATTTTTTTGTGTTGACCAAGCCAGGCATTAGTATTTAGACAACAGTAGTCAGCTAGCAACTGGTTTAGACATCTATAAAATATCCTTAAGTGTTCTTTAAAAATCCTTAGTATGTTTTTGTTGTTGTTGTTAGGGTTAAAAAGCAATATAAAATGATTTAAGTAGAAAGAAAAAGATTATCCATAATCCAACTATTTTATACCCAAAAAATAGCCACAGCCAATATGTTGGTGTATTATTTTTTATATATACACTTTGGCATAAAAACATGTACATTTTAAAGTTATAATTGTGTATAGTACAATACTACATCCTTTTACATGTGCACTTATGATGAAACTTTTATCATATTAATAAGTACATATCTTATGGTTGTATAATTATTTATTTAACCAATCCTTTATTGTTAAAAACTTGGATTATGTCAGTTTTCCCCATAGTAATGCAGGAATGATTATTCTATGTTTATAACAAATATTTCTTATAATCTTTGCCTTTTGGTTATCATTTGTATTAAATAATTTTAAAATTAATCATATTTACTAATTATATAAAACTATTATTTTAATATTAATAATTACCATTTGTATTGCATACTTTCTAACTGGTTTCCTCTGTGATTCTCAGGTTTACTTTTTCTCCAGAAGAACAGGAATGCATATTTTCTAAACCCATGGACGTATTATTGCTTAAATATTTGTTGAGTCAAAAGTGGAATCTTATGTTATTTTAATGTGAAACTCTTTGAGTATTAGTATGGTTAAATATATTCACAGTGATGATGATAAGAAGAATGACAATCATGGTGATGAGGATAGAATGATGCATTGGTCTGCTTACAAGAGCTTTCTTCTTTTACATTTACCTTATTCTTTCTCCTTGAGCGTGAGTGGAATCTATGTACAAACTCTCTTGAGGACTTAATTTGCTGTCATTATCAATTATCCTGAGGCAATTATAATAATAGATGTTGAAAATAATAGATGTGGACACTGGAAATTGTTGTGCTAAACAACCTAGGATATGAGGATAGCTCATTTTACACCATGTAATTAGAACATATCGCAGTTGTTCAGTATCAGTATACCTAGGCAGAAATATGCTGTCTTTAGCAACATAAAATAGCATCACAATTAACTTCAGAGAATACCATGAAATCGAAAGCTAACAGAGTTACAAACATATCAAGGAGCTGTATGAGTTGTTTGAAAGTTCAAGCTACTGAATCATAGTGAAAAAAATACAGCAGCAATGTGAAGTTTCAAAGTATTTCATTTAATAAAGACATAATACAAAAAGCATGCAAATAGAATCTCAATATTGTAGGACTGACCACCTGTTTGCTTCCATTGCACATCTGTGCTCCTCCATTTTTTATACTGGCTACGCTTGGCAGAAAGGTCAAGCAGCTCTTTACTTAAGAGGCAACACAGTGACAGGGTGGTGCTGCCTGCTGTCCCATACTAGATGGCCTGGCCCAGTTCACAGTTGGGCTGTTTTTAAGGACTGACTTAGGTTTCTTGGGTGTGTTGTTTGGTGAGAGCTTTTGTGGTAACATTGGACAGCATTTGATCTGACAGCTAACTACTAAAAAAAAAAAAAAAGAAAAGTGTGAGCCACTCCATAGGCATTGGGTGAATACTCAGATGCTACTAGAACTACCTAACCTCAGGGATTTTTGGTTTTGCTTTGTTAATGTAATTACTATTGCCATTTCTAACCTGAATCCATCACATGCTGGCTGATTCATAAAAGAGAATGCAGCTTTTGGTTATTCATTAACTTAAAAGAAAAAAACAAGAAAACACCAAAACAATTTGAAAATATACAATGCAAAACAAAACAAAACAAACAAAAAAAGAACAGCAGCAATGAAGGCCCACAGTTTTGGCTTTTACTTCCCATTCTACCATTGAAATAAACTTTTTATTCACTCTGAGATTTAGTGTAAAGTGGGCTAGTGAAAGTTTAACACAAGCCAGATGCTGTGGACCCTTGCTAATTCCAATTCTTCTGCTGCAGATGAACAACAATCTCCTTAGCTTATTCAGAAAAGCTTTACAACATTGTCCAACCCGATATTCCTACTCATCTCTCACTCTCCAACTGTTTTCCCATTAATTCTGGATTCTTAACTTACCAGATCTTTTCACATCTCGAAGCCCTTTTGGGTGTTGTTCAGGTATTCAAGAATACTCTATATCCTGGAAGATTGTGTTCTACCTTCAATATTGTGCTAAAAAAATTTAATTCCCTTTCCTAACTAATTCTGTCTCTTCTCCCTCCTCCCATGATGCTTCTTGCTATGTTTCTTTCATTATGTTTGCCAATCTGTACTTAACAAATTATGTAATAATTGTTTACTTATTTTTTTGAATACTAATGTTTTTTATTATTATTTTTTGAGATGGAGTTTTGCTCTTATTACCCAGGCTGGAGTGCAATGGTGCGATCTCGGCTCACCGCAACCTCCGTCTCCTGGGCTCAAGCAATTCTCCTGCCTCAGCCTCCTGAGTAGGTGGGATTACAGGCATGTGCCACCATGCCCAGCTAATTTTTTTGTATTTTTAGTAGAGACGGGGTTTCACCATGTTGACCAGGATGGTCTCAATCTCTTGACCTCGTGATCCACCCATCTCGGCCTCCCAAAGTGCTGGGATTACAGGCGTGAGCCACCGCGCCCGGCTTCAATACTAATGTTTTTTAAGCTAAAGTTCTGTACATTATACGGTACTCAGCAAGAGAGGAATTTGAGATATATATTCTCTTAGTTCTTAGATTACTTAGAATTGTTAATTAGGTTTATCCTCAAGGTTTCTTCATATATAGTGTATTTAACTTCATGGTTGGATGGACTGTCACCTACTCTTATAACAAGTAGCCGAGTCTTGGCCAATCACAGCAGCTGAATTTCAGTCAACTACAGATAGCCAGTTGTTCAAACTAGGTTCAGATAAGGCAAACATGCAGCTATAATCAGTTTAGCTCTTTCTTTACCTCACTTTTATTTTCTTTACTTCACTTTCCTTCTGTCCTTAGATGCTGTCAGACCATGTGGCAGCCCAGGAGTCTGAATCTATTCTGGTTCTGGCTACGTGATCCACAAATCACTCTTTGCCGAATTGAACCGTTTAATTTCACTACAGTTTTTCTTTCAGCAGAATTAATGAGCAAGAGAGAGTCACAAAACAAGGTATAGTACATTATCTGCAAATAAAGGGATTGTAGTGTTTAACACAATCCCTGTAAATTCTGAAGTGGTTATATGAATATGTAGTCTTATATAGATGTAATTTAGCACTGAAAAATGCTCCAAATATGTTTTTGTAAAGATTTGAGTAAGAATTATTTATAAGTTAATAGCATCACTCGTAGCACTTGAAGTTATTTCTTCTTTGGAAAAAGAAAGGGCAAAGTGTTTCCAAGAATCCTGTTTTGGGTTACATAGAAAAAGTCACAGTGATTTTATTACAGAAATTGTTCAGCTACTAGAATTTCCCGTGAAAACATGTAAAACGTTATTAAAAAATGGAGTTTGAAGAAATTCACAATATGTGGTTGTTATTACTAAAAATCACACAATAGAAATCTCTGTTATGGGTTGAGATAATTTTTACTGTAGAACAAAGCAAATAACATCATTTGAAGAAAATGACACATTTAACTAGTGAACTCATTCAGTTTGCACTAAGGTATTGTGGGTAACTTCAATGAACATATCAAAACATGCATTGAAAGCACTATTTTCACCAGGCCCACACTCTGGAAAGTAGTTGAAGCCTGAAAGCTTTTATATGAATATATTGAATCTCTTCAAAAGCTATTTGGGTAGGCTGTAGTTAAGTATAATTTTATTTCATTTTCTAAACTCTCATAGTTTTGTACCTTTATCTTGAAAGTTAGAAAACAAAATGTTTCTGCTTCCTACTCCAACATCCCTGTGAAAGAAGTTCCTTTATTTCCTGGCTCTATTTATTGTTCTTAACATCTGGCTAAGATTTTGTTTTTGCCTTTTTAGCCAACTATGGAGAAGAAATGGAGTTGTCTTGTTTTGCTGCTTGGAGGAGTGGCAGGGCTTTGTGCTTAATAAATGTTGGAGGAAAAAGTGGAGAGATGGCCTGAGATCAGAAGGCAAAGTTGCAGACAAAATAGTCACCACATTAATCCCCACTTTTCTTCAGAATTTTATATATGATAAGGATCAAAATAATAAAAGTAAGAATACAAATTGTGCTTCAGACTAGAGGATAGGCATAGAGTGGGAGACAAGAATGGAAAGAAGTAGGATAAATTGCTGGAAATAACCAGACTTTTCATGGAAGTAAGTACAAGGTGGAAATTCATACCAATATCCCTTTTAATTGGGTTTCAGTGCCACAATAGAGAGTATACAAAATGTTGTGGGGATACCATGAGAAGAGCTCACTAGGAGAGATTAAGAGAGGCTCCAGTGAGAAAATGACGTTTCAGTTTCATCTTGAAGATTTATGATATAGGTAGTTGGTAAGAATGTTTCAGGCACAAAAGATACCAAAAATCAAGTCAGAAAGACAGGAAGCAATGAATTTAGAAGAAAGCTGGAGCTATTTTCCAGATGCCCAAAAAGCAGTAGCTGTGGACTTGAACATTCTGAAAAGCCTGGACGTGGAATTCACTCCAGAACTCTCTGGTACCCACAGTCTTTTCTCTTATTGCCACTGTAAACTAGAGTAGATGCTGAATTGCTAGGAGTCATACTAGGGAGTCAGACTGTGGACCCTGAAGATTCACATCTTAATTGTGTTTTAAGAAATCTTTGTTTATAAGACTGAAATCAGTTTGGCTTGAACCCCAGATTCTTTTCTCTTGCTCTTCTGCTTTTTTTTTTTTGTGGGAAATAGGTCTACTGCATCTTTTAAATTGGATTCTCACTATTGTTTAGAAAACATTGCACTTTTTAAATTGACTCTTGTGAAAAGGATCATTATATACCCTTATCAAAAATTGCCACTTTGGCATACAAAGTATTTTGAACTGAAGGCAATTAAGAAATAGCAAACAGTGGAAACCCTGTACTCCCCGTTCCTGCCTAAAAGCCTGGCATATCTTTCCTTTCTGTAAGGAAAGGAATAGCATTTCTATTTTAAAGGAAATTATCATTTGTAAAATTATACTCTTGTCCTGCACTAGGAAGAGGAGAATTACTAGAGACTACATAGTAGGGCTTACTAAGTAATCCTTATTTATTATATGATATGGTTTGGCTCTGTATTGCCACCTAAATCTCATGTCAAATTGTAATCCCCATTGTTGGAGGTGGAGGTGGGGTTTGGTGGGAGGTGATTGGATCATGGGGATGGTTTCTAATGGTTTAGCACCATCCTCCCAGAGATCTGGTCGTTTAATAACGTGTAGCACCTCCCTGCTTTCTCTCTTCCTCTTGCTTTGGCCATGTCAAGATGTGCCTGCATCCTCTTTGCCTTCTGCCATGATTGTAAATTTCCTGAGGTCTCTCAGCCATGCTTCCTGTACAGCCTGCAGAACTGTGAGCCAATTAAACCTCTTTTCTTTATAAATTACCCGGTCTCAGGTATTTCTTTATAGTAGTGTGAGAATGAACTAATACACTAACATGACACATGATTTCAACTTGCTTGCTTTTTTGTAAGCCTTGCTAACTACCGTTGTTAAAACTATATAAAAGTCTCCATATCTAACCAGTTTTTTTGGAATTTGAACTTCATATCTGTGAGTTCTCCCATGTTCATATAAAATAAATATATTCTCCAGTTAATGTCTTATTTTTCTTTAATTTGTAGGCCTCATGAACTAAACCAATAGAAGAAAGTTGTTTTTGGTTTTTATTTTTTTTCCTCTACACTTGCTTGCATTTATTGGAATAGTCATTCCTAGTCTTTTGCTTACACTTGTCATATCTATCTCAACCACTCTCTCCACATCCCCTTTTGCTGAAGGTGACTCTGACTTTGACTAATGTACTGAGATTGAAATTTTCATATATAATGCTTTACCCAAACTCATTTCTTCCCTCATAAACAGAAATCAGGAGACTCCCACAGTGAGAGTAAGCTGAGGGTACGTGTGAGGGTGAATATTGGGAAAATGAACTGGGGCAGGATATGCAACAGTTCAACAGAGTAGGTAACCAAAGTGGGTAAATATACCCAAGTTAGAGGATTGTACAAATCTGTGTACAATGGTGTTTGGCTATAAATGTGACTCCTGGAATAACAAGGACAGAGAGGAACCTATACATGAGGAAGTACAGGAAAAGGAGGACTGGAGACATTTTAGCACAAGACTTTGGCAGGGGAAAACATGGACCCATTAAAGGGCTAAGGTCAATAGTCTGACCTTTATATTTTTCCTTATATTTTCTTTATATATTTCCTTCCATGCCTTAATTAACTTCCCTTTGCTTTCACATAATTTTTCCCATTCCTGAGTTGTATCTTACCTCCAACACTTCTAAATGATAAATCACAATTTCCTACTTTTTCAGTTAGCTTTGCTCTTTGACTTTCTGATTTCCACTTCCAGGAAGGGCACACATTCATTTATTAATGGTTTGCTCCTACTTGTTTATCCTATTAGAGTTAGTATTAACAAAATGGTTAAGAAGTAAGTTTTACCAGCCAGACTGTTATCATTAGATCAAATCCTGATACTACCACTTTAGAACTGTGTAAACATGGTCAAGTTTCATAAACATCCTAAACGATGATAGACTGGATAGGGAAAATGTGGTACATATACACCATGGAATATTACGCAGCCATCAAAAACGATGAGTTCACGTCCTTTGTAGGGACATGGATGAACCTGGAAACCATCATTCTCAGCAAACTGACACAAGAACAGAAAATCAAACACCGTATATTCTCACTCATAGGCGGGTGTTGAACAATGAGAACACATGGACACAGGGAGGGGAGCACTACACACTGGGGTCCGTTGGGGGGAAATGGGGGAGGGGTGGGGGGGTGGGGAGGTGGGAAGAGATAGCATGGGGAGAAATGACAGATACAGGTGAGGGGACAGAAGGCAGCAAACCACACTGCCATGTGTGTACCTATGCAACAATCTTGCATGTTCATCACATGTACCCCAAAACCTAAAATGCAATAAAAAAAAATCCTAAACCATTGTTTTTTACCTGTAAAACTGGAAAAATCAAATATCTACTTACATGGCCTATTGTTAGAGATAAACAAAACAATACCTGTTAAGCACGTGTCATACTACCTGGCACATGGATATAGCATCATTAGCAGCAGTAACAGCAGCACCATAGTTAACACTCCTGTCTTTTAAGCCCCCACTCATTTGCTAATTAGTTGGTGTTTGGAACTCAGACTCTAGCTACTCCCACCTCCGCAAAATGCTTATGAGTATTGTGAATAGTGATTTAATTACTTTCAGCCAAAAAGTATTCCTTAGAGACATAAATTCAGAAAAAAAAAATTAGGTAGTTTTATGTTGTTTCCAAATTGTTACCAAAAAGCCAAGTGTTCAGTCTAGGTCTGCTGCTTACCACACAGGAAGCCAGTCACTGAGACAGCCGGTATTGCCAGCAAAGAAGGCTTTAATCCAGTGCTGCAGGCAAGGAAGTGGGAGATCAGTCTTGAATCCATCTCCCTGATCAACTAAAATTAGAGGTTTACATACTAAGGGAGAAATCTAACCATGTGTAGGAAAACAGTAATTAGGAGGGGTAAGGAAGAAGATTTGTCCAGAATCAGTGAAATGCCAAGTTTCAGTTCTTTGATCCTGTCTGGGAGTCCTAATAGTTTTCTGAGAAAGGAACTCAGATAAGACAAATGTAAGTGTCTCAAGTTTCGAGACTCAGATAGACAATTTATATGTTTATTCAAAAGAAGCCATAAGCATCAGTTCCATGGGACAATCACACAAGTTTCAAAATAAAGTCTATTCTCAAGGCTTGACGGTTAGGAAGTTCTTCAACATGACACATGATTTCAACTTGCTTGCTTTTATATAAAACTTGCTAACCACCCTAATTAAACTCTCCATAGTTTTTCATAGGTGTCTGAAAATGTTCTGTTCAACACATTGGCTGACGTCATTTCACTACCACCAACTACCTTCATTAATATGTGTTCATTCATTTTTACATATATTATGCACTGAATTTCTATTTATTCTTCAACTCTCACTTGAAAACTCTCCTAATAATCATGGCAGAAAATTCCCTCTTCTCTTTGAACACATTTGTAGTGATGGGGAGTGGGAATTGGAGAGATGCAGAACCCCATTCCTCTGACACTAGACTATAAATCAGCACAGAGGCACATGGATGATGGGGGCCATGCAAGAGAAGGAACATAATACTAGAAGAGGGTACAAGGTAAAGTTTGTAATAACATATATGAGGTCTGCCTGTAATCATCCCAAATTGTACCCATTTTCCTGGTGTATTTTTAAATATCATTACTTTTACTTGCAAATGTATCTTGGGCTGGGCAACAACATACATAGCCCCAGTATTCACATTAGTCATAATTTAATAAGGCAAGAGGTGAGTTACTGGCCTTGGCACAAGTTCAGAGCAAGACAATGGTGATATTTGGCTCCCTGTTTTGTTAATCTTTGGGATGATCTTTCCCCCTTTTTCACCCTACTGAAATTCTATCCTTCAAGGTACACTTTAAATACTTTTTCTGTCCACTTGAAATGGACTGCCCCATATCTGTACCTTGAAAACATGGCATGCACCATTTATGTAATACTACATTAATTTATATTGTTCTCTTTCCATGCAGATAAGGTAGGTAATCTGAAGGTCAATGGTCTGTGACAAATTCATATCAGACTCATGCAGGAAATTCATGCCATGTTTCTAGAATGAACCTCCCATTTATACTATAAATACAAAACTATAAGGATTTCATATTCTAAATCATTTCTTTGATTCAAGAGGACTTTTTATCTTTAGTCAAGAAAAAATTTATTAAAAAACTACTAAGTGACAGATTCTATTCAAGTTGGTAGAGTTGGTAGTCTTATGGTTAAAAATTAGAAAAAAATTAAATCACCCATGTCATGGAGCTTATAACCTAATGGAGGAGGATAGACAACACATAAAGGATCAGAAAGATTGATAATCTTTCAAGGTCATAATCTCAACAAATTGTCCTATTTAAAGCTGCAGTTCCTCACTAGCACCCCAACTTCAAGTTTTTTGAAAGTGTTTGCCACCAACTGACATATTACATCTTTTATTTGTTGATTTCATTAATATCTTTTTTCCTGCAGCTAGAATCTGTTTTATTTATTCCTAAACCCAAGGAGTATAGAATAGTGCCTATTAGAGAGTGGGTCTTCTGTAAATAGCTGTTGAATGAATCAGCAAATTACAGATGTTGGAAGGTGATAAGTAATAGCAAACTTAGGATAATAACAGTTGCTATCAGTGATACAGAGATGGTAGTGGCAGGTTGTGATTTGCAATTGGGTTGTCAGGTAAACTTCATTTAGAAAGTGACAGTTGTACAAAGACTTGAAAGAGGGTAGGAGTGAGCTATGCCTGGGAAAGGCAGAGCTGGCCTGACATCCATGGAACAGCAATGGCCCAGTAAGCCTGGAGGCCAGGGTGTAATTGAGAATAGTGAGAAGTGAGTGAAGAATGGGAAAGGGCTGAGAATGCAGCAGAAAATATAATCCCTTACAAGGACTAGGGCTTTTATCCTGAATAAGAAGACATCTTATGATCTAGCTCAATAGTTCACAGTTAGGGACAATTTTGTCCCCAAAGAAACATTTGATAATGTCTGGAGATATCTTTGGTTGTCACAACTTTGAGTAGGAAATGCTACTGGAACCTAGGGGTAGAGGCCAGGGATGACACTGAATACACTTTTTGTAATACACAAGACAGTGCCCCACAACAGAGTATCAACTGGCCCAAGGTGTCAATACTGCTGGAGTTCAGAAGCCCTGATTTAACTTTTCAAGGGATGATTCTGGCTGCTGTAATGAGAGTACACACAAAGAGGGCAAGGGTAAACACAGGGAGGCCCATCAGGAGCAATTGCAGTAATCTAGCAATGGATGATGCTAGCTCAGATTAGAGTGGTTGTAGTGGAGTTACTGTGAAGTGTTTGGATTATGGGCATAGTAAAAAGTTGGAATCAAGAAAATACACTGATGTTCTGTTTTTGGGGTGTGAGAGTAAAATAAAAGTCAAAGACAAGCCTAATATTTCTGATTTAATTTTCTGTAAGAATTGTTATAAGTATGGGGCTGACTGGGGATGCAGTAGGATTTGCGGGATGTGTTAGAAATCAAATATTAAGTTGATGACATGGTTTGGCCTGTGTTCCCACCAAAATCTCATGTTGATTTGTAATCCCTAGTGTTAGAAGAGGGTCCTGGTGGGAGGTGATTGAATCGTGGGGGTCATCTCTTATGGTTTAGCACCATCCCTTTAGTGCTACTTGCTTATATGTGTGTAGTATCTCCCCCTCCTTTCTCCTGCTCCCACCATGGAGATGTCCTTGCTTCCTCTTTGCCTTCCACCATGATTGTAAGTTTCCTAAGGCCTCCCCAGCCTTGCTTCCTGTACACCCATGCTGCAGGACTGTGAGTTAATTAAACCTCTTCTTATAAATTACCCAATTTCAGGTCATTCTTTATAGCAGCATGAGAATGGACTAATATATTTGGGAATATGTTAAATATGAGCTGCTTCCTAGACATTGTTTGGGTTCAGAAGACAATGTCCCAGAGTAGTGATGGCCTGACATACTAAGCACTTCTGAGCTGAAAAGGACAGGAGGACATCGGAAAAGCAACAGGGCCTATCTCTGACTTTCTCCTTTCTTCTGTTTCTGACCCTTATTTTTTTTTCCCTAAAACAAACTATGAAACCTAGAAAGTTCACTCTTTGACCTACCTCCCTTGAAAGTAGTCATAAGACCCATATATGACGAGTGTCCTTCTTTATACCCAGAGGAAAGAAATGCTACACAGAAAAGCCAAAAAGAATATGAACAGGCCTTGCCAGAATTCCTGCAGTTTGTTACCATTAGGTGATACTCCATTTTTGTCCAGTCATATTTCTCCACACCTATCCACTTCTTTCCTCATACTTAGCACAAAAATACACACAGTTTCTTCGGTCTTTGAATTTTCGTTTCTGATCCTCTCATGACACATAAAACTTTGTTAAATAAATTTGTGATGCTTTTTTCTTGTGAATCTGGTTTTTCTTAAAGGAGCGTCAGTCGTGGACCTTGTGCTTGGTAAGGAAAAGATACTACTTTTTCTCCCCTGCAACATGTAGGTGGAGCTATCAGATACATGTTTTGGTGGATCTGGAGTTAGGAGGAGATGTCTAGGCTTGAGTTACATATTTGGGCATTATCAGTGTGTGGGTCTTATTTAAAGATGATAGTCAACAGTGGAATTGTAAGTAAGAGAATCAAGAATGGAACCCTAGGTGATGCTAATGTGAAGAGGTTACAGAAACTTTGGGAAGGGATTACAGGAAAATCTGAAACAATGTCATTTTTTCCCACACATTTATAGAGCTGCAGGCCCTCAAATCCTTGTTTTTTTTTTTTCTTTTGTTTTGAATTTTCCTGCTATACCTAGGTACTTGGGGCCGTCACCAGTGCCCTTAGAATCCATCCGCGTTAGAAAAAAAGGGTCTTTCAGTGTAAAAGTGTTCCTATTTCTCCACATCCTCTCCAGCATCTGTTGTTTCCCGATTTTTTAATAATCGCCATTCTAACTGGTGTGAGATGGTATCTCAGTGTGGTTTTGATTTGCATTTCTCTGATGACCAGTGATGATGAGCATTTTTTCATATGTTTGTTGGCCTCCTGTATGTCTTCTTTTGTAAAGTATCTGTTCATATCCTTCGCCCATTTTTGAATGGGCTTGCTTGTTTTTTTCTTGTAGATCTGCTTTAGTTCTTTGTAAATTCTGGATATCAGCCCCTTGTCAGATGGGTAGGCTGCAAAAATTTTTTCCCATTCTGTTGGTTGCCGATTCACTCTACTGACTGTTTCTTTTGCCGTGCAGAAGCTGTGGAGTTTGATTAGGTCCCATTTGTCTATTTTGGCTTTTGTTGCCATTGCTTTTGGCGTTTTGCTCACGAAGTCCTTGCCTACACCTATGTCCTGAATGGTTTTGCCTAGATTTTCTTCTAGGGTTTTTATGGTGTTAGGTCTGATGTTTAAGTCTTTAATCCATCTGGAGTTAATTTTGGTGTAAGGTGTCAGGAAGGGGTCCTGTTTCTGCTTTCTGCACATGGCTAGCCAGTTTTCCCAACACCATTTATTAAACAGGGAGTCCTTTCCCCATTGCTTGTTTTTGTCAGGTTTGTCGAAGATCAGATGGTTGTGGGTATGTTGTATTTCCTCTGAGGCCTCTGTTCTGTTCCATTGGTCTATATCTCTGTTTTGGTACCAGTACCATGCTGTTTTGATTACTGTAGCCTTGTAGTATAGTTTGAAGTCCGGTATTGTGATGCCTCCTGCTTTGTTCTTTTTGCTTAGAATTGACTTGGCTATGCGGGCTCTCTTTTGGTTCCATATGAAGTTTAAGGTGTTTTTTTCCAGTTCTGTGAAGAAGGTCATTGGTAGCTGTTGGTGGGAATGTAAATTAATTCAACCATTGTGGAAGACAGTGTGGCGATTCCTCAAGGACCTAAAAATAGAAATCCCATTTGACCCAGCAATCCCATTACTGGGTATATATCCAAAGGATTATAAATCATTCTACTACAAGGACACGTGCACACGAATGTTCATTGCAGCACTGTTTACAATAGCAAAGACCTGGAACCAACCCAACTCCCAATGATGATAGACTGGATAGGGAAAATGTGATACATATACACCATGGAATATTACACAGCCATCAAAAACGATGAGTTCACGTCCTTTGTAGGGACATGGATGAACCTGGAAACCATCATTCTCAGCAAACTGACACAAGAGCAGAAAATCAAACACCATATATTCTCACTCATAGGCGGGTGTTGAACAATGAGAACACATGGACACAGGGAGGGGAGCACTACACACTGGGGTCCGTTGGGGGGAAATGGGGGAGGGGTGGGGAGGTGGGAAGAGATAGCATGGGGAGAAATGACAGATACAGGTGAGGGGACGGAAGGCAGCAAACCACACTGCCAAGTGTGTACCTATGCAACAATCTTGCATGTTCATCACATGTACCCCCAAACCTAAAATGCAATAAAAAAAATACAATTAAAAAAAAAAAGAAAAAAGGTCTTTCATCTCAGCCTTTTAGCAGCTCTTTGTTTTATGGTCTGCTGCCTCTCTGCTTTCCAGCACCTGGTCATTGATGCCACTGCCTCCAGTGTTAACATTCTGCCCCCTTTCTGTTCTTCCATAGCAGCTACTGCTGATCCCATGCTTGCCAGCATTCTTTCTATCCAGCTGATTCTTTCTCTAATCAAACAACTAGAGTTCCTTACTGATTTGTCTTTCTGTGTATGTGGTATGTGTGTGCAAGCACATGTGTTTCGTGTAAGTACCTTAGGAGATGTCAGTATGTGTAGTTAAAAATCCCTACTCTCAGTTCCTGCATCATGCTAGGTTGTATCTTGTCCCTTGGCTTTGAACCTGCTAATTCCAATTCCTAGAACACTCTTCTTTTTCCTTAGACTAGGGAGCTCTGCTTTATTTTTCAAATATCCGTTAATAGTCCAGAGAACTTGGTTTTGGTCACCCTGTGTTTATTTTTACATTAGTAGTCATCACACCATACTACAATTTTTTTTAACTCATCTGCATCCTCAATTTAAACATTAGCATTTTGAAGGGAATGTCTCTGTCCTGATCACTGTCATATCTCTACTATATAACACAGGGTTATAATATATACTCTTATATATTATAAAATTTTATAATTTAAATTATAAAATTAAACTCCAAATTAATTAGTAAATTAATTTATATGTTTTGTACTTCTAATCAGGTTGAGGATAATTCAGGGCGAAATCATATGACTTTATTTGTCTCAATACCTAGTAGATTGCATGGTATAGAATTGAAAGTATGTAAATAATTGTCGATTGATGTAATTGAGTTCATACTATGAATTACTGTATTCAGTTGAATTTCTTCATCTACAACATTCTTGCTGAAAGGAAGTCATGTCCTGCCCTGAATATTCCCTTGGGTCACCAGTTCTGAATAATACAAAATTTAAATTAAATCTTTTTCTTCTTTTGCAGTCAATAGAGAGACTAAAATGGGAAAGGTGAGATGAACAGAGAGAAATGATCAGATTAGCAGCTCTGAAACTATACAGAGTTGTGATATTTCAGCAGCCAAATATGAATATTAGAATGTTATATAAAGGTCAGGCAATGTAATAATGCTTCGGGCAAAGTAGAAATGTTAGTAAAGTAAACAATGGACTAACAACATTTTTGAAGCTCTATAAGGTAACCTCTGTGCAGCTTTGACTTTGAAACAGATCGATTGTCAATGCGTATAAATATTCCTTTTTCTTTTTCAAAGGTCAATCAGCTTTTATCTTTAAAAGAAACAGATAAAATTGAATCAAGCTATGGAAAATAGGAAAAGAGAAGTAAGGCTGTAAAATTAATGAAAGGTATAATTTTGCCTAACTGGAGACGTGAATCTTAATACCCTCTTGGCAGATTAAGCTGACCAACTTATTTATGAATTCTCAAACATCACACTGCTCCATGCTTTTGTACCAGTTATCATCTTTGCTGACAATGTCCTCCACAATTCCCAACAGCAACAACATGTATAGCTCTCTCCTATTCATTTTTCAGTGTTTAATTCTTTGATTATCCCCTCTACACCCCCCACATACACACCTTAATTTGGTTTAGATGCCTCTTCTCTAGGATTCTAAGCATCATATTCATAATATTTTATAGAGCTTAATCTACTTTCTTAAACTTGTTAGTTTTCTAAGTTTCCTAATAAGCTGTGATTAATTGCAAATCATGAAACCATGATTTTCTCAGTGCTATAGTTCCCTGTGCCTAGCATCCTGGAACAAAATAGATCCTCACTAAATGTTGGGTGACTCTAGCCAAGAATAAATGAATCTGCCTATGAAGAAGCCATGGAAATCAAAGTTGAAGATATTTGCTATTTTTTTCGCAGTTACTGTTGCGTTTTATCAAAAATATATGTTTTAAATGTACACATTTTTATTACCATTTTTTTTTCTTTTTTTAAATACTTTAAGTTCTGGGGTACATGTACAGATTGTGCAGGTTTGTTACATAGGTCTATACACGTCATTGTGGTGGTTTGCTGCATCCATTGCCCCATCATTTACGTTAGGTATTTCTCCTAATGCTATCCCTCCCCAATCCCCCCACTGCTTGCTATTCCTCCCCTAGCCCCCCACCCCCCAGGTCCCAATGTGTGGTGTTCCCCTCCCTGCATCCATGTGTTATCATTGTTCAACACACACATATGATTGAGAACATGCAGTGTTTGGTTTTCTGTTCTTGTGTCAGTTTGCTGAGAATGATGGTTTCCAGTTTCATCCATGTCCCTGCAAAGGACATGAACTCATCCTTTTTTATGGCTGTACAGTATTCTGTTGTGGATATGTGCCACATTTTCTTTATCTAGTCTATCGTTCATGGGCATTTGGGTTGCCGAGTCTTTGCTATTGTGAATAGTGCCAGAATAAACATATATGTGCATGTGTCTTTATAATACAATGCTTTATAATCCTTTGGGTATATACTCAGTAATGGGATTGCTGGATCAAATGGTATTTCTATTTCTAGATCCTTGAGGAATTGCCTATGGTGGCCTTTTGATTTGAGAATTTCATTATGTAAAAGTCAACCTTAATTAACAAAAACACATATATCTCTTTTGATTCAAATTGCCTTGAAATGATTTCAAAATGTATTTGTTTTCCTTTTTGGTGGGATAGCTTTAGGACCTTTAAGATGACACTAACCCCTCAGGTTTGAATAGACTACAGAATGCCTTCGAAGTTCTAAGACCTATCAAGGCTCTTCTATAGAGTTTGGTGGTATTTAGAGGATTTCTGTTTCTCTGAGTTAATATCTTTTTTAAAAATCTATGACTTGTGTGATTAACCAAATCGAAAATACATCAAAGATAAATAAAAAAGGGAAAGGCCTAGAATCCCATTTTGTTTATGGCTTTCTTTTTAGTTTATCCTCTCAAAGCCTAGACACATAGAGGAATGTTTGTATATGTGGTCTTCAAAGGACGTTTGGGGACCTATCAGTTCATTATTGTCCCTGAAAGTCAAATACACAGAAATTTATCTTCTTGTGACTGAATTATTCTCTTCATTCTAAGAGAAAAGAAAGTGAGGCTGCTTCAGCTGCACTTAAGGTTTCATGTGAAACAGAATGGATGCTGATGTGTTCCTATGTAAGTTCCTATGTGATGGGATCAATGTTTTTCTTCCATCTGACTATGCTGAAAAACAGTTGCCAGTTTACCTATGCTCTTGTCTGCTTTTGAAATTGAATATTAAAGACTGAAATAAAGGTGGACATTGCAATATCTTAAAGTGAGTTTCTGAGTTATAATAGTACCATAAAGGGAGGAAGCAGGATTCTCATAGGGAAAACCTGTAGGCTTCAGAGCCAAACAACTGTAAATTGGAGGAAATTACTTAAATCTCCAAAGATCAGATTATTCAACTATAAGGATGGAGGATGCTGAGCTTTCCTTCATGAAAATTATTGTTCAAATGAAACAATTAAAAAATGCAGAGAGGACAGCAGTGATAGAAATAAATGTCCATTTGTAGAGAGGATACTATTTGTTCAACTGTAGAGAGGATACTGTGTGTCAATTTGCATGGTACTAGATTACATACTTTTTTATGTTTCGTGTCTGCAAAGTTTCACAACAGACCATTAACAACAGTAAGCCACAAATGACAGTTACTTTTTCTGCAATAAAGATTCCCAAATGAAACTGGTATATGAATTATTAGCATTTAATGTTAATTATTTCTAAATTTCTTCTTTATGTCACTTCTTGGATAGTCTAGTTTAGACTTGGTAGGCAAGCCAGCTTTCATTCAAAGCTAGGCTCTGGCATTAATAGCTATATGACCTTGGACAAATGTCCTACCATACCTTACAACCATGTTGTACATCCTGGGCTCCTATTGCAGGCTCACTTCTCTTTTACATTTTATTTTTATTTATTTTGATACTTGGTCTTACTTACACTATTGCCCAGGCTGTAGTGCAGTGGCAT
This sequence comes from Saimiri boliviensis, assembly GCF_048565385.1. Classification (NCBI taxonomy): domain Eukaryota; kingdom Metazoa; phylum Chordata; class Mammalia; order Primates; family Cebidae; genus Saimiri; species Saimiri boliviensis. The sequence goes on from NC_133453.1 coordinate 118,818,844, forward strand.
GACCATAGATCACTATAGCCTTGAACTGTTGGACTTGAGCAGTCCTCTCACCTCAGACTTCCAAGTAGCTGTTACCAGAGGTGCATGCAACCATGCTCTTCACCCCTTAATTGCTGATTAAATTTAGGAACATTAGTCCTCAAAATTCAAATACAATAAAACTCAGTAATGCCATGATCTGAGCTCAAATGCAGGGAGATTGGACCAAGTTTTCTCTCTGTCTACAGCAGGGATGGCCTAAAATTCCCATTTTCAGAGATGGTTGGGAAAGAAAGTGACTGAACCCTTATATCCCTAAATAGGGCCAATAAAATGAGCACAAACTCACTTAAAGATTCCTAGAATATTTTCTTTGCTGTGCAGAAGCTTTTTAGTTTAATACGGTGTCAATTGTCTATTTTTCTGTTTTTGTTACCTGTCTCTTTGAGGTCTTACCTTGCCTAGCCCAATATCCTGGAGTGTTTTCCCCTGTGTTTTCCTCTAGTAGTTTTAGAGTTCCAAGTCTTCTGTTTAAGTCTTTAACCCATTTGTAGTTGATTGTTGTATGTGGTGAGAGATAAAAGTCTCATTTCATTCTTTTGCATATGGGTGTCCAATTTTCCCAGCACCATTTCATAAAGAAAGTGTCCTTTTTCCAACGTATGTTCTTGACACCTTTGTTGAAAATATGTTGGTTGTAAATATATTGATTTATTACGAGGTTCTGTATTCTGTTCCATTTGTCTGTCTATTTTTATTTCAGTACCATGCTGTTTCAGCTTCTATAACTTTGTAACATATTTTGAAGTCAGAGTCATAACTTCAGCTTTGTTCTTTTTCCTCAGTATATCAAAGAGATAAATATCTGCACCTTATGTTTATTGAAGCACTATTCACAATAGCAAAGACATGGAATCAACCTAACTGTCCATAGAAGGATGGATAGATAGAGAAAATGTAATACGTATACACAGAGAAATGCTATTTAGCCATAAAAAAGAATAAAATCCTATTTTTTTGCAACAACATAGATAAAATTAGAGTTCATTATGTGAAGTGACATAAGCCAGACACAGAAAGACAAACAATTTGCATATCTTCACTTATATGTGAATGTTAAAAGAGTTAATCTCATGGATTTAGAGACAAATGATGCTTATTAGAGGCTGGGAAGGGTGTTTGCCATGGTGGGTTGATAAAGAGAGGTGGGTTAATAGGTACAAACATAGTTACATAGAAGGAGTAAATGTGATGTTTGACAGAGGAGTGGGGTGACTATCATTAACAACAATGTATTGCATATTTAAAAATAGCTTAAAGAGAGGACTTGAAATGTTCCCCAAATATAGAAATGATAAATAAGGAGGTTCCTAATTTGAACATCACACATTCTATGTGTGTAACAAAATATCACATGCACCTGTAAATATAAACAATTATTACGTATCAATAAAAACATTTTTAAAATTTCCCAGAACAGTTAAAACTGCCCTAGGTGGTCTACATCTGAACCTATCAACCATGCACTGGTAGGTGGTGGCCAACTCTAAGCAGGACTCATGGAGACTATGATTGCACTGGACCAGCACTGTGTCTCACCTAACCACCACTGCAGCCATCACCACATTAACCACAGGACCCACACTGGTCATTCCATTAACCTGCTAATAACATGGCACATTTTATGTGATGTTTATTTTTTAAACTCCACTTGCTGCAATATGGCATATTTTGTCTTGCTCTCGTATGGTAACACCGATCTCCAGGGATACTGTGAGGATTAAATGAGACAATTCACATAAAGCACTTAAGATTGTAACTGACACTTAGCAAATAAAAGTAAGTGGTGACCAGTTATTGTTAATTTAAACACAGATCTCAAAGTAAAAGGAAGCCTTATGTTTCAGTGAGATTTTGTTGCCTTTTTCAATAAAACAATACACTGTTTTTTATTCATACTGACACATTAAAATAAGATAATCATATATATGTATATACATTACATGTGTGTGTGTGTATATATATATATATATATATATATATATATATATATATACCTAGTATAGAATTATTTCAAAAGACAAGTGTATCAGGATATAGAAATGTCATGAAACAATACAATTCAGCTAGAACTGCCTGTACTTCTCTGGGTGCAAACATATTCAGAAGCATTGGCACAGCCATGAGACTAGAAGAAAACTCTACAATGGGAACATTCTTTTCATGAATTGAGTTGAAAAGACCAATTTGAAAAATGAGGCTCTTCTGAGAAAGCCAAAACCATTGTCCTGGTTAAATAGTTACATTTACTTGTGAGTGAAGGTTGACTTATACAACATCAACATATTTTAAATTGCTATCCAGACATCTAAGTTCTGTGTCCTTGCACTGAAAAAATAAATAACTAAAAGTCATGTTTTGAGCCCTTATCTCTGAACTTTTATATTCTCAGATTGAATAGAAAGATGGGGATCATAATCGTAAATACTGTACAGTTTTTTAGAATAATGAAATAAAAGAGCAGCAACATGCTAATGAGTCTGTATAGAAACAGACATAATGGCATTTGCCATGGTAGGGATCAAAAGCAAAGATTTAAATAAATTATGAGCCAACCACTCTTGGAATTTTAGTTGTAAATAAATCGTTATTACCAGTTCATTTTGCTCCTTCTTCTCCTCCTTGTTCCCCTCCATCCCCATCTCTCTTTCCCTCCCTCCTCCTATTCCTCCTCTCCTTCTTCATCCTGTTCCTTCTTTCTGACAACATACTAGAAATCATTTGAAATAATACTGAAATTGAATGTGTTGAGGGTGAAATAATTTAATAAAAGTATATTAGAAGCCAAATGGGAGGACTGACCTGAGAACAAACACCAAGAAAGCTTGGAAGTGTGTTGGAGTCTGGTACAACTTGAAAGACTTTCATAGAAAAGTTTAGGAGGAGGGCTCGAGGGGTGGAGGTTCCCTCATGCCAGAGTTGTCCTTTTTAATTGGAAGATACAGTACAGAAGTTACAGTCACTGGCAACAGACAGGCTAAAATGTCTACAATGCAAAACCATCATAAATGTCGTGATTCAGAAATAAATCAACATCCTTTTCAGTGTCAGTAGGTTATGAATTAACAAGTGCATAAATAACTTGATCAACTTATGATATGATTCTTTACTCAGAAGAGGATGCCACCATGAATCACAAGACCTCCCGAAGACAGATTAATTTAGAAGCCTTTTTACATTTAAAGTAAACTGCCAAATGTGACCTGTATGTTATCAGAAAGCATGTTATAACTTAGTTTTCAATAGTCATTCATTAAGGAACTCAGGCCAGAAGCAAATGCCTATGGCATATATTTTACTTTTTAAACTCTGCTAATTCAGGTGCAATTAAATGAATCTGTGGGCTGTTCTAACTCCATCCCTTCATTCTACCTCTGCTTTAAATTACAGTAAATAAATAACAAATGCTATTATGCTTTTTAAGAACTACATTAATATGCTAGCTGGTTTTCTACTGATCCTCCTAACTGTTCATGCCAAAGTCCATCCAAAATTCATTTGTAGCTGTCCACACATACAGAACATGTACACATGTACACACAGGCACACACACACACACACACACACACACACACACACACACAAACACACACCCCAGCACCTGCATTGTTTTCACTGTTGTGATTATTCTAAAATTTATTTTGTAAGCTTTGGCAAGGGTGAATGAAGCAGCTCTGCATATCAATGAAACTACAAAAATTATATATAAGTCATTAGGTACCAATGAACTGCTTCCATAATTGTTTACTTCTGAGTTTCCTTTCATTGTCCAGAAAGAAATGTAGATAAAATAAGATATGTTCTAATTAAAACTGAAATGTCAATTAATATAGATAAAGTAATAGAATGTTTGGAGTATTACAGTTTATTGCCAATGACATGATACTTTGGAATTTCCTAGTATTAGTAAAGAATAGATAAAAGAAGGAGTATTTGTCAGAAAGCAGAAAGAATGTGGGTTTTGGGTTACTAGCTTTGTGGACTTGGCTAAGTTCTTATTTACATTGCTCTGCTTTTAACTACAACATAAGAATAATGGTAACCATGTGGCAGGACCATTAGGGACATTTGAGGTAATGACAATAGTGTTGTCTATGTAAAAGGAAACTCTTGCTCTACTAATTGTGAGAAGACTGAGAAATCAGTGTGTGGAGAGTCTAGCAGGCTGCCTGACACAGAGCAGGTCTCCTATGATCATTAGCACTTCCAGCCCCCATACTCGGGCAGACACGTTCACACACACAGTTTCAAAGAACTGTCTTCTCAAAGAAACAATGCATAGTAGTTTTAATTATATTCACTGGATGAAAAAGTTAATCTTATTTATAAAAAATAGTGAAATTGTTTTTTTAAATACACATGATTTATAAGGATTTTTCTGTAAATTATATAATCTGAACCATTTGCATTTAAAATGGACATATGTGTGCATGTATACTGTCAGAATCTTTTTTCTTTTTTTTAGCAGGAAATGGCTTAATGACCCAATAAAAATTTCTACAGTACTTTTCCAAATAACACCTTTAGGGTTAGAATAAATATAGACTTCAAAATAGCTCCAAAGTTGTAATTTAGTATGATTAGTAGCTCAGCTTTTGTAGATAGATGAGAGACAATAATTGTTTGGGCTTTTGTAAAGCTTTTAGAAGTTCCTTGTAGAAAAAAAATCTTACTGGGAAGACTTAGAAGTACTTTTATTTGGAATCAGTTACATATTATTTACTTGAAAATTTTAGGAAATTCTTAAAGAAAATTTTTGACTTTGTTACAACTGAAAGCCTTAAATTTATCAAGAAACAGACAGTTTGCTATATAAGTATGTGAAATTACTCTACCTAAAGGAGAATTATGGAAGGAAAATTATAGTATTTATTCAAAATACTTCTTCTTGTTCAGCAGAGTCCCATCCCAGTGGAACAACTATTCTTGCTGCCCCATTGACATTAGGCTTGGCTGTGTAACTTGCTTTGACCTAACCTGTAAGTGGATGTGGCCTGTTCCTCTCCTGAGCAGCAGCCTCAAGATGGATTTTGCACTTCTTTTGCTCTCTTTTCCCTCTGCTACAAGATGGGCACAGAGGCTCCTCCTTCAGTCTTGTGTCCTGATTAAAGAGAACATCAAAGCTAGTTGCAGCTAATCCACAGCAGATTTGCAACATACATACTAATTATTAGTGAACAAGTTGTTGGGTTTTTATATCAGGAATACATATATAGAAGGAACACAAATAGCAGGAAAGAGTATTAGCAAGTCTGCTGAAACCCTCTTCATGGTCCTTGACATCATCACTACTTGTCTCCAAAGAAAACGCCACCTTTCCGAAGTCTCTTTCCACAGATTAATTTTTGCTGTATGTAATTGTTTGGGTCTGACTTTCTTCATTCAGTAATATGATTTTGATATTTGTCCATGTTGTTGTGGGTAGTAGTTAATTCATTTTCATTTCTGTGTAATTCTCCATTGTATGAATATAGTCCCATTTTATACCCATTCTACTTTTGTTGAAATTGGAGTTGTCAGCAATTTGGAGCTAATACAGTAGTGTCACTATAACATCATTGTACATATCTTTGAATACACATATGTACACATTTCAATTAGGTACATCCTTAGAAATGGCCATGCGTCCTGTGTTGTACACATGCTCTGCATTAATTGATACTGTCATCAGGTTCCAAAGTAACTATACTAATGTATACTTCATACAGCAAGGAATGACAGCTTTTTCTGCTTCAAATTCTTGCCCATACTTATCTATTACGATATAGTTTGGATATTTGTCATCACAAAATCTTGTTTTGAATTGTAATCTCCAGTGCTGGAGGTGGAGTCTGTTGGGAGGTGTTTGGATTAAGGGGGCAGATCCCTCATAGTTTGGTGCTGACTTCATGATGGTGAGTGAGTTCTCATGAGGTCTGGTCATTTAAAAGTGTGTGGCACCTACCCCCTTCTCTTTTTATCTTGCTGTGTGTGACATGCCTGCTCCCCCTTCACCTTCTGCCATGATTGTAAGTTTCCCATGGCCTCCACAGAAGCTGAGCAATGTGAGTCCCATGCTTTTATAGCTGAAGACCAATGAGCCAATTAAATATCTTCTTTACCTTTATATATATATATATATATATATATATAAAAACTCGGGTATTTTTTATAGCGATGCAAGAATAACCTAACACATTTTTTGTTACTTTACCACTTGCAGGATTATGTGGTGATATCTTATCTTATTGTGGCTGTTACTTGTTTGTCCTGCTGACTAATGAGTTTGCTCACATTTTAATATGCTTATTAGCTGTTTGCTAACCTCCTTTGTGAAGTGTCTGTTCCAGTATTTTGATCATATTTAATTTGGATGTTCCAGATTGCCTTCTCTTACTGATCTGTAAGAGCTCAGTATTTATTATGGAGCTAAGGTCTTTGTTCAAAAATGTCTCCTTCTGCAGTATAACTTGCCTTGCCTTTCCATTCTCTTGATACCATTTTCTGACTAAAAAACATTCTTAATGTTAAGTAATCTAACATTATTTTCTTTGATTATTGCTTATTATGGATCTGCTCCATAATCACAAAAATATCATTTTATATTATCTTCTAGAACTTTTATTATATTATCATTCACATTTAAACCTACACTTCATTTGTAATTGATTTTGTTAATGACATGAACTGAGGTATCACTGTTCTCTTTTATTAAAATAATTATATGGTATATCATTTATTTCAGGACAATCAAATCGAATTAATTTTCAAGTTTAACTTTCTAGTATTGGTATACACTTTAGCTACAAATATTTTATTTTTGTATGTGTTATATTCTTTTTTATTCATTACTGGTATGATTTTACAGTATTTTGTTTAGTGCTTGTTCCTATGTTCATTAGATAGATTGTGTTGAAATTTTTTTTCCTTGTAATAACTTTGTGAGGTCCTGATATTAAGATTATTTGGACTTAGAAAATGAGTTGAAAAGTGTTTCCTCTTTTTTTCTTTTCTAGAGAAGTGAGTTTCAGATTGATGCTGTTTCTTCAAATACCTGGAAGGAAAGATTGACTCTGACAGTTGGGATCACATTTCTATGCTTTTCCTCTGGGATACTGGTCTTTCAAGTTCTAGTTTTCTTGGTAGCTCTATGACGCTTTCCAACAGATGTGCTTTGCATTTTACCTAACATTTATCCTTTTTCTTTGTAGTAGACTGGTTTGCTATAAGCTAATCTGTTAAAACAAAAAGTGACTCTATGCTACTTATTTACAAATTTGCATTAACATACAGTCTCTTCAAAAGATTAAAAATAATTTCACCTAGAGCCAACTCACAAAAATACAATTTTTTCAGATCATGTGCATGACGAGATCTACATGCTTAATCTCATTCCCATATCTAAGCTATACAATAAGGATGAAGATAAAAGGGGGAGATTGGTTGTGTGCAAATTCTAACAATTGAATCTAGCCGTGGGATCTAACAGGTATTAGTAGCAAAATAGCATTGAAAAGAAATGTCTTGCAGTAAGTTGAGGGTGTTGACAGCAGTTTCGTAGTACCCAGTGCCCTCCACCAAATAAACAAAATCAAAAATCTTTCATAAACTTTGACCAATGCCTTCAATAGGCAAAGAAAGCAGCTCATGACATTGGATTGATTTAGTTCAAAGTTGCAATTTGGTACACTGGAGAAACAGCCTCCATCCAAATAATATATCTTTGCTTATAGAGCCAAGACATTCCTAGATTTAAATCCCACATCTACTTTTTAAAATCTGCCTGACTTTTGAAATGACACATGACTTCTATGCACATTTTATTATGAATAAATATGTTAGTCTCCTACAACCCATTCCCATATAATTGCTGAAATGATTTTAATATATCCTAGTCAAATCTCACCACTCTCTATTTGTGAAAACTTCCAATGGCTTTCATCATTTTTAGATTGAAATGCAATTTATTTTACCAATGAATGTCTTTCTTAGGCCAATTAAACTTATTCTTCATCCCAGGGCTCTTCTTTAGTAATCTTCTATGATTTCCACAGCCAGCACCTTTTCCAGCGCTGATCCTTCCGCTAGGATCATTATTTTCCCAGATTGTCACATGGGGGCTGTCAGCTTCTCATTCCTCAAATATACACTAAGGCATCCTCTCCTCAGAATTGCCTGCCCTGACCATGGGATAAAAAGAAACTCCTCTTATAACTCCACTCTTGCATGATACTCTACTGTATTGTTCTTATAAAACTTCTTTCTCTTAAGAATTGTCTTGTTTGTTTAAACTAACTTTCTAGTATTGGTATACACTTTAGCTACAAATATTTTATTTTTATATGTGTGATATTCTTTTTTTATTCATTACTGGTATGATTTTACAATATTTTGTTTAGTGCTTTTATTCCTGTGTTCACTAGGTAGATTATTTTATTTTATTTTCTCTTCTTCCCTCTCTCCCTGAATATAAACCCCCATAGGACAGAGAACTTTACTGTCTCTTTTCTCAATTAAATATCCAGTACCTAGAAAAGTATTTGTTGTAGCACCAAGTTGACAGTTGATGAATAAATGAGTGAATGAAGTATTGTAAAGATGAACTAAAATTAGGCATGCAATGCCTAGTTAAATAGCAGGTTCTCAATTAATAATAATTTCCTTCTTTCTTTCCTGTCTTACATCGTCTTTCTAAAAAGACTCCAAATCTGTACCTGCTTCCCCTATGTACAGAATACCAGCCATACCTCATGTTTTCCTTTCTGGTTGTACATAGGGGTCACCACCTTTAGATACTAACTTGTCAATTCAAAGATGTGTCTACCTCCCTTAATTTATTTTCACAGTTGACTGTGAAAATAGTTTGACATTTTTGTTATTTCAAAAATATCTTACTGGGATGCAATTAATGTTTTAATCTGAGTTCCAGTAGCTTGATCACACTCACAGCTTTAGATCCCTGGTGAAAAAACCAAAGCTTGGCCTATTTTCAAGCAGGCTGGGGAAGGAGAGCTCACTCAGTGATGGAGGACACTCACACTTAGTCTGCGAGTTACTTTTCCAGGGAGCTGACATCAACCAAGGCAGCCTCCAGCTGGTCTGTTGCCATTATTGTGTGATAGGTCCTGCCTTGTAGGAAATAGAAGGTGCAATGAGTCTAGTTATTTATTCATGGAGGAAGATAGATGATGCTCTTGGAAATTTGGGACATTCACACATACTAAGAATAATACAGAAATAATGAGACTGACTGTGTTTGTGCACATGTGTTTGTGGGCTGGTGGGGAGTTACCAATGATAATTAAGAGACTGGAGATGATGTCAAAGCTGGGTTGTTGAAAACAGAGCAGTAAGAGGTAGCAGTGTCTCAGAGGCAAGTTTGCGACCTATGTGGGCTTTGGGATGGACAGATGTAAAATCAACCACTTATTAGCAATTCAACTTTGGATATATTGTGATGAAATAAAATATATGCAAAGCACTCAGTACTGTTTCAGGCATATAGTGGACACTTATTAGTACAAACTGTTGGTATTGGAACCAGTTCTACCTTTGTTATAATTGTGCATGGAGAATTTCACAAATGGAGACATTTATGACAGCAAATATCTTTTGAATTTACCTTCTAAAACTATTGGGCATCCCATCTGCTTACTGCTAATAAGCCCACTTGGATTCTTGGAGACCAGAACAGGTTTGGAAAGATTCAACGGTAGAAGAGCTACTTGTTTCCTGTGCCATTTACAGGTACCTGATTCACTCTTAACTCATACATCCAAGGGCACTAGGAGAATTAAATGGAGCTTAAATATAGATCAGAGTCCTACTAGGCATTATTGATGCTTTGTCTTCATTGACCTCTTCATTCATTCACATGTGAAAATATTTAGGAGGAACAGATAATTTCATTATAACAAAAACACCTGATGATAATATGTGTTATAGTTTTGAATAAATTAAGTTCTGGATGCCACAAAATCGTGCAGAATCTGTATGTGTGTTTATACACCTATGTCAATGTCTACTAGGTATTTATATACATATATCCATATGCTTATGTATCTATAGTGTACTTTATACATATATGTGTTTGTATGTGCCTGTACAGATGGGTTTCAATGTATGCACATATAGGTGTGTCTCAGTGTGTGTGCATTCAAATAAATATGTTTATATGTATCTCGAAAATATCTCTAAAACGCCGTGAAAATTACCATCTTTCTGCAATTCTTTATGACGTACAAAAAAAGAGCACAAGACTTGAGTAACAAGAATTGAAATTTGAGTTTTTCAACCTCTTTCTGAGATCCTTAGATTTCTCATGTTATGCTTAACCTTTTTGACCCTCATACATAAATCTGAATCATCAGATTACTTTGAAACCGAAATCAGATTGCCTATCAGAACACTTTGCCTGGCACACAGTAGTCACTGAAAAATGATACATCTTTTCTTCCCTTCCTCACTTTTCTTCTTTTCTTTAGAAAACGGTTACTCCAAGATCACATGATTTTATTGACATCTAAAATGTACATACAATAAATTTTTAATTTAGGCAGTGGGGGCCCCTCTTAAATTACATCTTGGCTGATAAATGCCATGATTTCTCCATTACTGCATGATCATGACTGGGAGAACGAAGAGGATGTGATAGTTATCTTCAGAGGATAAGATACTTTTCAAAGAACTATCTTGAAAGACTAACGGACATCTGGGATACTAAGATGAGAATTAAAGTAGAATGAAAGGTACCTTGCAGTATATTATAGAATTCAACTATGTGTTCATCCAGGTTGCCAACAAAGCAGATACCAAAACAGAATTAAATAGGCAAGAAATTAATAAGGAAAGAAGTGCTGGTGAAAGAAAACGGGAGGGGTGCTGGGAGAGTGGTACAGTTCCGATGAATGTTAGTCAAGGCCACTGGGATGTTCCTGAGCCAAAGCCATCAAGAGTCCTATGCGTCATAGGAACAGGAAGAGCAAACAGCCTTGGTACAAATGATGCAGTGGATTTCAAAGAACAAAAGTTGTCACCCAGCAATACAGGATCTGAAAAAAAGCATTGTCATGTGACCGTAGGCAGGTGAGAAAGAAGGAAGGTATGTGCATTTACCGTTGATAGGAGCTTTGATGGGCACAGTCAAACTTCTTAGCCCCTAACTCTCTCCTCTAATTAATAATACTGTATCACCAAGTATATATGGTTTGCAGAATATGTTCAACCATAAATTAATTCATGAAGTTGCTGTTAAGGAGAAAAATTAGAGGAGAATTAGAAATATAATTTATTGCAGCCATCAAGTGCAGTAGGATTTGAAAGGATACAGTTAAGTGTGGTGGATAAAAGCAGGTGTTTTCAGAGTTATAGGAAATAAACTTGAAACTTAGCTCTGCTATTTGGCTATGTAACCCTGAAACAGTGACAATGTGACTGAGTTTCTAAATCTTTATAGGTTGGGGATCATGATATCTACTTCAACAGGACTTTTAAAGGGTAAAATTAGGTATTTTAATAATCATCATTCCACATCTGGCATGAGATAGCATCTCATTGTGGTTTTGATTTATGTTTCTCTAATGATCAGTGATATTAAGCTTTTTTTCCCATATGTTTGTTGGCTGCATGAATGTCTTCTTTTGAGAAGTGTTTATTCATGTTCTTTGGTCACTTTTTAATGGGTTTTCTTTTTCTCAAAAATTTGTTTACATTCCTCATAGATTCTGGACATCAGACCTTTGTCAGATGGATAGATTGCAAAAATTTTCTCTCATTCTGTAGGTTATCTGTTCACTCTGATGATTGTTTCATTTGCTAGGCAGAAGCTCTTTAGTTTAATTAGATCCCATGTGTCAGTTTTTGCTTTTGTTCCTATTACTTTTGGTGTTTTCATCATGAAATCTTTGCTCTTGTCTATTTCTTGAATGGTATTGCCTAAGTTTGTCTTTTAGAGTTTTTATAGTTTGGGTTTTACATTTAAGTCTTTAATCCATCTTGAGTTAATTTTTGTATAAGGTATAAGAAAGGGGTTCAGTTTCAGTTTTCTGCATATGGCCAGCCAGTTCTTCTAGCACCATTTATTAAATAGGGAATCCTCTTCCAATTGCTTGTTTTTGTCAGGTTTGTCAAAGATTAGATGGTTGAAGGTATATAGTCTTATTTCTGAGTTCTCTAATATGTTCCATTGGTCTATGTGTCTGTTATTGTACCTGTACGATGCCATTTTGGTTACTGTCACAGATGCTGGCTATTGGTGGAAAGGTAAATTAGTTCAGTCACTGTGGAATCACAATATGGTGATATACCATAGAATATTATACAGACAAAAAGAATGAGATCATGACTTTTGCAGTGCCATGGATGGAGCTGGAAGCCATTTTCCTCAGCAACGTAATGCAGGAACAGTAAAGCAAACATCACATGTTCTTACTTGTAAGTGGAAGCTGAACAATGAGAACACATGAACACATTGAGGGGAACAACACACACTGGGGCCTGTTGGGAGATAGTGGGGGAAGACTATGAGGAAGAATACTGAATGGATGCTGGAATTAATACCTAGGTGATGGGTTGGTATCTGCAGCAAACCACCATGGCCCACATTTACCTCTGTACTAAACCTGCACATCCTGTACATGTGTACCCTAGAACTAAAAATAAAAGTTGAAGGAAAAAAAGAGTTAAATTAGGCCAAAATGCCAGGACATTAGCATTTATTGATGGTTTAGTATATGTTAGACACTATTCCATGCACTTTGTAGTAGTTATTAGAAAACATGAAATAGGATGTATTATGGTTCTTAAAAATTTTTTAAAAAATTTAACACATGTAACAGATGAGGGAACTGAGACATAGAAAGGTTAAGCACCTAACTGATTCTCATTTTTCTAAGAGTCAGAATCAGAATTAACTTCTGCTAGTCTCACTGTAGTCTTTTTTTCTAACTACCATACTACACTCCTGCCTCTCAAATACATCTCGATAGATGAAATGCCCTGATTTCTACATTACTGCATGATCATAACCCCAGGACAAGATTAAGAAGCTGTCATAGTTACCTCCCAACGAGGAGCTAGTTTTAACAGCATAATGTATGTTTTCCCCAAGAATCTATTTGGAAACTTGAACTAGATCAGTATAATGCTCTGCATCTTCTGTAACTCTAGAAATCAAGTATTAGATTGTAGCAAGCATTATAACCATTACCAGATAACCAAGAATTACTCTACTATGAGACTGTCTTGCAGAAGTTACTTCAGAAATGTCTGTTATTGCCTTAATTTGATGTCTTTAGGAATAATGTCCAGTTGATATATTTTAGGTTGCTCAATGGCATAATGTAATTATTTGGGCAGCAGAGGGCCCTTCAGAATCTTTTCAACATGTATCATGCAGGCAGTTTCCTACTCAGATGATATATCTTAACTCCTCTCTTGGACAAGTGAACAACTGGAACTCTAAAATTTAAACTGGAGTTTTAATGCTGACACAATAGAGGGAGACAGGGTGAAGTAGGGCCTTCAACTTCAACTGTAGAACTCAGGTCATTTCTCATGTCTTGAGATTTGTGCATCACTTGTGGTCCCACCTAAAGGTGACAAGGAAGAGGTTAAGGGTGCAAGTAGTTTCTGACATTATGGACTGGTCTTGGATAGACACAGATTGTCAGTGACTATAAATAGTCCCAGGAGAGTGTCATGAGTGTGAGGGTGTGCCTGAGGGGTGAACAGTCCAGGTGTTCACCCACAAATCCTCTGGAGTTGACACTTGATGTGTACTGCATGCACTTAGGGATAGCTGGTGTTTTGGCTGCTGTCCTTTTGCATCAGTGAGCAGTCACAGGTCGCAGAGAGAGCAGAGTCACCTCTTAGCTCTCCTACTCCCAGGTGGTTTATTTGGAGAGTTATTTGTCTCATGAAGTTTCCTGGAACCCAGGAGCTGTCAGTCTATTAAAGCAAGGGAAAGAGAATTAGTAATACCTCCTTATTTTCAGGGTGCAATAACCTGCCCTATAAATCCACCCAAGTCCTGTTGTTAATCTTCAGCCTATGTGGGAAGCAACTGCTGTTATTGGTGCTGCATTGAGAATAGGCCATTTTATTACTTTGGAAGCCATAAAATACCTTTCTGGCTAGAAGGGAAGCTAATTCCCCTAGACCATTTGGGTAGATGCATTGATGCCCTCAGCCCTGTGACTAGTTTGGAATGCAGAATGTTGATCAAAAGGAGGCAAACATATTTCTAAACAATTAGGTTTGAAATGTGCCATGATAAAAAAGGTGCATCTTGGAGGTCTATAGAAGTAAGCTTAAGTGTAAGGCAGTCTTTCCTGAATGATCTCCATAAAGCCAGCGTTTTTTGCGGGACTTCCATAAAAACAACCGAAATTGTTCCAAGGTCAAAATGTTTGTGGACATATATCGAGCAGGTTTAAACCACTCTAAAATGTCTGGGTCTTATTGTGACTCTGTAGGAGATATATAGTATGAAATGTTTTCTAAATATATTTAATCATGGAAAACCCTTCTCCTTTTGAGAAGGGCACCAAATAACATGTTTTGATCGGTGTGCTATTTAGAAAACAGCTCAAGATATGTTCTTCTGTATTAAAATAAATTATTGAAACTTTTTTACTTATTGTGGTAATTTGGGTCCTAAAGCAGGAGCTATCTGCAAATTACTTTATATCAGATACTTTTCAATAGCTAAATTCAACCCCCTCCTACCTCTAATATGCACATGGGTAAATAAAGTATCTAGTTTGTGGAAGAGGGATGATTTTTCCTCAAATCAGAAAGCTACTTAATTATTCATAAGGCGAATGCCCACCAGATGATCAGCATGAGTATTGTGTGTTCTCCTATTACTGGGATTTATTTTCCTGTATTAAACCAGGCACTTGGAGCCACATCCCCAGTCATCTTTCAATAAGTGACTTTTCTGGATATAAAAAAAAAAAAATGCCTTTAATCATGAGAAAGGAAGAAAAAGGCAGGGAAAGGATGCTAGCCTGGCCATCTGGATATTTTGGTCTATGTGATTATTCATAAGTTGAGTCAAATAAGCAGATGCCATGGATAGTAATTAAACCTTTCTTCTGTTCTCACTGGAATGTAAAAACAGTGTTTCTATTGATGACAAAGGATCCTTGTCACATATTCAAGGGTACTCACAAAAGATACATAATAACCCTGTTAATCATGAGAGAACAAGAACATTTTTGGCAGCAGCACTTTCTCAAGGTGATCACGATTTCTTTACACAGAGCACCAACTCACCTTATGAAACACTTGTCAGACCTCAAACAGTGCATCCACTTGCTGACTCTCCCAGGCTTTTAGCAATTAGCTAGCACGTACCTTTGGTCTGAAGATTTTTTTTTTTCGTCTCTTCAGATGACTCCGGGGTCTAAGAGATAGTGATGTCTATCCTTAAAGGGTACTCAGGCTGTGATCGTAAAGCTTTGTGAAGTTGCAGAAGCTGTCTTTGCTGTAAAAAATAGTGTTCTTTGCCTGAATGGATAATATAGAAAAGCTGATAGCCTCCTTATGGCCTTATGGTTTTCATTGCTTTGTTTCTTTCACATTTCCCAAGAAAGATCACAAGAGAAGAGTCTGCTGCCTGGGACACATGTTGATGACACATGTGCAAATCACTTCCCACACAGCCTTCTCTATTTACCCAGGACTCCACCAGCAACCACAGCTGGAGTCCCACAATTTGCATGGCTCCAGGTGGGATTCTAGACAAAGGGAAAAGAGATACCATAGTATCAAGAGGTTGACGACTACTAAACTACTACCTGTCTTATTCCTAGACCCTCCTAATATTTAGGCCACATTTTAAAAATATATTTTTTTCTGAATGGTCTCTCATTGGAGTTTATATAGGATTCATTCAGCAAGTATTTCTTCATGACCTATTAGGTCCTGAAGATACAGAAGTGAACAAAGCGAAACAACCCCCATCTCTATCCCTGGATTCATGAATAGGTACAGGTAGTTGCTTCATAAATACCGTTACATAATACTTATTGAGTGTTTAAAGTGAATCAGATGTCATTCTAATTGTGTTTCATACCTGTTCATAAATGTCATGCCCACCCTGTGAGCTGGAACTATTATTAGTCCCACTTTACAGAAGGAAATTTAGAAACAAATTGCCTGTGATAATACAGCTAGTAAGTAGGAGAACCTAGATTTGAATCCAAGAAATTCGACCCCAGAGCCCACCACCCAACTAATATACTTATTTCTGACTTACACTGAGTCTCCCACCACCACCGCCAGACCTGTTATGGAGATGGGGTCATACAGATGTGTCTGATGTTCCACTATTATAGCTTTATTTCCTGAATCTATTTTCCCCTGTGTCTGCTGTACATTGTATTTGGAATGATCCTTAGAAAACACGTATTCTTGAGCTGGGCACGGTGGCTCAAGCCTGTAATCCCAGCACTTTGGGAGGCTGAGGCGGGTGGATCACAGGGTCAAGAGATCGAGACCATCCCGGTCAACGTGGTGAAACCCCGTCTCTACTACAAATACAAAAAATTAGCTGGGCATGGTTGTGCGTGCCTGTAGTCCCAGCTACTCAGGAGGCTGAGGCAGGAGAATTGCCTGAACCCAGGAGGCGGAGGTTGCGGTGAGCCGAGATTGTGCCATTGCACTCCAGCCTGGGTAACAATAGCGAAACTCCGTCTCAAAAAAAAAAAAAAAAAAAGAAAACACGTATTCTCCTTGGGATTTTTTTTTATAAAAAAAATTTAAAATGGCTCCTGTGGACAGGCATGGTGGCTCAGGCTTGTAATCCCAGTACTTTGGGAGGCTGAGGTGGGCAGATCACTTGAGAGCAGGAGTTTGAGACCAGCCTGGCCAACATGGTGAAACACCGTATCTACTAAAAATACAAAAATTAGCCAGGCGTGGTAGTGGGCCTGTAATCCCAGCTACTTTGGAGGCTGAAGCATAAGAATTGTTTGAACCCTTGAGACAGAGGTTACAGTGAGCAGAGACTGTGTGCCATTGCCCTCCACCCTGGGCAACAAGAGGGAAACTCAGTCTCAAAAAAAAAAAAAAAAAGGCTCTTGTGAAGGTACAAGTGATAGTAATTCTAATCATAGTAAATGGAATTAAATATGCCTGATTTTAGTTCCTATGTCACCATATTAAGTAGTATATCAGCTTACTAGGACTGCCATATAACAAAGCACCACAAACTGGGTGACTTAAACAACTGAAATGTATTTTCTCAAAGATGTACAGATGAAATCCAAGAGCAAGGATTAGGCAGGGTTTTTCCTGGGGCCTCTCTTCTTGGCTTGCAGATGGCCACCTTTTCACTGTGTTCCCACGTGGTCTTTTCTCCATCTGTGTGTATCCCTCATGCTTCTTTGTGGTTAGACTCCGTACTCCAGATTCCCTCTTCTTATCAGGAGACCAATCAGAATAGACTCAGGCCCATCTTAACAAACTCATTTTAACTTAATCACCCCTTTAAAGATCCTATCTCCAAATGCAGTCACATGCTGAGGCATTAGGATTAGGACTTCAGTACATAGCCAGTAGTGAACAAGTTACTTAATGTTTAACTCTCAGTTTTCAAATCATAAGATGGAAGTAGCCATAGCACTTACATTTTGGGGACATTTAATGTGATAATGTAAGTTATGAGGCTTAAATAAGATCATTCTGTCTCTGGCTAACTTATTAAATGAAAAAACTGCATGCTTTTTGCACCTTTTGTTTGAAGAGCTGCTTTGTTCTTATCTATTGAGTTTCAGCTTAGGTAATCACTCTGATAATTTCTTCAGAGTACTTTCAAAACCAGAACTTACTATTTTTATTTACTTGTGTATTATTTCTGTCATGTCACTAGAATTTAAGCTCCATCACAGAAGGAACTCTGTCTGTCCAACTCACTGTCCTAGCAAACATCCTAAAATGGAGGATGACATATGTGCAGAGTGCACAACAAATATTTGTGAGATTAATGCATGCAAAACATTTTTTAAAACCTAATTTCATTTCGCTTTTTTTTTTTTTTCCCCCAATGGGGCTTTCATTAGACCTATTGAAGACTTTTTTCTTTTACCCATTCTACTACTCCAGCGGACTGAATTTCCTGTTTCTGAGCAGCAGTTGGGTCCTTTCCCATTTAGACTGCTACTTTGATGATGAAATTATTCTCCTAAGGGGACCTCTTCATCACAGCCTCAGGCAGGAAGTACATAGCTCTTCTGGTGCCCAGCACCAACCTAGGAGTTTCACCGCATTCACTCCTAGCTTCTTTCTTATTCCTATCTGGCTATTTCATTTGTTTAAAGTTAAATATGTTTCAAAGAATACTATAAATACATTGTACCATTTTCTCTCTTAACATGAAATAATTTATCAAGACTCTCAAAATTATTATCTAGCTGAGGGTACACTTCAAAAGAGAGGAGACAGAGAATGTGTAGACATGGACTCAGGGCACGTGAATGGAATGGAGGTGCATAGGCAAGAAACATGAAAGAGTGCATTTTTATTTCTGATTGTCTTCTGAAAATTGAAAATATCCCCTTAGCTTTCTCATCCGCAGTTGTAACAAGGCGTTTTGAAGTTGAATTTTTAAAATCTTTTTCTCCAACTGTATTGGTTTCCCTGTGGCCTTTGGCTCAGAAAGAACACCACTTTCTGCTCAATGACTCAAAAAGAAATCCTGGATCCTTCTGAGAAGTTTCCTTTCCTTTCTCTGCTTTAATCAGTTGACCACCAGGCTATGTCTCTTCTGTTCATCTCATTCTGCAAATGCTGATTTGGATAAGAAATTCTCATTTGGGTGACTACATGAGTGACAGGTCTCTACAAGCATCTGCCCTCTCACATCAATCTTTTACAAAGCCATAATAAATTCCACACTCAGATGGCACTCACGACCCTACAGGGACCTCTGCCTACTGCCTTCTCCATCTTCTCATTTTTTACATTGTTTCATAAAAGTGTGGATAACTCACCCCCCACTGTCATCATGAGTACTATTCCTTAACTTTTAATCTTAGAATAACTTAAGATTTCCAGAATGTTGTAAAAATTGTACAGTTTTCATATACTCCCCACCTAGTTGCCCCTATTTTTAGCATATTACGTTATTACAGAACTGTGATCACTACTAAGGAAACAAAATTGTTACATTCCAATTATATTCCTATTAACTAAGCTGTAGGTCCAAATTTATTTGTAAATTGCTAGTTTTAACTAATGTCCTTCTATCCTGTTCCAGGATCCCATCTAGAGCACCATGTTACATTCAGTTATCATGGTCTCCTCGGCCTCCTCTGGACAGTGATAGTTTCTCAGGCTTTTCTTGTTTTTAATGACCTTGCCAGTTTTGAGTAGTGTTTATTTTATGGAACACCCCTCAGTTTGAATCTGTCTGGTGTTTTTCCACAGGGTTAAACTTAGGTTGTGGATTTTGAGAAGGAAGACCACAAAGGTCAGCTGTCATTCTCATTGCATCCTATCAAGGACATACAATATCAGTGTGGCTTAAAGTGATGTAAAACTGAATCATTGGGCTGAAACAGTGTTTCTAGGTCTCTTCACTACAAAGTAACCCCTAGTGCCTACCTTTCTAAACACTATTCTCTGAAAGAGCAGCCTACACTCAATGAAGGTAGGAAAGAGAATATCAAGCCCCAATCTTAGAGAAGAAGAATCTATAAAAATTATTTGGAATCTTCTGTTTGTGAGCTATGTCTCCTTTCTCCATTCATTTATTTCATTCAATCAATTTATTTAAGTATTAATATATATTAATTTAATTTACTGGGTTCTAACCCAGTGCTACATTATTTTGGTTCTAAATTGTGTCAGATTTGGCCATTGGGAGCTCTTACAGGTTAGTCTCTTTGATCCTTTAATTCTGAGCACTTCTTTAACTTTCTGGCACTACCAGTTGCTCATGAGGTTCTTGTATATTCTCACTTCTTCCCTAAAACCCAAAAAGCTCTGGTTTCTTTTATTAAAGAATGGCATCAAAAATCCAGATCTGACCAGGCACATGCGCTTACTACCTACCATGGCTTCTAGGCTCTTTCACTGGACAGCTGTGAAATACATGTATGTATACTAATCTGCATATATATACACACATATATAATTATTTTAAGATCTATCCTCATATAGCTATATTAAATGTTTAAGCATGAGTCCATACTGTGTCACAGAATCTAATCCTAAACCTGATGATTCCTAGTCATTTTTCCCTTGCTTATCTGTAACTTCCATCTCCAGCAGTGAGAAATATCACTCCTACCATCCACCATTCATTTACTTATTTGTTCAACACCAGTATGTTTGTAAAGTAGTTTTAGAATTTTTAACTCATAACTTATACCCCTGAGAGACATAACTTTACCAACTAGAGTATAGTGTTTATGTATCCATCAATCATTGTCTCTTTAGCCTTATAGTTTCCCGTCAAAAAACTGTTCTCCAAAGTTACTTTTGTTGGAAACTTCTTCACTGAAGTTAAATTTAGGTTTTTACTGTTTTTGTTATAGTGCATTTCATCCTGGGATTTTCTAACTCTTGGCTGATTTTTGTTGTTGTTGTTGCATATACTAAGATTCATTTTTATGCTGTAAAGTTCTACTGGTTTTGAAAACTGCATATTGTCATATATTCATCACTACAGTACTATGCATATTTTTCATCATCTTAAAAAATCCTGTGTACTTCTCTAGTTGAATGGCATCTCCTTCCTAAACCTTATCAACTCCTGGTAAGTTTCTATCTTGGTAACCTTGCTTTTTACAGAATATCATATGATTTGACTCATACAGTATGGGATCTTTTGGTTCTGTCTTCTTCCATTCATCCATATTTTTGTATGAATTAATAGTTTGTTTCTTTTTATCACTGAAGAGTAATCCTATTTTATAGATAGGCCACAGTCTACTCACCAGTTGAAATATTAGAAGATATCTCAGTTACTTCTAGTTTTTGGCAATTATGACTAAAGATGCTATAAATGGCCGTGTGCATGTTTTCAGGTAAGTTTGAAAAACAGATAAGAGTGTAATTGTATCATACAGTAAATGTGTGTTTAACTACAGGCAGTAATTTGAAGCTTTCTTAAAAGGTGCTTTACTCTGACAAGCCTCTGACTTACCCAGATGCTTATCTTTTGCCTGGAACACTCCGCTCTCATTCCTTTGTATTTGTCCACTTCTTTCTTGCAGATATTTTCTCAACTGTCTCCTCTTGAAAATCTTTCCCTCTTCTTCTTGGCATAAATTAGAAATTGTATGTGTATTATGCGTATTTCATCCATCATATACCATTGCAATTTTTTATGTTCTTGTCTTCCTCTCGACAAGTCCATGAACACTTTCAGGGAAAGTGGTGTACTTTTCATTTCTGTAACCTCAGTTTTTAGTACTGGCTTCAGTAGATAATGGAAACTCATTAACTGAGTGTTCAATCATGTATTTTTTTCAATCATACCATACCTAAGCTTCCTCTACATCCCAATTTAAATTTTCCAGTATCACTGTGTTTGTTATAGATATAATGTATTTGATATTTACATTTTGCTCATAAGCTAACCTATAACTGTTGTTAATGCTGACTCATCTCACTCTACATTTTATAAGAGTTTCTATAAACATTTCTACTGTGTAAATGCAAAAACACAAGCATAGTTAATTTCTCCTTTGCTGTTTACATTTTCAGGAGCCCAAAGTTGTTTTTGTAACACTTAATGTTTTCTCTTTGTCTTAAAAGTACAGGAAACAGACATTTCTTGAGGTTTCTGCTAGA
The DNA here is from genome assembly GCF_048565385.1 of Saimiri boliviensis. Taxonomy (NCBI): domain Eukaryota; kingdom Metazoa; phylum Chordata; class Mammalia; order Primates; family Cebidae; genus Saimiri; species Saimiri boliviensis. The sequence continues at coordinate 118,840,669 of NC_133453.1, forward strand.
GAAGGTCAGGAGACAGGTTTGACTTCATCAGAGTGCAGTGTCAGTCATTAGCTTTGTTGTGTGTGTGTGTGTGTATGTATGTGTGAATTTACACACACACACACACACACACACACACACACACAGAGGAGCTGGAAGTTAGGAAGGTCAGGAAGATGTACACCTGTAGAATTGTTCAGAGGTGGGCAGCATCCTTACCACTTTGAAGAGTACTTATGTGTCCTTTTACCATTATTGGTAGTTACAGGAGGGCATCAAGGGGGAACACAGGCCCTTGGTCATATTGGAAAAGCAAAATTGAACAAAAAGGGAAGTAATAATATAATGTCTCTTTTCTTAGGTGAGTGGAAGAAATTATTTAAAAACCCTCAGGCAATCTTTCAGCTGAAAAGTTTTTTTCATTTCTCTAAAGGTGCACATTACGAAACAAGCTAAGGCTCTCTTTTTGTATTATTTATACACAGAGATCATTTTTGCTGAGATTGTGAGAAAATGATATTACTAAAGACTACAGCGGGTCTTGATCTGACCTAAATGATGTTGGTGTTGGTAGTGATTGTGGTAGCTCCTTCCAGGCACTCTTCGTAAAGAGAAAAAGCTAGAGGGATGGGTAAAGGAGGAGGACAGAAAAAAAAAATCCCTGTACATCTTGTTTTCCAGAAGCCATCAACTCCAGTCCCATACCAACTAATTCTCAGCATCGCATACAAAAACATATTGGAGGAACTTAAGTCTTTGAAGGAAAAAGAAATATATTAATTTATGATAAATGTTGAGGAGTTCTCTGAATATAATCATAGGAAAATTGGCCATGTGAGGAAAAAAAAAACATCAAAAGATGATCTCCCAATATTTAGAACAGGACCTCTAGATTGGGTAAAGCTTGTGTTTAGTGAAGCAATAGAGACATGCCCAGTGGTATCTGAGTGCAGGCTTCAGGTCCACACCAACCTTGTGTTGAGTCATATCCACACACTCTGAGTATGACTGAGTTATAAAACTTCTCTTACTCCATTTGCATCATCTCTAACTTGGAGAAAATAGCTGCCTCCTACAGCAGCTATAAGGAATTAATCAGTTACTCCATTTAAAACACTTTGACTAGTCTAGCACATTTCAGACCCTCAGTGCTAGCTTTTCTCATTCCTTCTCCAGCTTGTCCTTCTGTTGGGGATGCCTCAAATTGGCAAACTGTCAGGTTTGGGACTAAAGGGAGGTCCCTATTGTCCTGTGTTAATGGAATCTTCAGGCTTTTGCTTCAGAGGCATCATAAAAAAGGGAAGGGCTTTCTCTCAATACAGACCAAAAAAGGAGAGAAATCTGCTAAGCCCTGCCTGCAGAACTAAAAAGCAGCAGAGCACACTTCCCTGCCTTTGTTTTAAAAAACTAATCAGGACCAAAAAACCCTGAAGCATCACAAAATGAAGTTGTTAAGAGTCCATAATCATTGTAGCTTGCTCATGTTTATTACTTTTATTTCCTGTTTCTCTGCCATGATAATCAGTGGACCTTTAAATCAAATGACCTGTGTACTTAGCTTTAGTACAGAAGCTGGAGAGACTGTGTACTACTCTGCAACCAACCAGGGTTTTGTGGAAATAGAAAGTTAGGGGATAGAAATGATAGTGGTAGCTCCTTAATGGAAAAATTATCAGTTTGTGAATCTTTGCTCCTGAGAATGTAAGAAATATAAGAAATGGCCTGGAGGCTTTGCCTTATAAAGATTTTAGGGTTGGCTTCTTGACCTAAAGCATCCTTTTGCTCTTTGTTTTTATATAAGAAGGAAAAACACAGATTGTGAGGTGCAAATCATTTAGAAGCATCAGCATAAACAGAACCAGCTGATTATTTTCTTTTCTACCCAATTCTTTTTCTTCTGATACAAAAGAGTAAGTGAAAACTCCAGGATTGTATCAAAGATGAGTAAGCAGAGTGATGCAAGGGTTACCATATTTTGACACAAACTGTATTCCATGTTGATAAAATGAGCTGATTTGCATTGTGCAAAATCCAGTCTCCCTAATCAATTATTGATGGCTGGTGGAAAGTGATAAATGGCCTGCCAGCCAGAAAATCACTCTGTTTCAGCTCAGCATGGAAACAGATGATGAGATTTTCAATATATACAATGAGACCTTTCCAATATTCATGATGAGACCTTTCCTCTTATGCTCAGCATTACTGAGTTTCATTCTAAGCCTACAGGAGCTTTCAATTTTAGAATCTAGATGTGTTTATGAAGCAAAAACATTGAAAATTGCCAAACTGAAAAGAATATTACTTATTTCAAATAGTATCCTTATTTTCCAATTTCATAAATGCAAGTATTGATGGCACAGTCGAAAGCACATCTAGGAGACAGAATAAAGTGGACAAGAATGAATTTTACTTTTGGTTATGCTAGTTCCTTGTTATGACACCTTGAGTGATTTCATTTCTCTATGTCTCAGTCTCTTTATTTGCAAAATGAAGATAATAATTTTAATAAAATAAAGATCTTTGGACAATCTTGCACAAAGATTGGAGTAGATGTTCTAATCTATTGCCACAGGTAAGGCTTTCCTCCTTATCAATGTGGCCATGACTCAAACACTTGCCTGGACATAAGAAATACCTGGAACATTAGGGAAAGTGTAAATTTTTAAATTCCTATCTCTCAACCCAAATCTACTGAAGCAAAATTTGTAGGGAGAGAACTGTAAGCTTTATTTTAGCTATGCCTCTAGGTAATTGTGATCCTCGATCAAAACCAGGGATGTCTAGTTGTTACAAATTGCGTCCAATTTGTAACAACTAGACATCCCTGGTTTTGGTTCTCTTTCAGCTAAAATAATTACATTTAGAAAATTAAGTATTATACACAGAAAATTTCTCCCTTTCTGTGTAATATGGGAAGACATTTCAGATGGAATATCGTGGACATCAGAGAGAAAAATGTTTAGAAAGACATTGTGTTGAAAATGGATCCAATTCTGTGATTTTTCATCGTTTTAAGGGCCAAAGAGTTAATACCAATAACTTTGCAGTTATAGACAGCATATTTCTGGTGCCTCTTACAGACTTTTTTTTTTTCTAATGTTGTAATCCCTGAATCTGTGTGTACCCAGGTGTGCCAGGCATATGGCCCCTTCTTCATCCAGATAGCAGACATGCTACTGTAGGGCTGTCTTCAGCAGCTCAGCATCCTCTCGCTTCCCGTCCTGCATCTAGAGGGTTAAATAAAGGACATGCCTGAGGAATGGATCTGGAGGTCTAGGATCAGGGATAAATGTAAATGCATCTAATGTTTTCTCTAACCCAGCTTCACAGTAACAATTTCATACTGTATTTTTATTCACATTTAGCTTAGTGTGCTTTTTCTCAAGGACCCTGGGTTGGGTAAATAAGGAACTATAATTTTATATTAAAACTATAATAATAATTTTAAAACAACTACAAATTTAATGATCTTCCTATCCTTTTATAAATACTGTCAACTACAGAAATTGTAGGCATTCAACAAATTTGAATACTTACATTGCTTTTTTTTGTATGAATTCCTGACAATCCTGTAAAAAATCTTTCTAGAATTTACCCCCCAGAGAGAAGTTTGCATATATATAAAACAGATTAAAAGGTATAAAGTAAAATAATGCACTTATTCTAAATCTTTTTCTGGTGGAGAGTTTTTTTACTCTTATTTCTCTTGCAGTCCAAATGTTCTCTACATTAAAAAGTATTTAAGTATTCATATACTGCCCAGAATAGAACTTCTGAGCATTATTTATTTGAGTTCAACTTTTGTACTTTGACCTTCTTGTGGTTTTATACTATCTCATTATCCTTTCTACTTTCAGAAACAAGTTGTAGGAATTGAGTCAGAACATGATGAGGTGTTGAGCCTGTTTCTTCATTTTACTGGGCTAGTGGTATCTGCAGAGATAAAATTCCATCTCCAAGTGATTGGCATTCAGGAGACAACATTCACAGTTCCTGAAATTCCTCCCTTTCTGTGTAACATGGGAAGACATTTCAGATGAAATATTGTGGAGATCATAGAGAAAAAATGTTTATAAAGAGAGATTGCATTGAAAATGGATTAAATTTTATGATTTTTCATGGTTTTAAGGGCCAAAGAGTTAATATCAATAACTTTGCAGTTATAGACAGCAACATATGCTTCAGAAACCATTGAAGTAAAGTGATAAGAAAAAATAAAATAAATTATTTTGATGTTCTTATCTAAAATAACAACATACAGAGAAATGTGGTTATTACTACTAGCAAGACAGAAAAAGCTTTGCATATTCATACAAATTTTAGAAAGTTAAATTAGTTTTTCTTTCTTAAAAACATTGATGCATTCTTTGTCCATTTTTTAAAAATACTGGATTAAACCATGTAATTCCAGAAATTGTACTTAACTGTGATTTTCTCTTAAATTTAACACATTGTTAGCAGAAATGACAAAATGTTATAAAACATTATAAAACAACATAAATATAATAACACTTCTTATTTTTCTTTTTGCCCACTTGTTAATACAATATGAACATGATGGAGGCTTAAAAAAAAGTATCAAGTAGTATTAAGGACAAAGTAACTTAGTTGGATCTAAGTTATACATGAAACAGCAAGTCAAGAGAGATTGCATTGTGGCTCATACTTGTAATCCCAGCACTTTGGGAGGACAAGATGGATGGATTACATGAGACTAGTTTGGGCAATATGGTAAGACATTGTCTCTATGAAAAAACTTTAAAAATTAGCCAGGTGTAGATTGCAAAAATTTTTTTTCCCATTCTGTTGGTTGCCAGTTCACTCTGGTGATTGTTTCTTTTGGTGTACAGAAGTTCTGGAGCTTAATTAGATCCCATTTGTCTATTTTGGCTTTTGTTGCCAGTGCTTTTGGTGTTTTAGTCATGAAGTCCTTGCCTATGCCTATGTCCTGAATGGTTTTGCCTAGGATTTCTTATAAGGTTTTTTTTGGTGTTAGGTATTATGTTTAAGTTTTTAATCCATCTGGAATTAATTTTAGTGTAAGGTGTGAGGAAGGGGTCCAGTTTCTGCTTTCTGCACATGGCTAGCCACTTTCCCAACTCCATTAATCAAACAGAGAATTCTTTCCCCATTGTTTGTTTTTGTCAGATTTGTCAAAGATCAGATGGTTGTAGATGTGTGGAGTTGCCTCTGAGGCCTCTGTTCTGTTCCAATGGTCTATATCTCTGTTTTGGTATCAGTACCGTGCTGTTTTGTTTACTGTAGCCTTGTAGTATAGTTTGAAATCAGGTAGTATGATGCCTCCAGCTTTGTTATTTTTGCTTAGGATTGTCTTGGCTATGTGGGCTCTCCTTTGGTTCCATATAAAGTTTAAGGTGTTTTTTTTTTCCAGTTCTGTGAAGAGGGTCATAGGTAGCTTGATGGGGATAGTGTTGAATCTGTAAATTACTTTGGGCTGTATGGCCATTTTCATGATATTGATTCTTCCTAACCATGACAAAGGATTAATATCTGGAATCTACAAAGAACTAAAACAGATTTACAAGAAAAAAATAAACAAACCTATTCAAAAGTGGGTGAAGGACATGAACAGAAACATTTCAAACGAAGACATATATGAGGTTAACAAACATATGAAAAAATGCTCGTCATCACTGGTCATTAGAGAAATGCAAATCAAAACTACATTGAGATACAATCTCACACCAGTTAGAATGGTGATCATTAAAAAATATGGAGACAACAGATGCTGGAGAGGATGTGGAGAAATTGGAACACTTTTACACTGTTGGTGGGAGTGTAAATTAGTTCAACTATTGTGGAAAACAGTGTGACAATTCCTCAAGGACCTAGATATACCTAGATATAGCAATACCATTTCATCCAGCAATCCCATTACTGGGTATATATCCAAAGGATTATAAATTGTTCTATTATAAAGACACATGTACACCTATGTTCATTTTGACACTGTTCACAATAGCAAAAACCTGGAACCAACCCAAATGCCCATGGGTAATATACTGGACAAGGAAAATGTGGCACATATAAACCATGGAGTGCTATGCAGCCATAAAAAAATGATGCATTCATGTCCTTTGTAGGGACATGGATAAATCTGGAAACTATCATTCTCAGCAAACTGGCACAGGAACAGAAAATCAAACACTGTATGTTCTCACTTATAGGCAGGTGTTGAACAATGAGGACACATGGACACAGGGAGGGGAGCATCACACACTGGGGTCTGTTGGAGGGGAATAGGGGAGGGACAGCAGGGTATAGGGAGGTTGAGGAGGGATAACATGGGGAGAAATGCCAGATATAGGTGATGGGGAAGAAGGCAGCAAACCACATTGCCATGTATGTACCTATGCAACAGTCCTGCATGTTTTGCACACGTACCCCAGAACCTAAAGTGCAATAATTTAGATAGATAGATAGATAGATAGATAGATAGATAGATAGATAGATAGATATAAAGCCAGGTGTGGTGGCACATGCCTGTGGTCTCAGTTACTGAGAGAGACTGAGGTGAGAGGATCACTTAAGCCCAAGAGTTAGACTGCAGTAAACCTTGTTTGTGACACTAGATTCTAGCTTTGGCAACAGAGTGAGATCCTGTCAAAAAAACCCCAAAAAAGCAAAAACAGAGCTTCAATTGTCAGAATTAGCCATACATTATAATGGGAAAATGGGAGGAGGGATACAGATTCCAATGATTCTGAAGATTCCTTCCACTAATCCTAAATGGTGTTGAATTCTCAATGGATTTAGGTTAAATCACTAAAATCTGTTTAAATCCACGTATTTCAAGGGAAGAGAACACATTAGGTCAGGATTGTTCATTGATTTATTTTAAATATGATGATGAACAGTTTTTATCTCTAGCAGAGATCAAATAGAAATAAATCAAGTATGTTTTGTAGGCCAATTTGAAGATTGGGATGCTACTTTAATTCTGGCAGGAAAGGAGACCCAGAAAATAACATACAAGGAAGGATCAGAGAATTAAAGAAAATGTCACATGATTTGGAATCATGTCCTGAATCCAACTGACATATGTCAAGTGGAATAATATCATTAGATAGCAACACGTATTTAGAGTTGGGGTGATTGTATAGTAAATGAATGATAAAATGAGTATTCAGAAATTTATTTACAAAAGTAATGACAGTTACTGAAAATGATAATTTTGCATCAAATCACTAAGGTATGAGACAAAGTAGTAAGAGGAGCTTATCAGTTTACAGTGAAAGAGGTGTCAGATTTTTGGCTTTTATCTCTAGGTTCTACAAAAATCCATTTATGAGTTATTAATATGTATTCAAAATGTTTATATTTTACATTTAGTTATAATATAATGCTGATTTGTTTTCTAAAGCACTAATATGCTCATTTCATAGTTTCTATCCATCATGCCATTTTTTTCCCTAATACACCTATTGTGCTTTCTGGACACCACACCATTTCATTTGAGACCTGTTTTGAGTATATCTGGCTACATGGCTCCCTTAAGTAAAGGGCCAGAAAGTCTCCTAGGGAAACCAATTTCTTTGGCTGCTCACAGGAGCTCATGTCCAGCTACTGCAGTATTGTAAGAGGAGGCAGTTCTACAAATGGTGGAAGGCATCGTGCTTTCTTCCTCTGTGGAAGAGCAGAATGCAACAGCCAGGATGTGAATACCCCATCAAAAATACCAGGAGTTCATCTTCTGCATCCATGTTATGTCAAGCCCTTAAAATTTGAGGTAGAGAGGAATTACTTTAGATTTTTTACTCTCCTCAGCTCTCTGAGGTCCCAGCTACTTGGGAGACTGCAGCAGGAGAGTCGCTAGAACCCTGGAGGTGGAGGTTGCAGTGAGCCAAGATCATACCACTGCACTCCAGCCTGGGTGACAAAGTGAGACTCCATTTCAAACAAAAAAAAAAAAAGGAAAAAAGTAAAAAAAAAAAAAAAATTGAAACAAAGGGCAGCTAAAAAGTATATTCAGATGGCCATTTTTCTGAAGTCCCCTAAATTCCTAACAGATTTGTACCCGGGATTCTCATCTCAATTCATATCTCTGCCAAACCTTGGTTTCTACCTTTTAAGATGGGGGAAATAACACTGATTTTACAGGTTTGTTGTTATAATTATATAAGGATTAATATGAAAGTGTTCTTAAAACAGAAACATAAATGTAATATTATTTCATAATATCATTACTAAAATATGAAGTCCTGTAATTGCTGTAATTATCTGATGCAGAAATAATTGACCTTGATATCATAAGTGTTTGTAATTATCAAGCTTTAATTTTTCTTTGATATAATGACAGTCACTCCGTTTCTGTGCTTTGTTAAAAAGGGAAAAATAACCAATCAATATTGAAGTTAAATTACACTACTATATCCTTTAAAAGTTATTTTGGAAGTACACTAATTATCTTTTTAAAAAAGCAATCAGTCCAAATCTTTTAAACTTCCATGTATTATCCATCCTATTAAATTAAGATAATGGTTTATGGTGTGATTATCTGTTTCCTTAAAGAGTCAAGAATCTATCCCAGTGCATCCTAATGGTTAGAATCTGAGCAAAATTGAGAAAAGAATCATCATCCCGAACCTTTTTATCTCTGAGTTTCCTAAAAGACTAGGGAGTATTTCAATTAAAAGTAAATCAAAAGAAACCCATCTGAATGTCTGGTTTGGGAGCTTGCATATGCTTGGTTATTAATACTGTTCCTAAAATCTAGAGAACAAATTAATGATTGACATAAATAATTAAGTGGAGACAGAAATGACTTAATAAAGATTTTTCTAAGCTGAATTAAGGAAACATTTAATAAATGGAATCATCTTCATAAAAATAAGAAAAATAACCCAGTAACATGCCTTATGCAGTAATTCTTTGGAAGAATATTAACATATATGAACACCTATTGTGTGCCAGGTGCTTTACGTAAGTCATGTGAGTTCATTCTCAAAGCACCCCTATGTGGTACGAATTATACTCCACATACTACATATGAGAACGTAGATGTAGAGTCACTAAGGCCTTAGTTTATAAGATAATAGGTCTGAGTTTATAAGATAATAGATGGTAGAGCTGGGAATCAAATTTATCTGACTCCAACATCAGTAACATTAAATTTCACTGCACTGAAAACCCTCCACTCAGCTGTGTGTCATCATGGTCCAAAGTACCTGATTTAGAGTATGCTGTTGTGAGAATGAAAATATTTACTACAATATACTGTATTATCAAAACCATACCACATTGAAGTGTATATATTATTTTCTTAAAATACGAATAGCCCAAGGGGACAAGAATATATTTTTGTGCATTTATTATACAAAGGAGAATTATGCTATACCTGCATGAGTTTTTGAGTTTGAGAAAATACAATTTGTGGTCACTGGGGGAAACCAATTCCCTTCATAAATAAGTTTCAGTGAAAATTAGAATGTATTATTGACTTCACATAAGTAAGCCAGAGTATATGAACAAAACAAACCTTATAGTTACTCTCTACTCCACAAGCCCAGAGAACTGAGAATATCGCACAACAGAGTATGCATAGCATATAGCTCATCCCCAGGAGCTCTTCCACTTCCTCTTCCCAATTCTCTTCTTTCTGTGGTGCCCAGTGCTGTCCTCACTGCAGCAAGGACACTGGACTCTTGTGCTCATAAGGCTGGTAACAACCTAAGGCTTGGTCCAATTTCTGTAGCCTTTCTCTTATTACACATGCCACTTGTTTCAGAACATTCCTGAACCATGGTTAAATGACTGAAGCTAATCAGAGAAGGCTTTCATGATATAGAATAATAGGATATTAGAGCTGGAAGAGTTACTAAAGTTGATTTAAAACAATTCTCCTCATTTTATGTATGGGAAAACTGAAGCACAGATGTTGCGTGCCCAAAGTAACATAGATGATTGCCAACAGAGTTTGTATCATTGCCTAGGTGCCGTTTTCTAAGACAAGTATTTTGTCTAGTGTGCTAAGAGGCCACCATTCGATTCATATTTGATCCTTTTATTAGGTGATGCAAGATATATTTGCATTTCACCTTAGCTTCGAGTTCCTTAACCAGAGAGGTGACTAGTGATAAGAATATAAGTCCTATCATGGCATATATTTTTGTGTGTTTATTTGTGTTCTGTTTTGCTTTGCTTTTCAGTTCGATAGTTTCAGGGGTATGAGTGGCCTTTGGTTACATGGATTAATTATGTAATGGTGAAGATGGCATATATTAATTTGGAGTGCTGTGTATAGAAATCTTTGGGCCAGTCACAGTGGCTCACACCTGTAATTCCAGCCCTTTGGGAGGCCGAAGTGGGTGGATCACCTGAGTTTGGGAGTTCAAGACCAGCCTGACCAAAATGAAGAAACTCCATCTCTACTAAAAACACAAAAATTAGCTGGGCATGGTAGCTCATACCTGTAATCCCAGCTACTCAAGAGGCTGAGGCAGGAGAATCGCTTGAACCTGGGAGGCAGAGATTGCTGTGAGCTGAGGTCATGCCATTGCACTCCAGCCTGGGCAGTGAGAGTGAAACTCTGTCTCAAACAAAACAAAAACAAAAACAAAAAACAGAAAAAAGAAATATTTGGTGCACAAAGATAGCATACCAGAAACCCAATCAAACTACTTTTGGGGAAAAAAAGTTTGTTTTTGGCTCATGTAACAAAAACAGGACAGACATGGAGTTTCAGGGACAACTAAATGCTGGAAATCACAGATGCTGGCTCATTTTCTCTCTTTCTCCCCATCCTTCTATTGCTCTCTTCCTGGTTTCCTCTCTCCTGCTTTCTCATCTGTGCTGTGTTCCCATGGTGAAATGGAAGTTATGCTCTCCTTCATGCTGCCTTTATTGTTTTTAAAATATTATACATTGCCATCAAAGCTGAAAGACTTTTGCCATAGACAGGGAATGTGGCCAGCTGAAATTCTATGACCTAAATGAGGTGTTTCCCTGCAATTCCAGTAAAAATGTCCCAGAGTAGGGTTCTAATTACCTTGGCTTGGCTCAAGAGCCCATCAGGGACCAATCATCATGGCTAGGAAGATGGAATATTATCAGCCTGGATTATAGACTACATGTATATGGGATTGGACTCATTTCTGTGTCTAAATAAGTGGAGGTATAGGAGAGCAAAGACACAGACACCTCAAGGATGCCTTTGCTAACTCTCAAATTAGTTTGTAGGCTGATATGGTCAAATGTAGAACCAGTCCTGCTCAGAGCTGGGACATGGTAAAACTTGCTACTTTTGTTTTCCATCCAAGTTGCAAGCCTTTAGTGACATGATAGTCTAGAGTCCATAGAGAACTCACAATCACAAGAGAATATAACAGGCCATGGACTTAAGAATCAAACTCAGCTTCAAACAGTGGCTCAGCCACCTACCCATTCTTTTTAACTCTCTGAGCAAACTATGTATTATCTCTGGCAGATTTAATATTCACGCTTTGTAGAGTAAGAACAGAAACTTCAGTTTGTACAGTTAGATAATTCATAACAGCATGGGACCTCTCATACTTTCTTTATATTCCCTTTGTCCTCTATTCCTTCCAAAGAAAGAGACGATTTTATAGGTGGCAGTAGAAAATCAATATAGTGAAATATCTAGAATGATGACTTCTTGTAAATGATGATCTGAGAGAGAAAACTGAAAATAAGGCAAACTGATCAAATTGAAGACCAACTAAAATATTTGTGAACAGTAAAACTGTCATGTAGAGGAGGAAATGCCATCAAACAAGAGGAGAACATCCATCATTCTCCAAGAGATTAATTACACCACTGCAAAAACAACCTATTTTGTCAGAAGACAGATAAATCACCATTGTTTGGAGAAAGGGACCTGTAAAAACTGGAAGTGAGAGGGGGTGCCAGCTGTCTTCCTGGGAGAACAAGCTTGTGTTTCTTCTGATCTTCACTTTCTATTTCAGAAATGAAAGGACAAATAGACCCTGCATGAGTGATCAGAGCAGAGCTGCTGCCATGCTTGAATCTTATATATCCACATCTTCAAATTCATGGAGGGGCCTATCTTTTAAGGGCATTTGAATTTAGATCAAAATGGATCTCCAGGGCAACTTTTAATATGGGATGAAGCCATTGGAAGTCAGAAACTTTGGTGATAAATTCCAAATGGGAAGAAGGCTAGTCTCACTCACATTCCCTTCAGATATAGGAAGGGAGGCATGAAGAGTTGACTTTGTGTACGTGTTGTAAAGTGGCAATTTGTCTTTTTAAGAGTCAAGCCTCAAAACCTTGAGTATTCTATCAAAGTTAGTCCCCCATTTCTTGTGTACCCATCAACAAGAATCCATATTTTACATGAGGTCATGCCCCTCAAAGCATTAAATGTGATTCATTAGGTCAATAGGGTACTTTTATATGTTCTTACTTGTGCTGATTATTCTATTTTATCTATTTCAATACAATAAATCAACTTATTGACTACACTAAGAATGCTTAAATTTTATCAATGACCAGATCATAGCACTGAGAATTTTGTGAGAAAAAAAAGTCTACATATAATTATAATATGAGATACAACTTGTCAATGCCTAGATTATAGAAAATAAAAGAAATTCAACATGATCAACCTATGGTGAACTGGCAGCTATATTCTCCATACTATGGCCTCAATTAGTTTTAAAATATGTATTTCTGCTAAAGCTGAAATCTTTGATAGAAAATCTCATGGAGTAAAATTGTTGGCATAGCCTCCAAATTTGAATTTATATTTCTTAATTTGTCTATATGTGTAAATTCATAGTTCTGGCTCTTATGCCATCCTGATTTCTTTCTCAGATGGGCTAACATTAAGATAGTTTGTAATACTAAAACAACACAAAAAAAATCACAAAGGTAATGATACACTACCTTTAGAAAAAATTTTTGATCAGTTATCAGGAGAGATTCCCTTTACCTTCACAGGTGTTACATTGGTTAATACATTCTGTTTTACAAAGCAATAAATGAAAGATGGACAAATACAAAGTTGGTATCATTTGAAAGAGGATTTCAAACATATCTATTTCCTAGTCATTAAATTATATTGAGATAGTGGCTACAGTTAATACCACTGTTAGTAAAGTATCTTCGTTAAATGTTTCAACTGTCTGAGCAGACTAAGCACTACCTGTTTCTTAGGAGCAGAGAAAATACGTGGCATATCACCAGGTCTAAGTGAATGGCTGTATACTACATACACTTTGAAGTAAAAAAATGATTTAACTTTTTCTTTTTTACTTAGGGCACTCATAATTCTCTAACAGGAATATGACAATATAGCATGAATACTTTTTCATAATCTTCCCAAAATTAAATATATATGAAATATATTGAACATATAATTTCTCTCTGTCTTTTTGCTGTTTTGCTCTTCCTTTTTGCAAGGAAAACAGAAGGACACACTTTCCTATTGACTCTTGCAGGCACTTATTTACAGAGCAAGGATATATTGCCAACCAGGTAAATGGTCAAGGCCTGGCCTGCTGAAGCAGAAGTTCCCTATTGTTCGCAGGAAATACATGTTGTACTAGCTTAATCCCTTCTGACTTTCTGACTTTGTGCTTTGTAAAGTAACTTGACAGTTTCGTCAACATTGATTAGTGCCGTAAATAATCTAGTCTTATTCTGTGTTTTGAGATTTATCTCTTGTCACTCTGCTAATGACCACATTGTTTTCTAGGACTATTTAACTCTTCTTCAAACATTTATGTATTAACTGGAATTATTATCACTTCAACTTCACCTTACTTTTACATTTAAACTATAGTACAGTTTTGAGATGTAGTTTATATTCCAGATGCACTACTCAACGAGATTACAAATATTTAGTGAAAATGGAAAGTGTAAAAATCTGTCGATTTTTAAGGGCAAATGGAGACTGATGTTTACATTTTAAGAGATACTATTATGGTGTATTTAGTACTTTCAAGAGAACACTACATAAATGAAAAATGTGGCCAATGTAAATTTATACATTTAAAAAGACTTCCATGTTGATCAGGTTAGTAGAATAAATGAGCGAAGTTAAGGAATATTTCATACCCAATATAGGGAATTCTGTCATGGCAGTATGTCTCACAAATCTCTAGTGGCAAAATTAGGTATTTTTTAGGAATAGTCTAGGTTCTTCTTTTGGCGCCAATTATTATTGGCGCCAATTACAATAAAATCTGTAGTTCGTTACATAGTACAAAAAAAAAGAATTCAGAAGAGAAAGATACATAGAATTGAGGGAGAGTATTTTTTTATCTGTGACACATTATAAAAATGTAAATTAGATGTCAGATTATTGCTCAGAGATTACAACTCTTACAAAGGAAATCAAAGTGTATAGCACGCTCATATTTGAGAATGCATGGGAAGCTATTAAAATTTTAATATTTTAGTCTATGAGCTGCACACCAGCTTCAATATATTTGGAGAGCTTTGTCAGAATTAACTACCAGAGATATAGACATGTAGCACATTTTATGAAGATGCAACATGGCAACCATAGTCACAGGGACACTTTTTCAATAGTTTTTTTTTTTTTTTTTTTTCTTGGAGATCTCCAGAGTTATGTTGCCTGACAGAGTTGCAAAGGAAAACAGAAGAACAGTGAGAGAATATTGCCATTGAATAGACTCTTCTAGGATTTGTTTTAACCCCTAAGAGACTTGGCATTCTTTCTGGCTTGTCCCTGCCTGACTACTTCCATGATAATGGCAGATGATAGAGATCCAGTAAGTGGGAATATCAAATACATAGTAGGGAAATTTTCATGATCATCTATATATGGGACATTAACATTTGGTGTCAGGTCTCAAAAGAATTAAGAGGTGGAAATAAAATAGTGTCCTTACATTCATCCTGTTTCCTTTTATCAGCACCTATCCCTATGTGCTTTGTGCGGATGAGGAAGTTAGAAAAGTATATGAGGATAAAAGTTAATGAAGACGTTATTTGTACTTATTCAAAAGCAGATCTTGAACCTGCGGAAGAAAACTGAACACTGGTTGAGCAATCAGTTTGAAATATTCATCTCGTAATACATCACATCAACCTGGAAAGTGCACCTTTGAATTTCATTTGAGCTTAAAATTGTCCTTTGGCTCAAGATATCCGTGGCTTCCTCATCCATGGACCTGCCTTTTCTACTTTTTTATGACTTAATATATCCTCTTAGATCTCAAATTGTTCTCATAGATTACTCGTGTTCTTATAGATGAAAGAGTACAAGATAGAGAAGCAAATTAATAGTTGATAGGGATTTTTAGCAGTTACATGTTTTATTAATGACTTTGAGGTCGGTAAAGTATCTGGGATAAAAATGATGGTGATTTTTCTCTGCCAAATCTTCCTTTCTTCCAGTGTTATTTTTCTCAGTAATAGGCATCACCACACTACCATTTGCATTGCCAAAATACCTCAGCTTCTCACTGTTTTTTTCTACATCTACTTCATCAGAAAATCCTGATAATTCTACAAACAAAATCTATTCAAAGTTTTTCCAATTCTCAGCTCTTCCTTCCTCCCTGTTTTAGTCCACACCACCAATGTCTCTCACCTCTATTACTGCTTCTTAACTAGTGTCCCTGCTTCTTCTCTTGTTTCTCTACTTTTGTTCTTCTCACTCAAATCCTTAGGTCATAACTGTTTTTGCTATCCTTTCTCTATCCTATGTCATTTCCAAACCTCTTATCTTCCCTCTGCACTCCAATAATTGCCTTATCTGTTCTTCTAGTATTACAAATTTTTTTCTGTTTTACAGTCCTTCCACTTTCTCTTCCATCTGCCTGGAATGTACTTCCACAGAATGTACAAGGTTGTTTCCCAACCCCAACTTCATGAAGGCCTCTGTTCAAAAGTTATTTTTTAAGAAAAGACGCCACTTTTAAAATAGGATTCCTGCTGTTTTGGGTATTGGTGCTACTTTTTAATAACATTTGTTACTTCTTGGCATGTATATTATGTATTAATTTATTATCTCTTTTTTCTACAAGAATGTATGTTTTATGTGTTTGGGAATATCTGTGTTTTGTATACTGCTGTGCAAATAGCACAAAGAACGTCATTTGCATGGTCTATATTAAATGATTATTGAATGAATAACTGAATGGTTACATCTGGGAGGTATTGAAATTATGTATTGGTCCCTGTCTCATTTTAGATCTACCAAGGATCAAGTGGTCATTTTATCCAAGTTTCTGATACGTAAAATCAGAAATCAATTTTTTTTTTGCCCTTTGAATTGTACTATTAAAAACAAAAAAATAAGAATACTATTTTAAAAATAACATATCACTTATAGAAAATCAGAGACTAAAATTATCTCATTTACTCCTTTTCTTTTTTCGGTAGAGGACATGAGACTGAGAAAATGACAGATAGCTTGCTGATAGAATTACTTAGTACTTCCTAAATCAAGATTAATTTTTATACAAGACATCAGTAGTCTATGTGGCTCTGGGGATTAAGCTAACTGTTCAGCTTTTATTTCTGGACCTCTCATGAGTTTGTTGGGTGACCTTTGGACAGTTAATGAGTTACCAGTGTTGACAAGGTTATGCTAAAGATTGATGATGTGGACTCTACGAATGGCTCAGAACTCTTGGAGAAAATTATATAACATTTTCTGTCTTATATTTAATGACTTTATTTTATTAAATTACCTAGGAGAGATAAATCCACTTCTACCAATGACAGAGTAGCTTCTATTAGACCAATATCCTTATTGTCAACTATAAAAGCTGTAGAAAATTAATCTTACACAGTAACTCTTTGATACCATCATTTGAGGAGTCAAAAAATTCAGAATTTGAAGAACCAGTGTCTCAGAGGGTAAAGTAACATATTTCGGTGAGACCAGATCCTCTGCCACTTTTGCATTTGTGATATTTGTTGATTTTTTAAGCTGTGAATGGTGATAGCCAACAGGCAAATTCAAAGCTAAAAATATAATTAAGGTTTTCATAGTCTCATGTCACTAGAGTGAAAAATAATTAGGGTACCGAGCCAACTGGGAATGAGGGGACTTGATTAACATTCCAGACTTTGAACTGTGATGAAGTCCACACCCTAGGAAAGAGAACAAATCAACATTTTAAAAAAAGTAGTCAAAATATGCTTAAATCTTCCCACAAACAATTTGAATTATTAATTAGTATTGTGTTGATTGTTTCTACTATAACTACCTGTCAAACAAAAGTAAATTTTATCTGAAGGAAAAGAATAGAATACAGAATCACTGCAAGTTTATGAGCAGAATATTGAATTCCATGAAAATTGTCGTTTGTGCCAGTAGTGAAGACCAAATGACCAAAACCAAGAGATAGACTCTGAAATGAAACCTACAGATGATCCAGCTATAAGAGTTATAGCAAGATAAGGGCTTTATATATTCTACATAGAAGTCCTTTTTAGTGATATTATTTGGAAGCATATTCTACTAATCAATGGCTTATCTTTTATTCACATAACATCATCTTTTAAAGAATAAAACGTAAGAATGAAGCTCAGTATATCAATTTATTTTTATTGGTTTTATTTGTGTATTATTTAAGAAATCTTTGCTTAATTCTAGATTACAATTTTTTTTCTATAGTAACTTTCAGAAATTTTACACTTTTATGTATGATTTTTAAATCTATGATCTATTTTGCATAATTTTTCTATGTGATATGAGATATAAATCAAAGCTCATCATATATTTGAGCACCACTTGAGAAAAAACTACCTTTTCTTCATTGACTGTCTTTGTACCTCTGAGAAAAATCAGTTGTCCATACATGTGGAGATCTCTTGTGTGGCCTCCACTCTGTTGTATTGACTTATATAAAAAACACATGAAAGTATTGACATCAGTTAGTGTTAGTTTTCCCAGTTTGCTGTTTTTAAAAGTTATTCTAGATATTCTCAGCCTTTTTAGTTTTACATGAAGTTTAGAATCAGGTAGTTAATTTCTGGAAAGCTTTCTTGCATTTGGTTGAGATTGTATTAATCTATATGCTTACTGGAGAGGAATCATTACACTGAAAATATTGAATCTTTCAAATCATAAACACAGTTATCTATTTAGGATTTTTACTGTATAATAATTACTATTTTTATTCTTCAGTGTACAAATCTTGTACATATTTTGTAAGATTTATCATTAAATATTCAGTATTTTATGATGATATATGATGATTTTAAATTTTGAAACTTGATTGCATACTGCTAACATTCAGAGATTAAAAAGTCACTAATTTTAGTTCTAATAGATTTTCAATTAGGGAATGAGAAAAAAAATTTTTTTTATTGCATTTTAGGTATGGGGGTACATGTGAAGAACATGCAAGATTGTTGCATCGGTACACACATGGCAGTGTGGTTTGCTTCCTTCCTTCCCCTCACCTGTATCTGTCATTTCTCCCCATGCTACCTCTTCCCACCTCCCCACCTCCCCGTCCCTCCCCCATTTCCCCCCAACGGACTCCAGCGTGTAGTGCTCCCCTCCCTGTGTCCATGTGTTCTCATTGTTCAACACCTGCCTATGAGTGAGAACATGTGGTGTTTGATTTTCTTCTCTTGTGTCAGTTTGCTGAGAGTGATGGTTTCCAGGTTCATCCATGTCCCTACGAAGGATGCAAACTCATCGTTTTTGATGGCTGCGTAATATTCCATGGTGTATATATGCATATTAGAACAGATGCTTTGCCAAAGAAGATATGTAGATGGCATATAATAAGCATATGAGAAGATGCTGAAAGTTATTAGTACTTAGACAATATCAAGTTAAAAGGAAATAGCTATTAGATTGGCTAAAATTAAAAAAAGTTAGGAAGACTAGGGAGCAACTGGAGCTCTCATACACTGCTGTTGAGAATATAGTAGGAATGTTAAAATAACTTTGAAAAATAATTTAGCAGCTTTAAAAATGTTATATATTTATCTACTATCTTAGTCCATTTTTGTTGCTACAGAGAAATACCTGAGGTGGGTAATTTACAAAGAAAGAAATATGCTGATTGTCTTGATTATTGTAACAGATACATGCGCATGTCAAATTGTATACTTTTGTATCCTTTAATCAAATTTTACACCTTAAATATTTGCAGTTGCAATGTATTTATTACATATCACTTTTGAATACATAGAATGGTTCAAAAAGATAAGAAAGCAATGCATATAAAACAATTGTAATTTTGATTAACATATACAAGTAAATAAGTGACAAGTAGGATACTTGAATTATAAAGCGTAACATATAAATAAAGAGAACTCTAGAATTAAAAAAAATAACAGGAATCAAGAACTCAGTATCTGGGTTTATAGCAAATAAGCAACAACTAAAGAAAGGTTTAAGGAACTAGAAGAAACTTTAGCAGAAACTATCCTGGCTGGAGTATAAGAAACTGAAGAAACGAGGAAGAAGAGAAGGAATAGGAAACCAGAAAGAAGGATAAGAACATGAGAAATGTAGGAAAATGGTAAGATGATTTACTTATATATAATTATAATCCCTGAAAGAGAGGCAAGAGTGAATAGAGCCAAACGATTAGGTAAAGATATAGTGGCTGAGAAGTTTTAAAAATGAACAATAGACATAAATACCAAATTCAAAGCATTTTACAAAACAAAAGTCCAATAAATAAAATAAAAGCCACATATAAACACCTCATAGTTAACTTATTAAATCTAAGAAAAGTAGGTAAGAACCCATGAAGTTTGGAAATATAAGAATGGACATGATGGCCAGCCGTGGTGGCTCACATCTGTAATCCCAGCACTTTGGGAGGCTGAGGCAGGTAGAACACAAGGTCAGAAGTTAGAGACCATCCTGGCCATGATGGGGAAACCCCGTCTCTACTCAAACTACAAAAACTAGCCAGGCATGGTGGCAGGTTCCTGTAATCCCAGCTACTCAGGAGGCTAAGGCAGGAGAATCAGTTGAACCTGGGTGTCAGAGGTTGCAGTGAGGAGCTAAGATCGTGCCACTGCAGTCCAGCCTGTGTGACAGAGTGAGAATCTTGCTTAAAAAAAAGAAAAAAGAAAAAAAAGAAATAAACAATGAACATCTCTATCCAAGAAAAGTTTTCCCCAATCTACCGAGCACCAATTTAAGGAAATTCCTACTGGACTCTGTTGTTATACTAGAAAACGTGAGATTAAGGCAGACAACCTGCTTACTCACTATCTTGGGTTCACATAAAGGAACCTGCCTTAACCTGTGAAAAGCACTACAAGTGCCTTTAGAAAGAAAAACCCCTGAGAGCATTTCTAGACAAAGAGGGGAGATAGGAGTGGAAGTCTCAGCCTCTGACAAACTGTGTTCTTTATTTCAGTCAAAGGAGATGGCAAATCAAAGTAGCTGTTAAGCAGCACCATGCTATAGGAGGTCCATGAGTCTTCTGTTGTATGAACCTCTAGCCAGCCATCAAACACGGCTGGACTATCCCCTTTACCCAACCCCCTCAAAATAAGGATGTGAAGTGCTCTGCATGTTTATGAATGCTGAGGCAAATCTGGGCTTAAGGCACCAGCTAGTGCTGAGAAAGAAGCAGAGATCTAGGATTAAGGTGACTCAAAAGGCAACTGCAAAGACTTCTAAGCAACTATACTCAAGAAAGACCAAAATAAGCCAGACAGTAAAGACTGGAATAAATAACTAATTATTCAATGTGAAGCCATAGATATACATAACAGCAAACAGAAACCCATGATCTCCACAAATGGACAAAACAAGAAGGCAGTGACCAACACTAATGACATTGTAATTTGTGAGCATCTAGATCAATAATTCAAAATACTAATTCTAAGGAGAGTCAGCAAATTTCAATATAACACATAAAAGTTAAAAATTTATTGAGGAAATTTAACAGATATAATTTATACAAATAAAACAGAAACCTTGGACCTAATACATTTGCTGAACTAAAAAAACAAAAACAAAAACAAAACAAAACAAAACCAAAAACCGCATTAGAGGCTTTCAATAGGAGAATGGACTCAAGCAAAAGAAAGAACCAATGAGTTCAAAAACAGGCTATTTCAAAAGATATAGTAAGGGAAGAAAAATGAAAAAAATCTGACAGGATCTAGAAAATAATATCAAAGTGTAAATTTAAGTCATTTGTGTTCAAGAAGTAGGTGAGAAAAAGCAAGAGGCAGAAAGCTTATTCAAAAATATGATAACATAAAACTTTGCACATCTAGACAAATCTATAAAAATCTAAGCACAGCAAGTTAGGATATCACCAAACAGATTTAACAGAAGTAAGACTATCCCAGGGTATATAATAATCAAATGTTCCAATGTCAAGGATAAAGAGAGGATCCTAAAACAGCAAAAGTAAAAGAACCAAATAACACATAAAGGAGATCTGCTTTATTTGGCCACATACTTCCCAGAGGGATGCAGGCAAGGAGGGAGTGAGAAGACTCCCATATTCAAAGTGCTGAAGAAAATCTGTCAACTGAGAACAGTATGCCCAGCAAAGCTTTTCTTGAAACATTATGGAGAGAGAAAATCTTTCCCAGAAAAACAAAAGCTGAGGGAACAAATCATCACTAGATCTGTTTTACAGAAATGCTAAAGGAAGTTCTTCCACCTGAATCAAAAGAATTCTAATGTGGAAAAAAAAAATTTGAAGATGTAAAACTCACTGATAAAAGTAAGTACACTCCAAAAACCAGAACACCTCTCCCCCTCCAAGGGATCACAGCTCCTCACCAGCAAGGGAACAAAGCTGAATGGAGAATGAGTCTGATGAACTGACAGAAACAAGCTTCAGAATGTGGGTAATTAAAAACTTCTCTAAGCTAAAAGAACATGCGCTAACCCAATGCAAAGAAACTAAGAACTTTGAAAAAAGGTTTGACAAAATGCTAATGAGAATAAACAGCTTAGAGAAGAATATAAATGACTTGATGGAGCTGAAAAACACAGCATGAGAACTTCACAAAGTATACACAAGTTTCAATAAATTGACCAAGCAGAGGAAAGGATATCAGAGATTGAAGATCAACTCAATGAAATAAAATGAGAAGGCAAGATTAGAGAAAAAAGAGTAAAAAGAAAGAAACAAAGCCTCCAAGAAATACGGGATTATGTGAAAGACCTAATGTACATTTGATAGGTGTACCTAAATGTGACAGAGAGAATGAATCCAAGCTGGAAAACACTCTTCAGGATATTATCCAGGATAGCTTCCCCAACCTAGGAAGATAGGCCAACATTCAGGTCCAGGAAATACAGAGAACACCACAAAGATATTCCTCAAGAAGAGAAACCCCAAAGCACATAATTGTCAGATTCACCAGAGTTTAAATGAAGGAAAAAATGCTAAGGGCAGCCGGAGAAATAGGTTGGGTTACCCACAAAGGGAAGCCCATCAGACTCATAGCTGATCTCTTGGCAGAAACCCTACAAGCCAGAAGACAGTGAGGGCCAATATTCAACATCCTTAGTGAAAATAATTTTCAATGTAGAATTTCATGTACAGCCAAACTAAGCTTCAAAAGTGAAGGAGAAATAAAATCCTTTATGAACAAGCAATTGCTGAAAGATTTTGAACAAGCAATTGCTGAGAGATTTCATCACCACCAGGCCTGCCTTACAAGAGCTCCTGAAAGAGGAACTAAACATAGAAAGGAACAACCAGTAGCAGCCACTCCAAAAATGTACCAAATGATAAAGGCCATTGACACAATGAAGAAACTGTGTCAACTAACAAGCAAAACAACCAGCTAGAGTCAAAATGGCAGGATCAAATTCACACGTAACATTTTTAACCTTAAATGTAAATTGGCTAAATGCTCCAGTCAAAAGATGCAGACTGGCCAATTAGATAAAAAGTCAAAATCCATCAGTGTGCTGTATTCAGGAAACCCATCTCCCATGCAAGGACACACATAGGCTCCTCCAAATGAAGGTGTGGAGGAAGATTTACCAAGCAAATGGAGAGCAAAGAAAAGCAGGAGTTGCAATCTTAGTCATTGATAAAACAGACTTTAAACCAACAAAGATCAAAAGAGACAAAGCAGGTCATTACATAATGGCCAAAGGAAGAATGAAACAAGAAGTGCTAATGATCCTAAATATATATGCACCCAATACAGGAGCACCCAGATACATAAAGCAAGTTCTTAAAGACCTACAAAGAGACTTAAAACTCCCACACCATAATAGTGGGAGACTTTAACACTCTACTATCAATAGACAGATCAACAAGACAGAAAATCAATAAGGATATCCAGGACTTTAACTCAGATCTGGACCAAGCAAACCTAATAGACAGCTGTAGAATGCTGCACCCCAAATCCACAGAATATACATTCTTCTCAGCACCACGTCACATGAACTCTAAAATTGACCACATAACTAGAAGTAAATCACTCCTCAGCAAATGCAAAAGAATGGAAATCATAACAAACAGTCTCTCAGACCCCAGTGAAATCAAATTAGAACTCAGGATAAAGAAACGAACTCAGAACTGCACAACTTCATGGAAACTGAACAACTGGCTTTTGAATGTTGACTGAAAAACAATGAAATGAAGGCAGAAATAAGCATGTTCTTTGAAACCAATGAATGAAGACACAATGTATCAGAATCTCTGAGACAGATTTAAAGCAGTGTCTAGAGGGAAATTTATAGCAATAAATGCCCACCAGAGAAGCAAGGAAAGATCTAAAATCGACACCCTATCATCAAAATTGAAAGAGCTAGGGCAGCAAAATAAAAAAAAAAAAAACCCAAAAGCTAGTAGAAGACGAGAAATAACTAATATCAGAGCAGAACTGAAGGAGATAGAGACAAAAAAAAAAAAACTTCAAAAAATCAACAAATCTAGGAGTTGGTTTTTTTAAAAAAGTCAACCAAAAAGGCAGACACTAGCTAGATTAATAAAAAGGAAAGAGAGAAGAATAAAATAGATGCAATAAAAAATGATAAAGGGGATATCACCACTGATTCCACAGAAATACAAACTACCATCAGAGATTACTACAAAAACTCTATGCACATTAACCAGTAAACCTGGAAGAAATGGACAAATATCTGGATACTTGCACCCTTCTAAGACTAACCCAGCAAGAGGTTGAAACTCTGAATAGACCAATAACAAGGGCTGAAGTTGAGGCAGCAATTAATAGCCTGCCAACCAAAAAATGCCCAGGTCTAAGATGGGCTCTCAGCCAAATTCTGCCAGACATAAAAGGAGGAGCTGGTACCACTCCTTCTGAAACTATGCCAAACAATAAAAAAGAGGGAATCCTTCCCAAATTATTTTATGAGACGGACATCATCCTAATACCAAAACCCGGCAGAGACTCAACAAATAAAGAAAACTTCAGGCCAATATTGATGATGAACATAGATGTAAAAATCTTCAATAAAATACTGGCAAACCGATTGTAACAACACACCAAAAAGCTTATCCATCACAATCAAGTAAGCTTCATCCCAGGGATGCAAGGCTGGTTCAACATAGGCAAGTCTATAAGCATAATCTCCCACATAAACACAACCAAAGACAAAAACCACATGATTATCTCAATAGATGCAGAGAAGGTCTTCAACAAAATTCAGCAGCCCTTTATGCTAAAAACTCTCGATACACTAGGTATCAGTGGAATGTATCTCAAAATAATAAAAATTCTTTACGACAAACCCACAGCCAATATCATACTGCATGGGCAAAAACTGGAAGCATTCCCTTTGAAATCTGGCACTAGACAAGGATGCCCTCTCTCACCATTCCTATTCAATACATTATTGGAATTTCTAGCCAGAGCCATCAGGCAAGAAAAAGAAATAAAGGGCATTTCAATTAGGAAAGAAGTGAGTCAAATTGTCTCTATTTGCAGATGACATGATTATATATTTAGAAGACTCCATTGTCTTAGTCCACAATCTCCTTAAGCTGGTAAGCAACTTCAGCAGAGTCTCAGGATACAAAATCAATATGCAAAAATTATAAGCATTCCTATATACCAATAAGAGACTAAAAGAGAGCCAAATCAAGAGTGAACTGCCATCCACAATTGCTACAAAGGGAATAAAATACCTAGGAATGAAACTAACAAAGGATATAAAGGACCTGGTCAAAAAGAACTACAAACCACTGCTTAAGGAAATAAGAGAGGGCTCAATCAGATGGAAAAACATTCCATTTTCATGGTTAGGAAGAATCAATATTGTGAAAATGGCCATACTGCCTGAAGTTATAGATTCGACACTATCTCCATCAAGCTACCTATTACCCTCTTCACAGAACTGGAAAAGACCACCTTAAACTTCATGTGGAACCAAAAGAGAGCCCACATAGTTAAGACAATCCTAAGGAAAGACAACAAAGCTGAAGACATCACACTATACTTCAAACTATACTATAAGGCTAGAGTAATCAAAACAGCATGGTACCGGTACTAAAACAGAGATACAAACTAATCGGACAAAACAGAGGACTTGGGGCAATGCCACACATCTACAACCATCTGATCTTTGACAAATCTGACAAAAACAAGCAATGGGGAAATGATTCCCTGTTTAATAAATGATGTTAGGAAAACTGGCTAGCCATGTGCAGAAAGCTGAAACTGGATGGCCTCCTGACACCTTACACTAAAATTAACTCCAGATGGATTAAAGACTTAAACATAAGACCTAACACCATAAAAACCCTAGAAGAAAACCTAGGCAAAACTGTTCAGGACATAAACATAGGGAAGGACTTAATCACTAAAATATCAAAAGCATTGGCAACAAAAGCCAAAATAGACAAATGGGATCTAATTAAACTCCAGAGCTTCTGTACAGCAAATTAAACAATGATGAGAATGATCCAGCAACCAAGAGAATGGGAAAACAATTTTGCAATCTACCCATCTGACAAAGGGCTAATATCCAGAATCTACAAAGAAGTAAAACAGATTTATAAGAAAAAAACAAACCACCCCATTCAAAAGTGGGAGACAGATATGAAATGACACTTTTCAAAAGGCAACATATATGAGGCCAATAAACATGAAAAAAATGCTCATCATCACTGGTCATTAGAGAAATGCAAATCAAAACCATATTGAGATACCATCTCACGCCAGTTAAAATGGTGATCATTAAAAAATCTGGAAACAACAGATGCTGGAGAGGATGTGGAGAAAAGGAACACTTTTACACTGTTGGTGGGAGTGTAAGTTAGTTCAACCATTGTGAAAAACAGTGTGGCGATTCCTCAATGACCTAGAAATAGAAATTCCATTAGACCCAACAATCCCATTACTGGGTATATATCCAAAGGATTATAAATTGTTCTATTATAAAGAGACGTGCACATGTATGTTCATGTGGCACTGTTTACAATATCAAAGAGCTGGAACCGGACAAGGAAAATGTGGCACATATACATCATGGAATACTATGCAGCCATAAAAAAGGATGAATTCATGTCCTTTGCAGGGATATGGATGAAACTTGAAACCATTATTCTCAGCAAACTAACACATGAACAGAAAATCAAACACCTCATGTTCTCACTCATAAGTGGATGTTGAACAATGAGAACACATGGACACAGGGAGGGGAACATCACACACTGTGGTCTGTTGGGGGTAATAGAGGAGGAACAACCTCTGGTGTGGAGGTTGGGGAGGGATAACATGGGGAGAAATGCCAGATATAGGTGATGGGGGTTGGAGGCAGCAAACCACATTGTCATGTATGTACCTATGCGACAGTCCTGCATGATCTGCACATGTATCCCAGAACCTAAAGTGCAATAAAATATGTATTTTTAAAAAGTAAGTACACAGAAAAATTCAGAACATTGTAATACTTTAATTGTGTGTAATCCACATATATCTCTAGTCTGAACACTAAAAGACAAATCTATCAAAACTAGTAACATTTACAGAAGCCTCTTAAGTGATAGGCAGTATACAAAGTGTAAATTGAAGCAAGAAGAAGTCAAAATGTTAGGAGATAGAGTCATAGGGTAGAGCATTTTTGTTCTTTCCTTTTTTGTTTCTTTTTGTTTTCTTAATGCTCAAAATTATCTGTTTACAATAAGTGTTTATATCTTTAAGATTTTTTTTTTGTAAGCCTTGTGGTAATCATGAAGCAAAACCCTATCATAGATACACCAAAGATAAAAAGTGACACATTTGAAAATATTATCAGAGAAAATTATGTAACCACAAAGGAAGACAGTAAGGTGGAAAAAAGGAAAAGAGAAGTTACATGCCAACCAAAAAACAAGTAACAGTATGATAGAAGTATCTCCTTAGCTCTCAATAAAACACTGAAAGTAAATAGACCGAATTCTCAAATTAAATGACATAAAGTGGTCAAACAACAACAACAACAATTTAACTATATGCTACCTGCAAGAAATTCAGTTTGCCTATAAAGACACATCTAAACTTAGAGTAAAGGGATGGAAAAGGATATTCTATGCAAATGGCCACAATAAATAAATATATATATATATATATATATATGTGTGTGTGTGTGTATGTGTGTGTGTATTCATATGTGTGTATATATACAATCACAACAGAAGGTGAAGGGGAAGCAAGGCACATCTTACATGGTGACAGGAGAGAGAGAGAGTGCAGGGGAAACTGCTATGTTAAAATCCATCAAATCTCATGAGAACGCACTCAATATATATACACACATATATACACACACACATATATATGTATATATATACACACACATATATACACACACATATATGTGTGTGTGTATATATAAGTGTGTGTGTGTGTGTGTGTGTGTGTGTGTGTGTGTGTGTATGTAATAGGTCTAAAACCTCTAGTTAATGGGCACAAAAATATATAGAAGTAATAAAATTACTTAGTAATAATGTAGTAAGGCAACTATAATGTAGTAAGGCAACTATAGTTAACAATCATTTTTTGTGATTGTTTCAAAATAGCTGGATAAGAGAAATTGAAATGTTTCCAATATAAAGAAGAGGGAATATTTGAGTTAATGAATGTTCCAATTGCACTGGTCTTTATCATTGCCCATTGTATGCATGTATGAAAATATCACATATACCTCAAAAACAGGTACCTGTATATAAAAAATAAAATAGGAATATTTGCACAATCTGATTTTAATATATAAATCTACAGTAAATAAGTAATATAATATTTGGTTAAAAGTAGATCAAAGGAACAAAATAGAGTCAAGAAATGGACCAACTTATATATTACCATATGATATGGTTTGTTTCTATATCCCCACCCAAATCTCATCTCAAATTGTAATCCCCAAGTGTTGAGGGAGGGACCTGGTGGGAGGTGATTGGATTATGGTGGTCATTTCTCTCACGCTGTTCTTGTGATATTGAGTGCATTCTCATGAGATTTGATGGTTTTCAACGTGGCAGTTTCCCCTGCACTCCCTCTCTCTCTCCTGTCACCATGTAAGATGTGCCTTGCTTTTCCTTCACCTTCTGTCGTGATTGTAAGTTTTCTGAGGCCTCCCCAACCATGCAGAACTATGAGTCAATTAAACCTCCTTATTTATAAATTACCCAGTCTCAGGCAGTATCTTTACAGCAGTGTTAAAACAAACTAATATAGAGAATTGGTATCAGGAATGGTGTCCTACTATAACGATAATCTGAAAATGTGGAAGCAACTTTGGAATTGGGTAACAGGTAGAGGTTGGAACAGTTTGAAGGGCACAGAAGAAGACAGAAAGATGTGTGAAAATTTGGAACATCATAGAGACTTGTTGAATGATAGTGTCAAAAATGCTGATAGTAATATGGACAATGAAGTCCAGGCTGAGGTGGTCTCAGTTGGAGATTAGAATCTTATTGGAAACCAAAGCAAAGGTCACTGTTTCTATGCTTTAGCAAAAAGACTGGTGGCATTTTGCCCCTGCCCTAGAGATCTGTGGAACTTTGTACTTAAGAGAGATGATTTAGGGTATTTGGCAGAAAAAAATTCTATGTAGCAAAACATTCAAGAGGTAACCCAACTTTTTCTGAAAGTGTACAGTTATATGTGGTCACTAAGAGATGGTTTGAAATTTGGAACCTATATTTAAAGGGATAGCAGAGCATAAAAGTTTGGAAAATTTCAAGCCCGACAATGAGATATTATAGTAAAAAAAATTCTCTGTAAAAATTCAGGCAGGCTACAGAAAATTGCCTTAGTAACAAGGAGACAAATGTTAATAGCCAAATTAATGGGGAAATGTCCCCAGGGGATGTCAGAGATCTTTCTTGCATCCCCTCCTATTATAGGCCCAGAAGCCTAAGAGGGAAAAATGGTTTCATGGCCCAGTCCCAGGGCCCTGCTGCTCTGTATGCAGCCTCAGGGCTTTGTGCCCTGCATCCCAGCCATTCTAGCTCCAACTGGGGCCAAAAGAGGCCAAGGTTCAGCTTAGACCATTGATTCAGAGGATGCAAGCCCCAAGCCTTGGCAGCTTCTATGTGGTGGTGTACCTGTGGATGTACAGAAGACATAAGTTGAGCTTTAGCAAGTCCTCCTAGATTTCAGAGGACGTATGGAAATGACTGGATGTCCAGGCAGAAGTCTGCTGCAGGGCAAGAGTCCTCATGGAGAATCTCTACTAGGGCAATGCAGAGGGGAAATGTGGAGTTGGCGCTCCCACACAGAGTCCTCACTTGAGCACTGCCTAGTGGGACTGTGAAAAGAGGGCCACCATCCTCCAGACCCAAGAATTGTACATCCACTGACAGCTTGCAGCATGTACCTGGAATATTCTTAAGCTCTCAGTGCCAGTTCATAAAAGCAGCTTTGGGGCCTGCACCCTGCAGAGCAAAAGAATTCGAGCTACCCAAGACCATGGGAGCCTACCCCTTGCATCAGTGTGCTCTGAATGTGAGACATGGAGTCAAAGGAAATTTTGGAGCTTTAAAATTTAATGACTGCCCAGCTGGGTTTTGGGTTTGTATGGAGCTTGTGGCCCCTTCATTTTGGTAAATTTCTTTCATTTCAATGTGAAGATCTACCCAATGTTTTTATCCAATTTTTTTTTTACCCCAATTGGATCTTGGGAAGTAATTAACTTGATTTTGATTTTCAGGCTCATAGGTGGAAGAATTTTCCTTGCCTCGGATGAGAGCTTGGACTTTTTAGTTAATGCTGGAATGTGTTAAGACTTTTTGAGACTGTTGGTCCCTCCAAATTTTCTAAACTTTTATTCTCTGCTTCCCCTTTAAGCATAGGTTCAAATTTCCAGGCAGGCAGTGATCATGGCTGAGAACTGGCCCCAGAACATGAGCCTCCTTGATGAGAAAGCAATCAGACTCACAGTTCTTTGGGCTCTCTGGGATCTTCCAGTGACAATCCAGTTCCTTCAGAGGGTCTGTGGATTATCTCAGCTTTATCGGTATGTTCGTACAGTAGTTCTTCGAGCAAAAGTTCACGATGTGTCTCTACATGCTGCTCTCTCTGTCCAGATGGAAGATGCTCCTAACTAGTCCTACTTCCTATCCACCATCTTATTTTGCCATGGAACCTTGAATCATAATTTATCTCCTACACCACACATAAAATTAACTTAAAATGGACAATAAACTTAAATTTATGAACTGGAAGGCAGGCAGAAGTTTCTTAAATCAAATGCATAAAGCACTTAAGTAAGTTGATCTCTTAAAGTAGATGGTAGAATAGTAGTAAGTAGAAGCTGGGAAGGGTAACAGGGAAAGGGGATAAAAAGAGATTGGTTAACAGATACAAAATTGCAGCTAGTTATTAGGAATAATTTCCAGTGTTCTATAGCTAAAAATAATTTATTGTAGATTTTCAAAAAGCTTAAAAAGCTATGAGAGATTCTGAATGTCCAGACACAAATAAATCATTAATGTTTAAGTTGATGGATATGTTAATTACTCTCATTTGGTCACTATGTGTTGTATCAACATTTTACACGCTGTCCCATAAATATGCATATTGGTTATGCATAAATTAAAAATAATTTTAAAAAGAAACAAATTCTGGAGTAGTAATCTTCAATGAAAGGGCAGGGGCAGGGTTGAACTGATAACCAATAAAGGAAATGAGGGAGGACTGTTCATCTATTTTGAGTCTCAGTGATGGAGCTTAACATCAATATATCTGCTTATAAACTTTCACTGAGCTGTATGCTTATGATTCATGTACTTTAAAATATATGTTATCAAAAAATATTTACTTTACCTATAAAAACTCAATTATGTAATTCCTATTAATCTAAAATAGTAGTATTTGGAGCACTTCATAAAATATGATCAGATTTTAGTTATCCACATGAGCATTGTGCAGTTTTTCAGTCATCTTAGAAAAAATAATAATTCCAGATGGATTTCTCTGCAAGCCATTTTTCTTCGCCTCTGAATTGTTTTGATGTTTGCATTTGAATTACATGATTAACAAAAACAGAAAATAATTTGGAAGGCATAGACTGCATTTTCTGTAAACACATAATTAATACATGCCAACACAAGCATAAACGGACTTCAAAGTATTACCTTCCGAGATTTTCCGTGTTTCCCTTCTAGGTTTAGCAAACGAAATCAAAAGTAGACCATCACCTAGCTTATCATGCCTTTGAGAAATTTCTGAAGGCTTGAATGGAGAGGAATTGAATATACATTTGATTTACTTCTCTAGGGGTTCAAACTCATATGCCTGTAGGGACCAACTGGAAAAAGAAATGAGGTAATTGGACTGGGGAAAATGGCAGAAAATCACTAAATATAAAATAAATGGAACCAGTGTAAGCATGATGATGAATGACATCTGCCAGGAATTCATGGGAGCCATGGTCAAATAAAAAGCACATATCGTGTCCAAAGTTATGGCTACTGAGTTCCATCCATGCATATAGGCATAATGTGTTCAGCTGCTTTTGTTTGTGAAGAGAATTTGGAACTCAGAATTTGGTATTTAAACTTCTTGATGTTTCATATTGATAATTAATTCAAAAGTTTGAAAAAATACTGGGTAATAAAGCCAAACTAAACAGATCCATGAGAAAGAGGTAGCCTATTTTCATCCTCTGCTCTACAGAGAAATGTTTCTAAATCCTAGCCCTTGAAGTATCTGTACTTATAAACATTAGTTGACTATTTTTATGTTGTGAATATGAATTGGACAATAATAAAGTTTTCTACTTTGCTTTGATTGCTAGAATCTGAAGTTTGAATTTATGGTTTTCCTTGAGAAAATGTTGAAACTTAACATAAATATGTGTGTTTCTCTCTCTCTCTGTGTGTATGTGAATGTGTATTCAGTTTGTTAAAATTAACTCTGGTTTTATAGAATAACTGTGCTTATTTTGCCTTTATTCTAATTTTCACATACTTGACTTTATTTGGTGGCATTTTATGCCATTACCTATTATGAAGCTGCTTCAAATACTTTTGGAATAAGGGTTGGTTATATGAATCGATCAAATAACTCAACACATTATGATATGAGACAAAGCCTTCTTAAGGACACAACAGCTATTCTAGGCTAATATTACATGAGAGTAATAAATGTAGTAAAGGTTGATACAGTAAGAAAATCTAAAATATGGCTAGAAAAAGAAAAGTCACTAAATCTACTTATACATACTTCAAGAAAAACTGTGCTCAGAGAAGTCAATATTAAACTTTACAGAGGTGGCTGTCTCAAGTACAGTATTCCCATGAAAATGCCCACATAAACTATAGGAGACTAATAATAAAATATTCAAATCAAATATTCATGTTACATTGCATCAATACAATCTCATAACCAACATCCCCAAAAGTATACATTATAGTATAAATAGTGGCCCCAGGGGAAAGATGTCACTGGACAGAGTACCTACTCAAGTCCAATTATATGTCCACATTTTGTTACCAATAGTGTTGTGAAACTGAACCCCTCCAATTCTGAGGTAATGAGAAGCTCATGCTTCTGGCCCTTCAAGGCTCAGAGCTAGACTTCTGTAAATTTGCCAAAGCAGTGTCTCTTTGAAAGACAAGCAGCTAGCTCTCTTGTCTTTTGAAAGTTTTATTTTGAGTGTTTACCACAAGCATATGTATAAGTTTATTAAAGGAAATCAACAAGAAAACTACCA
The DNA here is from genome assembly GCF_048565385.1 of Saimiri boliviensis. Taxonomy (NCBI): domain Eukaryota; kingdom Metazoa; phylum Chordata; class Mammalia; order Primates; family Cebidae; genus Saimiri; species Saimiri boliviensis. The sequence goes on from NC_133453.1 coordinate 118,873,709, forward strand.
TTTAATAGATGCATGATGAATGACAAGATAGAGACATAAAATTTTCTTTAATATTTTCAAGATCAGTGAGATACACACACATAGACACATACACGCATGTGCACCCATGCACAAACACACACACACACACGAAGTAACTAAAGAAAAAAATAAATTGCCTAAGATCACTCAATTTGCATGAGGTAAAGACTGAATTTCAACCCAGGTCTGCCTCAGTTTATAACCTTTACAGTTTTCCAGAACACTCTCCATTTTGTGACTTAAATAAGAGAAAAAAGTGATTTGCAGAATAGAACCATTTAGGGCTCAGGAAACCTCAGTCATGTTGAATAGTTCTTTAATTAAATAGTAAGATATTTTGTGCAAGACAATTTCTATGGCTAGTGGCTTTAAAATCCAGCCCAGTGATTCTTGCTATAAAAAGCTTCTAAATAATTTTGTAAAAATGCATTAGAAGAATGTTTATAGACTAGTAACTTGAGCAGAATCGTATAGACAATTTTACAAGCAGCTAGGCATCCTAAATATTTATCTTTCTTATTTTACTCCCTGAAAGTTATTCTCCTTGCAGCTACTCTGGGAAATGCTGACATAGAGTAAATTTGACATTTTCAAGGACTATACGGGTGATTTGCAGACAGATCTGTATAACCTGTTTACTGGGTTTCCAAAGCCTTTGGATATTTTATGACAAAACTTCTTACCTTCTATTTATAGAAATATTCTTTGTAAAGGGAATCCATTTATTATAACCTGATTTCTGGTAGGAATAAATTGTCTTACATCATTTTGCCTCCTATTCCTTTTAATAAATGACAGAGGAAACAAGAGCAACAATCTGATTCTCCCTGAATTTTCTTTTTCATGGCTGTCTCATCATACTTTTTATGTCACATTATTTTATTGAATGGTATACTTATTATACTGTATAAATTTATAATAAGATTTACCAATAGGAGCTAGATTCTAAATTCAATTTTTTAGGTAAAACTGATAGTCAAAGTCATTCTTTAAAATTACTGAAATCATGATATAATTTCTAGGACCTTGACCTAGTATGAGTAACAAAATTAAATAATTATCTAATTATCTTAATAGATGCAGAAAAAATAATTTGTCAAAATTCAACATCCTTTTATGATTATGTAAAGAACTTTAAACAAATTAGGTGTAGAAGAAATGTACCTCAGCACAATAAAGGCCAGATAAGGAAATCCTCTAGCTAACATACTCAATGGTGAAAACTTGCAAGCTTTTTCTCTATAATGAGGAATAAGAAAAGGATGCTCACTTTCATCAATTTTGTTCAGCATAACACTGGAAATCCTAGCCATAGAAACTAGACAAGAAAAAGAAATAAAAGGTATCCAAATAGAAAATGAACTGAAATTGTCACTGTTTGATGAGATGATCATGTGGAAAACCCCATAGACTTCACCAAAAAAGTGTTAGTATTGACAAATATAGTACATTTGCAGGATACAAAATCAACACACATAAATTAGTGGTGTTTCTTTACACAGCAAAAACCAATTGGAAAAATAAGTTAATGTCATTTATAATAGCATAAAATACTTAGGAGTACATTTAGCCAAGAAGGTGAAGTATCTATATACTGAAATGTATCAAACAATTATGAAAAATAGTAGACAAAATAAAGGAAAAATATGTTCATGGATTAGAAGAAAAATAATTATTGTTCAGATATCCATTCTACTCAAAGTGAACTACAAATTCCATGCAATTTCTTTCAAAATTTTAATGTCATTTTTCACAGAGATAGAAACAAAGCTCAAAATTTCTACGGAAACACAAAAGACCTCAAAGATCCAGAGCAATTTTGAGTAAAAACAAACAAACACATAAATAAATAAAACAAAGCTAGAAGTATCATGATCCCTGATTTTAAAATATAAAGTTATGGTCATCAAAACTATATGGTGCTTGTATAAAAATAGACACATTGGGGCCAGGCACGGTGGCTCACGCCTTTAATCCCAGCACTTTGGGAGGCCAAGGCGGGTGGATCATGAGGTCAAGAGATCGAGACCATCCTGATCAACATGGTGAAACCCCGTCTCTCCTAAAAATACAAAAAATCAGCTGGGCATGGTGGCACGTGCCTGTAATCCCAGCTACTCAGGAGGCTGAGGCAGGAGAATTGCCTGAACCCAGGAGGCGGAGGTTGCAGTGAACCGAGATCGCGCCATTGCACTCCAGCCTGGGTAACAAGAGCGAAACTCTGTCTCAAAAAAAAAAAAAAAAAAAAAAAAAAAAAAGACATATTGAACAATGGAACAGGACAAAAAGCACAGAAATAAACCTATGTATATATAATAAATTGATCTTTCACAAATATACCAGAAAAAAGCATATTCCTTTCAATAAATGGTGTCAAATAAACAGGATATCCACATGCTGATGGATGAAACTGTATCCTTTTCTTACACAATATTTAGAAATTCACAAAAAATGGATAAACAAGCTTACGATCTGAAATTGTAAAACATCTAGAAAAGAAAAAACCTAGCAGAAATACTCCACAACATTGGTCTGAGCAAAGATTTTTTGGATATGACCCTGAAAATACAGCCAACAAAACCAAAACTCAACAGATGGGATTAAATCTAACTAAAATGTTTCTGCACAGCAAAGAGAACAATGAACAGAGTAAAAGAAATCCTATGGAATGGGAGAAAATATTTTCAAACCATGAATCTAATATTAGACCAATATCCAAAACATAGGAGGAACTCAACTTGATATCAAGAAAACAACAACAAAAAACAAAAATGGGAAAAGGATCTAAATAGACATTTATCAGCATAATTCTTACAAATGGCTAACTGATATCATCATCACGAATTGTTAGGAAAATGCAAACTAACACCATAATGAAATATCATCTTACACCTGTTAGAATGACTATCATTTGAAAGATGAAAGATAATGTGTTGGCAAGGGTATGGAGAAAGGGAACCTTGTGCACTGTTAGTGGGGATGTAAATTAATACAGACATTATGGAAAACAGTATGAAGCCTCCCCAACAACCTAAAAATAGAAGTACCTTATGATTCAGCAATGCCATTTCTGGGTATATATCCAAAGAGAGTGAAATCCATATAGCAAAGAGATAACTGCACTCCCATGTTTATTACAGCATTATTAACTACAACTAACATATAGAAACAACTTAGGTGTTCATCATTAGATGAATGGATAAAAAATGTGGTATACACATACAATGAAATACGATTCAACCTTAACAAAGAATAAAATCTTGTCATTTGCAACAATATAGATGAACCCAGAGAACATTATGCCAAGTGAAATAAGGCACAGAAAGAAAAACTAACATATTCTCTCATGTGAAATCTAAAAACTCACAGAAGCAGGGAGTAGAATGGTGGTTTGCAGAGGCTTGGGGAGTGAATTAAACGGAAAAAGGCGATGTTGATAGAAAACTATACAATTTCAAATAGACAAGAAGAATAAGCTTTAATGATCTATTGCACAGCATGTTGACCATAATAAATAAAAATACATCATATGTTCCCAAATTACCAAGAGTGGATTTTAAATGTTTTCACCACAAAAAGTGATGAGTATATGAGTTGATAAATGTGTTAATTAGTTTAATTATTATGCAATGTAAAACATGTAACAAATACCACATTGTACCCCACAAATATGCAATATATCTGATAATTTATCAATTAAAGTAAAATTTAAAAAGATCTAAATAAGAATTTATGGAAAAATAAAGAGACCTTTAAAAGTCATATATGACTAAATTTACAGTAATCAAGACTAGAATCTAACTTTCGATTTATTTCCTCTGCTGTCCCTTTTTTCCTCTTCTCTCTTGATCTCTCATGCTAGGAGTACAAAAATCCCACAAGATAACATGAATGCAATGTAGAGACTCCACTCTAATATGTATTTGCTGATAAATATACTATAAGGTTCTACTCCTGCCTTTTTCAAGCTTTTAGTCTATTTTCCTAGTTGTGTAGAAAAAAATAGTTTCCCTATCTTAATAGTATTGTAAGACAGATATGGTGAAGTAACATGGATTGTGCAGATAATATGCTTTGGGGGAAAAATCATTTTTGAGATTTGTGATTGAGGTTAATAAACTCAATGTTCAAGAACATATGGAAAATGTCTTAGAAGATTAATCTGAGAAAGCTACAAGCAGATTTAAAAGTAGGTAGGATTTGGACAGGTGAATTTGTAAAGTGGCTCACAGTTGCCTACAACTCCACATGATCAAGAGTTTCTAACCTGGTTCTCTGGCATATTGATTTGTTATTTAATTTCTTTAGCTTTGTTGAAGTGTAATAAATTCCATGGATTTAAAATATACATTTTAATGATTATTGACACACATAAATGCTCATAAATCCATCAGTGCCATAAAGATAAACATAATAAACACACACACATATATTTACCATATGTATATATATTTACCCCAAAAGTTTTCTCATGTACTTCTGCAGTTTCCTCCTGGAATACTTTGCATTCACTCTATTCTCCATCTCCAAGTAACACTAATCTGAAATGTTTTTGCTATAGATTTTTAAAAATTATTTAGTGATTTACATAAATGGAATCATATAGCATGTACTTTTTTGGCAGGGGTCTGTCTTCTGCCATGTGACTCAATTATTTTGAGATTCTTCCATGTATTCTGTGTATCTTAGTTAATTTATTTTTATTTCTGAATAGTATTCCTTAGAACCATGGATATACCAACATATGTTTATCCTTTTGCCTGTTGATGAACATTTGGGTTGTTTACAGTTTTTAACTATTAAAATTAAAGCTGGTATAAATGCTATGTATCAGTCTTTGTGTAGGAATATATTTTCATTTCTCTTCAGTAAATACTTAGAAATGAAATGGCTGGTTTTAGGGTGAGTATATATTTAATTTTTAAAGAAATACCCTATTTTTTTAAAAAAAAATTTCTGGGATACATGTGCAGATGTGCAGGTTTGTTACAGAGGTATACCTGTGCTATGGTGGTTTACTGCACCTATCAACTCATTATCTAGCTTTTAAGCTCTGCATGTGTTAGGTATTTTTCCTAAATGTTCCCCCTCTCCTTTCATCCCGCTTCCTGACAGGCCCTGGTGTGTGTTGTTCCTCTCCTTGTGCCTGTGTGTTCTCATTGTTCAACTCCCACTTATGAGTGAGGGCATGTGGTGTTTGATTTTCTGTTCCAGTGTTAGTTTGCTGAGGATGATGGTTTCCAGTTTCATCCATTTCCCTGCCACAGACGTAAATTCATTCTTTTTTATGGCTGCATAGTATTCTATGTTGTATATGTGCCACATTTTCTTTATGCAGTCTATCACTGATGGGCATTTGGGTTGGTTCCAAGTCTTTGCTATTGTAAATAGTGCTAAAATAAACATATGTGTGCATGTGTCGTTATAGTGGAATGATTTATAATCCTTTGGGTAAATACCCAGTAATGGGATTGCTGGGTCAAATGGTATTTCTAGTTCTAGATCCTTGAGGAATTGCCACACTGTCTTCCACAATGGTTGAGCTAATTTACACTCCCACCAACAGAATGAAAGCATTCCTGTTTCTCCATATCCTCTCCAGCATCTGTTGTTTCCTGACTTTTTAATGATCACCATTCTGACTGGCATGAGATGGTATCTCATTGTGGTTTTGATTTCCATTTCTCTAATGACCAGTGATTATGAGCTTTTAAAAATAGGTTTGTTGGCCACAAAAGTATCTTCTTTTGAGAAGTGTCTGTTCATATACTTTGACTACTTTTCGATGGCGTTGTTTGTGGGTTTTTTTTCTTTAATATTGGTTTAAGTTCCTTGTAGAGTCCGTATATTAGACCTTGTGAGATGTATAGATTGCCCAATTTTTTTCCCATTCTATAGGTTGCCCGTTAACTCTGATAATACTTTTTTTTTTCTGTGCCAAAGCTCTTTAGTTTAATTAGATCTCATTTGTCAATTTTGGCTTTTGTTGCAATTGCTTTTGGTGTTTTAGTTATGAAGTCTTTGCCCATGGTATTGCGTGGGTTTTCTTCTAGGGTTTTATGGTTTTGGGTTGATATTTGAGTCTTTAATCCATCTTCAGTTGATTTTTGTATAAGGTATAAGGAAGGGGTTCAGTTTCCGTTTTCTGCATTCAGCTAGCCAGTTTTCCCAGTATCATTTATGGAATGGGAGATCATTTCCCCATTGCTTGTTTTTGTCAGGTTTGTTGAGGATTAGGTGGTGTAGATGTGTGGTGTTATTTCTGAGGTCTCTGTTCTTTTCCATTGGTCTGGACATCTGTTTTCGTACCAGTACCATGCTGTTTGGTTATTGTAACCTTGTAGTGTGATGCCTGTAGCTTTTTACTTTTTGCTTAGAGTTGTCATGTCTATATAGGTGCTTTTTGGTTCCATGCATTCCTGTACACCAGTGATAGACAAGAAGAGAGCCAAATCATGAATGATCTCCCATTCACAATTGTTACAAAGAGAATAAAATACCCAGGAATTCAACTTACAAACTACATAAAGGACCTCTTCCAGGAGAACTACAAATGACTGTTCAAGGAAATGAGAGGACACAAACAAATGTAAAAACATTTCATGCTCATGAATAGGAAGAATCAATATCATGAAAATGACTATACTGACCAAAGTAATTTATAGATACAGTGTTATTCCCATCAAGCTACCATTGGCTTTCTTTGAAGAATTAGAAATGTCCTATTTCTAAAGAGGTTGTATGATTTTACATCTACCAGTACTGTTTAAAGTTTCAGTTTGCCTGTTTTAGCTAACATATGGTGTATTCATTTTATTTAATATTTTCTCTCTTTTGTGAGGATGTAGTGATATCACATTGTAGTTTTAATTTGGTCTTCATTTTTTAAGGTTTTATAAGTTAAAGGAGATAGAGAAAAGTGAAATCATTCTGGAAGGGAAGAAATTAAAAGGAGAGAAATAATATAAACATTCAAATATGTATAGGAATTAGTAAGTAGTAGATATACTACTTTAAATCATTCTGTTTAAAAAGAAGTGAGCATTGGGAAGGTAAAAAAATTTTAATGAAGAATTTTTATAGATAGATAGATAGATAGACTATTCACATGTTTTTATAACTGGTTGCCTAGAAAAATGGAGAAAGATCAGTAAGGTAGCAATTACAATATTCCAGACAGAAGATAATTAGAATAAGATTGGATTGATAATTACAGAAAGAAAACATTTTATTAATGAAGATTTCCACTGCTCAGTAACAATCATGATTATAAAGAAAAAACAAGGAAAAAGAAACCAAAATGACTTAGTAGATAAGAATTATACACTGTGTTAGAAGAAAAATATATTATATAATTTTAAAATGTTGAGTTAGGTTAATATTAGTACTTTGATTTATGGCCATCTGCTAGATTTTTTTTTTTTCTGAGCAGATGTTTCATCTTTAAGAGAAATAAAACTAATGTAATCATGTTAGCTAATAGCAAAATGTGGTTGCCCTTTGAACATAGTATACAAGACATATTAATTTATTTAGTGATAGGAGCTCCTCAGCTATGATGAAAACCCACTGTATGAACAGAATCCACCTGGGATGCTCCATGTCATGTGGCACAAAGTGGGACCAAGGGGGAAGGTCGTGACCATGACACTCATTCTACTTTTTGTATCATGAGTGATAAAGCCTTTCATCTCTGACCTAAAAGTCAGTGCTAGTATCTACAAAAATCTGGCATGATAGGTTTGTTGCTTGAAGATAAAGTAAAAGCTCAAGACCTTTCACAGATTTTGGAGGCAAAGAGGGGATGCAAAAGATACATAACTTTCTTGAAAAAGGGAATACAGGCCTCTATGGGCTAAGCTAGGCAATAGAACACTGCTCAGGGGCAGGTATAAATGCTCTTACCCCAGTAGGGGACAAACTAGGAAGAAGGGTCTCCCACTCTTCTACTTGCTAACATACGTTGACAGGTTGAGCAGGTAGAGGTGGAATTGAAACAAGCCATTCAAATGATGCTACAGGCGGGCAAATGAAGGGATGCTATCAAGACAATGGGGCAGGAAGTCCTTCAGTCTTAGTTAAAAAAAAAGTGCCTGGGTCAGGAAGCCTCCAGCTCAAAAAAAAAAAAAAAAAAAGGTCAACTAAGAGGATACTGTGGTTGTGGGTGAATCAAAACTAAGAAGTTTGAGCAACTTGTAGCTGCTGGAATGCTTGAAACAGAAAAGGTTTCTTCTGCTAATATCACTGATACTGTAACAGCCTAACTTGTTGTTTTGCTAAGGAGGGTAAAATCTCAGAACTTTCATTATCCTGATAATGATTAAATATAATATCATTTAAAAATATTGTGTATATTTGTCTCTGTGTGTCTGTGTGTACAGAGAGAGAAGTAAAGATATATAGAAAAAGATATAGATAAATAGATATCTACAGGGATGTTCTCTGAAACGTTAATTGTGATTATCTCTGATAGAAGGAATGTGGGTATGCCTTTTGGTTTGTTCCTTTGTACTGTTAATGTTGTTTGCATCTTTTACAATAAGTGTGTATCATTTTATTCCCAACAGTTATAAAACCAAAAAAAGATTTCCATTTAAAACCCAATATTAATCTGCAGTTGTTTAGGCAATACAGTGTGATGATAAACTTATTTTCACTGAGGTAGAATATTATGATGGGATATGCATCTTTCTGCCTGGGCTGAAGCTGAAATAATGCTTCATGGTTCATCTCTGTCACCTTCCATTTTGAGTGTTCCTGCACCCCATTTTCCTTGGAGGGCTTGCCTCTATGCACTATGAGCATTAACAATCTTATTCTTGGCATTTCAAAGAAATGGATTGTGAATTCTCAATGAATTTGTGCCTTCCAGTCTAACACTGCTTCCCCAGGGTGTAAGCACTGAGATTTTAACAGTTTTGTATGTCAAAGATTGGTAACTGTATATATCTGAAGTGTTTTGAAAGCCTGTGGCTTCTTTTCTCCCAGCACTGCAGAAAAAAAAAAAAGCTGAGCAAAAATTAAACAGAGGCAGGGTTTTCTCTTGGCTTGATATACGGGAAGAATCTGGGTAAAAACACTCATGCTTTGACAATGAAGTTGCTGGCAGTGGCATCTTAATTCTGGCAAGGGCAGAAGAGAATGTTGATAGCACAGACCCCAAGCCAATGTTCCAAGAGCACCTAATTAAACCTGAAGTCATCATTTACCACAGCTAAAATGTGAGAGCCTGTTATAACACCATGGCCAAGGCAGCATTCAGGACAACATGTCACATCAGCAGGGAAGAGAGTGCTGGGAGGAGTTTTTAAATTTGGGCCCCATCAGTGCTGCCAGAAGGCACCAAGATACAACTAGAAGCAAGGTATTATAGTTAATTCAGTGTGCCATCTTGACTGAGCTAAGGGATACCCAGTTAGCTAGTAAAACACTATTTCTGAATGTGTTATGTTATTTCCAGAGGAGATTAGTATTTAGTTAATATACTGAGTAAGAAAGATCCATCCTCTCCAACACAGGCAGGCATCGGCTAATCCATTCAGGGCCTGAATAGAACAAAAAGATGAGGGAAGGGGAATTCTTTCTGCTTGGCCTGGAACATCCATATTCTCTGCTTCTGGACATTGGAGTTCCTGGTTCTTGAGCCTTTGTGTTCAGGACTTATGTCAGGTCTTTGGACTCAGACAGAATTACTCCACTCCACCAGCTCTTCTGGTTCTCCAGCTTGTGGATGGCAAATCATGGAACTTCTCAGCCTCTGTAATCATGTGAGCCAATATCATAATAACTCTCTTACATGTCTATGTATCCTATTGGTTCTGTTTCTCTGGAGAACCTGACTAATACACAAGGCAAGTCTGCAGGGTACCTGTGTGGAGAATGAACCATTTCCAAACACCTAGGAAATTCTCTATAGAAATCTTTAGCAGGATAATAGCAGCATCAACACTTGGCAAGTGTATTAAAGCACAGCATTATGTGATCTACCTGTGAATTGCTGGTATCACCTGTATTCATAAAGCTAGCCACGAAGAATAGACAAGTGCTTTCAAAGACAATACTGTGAATATAAGAAATAGTATCACTAGCAACAAGATTGAAAAAAAAATGCATTGTTCTCAGGCTGGAAAGGTCATTGCAGGAAAAACAAGAATAATGAGTGGAAGGAATAGTTAAAACAAAAAGAATTTTGTAAATACTCTTGATTATACTGTATAAGTTATGTACAAATCTTTACCAGACTCCAAAGCACTTCAGTGAGAAATTATAAGACTCAGGGAAAATAGAAGTAGGACTTATTATGTTTCATTTTAGATTATTATAGGCAACTGAAAGTCCCAGTGCAATTGTCCTGACCTGGTGCAAGATTTGAGTAGAAGTTTGCAATGATAGCTTTGACTTTGCCACTCCTCCTGCCATAGGGAAATCATATGTTAATGAGATCAGCAGTGTGTAATACACATATAATAATGATTCCATTAGTTAATGGCCACAGGCTTTGCCAAGTGGAGGAAGAAAGATGATGCAGCCCTCCAAGGTTTCAGAGAAAGAAAAAAAGAATGACTAACAGTCTAAAATGAGGTTAGGTGTTTGGACTTTGCAGATTTTTGGTACCCATTCTTTGCTTTCATTAAGATGAGTGGCCATAGGGCACAAGGAGGTAAACATCTAAGCTCATATGCACTGTCAAAAGAAACACATGTGGCTTCCATTGGTTCATACACTTCTTCCTGACATGAAAATGATAAAAGTGCCACAGAGTGAAACAATAGTAGCAGTACACCAACACTATTTGAGGCATCAACACTTATTTTAAACTTTCAGCCAAATCTATACAAATATTTTGTAATCATTATTGTTGCCTTATCTGCTAACACTAGTCCTGTATCATAGTCTTTATATTTCACCATAACACGCATGCCCACATTCTTGATTTTATTTGGGTGTGAGAGACATGTATTCCAGAAAAATTAACCCGACTTTAAGGCTCAATATGTGAAGTCGCATCCCAGTTTTTCCACTTCAGCTTATACCACGTGAATTTGGACACTGATTGAATCTCCAGTTTTTACCTAAAAATAGGGACATAAAATGTATTTCAGGGGAAATCCTAAATTAGATAATGAAAAACAGATACTTGGCATTGTGTTTTATAAATATTGGGCATGTGTGATTGAATCATTCTAATCTGAACCAGCATTTTGCTGAAATGGCTCATAGCCTGGTTCTGCTTTGAAAAAGTTATAAAAGACAGGCTTTAGCCAAAGAGGATACTTTCCCTTGTTTACCTCCTGGGAGGGAGGCAGATAGGGTTACAGAGAGAAAAGCAAACACATCTGATTTCACCAGTTGCCTGCAGCCTATTATTTCCAACTTTCTCAGTTGTCTTCTAGGCCTTTTCTAGAAGGCTTACCCAGACATGATTAATTCCCTACCTATTACTGGCTTGCTTGGGTAAGAGAGTTTGGCCGTAAGATATGCCTGAGTTCAGAGAATAGCTTACCATTTCATATACCTGGGTTGGGTTCCATGGAATTCTTTTATTGTTTTTTTTTAGTAGAGTGTAATTCTTTATAATTAGACTTTTACTTCTGTGTAAAAGAAGCCACTTCTTTCACACTGTGTAAAAGATAACCACTTACGCCTCTTTCACTGTGCAGTTGCTTTAATTACACATAAATACTGAGAGCCTATAAAGGAGTACATTCCTGTAGGCACTGTGCCTATGCAAATTTCTTTATCTTGTAGATGGCTAGGCTGAGATATTCTAAAGGAATTTTATGAGAATTTCATAGATATTTAAGAGTAACGTAAAATGTATAAAGTGAAATAAGAGTATCTTTGTTTTGCCAATATGAAGCACAGTGCCTGGCCCAAAGTATATGCTAAATACATTGTACAATAAGTATTTATTAAATGAACAAAAGCTGATAAATTTCTTTTGCTCCATGAGCATTATTAAAGAATTCTTTTCTTACTAGATATGCCAGTCATGTTTGCTTTTTCTTTACCTAGTAATTAATCATCCAGGATTATTTTCCTTGCCTTTCCATGATCTATCCTTCCACATCTGTTTATGTGAAATAGTTACCAAAAAGCCTTTGTATATGTGAAAAAGACCCTGAGGGCTCGAATTTGTGTGGGCATTTGCTTAGCACTTCTGTGTGAACTAACTAGAAGTGGGAAGCAATCAAAAATGATTTAATGTAAATTGTTTTGGGAACTGATAGATCACTATCTATCATCCTGTTTATACTTATAGATGCGTAATACAAAGGAGAGTGACTTTCCCTTGCAGATTAATGAAGGTAGCAACAGAGGTTCTAATTTCCCAAGAGAAATACTTTTTACATAGTGGTAGCTTTGGGAGACAGGTCTGAACCTTATTAAACTTACTGTGTGTTATACATGGACAACCTAATTCAATTTTGATAAAAACAGGCAAATAGGCCATCAATGTAAATTAAATCCAAAGGCAAACAAGTGTTGCTTTGGTACTATATTACATGAGCATTTGTCTTATAAATGGAAAAGTGAATTAAACTGTTAATTTCACTAGCAATATTAGAAAAACAAGTCCCAAGCTGTAGGAGTCAAAAAGAGAAAAGTGTTTTTCTCCATGTGAATTATAATATTTTCTAACCTGCCTCCTTCTGAGGTTTATACTTCATCCATAGTCCCTCTCTTTTAAAACTAGATTTTTCATAATTTCCATTTTATAATCACTAAAATTTTTCTAATTTATCTTTGGACCTCCAGTGTAACCTTTTCTGAACTATTAATATTTTCCTCATTATCACCAGGGATGTGTAGAATATATCACTCCCGACCCCATACTCAGTATCTCTTAGAACTCTTTAAAACTTTCACAGTAAAACTGAGGCCATGCAAGACCACCAGGACTGAGCAACAACTTGATATCCTCTTACCCAGCTCTTGTCTCTGTCTACTCTGTCCCTCCCCATCAAACATCCTGAATTTCAGTCACATTTACCTACTTAAAAGTATTTGATGTATGCCAGTGTGTCTTTTTTGCACTTGTAAACCTTGTCTGACATTTTTTCCAATTCAGTTTTTCAAACAAGAGAATAATATTGCGTCTTTCAAGATTCAAACAGTCTACGTTGACTTGATCATGCACCCTTTCTCCATGAAGGGTTTTACTTGCTTTGTGGCCCTTTGCTTCCAGTATAAAGTAGACAGTTTCAGACCTTCTTCCACATCACTTTTCTGTCTTGCTTATCTTTATTTTGCCAGTATGAAACACAGTGCCTGGCCCAAAGTATGTGCTCAATACATTGTTCAATAAGTATTATTAAATGAATGAAATCTGATAAATGCAAGGGAAGTAATAGGTGTTCATTTTCACTTTATAAACTCACAATCAACTAAAGTCAGTATTATCACAAGCCCAATTCTTGTCAAGGAACAAATGGCCCTGCCATGGCATCCTAGGAACTTTGCCTATGTCCCAACATAGGCAAAGAGTGGAACCACAGCTTCTGTGAGTTCAAGCAGCATATTTTGTGATACTCCATGGACACGAGAGGATGGGTGGCCTGCGAGGAACTGCAAAGGGCATCTCCCACTTGCTCTTATCTTCCCTTGGGGAATATCATGAGATAGTTTTGGTTCTCTCTGCTTCATTCCTCTTAGAATAGAGCTGCAGAATTAGAATCACTTAGCCACTGTGTAGATTTGGCTCCACAATTAACGGGGGTATTCTACAATTCATGTGGCAGTAACCTTTTGTGTCAGAGAATCTTTTTTGATGTGTAGGACAAGGACCACAGGGAGTACTTTTTTTCTGTGTTTTCTTTCCCCATTGTTTAAATAATAAAATGTTGGCAACTGAAAGTGGTTCTTATCTTTATAGGTTAAATCTGTTGGGCTTTGGCCTTTTCTCTTCTTGAGAACTTGATAATACTCATTTCCATTCTCTTACTTAATCTTCTTTTTTTCCTCCTTTTCTCTGTTTTCTGTTTTTTTTCTTTCTTTCCTTTTTCTTGCTCTCATTTCTCTAGCTTTCTCTATTGCTCTGTCTCTGTTTTTCATCACACTGTAGCTTAGATTACAGTGCTGTTCAGATTATATATGCTTAGTATTCAGAAACCATGCTTCCTTAATTTGTTAAGGTTATTAAATGAAACCCTTACCACTTTGTGTGTATGTAAGAGGAATGTTAGTAAAACAAGCTCCAAGATGTAGAAGTGAAAAAGAGAAGAGTGTTTTCTCCATGCGAACTATGTGACAAGAAAAGATACTAGAGAATAATAATTTGTTGTTTAAAGGCAATGTTTTTATATTTATTTTCTTCTTTGACATAACCTTGACAAAATAACCTCCTTTTAGAAAATAAGCCATAAATATTACTTAAATGTTGTGACAGCCATGAGGTTGCCTCACTGTAAATAATTCACTGAACCTTTCAGCATTATAAAAAAAAAAAAAAAAAAAAAAAAAAAGTTTGCAGGGCATTGATCACATGAGACATAAGGAGTACAAAAGGTCCCCAAGGTACCAAATATTTTTAAATGACATTATTTTTTAAAATTTTTATTATTTGCTTTGGATGTCCTTTTTTAAATTATTATACTTTAAGTTCTATTGTAAGTGTGCAGAACATGCAGGTTTGTTACACAGGTATGCATGTGCCTTGGTGGTTTGTTGTATTCTTGCCCCCGTCATCTACATTAAGAATTTATTCTAATGTTGTCCCCTCCGAGTTCCCCCACCCCTGTTATCCCTCCCCTAACCCCCTCAAAACCCAACAGGCCCCAGTGTGTGATGTTCCCCTCCCTGTGTTCATATGTTCTTATTGTTCAACACCCACTTATGAGTGAGAACATGCAGTGTCTGATTTTCTGTTCTTGTATCAGTTTGCTGAGAATGATGGTTTCCAGATTCATCCATGTCCCTGCAAAGAATATGAACTCATCCTTTTTTAATGGCTGCATAGTATTCAATGGTGTATATGTGCAACATTTTCTTTATCCAGTCTATATTTGATGGATATTTGGATTGGTTCCAAGTCTTTGCTATTGTAAACAGTGCCACAATAAACATACATGTGCATGTGTCTTTATAATTGAATGTTTTACAATCCTTTGGGTATATACCCAGTAATGGGATTGCTCGGTCAAAGGGTATTTCTAGTTCTAAATCCTTAAGGAATTGCCACACTGTCTTCCACAATGGTTGAACTAATTTACACCTACACCGTTAGTGTAAAAGTGTTCCTATTTCTCCACATCCTCTCCAGTATCTGTTGTCTCTTGATTTTTTAATGATTGCCATTCTAACTGGCATGAGATTATATCTCATTGTGGTTGTCATTTGCATTTCTCAAATGACCAATGATGATGAGCTTTCTTTCCTGTTTGTTGTTTGCATAAATGTCTTCTTTTGAAAAGTGTCTGTTCATATCCTTCATCCACTTTTTGATGGGATTGTATTTTTCTTGTAGATTTGTTTAAGTTCTTTCTAGATTCTGGTTATTTGTCCTTTGTCAGATGGGTAGATTGCAAAAATGTTTTCCCATTCTGTTGGTTGCTTGTTCACTCTAATGATAGTTTCTTTTGCTCTGCAGAAACTCTTAAATTTAAATAGATCCCATTTGTCTATTTTTGCTTTTGTGCTATTTCTTTCGGTGTTTTAATCATGAAGACCTTGCCCATGCCTATGTCCTGAATGGTATTGCCTAGGTTTTCTTCTAGAGTTTTTATGGTGTTAGGTCTCATGTTTAACTCTTTAATCCATTTAGAGTTGATTTTTGTATAAAATGTAATGAAGGGATCCAGTTTCAGCTTTCTGCATATGGCTAGCTAGTTTTTCTAACACCATTTATTAAACAGGGCATCCTTTCCCCATTGCTTGTTTTTGTCAGGTTTATCAAAAATCAGATGGTTGTAGATGTGTGGTGTTGTTTCTGAGGCCTCTGCTCTGTTCCATTGATCTAGATATCTGTTTTAGTACCAGTACCATGCTGTTTTGATTACTGCAGACTTGTAGTATAGTTCTAAGTCAAGTAGCATGATGCTTCCAGCTTTGTTTTTTTGTTTTGTTTTGTTTTTGTTTTTTGCTTCAAATTGTCTTGGCTATGCAGGTTCTCTTTTGGTTTCATATGAAGTTTAAGGTGTTTTTTTCCATTTCTGTGGGGAAAGTCAGTGGTAGGTTGATGGGGATAGCATTGAATCTATAAATTACTTTTGTCAGAATAACCATTTTTATGATATTGATTCTTCCTAACTATGAGCATGGAATGTTTTTCCATCTGTTTGTGTCCTCTCTTATTTCCTTGAGCCGTGGTTTGTAGTTTGTCTTGAAGAGGTCCTTCACATCCCTTGTTAGAGAACACTGCAAAGATATTCCTTGAGAAGAGCAACACCAAGACACATAATTTTCAGATTCATCAGGTTGAAATGAAGGAAGAGATGGTAAGGGCAGCCAGAGAGAAAGGTAGGGTACCAACAAAGGGAAGCTCATCAGACTCACAGCAGATCTCTCAGCAGAAACTTTACAAGACAGAATAGAGTGGGGGCCAAAATTCAGCACCCTTATAAAAAAGGCCTTTCAACCCAGAATTTCATATCCAGCCAAACTAAGCTTCATAAGTGAAGGAGAAGTAAAATCCTTTACAAACAAGCAACTGCTGAGAGAGTTCATCACCACCAGGCCTGCCTTACAAGAGCTTCTGAAGTAAGTGCTAAACATGGAAAGGAACAACCAGTATCAGCTACTGCAAAAACATACCAAATTGTGAAGACCATCAACACCATGAAGAAACTGTATCAACTAATGAGTAAAACAACCAGCTAGCATCTAAATGGCAGGATCAAATCATACATAACAATATTAACCTTAAATGTAAATGGGCTAAATGTCCCAATGAAAAGACACAGACTGGCAAATTGGATAAAGAGTCAAGACCCATTGGTGTGCTGTTTTTAGTAGACCCAGCTCATGTGCAAAGACACCAATGGGCTCAAAATAAAGAGATGGAAGAAGATTCACCAAGCAAATGGAGAGAGAGGAAAAAAAAAAAAAGCAGGGGTTTCAATCCTGGTCTCTGATAAAACATACTTTAAATTAACAAAGATCAGAAGAGACAAAGAAGGGCATTACATAATGGTAAAGGGATCGATGCACCAAAAGAGAGGTAACTATCCTAAATATGTATACAGCGAATACAGGAGCACCCAAGTACTTAAAGCAAGTTCTTAATGACCTACAAAGAGACTTAGGTTCCCACACAATAATAGTGGGAGACTTTAATACTCCAATGTCAATATTAGACAGATCAGTGAGACAGAAAATTAACAAGAATATCCAGGACTTGAACTCAGATCTGGACCAAGAGTACCTAATAGACATATACAGAACTCTCCACCCCAAATTCACAGAATATAACATTCTTCTCAGCACCACATCACATCTACTCTGAATTGACCACATAATTGGAAGTAACTCACTCCTCAGCAAATGCAAAAGAACAGAAATCAAAACAAACAGTCTCTCAGACCACAGTGCAATCAAATTAGAACTGAGGATTAAGAAACTCACTCAAAACCACACAACTACTGAACAACTTGCTCCTGAATGACTACTGGATAAATAATGAAATGAAGGCAGAAATAGAGATGTTTTTAGAAACCAATGAGAGTGAAGACCAAACATACCAGAATCTCTGGGACACATTTAAAGCAATGTCTACAGGGAAATTTATAAGAATAAATGCCCACATGAGAAGTGAGGGAAGATCTAAAATCAACACCCTAACATCATGAATGAAAGAAGTAGAGGAGTAAGGTCAAACAAACTCAAAACCTAGCAGAAGACAAAAAATAAATAAGTTCAGAGCAGAATTGAAGGAGATAGAGATACAAAAAAACCCTTCAAAAAATCAATAGTCCAGGAGCTGGATTTTTGAAAAGATCAATGAAGTAGATAGACCACTAGCCAGACTAATAAAAAAGACAGAAGAATTGAATAGATGCAATAAAAAATGATAAAGGGGATATCACCTTTGATTCCACAGAAATACAAACTACCATCAGAGATTACCACAAACACCTCTATGCAAATAAAACAGTCGGTCTAGAAGAAATAGATAAATTCAGGAAGAAGCTGAATCTCTGCATAAACCAATAAAAAGGTCTGAAGTTGAGGAAGCAGTTAATAGCCTGCCAACCAAAAAAAGTCCAGGTCCAGATGGGATACCAAAACCTGGCAGACACAACCAAAAAGGAAAATTTCAGTCCAATATCCATGATCAACATGGAAGCAAATATCCTCAACAAAATACTGGCAAACTGAATCCAACAGCACGTCAAAAAGTTTGTCCACCATGATCAAGTCAGCTTCATCCCTGGGATGCAAGGCTGATTTAGCCTGTGCTAATCTAGAAACTTAATCCATCACAGAAACAGAACCAAAGAAAAAAACCACATGATTATCTCAATAGATACATAGAAGCCTTTTGACAAAATTCAATAGCTCTTTATGCTAAAAACTCTCAATAAACTAGGTATTGTTGGAAAGTATCTCAAAATATAAAAACTGTTATGACAGACTCATAGCAAATATCATACTGAATGGGCAAAAACTGGAAGCATTCGATTTGAAAACTGGCACTAGACAAGGATGCTTTCTCTCACCACTCCTATTCAACATAGTATTGGAAGTTCTGGCCACGGCAGTCTGGCAAGAAAAAGAAATAAAGCGTATTCAGTTAGGAAAAGAGGAAGTCAAATTGTCTCTATTTGTAGATGACATGATTGATTGTATATTTAGAAGACCCCATGATCTCAGCCCAAAATCTTCTTAAACTGATAAGCAACTTCAGCAAAGTCTCAGGATGCAAAATCAATGTGTACATATCACAAGCATTCCTATACACCAATAACAGACTGAAACAGAGAGCCATATCATGAGTGAACTCCATTCACAATTTTTACGAAGAGAATAAAATGCCTAGGAATACAGCTAACATTCTTTAATAGTTGTTTTATTTTTCTTGTTCATTAAATACTGAAACCTAAGCAAAATCAAGAATTGTTACTTTGAAGTCAATTCCTTCTCCAGGCATCAGAAATAGTTCATAATCACTCAGCTACAGTTTTTCCTTTCGTAAAATGAGGCTAATAATACCAAATTCATTGTTTTCTGAAGGGAAGTAATTACATCACGACTACAACCAGAAATTAAGCCATCTTAATTTTAAGTAATGGCATTATTTTCAGTATCCCTCTAATCAGTAATGTAAAGGAACAGTAAGTCCCACTGAGAATTCAAATGTCCTCGCTGTTTTGTCTCATGTGAATGCCCAAAAGGCTATGAAGGCCTACTTTGCGGATGACCACAGGCATTCTATTCTGGAAGGTATCTGTGGCATAACAATTCAGGCTTTGTGAGAGCTGAAATAACCTGAACAAGTATTTGACAGCTGCCCCAGAAAGACTAGAATAATGAAAATAGCTTCAAAAGGTCTTTATTCAAAAGAAGTAATTCAACCTTGATATTGAGGTACAGTAAAGGAATTTTGTCCTTCCTTTCCCTCAGAAAGGTCCTTAAATTCTTGTTTGTTTTGCTCTGCTATCATTTTTATAAAAAATAAATATCGCAAAGAAGATAGGTAACAATAGTCATTCCTAAAGCAAATATCACCATTCTAAACATTCATCTTCATAAATAGTTTGCATAACGGAAACTATCTCTCCAGTAGTTGGTCCTCTTATAATTAATTTGATCTCTCATCAGCAGTTTGCCAACTGAGATCATTTGAGTTGTTTCCACTGGTGGTTCCTGTTGAGTAAACTCATGGATTATAGAAATATATATGCAAATGCCTATCACCTTACATACTTCTGTGTTGTATACTATTTTTATATAAGTGCTTCTTCCAATTGCATTACTAACTGAGAGCACTGACTCCACCCTACAAATTCTTGTCTTATATGTGGATCACACACTGCTGAATAAATGCCACTGACTTTGAGTCCTTTGTGATTTTCATACCAGTGTCGTTAGTCTGTTCATGCCCAATTATAGCAAAGATATGCCATGCACGGTAAGATATGATCAAGTAAATTATGGACCTATTAAAGAACAATGTGCATGATGATTATTTCAGGCTTTCAGACAATACCATTGGGGAAGGGGTAATTAGGATTTGGAAAAGCAAGTCAACAAGTGCAATTCACTTCATACAAACCAGACACACACTTATTCTATCCATGCAAAGGCCCACTTGTAATATTTATTATTGTCATATGTGAAATTTGTATCTTAATCTCAGTTTATTCCACAATAAACTATGCCAACAGCCAGCAAACCTCAGCAGCAGTATATTTTCAATTGGTGATATGTCTTGTGACAAGGGGTTAATTTCCTTTGTCAGTCTTTTGAAGGCAGCTTTTCCACTAGAGTAGGAATTGGGAAATGAAGAACATACTTCTTAAATTGCTCAAATGATTTAATAAAATGTCTGTAAACTTGGTTTAAGAGAAATCCTTTACCTCCCATCAGTGTAAGTAGAAGGTTTAATGACTCCAAGATTAACTTCAAACTCTAGTTTCAGCCTCTGATTCCAGGACTGGCTCATTGGGAAGAGAGCTGGCATCTTCTCATGTGGAACTGACTTGGTGCATCAGTGCCCAGTGCCTATGGCCACCACGTCTGCAATCTGTTTGGTGGAATGACATATGCTGGGCCTCGGGTGGATCACTTTGGACAAATTACAGAAAATGTTGAGAACAAGAGAAATGATTGCTGTGTTTTAGAATTTGTCAAAACAGGAGATACTAATTTCAATGTCTTATAACAATTTTTGAACAAACCTAGGAGTACAGCTGTTTCCTTCCATGTGCTCAGGCAGGTTGTGATGCCATTGATCAGTTGCTGCTGTACTTCTTCGATGAAGTCTTTGGAACTGACCTGAGCCACGCTTATCCAACTTCCCATAGCAATTGTTCTATTTACTCTGGGCACAGACTACTGAATATTTTTATTTAGTTTTAAATAGACTATGGTATTATTTACCCAAGGAGATAATGATTTTATTCTGGTCCTTAATTAGGTATTAAAGACCTATGGTTGAGGGGGAAGGGCTAAGATAGCCAACTAGAAACAGCGGCATTCGGAGACTCCCATTGAAAAGAACCATAATAAGCATGTGAATCCTTCATCAGCAACCAAAGTATCCAGGTTCTCTCATCAGAACTGACTAAGAGGCTGGCATGATCCTTGGAGAGGAAAAAAGAACAGTTTGGTGTAATGGCCCACCTGACAGCCACACGGGGCAGGGGAGTCTTCTCTCCACATCCAGGGAGGCAGTGAGTGAGCGTGCTACCCAGCCAGGGAAACCATGCTTTTTCCATGGAACTGTGCAACCCACAAAGCAGAGGATGCCACTTGTGAAACCACGCCACCAGGGCCTAGCGTCCCAACCTTTGATCCATGTGGATTCTCAGCAGCCTCTCAGCTGGAATCTGCTTAAGCCTACTGAGCTCTCACTGGGAAGGGCAGCCAGCCCCACAGCTGTGGTTGCCTGCTGTCTAAGCCATTTGGGTTCCTTGCTAGAGGGGCAGCAGCCTGCCCTGGGACTCACAACTGCCTAACATGCTAAGCTTGTTGGTGGAGGGAAGGACGGCATCTATTTCTTTGGCTCCAGGCTGCACTTTTCCCCTGCTGAAGGCAGGGAGGCTGGACATCTTGGTCTCAAGATGTGTCTTTCACAGCCCAACACACTGGCTATGGCAGACTGCAGCCAGAGTGCTTCTTCAGGGCTGACACTGACTCACCCTTCCTCATTGAGCAGGGCTTCCCTGCAGGAGCTCCAGTAACTCATTTTTACTCATTGGGCAGGGCTTCCCTGCAGGAACTCCAATAACTCCAGCCAGAGGCTCAGGGAAAGAACCCAGATCTCCCTGGGCCTGAACCTCTAGGGGGAAGGGTGGCCACAGTCTCTGTGGATGAGCAGACTTAGCCTTTCCTCCTGGTACTTCTGAGGAATCTGAGTAGCCCAGAAGAGTGGCTTTAATCCCAGTGAAGCATACTTTCTCCATGTGCTACCCAACTGAACGAGACCCTCCAACAGGGGTTGTCAGACACTGTGTACAGGGGCAATCTTACTGGCATCGGGTTGGTGCCCTTCAAGGTCAGAGATCCCAGAAGAAGGAGAAGGCACCCAACTTTGCTGGTCTCCAGCCTCCTTGAGTGACATCTCCAGACACAGGAGTGAACCAGATAAATAGGGCCTGAAGTGAACCCCCAGCAAACCACAGCAGCCCCACAGAAGAGAGATCTGACCATTGAAAGGAAAACAAGCAAACAGAAAGCAGTGATAGCATCAACAACACAACAAAAGCCCCCACAAAAACCCCATCCTAGCATCAACAGCCTTAAAGATGGAAACTAGACAAACAATTTAAGATCAGAAAATCAACAACAACGAGAACAACAAAACACCAAAAACTCAAAAGGCCAGAGTGCCTCTTCTTCTCCAAATGATCACAACATCTCTCCAGTAAGGGTGCAGAACTGGACAGAGGATGAGATGGATGAAATGACAGAAGTAAGCTTCAGAAGACAGGTAATAAAAAACCATGCTGAGGTAGAGGAGCATACTCTAACCCAATGCAAAGAAGCTAAGAACCATGATAAAAGGTTAGAAGAGCTGCTAACTAGAATAACCAGTTTAGAAAGGAGCATAAATTACCTGATGGACCCGAAAAACACAGCATGAGAACTTTTTGAAGTATACACAAGTATCAATAACCAAATTGACTAAGTGAAAGAAAGGATATCAGAGTTTGGAGACTACCAGCTGAAATAAGGCATGCAGACAAAACTAGAGAAAATTTAATGAAAAGGAAATGAGAAAAAAAAAATGGGACTTCATAAAAAGACTGAACCTACAAATTAGAGTACCTGAAGGAGCCAAGGAGAATGGAACCAAGCTAGAAAACATGCTTCAGGGGATTATCCAGGAGAACTTCCCCAACCTAGCAAGACAGGCCAACATTCAAATTCAAGAAACACAGAGAACACCACTATGATACCCCACGAGATGATCAATCCCAAGACACACAAGGATCAGATTCTCCAAGGGCAAAATGAAAGAAAAATGTTAAAGGTAGCCAGGGAGAAAGGCTAGGTCACCTACAGAGGGAAGCCCATCAGACTAACAGTGGACTTCTCAGCAGAAGCTCTACAAGCCAGAATAGATTGGGGGCCAATATTCAACATTCTTAAATAAAAGAATTTTTAGCCCAGAATTTCCTATCTGGTGAAACTTAAGCCTCACAAGTGACAGAGAAAAAAAAATATTTTCCAGACAATCAAATACTGAGGGATGTTGTTACCACCAGGGCCACCTTGCAAGAGCTCCTAAAAGAGGTACTAAATATGGAAACTAAAAACCAGTATCAGCCACTTTAAAAACACACCAAAATTATAAAGATCAAGGACAGTGTGAAGAAACTGCATCAAACAGTGTGCAAAATAACCAAATAGAAACATGACGGGATCCAATTTAACAATACTAACCTAAAGTGTGATTGAGCTAAATGCCTCAATTAAAAGATACAGACTGGCAAATTGGATAACAGGTCAAGACCCATTGGTGTGCTATATTCAGGAGACCCATCTCATGTGCAAAGACACACATAGTCTTCAATAAAGAAATGGAACAAAATTTACCAAGCAAATGGAAAGCAAAAAAAAAAAAAAAAAAAAAGCAGTGTTGCATTCCTAGTCTCTGAAAAAAACAGACTTTAAACCAACAAAGATTTAAAAAAGACAAAAAGGGTATTAAATAATGTAAAAGAAACAATTGAACAAGAAGAGCTAACTATTCTAAATACATATGCCCCAATACGGGAGTACCCAGATTTATAAAACAAGTTCTCAGAGACCTACAAAGAGACTTAGAATCCCACACAATAATAGTGGGACACTTTAACATCCCACTGTCAATATTAGATCAACGAGACAGGATATTAACAAGGATACTCAGGCCTTGCACATATCTCTTGATCAATAGATGTCTATAGAACTCTCTACCCCAAATCAATAGAATAAGCACTCTTCTCAGTGCTGTGTGGTAATTATTCTAAAATTGACCACATAGTGGGAGGTAAAACATTCCTCAGCAAATACAAAATAACCGAAATCATATAAAACAGTCTCTCAGATCACAGTGCAATCAAATTAGAACTCAAGATTAAGTAACTCACTCAAAACAACACAATTACATGAAAATTGAACAGTCTGCTCCTGAATAAGTACTGGGTAAATAATGCAATTAAGGCAGAATTGAAGAAGTTCTTTCAAACCAATGTGAAAAAGAGACCAAGGTACCAGAATCTCTGGGACACAGCTAAAGCAGTGTTAAGAGGGAAATTTATAGCACTAAAGGCTCACATCAGGAAGCTAGAATGATCTCAGATTTACACCCTAACATCACAATTTAAAGAGATAGAGATGCAAGAGCAAATTAATTCAAAATCTGGCAAAAGACAAGAAATAACCAAAATCAGAGCTAAACTGAAGGAAATTGAGGCACAAAACCCCCTCCAAAAAAATCAATGAATCCAAAACCTGGATTTTAAGAAAAAATTAACAAAAATAGATAGACCACTAGCTAGACGAATAAAGAAGAAATGAGAGGAAAGTAAAAAATATATATGACAGAAAATTATAAATGGGGTATCACCACTGATCCCACAGAAACACAAATACTGTCGTAGAATACTATAAACACCTCTACACAAATAAACTAAAAAATCTGGAAGAAATTGATAAATTCCTGGACACATACACTCTCCCAAGACTAAACCAGGAAGGAGGAGAATTCCTGAATAGATCAATAACAAGTTCTGAAATTGAGGGAGTAATTAACAGACTGGTAACCAAAAAAAGCCAAGGACCAGACATATTCACAGCCAAATTCTATCAGAAGAATGAATAGAAGCTGGTACCATTTCTTCTGAAACTATTCCAAACAATGAAAGGAGGGACTCTTCCCTAACTCATTTTATGAAGTCAGCATCATCCTGATGCCAAAACTTGGCAGACACAACAAAAAAAGAAAACTTCAGGCCAATATCCCTGATGAACATTGATGTGAAAATTCTCAATAAAATACTGGCAAAGCAAATCCAGCAGAACATCAAAAATCTTATCCACCATGATCATTTGACTTCATCCCTGGGATGCAAGGCTGGTTCTATGTATGCAAATTAATAAACATAATCCATCACATAAACAGAACCAAAAACATAAACCATATGATTATCTCAATAGATGTAGAAAGGCCATTGATAAATTCAACATCCCTTCATGTTAAAAATCCTGAATAAACTAGGTATTGATGGAATGTATCTCAAAATAACCAGAGCTATTTATGACAAACCCAAAGCCAATATTATATTGAATGAGCAAAAGCTGGAAGCATTCACTATGAAAACCTGTACAAAACAAGAGTGCCCTCTCTCACCACTCCTAGTTAACATAGTGTTGGAAGTTCTGGCCAGGGCAATCAGGCAAGAAAAAGAAATAAAGTGGTTCAGATAGGAAGAGAGGAAATCAAATTGTCTATGTTTGCAGACACCATGAATTTATATTTAGAAAACCACATCATCTCAGCCCCAAAACTCCTTAAACTGATAAACAACTTCAGCAAAGTCTCAGGATACAAAATCAATGTGCAAAAATCACAAATATTTCTTTACACCAACAAAAGCAAAGAGCCAAATCATGAATGAACTCCTATTCACAATCACTGCAAAAAGAATAAAATTACCTAGTAATACAGCTAATAAGGGATGTGAAGGACCTCTTCCAGGAGAACGACAAACCACTGCTCAAGGAATTAAAAGAGAATACACAAAAATGGAAAAACATTCCATGCTCGTGAATAAGAAAAATAAATACTGTGAAAATGGACATACAGCCCAAAGTAATTTATAGATTCAATGCTATTCCCATAAAACTACCATTGACATTCTTTACAGAATTAGAAAAAGCAACTTTAAATTTAATATGGAATCAAAGAAGACCCTGTATAGCCAAGAAAATTCTAAGGAAAAAGAACTAAGCTGGAAGCATCATGCTATCTGACTTCAAACTATATTAAAAGCCTGCAGTAATCAAAACAGCACAGTACTGGTACCAAAACAGACACATAGACAAATGGAACAGATGAGAGACTCAGAAATAATACCACACATCTACAACATCTGATCTTCAACAAACCTGACAAAACAAGCAAAGGATCTCCTATTCCATATATGGGTGCTGGGAAAACTGGTTAGCCGTATGCAAGAAACAGAAACTGGACTCCTTCCTTACACCTAATACAGAATTTATTTCAAGGTAGATTAAAAACTGAAATGTAAAACCCCAAACCATAAAATCCCTAGAGGAAAACCTAGGCAATACCATTCAGGACATAGGCATGGGCAAAGACTTCATGACAAAAACACCAAAAGCAATTGCAACAATAGCCAAAATTGACAAATGTGATTTAATTAAACTAAAGAGCTTTAGTACACTAGAAGAAACTATCTTCAGAGTGAATAGGCAACCTACAGAATGGTAAAAAAAAAAAAAAAAAATTATAGTCTACCCATCTGACAATGCTCTAATATGCAGAATTTGCAAGGAACTTAAACAAATTTACAACAAAACTAAACAACCCCATCAAAAATTGGCCAAAGATATGAACAGACACTTCTCAAAAGAAGACATTTACATGTCCAGAAAACATATGAAAAAAGCTCAACATCACTGATCTTCAGATAAATGCAAATCAAAACCACAATAAAATACTATTGCATGCCAGTCAGAATGATGATCATTAAACAGTCAAGAAACAATGGATGCTGTTGAGGCTTTGGGGAGATAGGAACACTTTTACACTGCTTGTGGGAGTGTAAATTAGTTTAAACATGGTGGAAAATAGTATGGTGATTCCTCAATAATCTAGATCTAGAAATACCATTTCACTCAGCAATCCCATTACTGAGTATAAAGCCAAAATAATATAAATCATTATACCATAAAGACACAGGCACATACAGGTTTATTGCAGCCCTGTTTACAATAGCAAACACGTAGAA
The DNA here is from genome assembly GCF_048565385.1 of Saimiri boliviensis. Taxonomy (NCBI): domain Eukaryota; kingdom Metazoa; phylum Chordata; class Mammalia; order Primates; family Cebidae; genus Saimiri; species Saimiri boliviensis. The sequence continues at coordinate 118,900,852 of NC_133453.1, forward strand.
CCAATCCAAATGCCCATCAATTATAGACTGGATATAGAAAATGTGGTACTTATACACTATGCAGCCATAAAAATGAATGAGATTATGTCCTTTGCAGGGACATGGATGAAAGCTGGAAGCCATCATCCTCAGTAAACTAACACAGGAACAGAAAACCAAATACCACATGTTCTGACTCATAAGTGGAAGTTGAACAATAAGAACACATGGACACAGAGAGGAGAAAAACACATACCAGGGCCTGGTTGGGGTGGGAACAAAAGGAGGGAACTTAGAGAACAGATCAATAGGTGCAGCAACTCACCATGGCACATGTTTACCTATGTAACAAACCTGCACGTTCTGCTTATATATCCATTTTTTAATAAGAAATTTTAAAAATTAAAAAATAAAGACCTATATTCACTGAGAATAGGCCTGTACTTTATATATCCTGAGCATAACAAAATTTCTGGCCATCTCATTATTTCATTTTTACTTCCAGCCACTACCTCATTCTCTACAAAATTTCTTAAAGAGTTTTCAGTACATACTATGTCCAGATCATCTCCCATTCTCCATTGGACCATCTTTCATCAGGTTTTGACCCCTGCCATCCTGCCAGCTTCTCTTATCAACATAGACAATTTCTACATTGCTAAATTCCAGATTCAATTCTAAATCTTCCTCTAACGTATCAGCTGCGTATATCATAGTTCATTCTCTTCTACTTGGAGCCACAACTGTCAGCTGACTCCAACAATACCATATTCATTAGACATTTCTCCAGCTTTTCCTTTGTAGTTTCCTTTGCATATTCCTACTTCTCCTTAACCATTAAATACTGAGTATCTTCTGGCCTCACTGCAAATTGCTTCATTGAAGGTCTCCTCTAGTATTATGCCTTTACAAGCCATCCGATGATGGCTTCCAAAATTGTATCTCTACCTGCATTCTTTCCATGAAATTCAGTCTTTTCCCCTACTGACCACTTTATGTCTCTATTGAATATTGAATAGTATTTAACATGCTGAAATCTAAGCTCCTGATTACCCTGTCCCCAAATCTGCCTCTTGCAGTTGCCTTTATCTCAGTAAATATCTTCTACAACTTTCCACTTCTCCAATCCAAAAATTTAAGGGTGATTTTTTTTTACTGCTCTATGTTGCTCACATCCTGTATTCAATCCACTAGCAAATAATTTAGGCTCTAGCTTCAAAGTATATCCAGAATCCAATTACATATTATTATCTTCACCTGCTATCACTTCTCCAAGCCTATTATCAATCCCTCACCTGGTTTGTTGCCAAAATCTTCTACTTTGTCTTCCTAATTTCATCTTTGCTCCTCTCAATCTATTCTTAACACAGTAGCAGCCACTGTCATATTTTTAAAAATCTAAGTCACCACATGATACACATCTATTTAAAGCTTTCTGATAGTTTTTAATGTTATACAGGGTAATAGCCAAGAAAATTCTTAAGGACCTAACCAGTACCTTCTTCCATTACTGTTCCAACCTCATTCAGTATAACTAGTTTTAACTCACTCTGCTCTAGCCAGACTGCTATCTTGTTCTTCAAATATGTCAGCTACTTAAATTTTAAAACCTTACTCTTGATGCTCACCTATCTTTTCCACAGATAGAAATCTAACAGTTTCTCTGTGCCTCCATTAAGTCTTTATTCAAATGCCACATTCTCTATGAGACCCTACTTCGTTACCATATGTAATACTGCAAGACCCTCCCTAGCTCAGATTGCCTATTCCTCCTCCTTATTTTATTTTTATGCATAGACTCTGTCTTTACCTTACTTACTAGAATGTCAGCTCCATAAGAGCATTACTTGTGTTCTGTTTTGTTTATTGATATATACCTAGCATTTAGAACTATGTCTGCTGGATAGTAGCTGCTCAATTTAAAAAATAATTAATTACATAAGAAATGAACATAATAGTTGTTTAGTAGAGATTTGTCCGATTAAATTTGAGGAAGCTGCCAAGGAATTAATAATTACTAGAAGATTAATGAATGGTCATAATATAAACAATGGAGCTTCAAAAACACTGAGCACTAGATTCCAGAACCACTATTCACTAACTATTAGCTTTGGTAATTTATTTATATTCTCTAAGCTAGATATCTAATGTGTCTAATGATATCTAAATTATATTATTATAATGAAATGGAAATATATAAAAGTACCTGGCATATAGCAGGCTACTGTACTAAGTCTGGTGGTTACTTTGGACATAAATGTAAGAAGCTATAAATATAGAAATATAAAATCAAGCGTTTTTTGCAAAATATATGCAAGATAAATTTAAGCTTTTTTTTTTTTTTTTTAGAACTTCTCACCAAAGTCCAGCTCTTCTGAATAATTTTCCATTATGAATTGTTGGTCTCTATGTTTTCCTGGAATATGGTCCTGTGTTTGCTCCAGCAAGGGCATTGGTGGAGCAGCTTTTCCTAAAATTATGATCTGAAATTTCCCTAGAATTTTCTTCCAGGTTTTTAACATACACCATACAAATTTTATGATGCATTCCTTGTTCGGAAAATGTCAGCTATTTCACAAATCCACTTAGCTGAAAATGACTGTAAACTGCATGCTAATTCAGAGATAAAAATATGAAAAAATAATATAACTAATTTATGCTCAAAATATAATTAAGATTAAACTTCTGTTTTTTAAATGTTTATTTCTAATAAACAAGAACTTAGTTTTTGTTTTTTCTACTTCGTTGTCTCAAATGTATTTTTTAAAAATGTTTCCTTATGCCTTTGTTAATACTAAACCAAATATGTTTTAACAACACATTTTTAAGGCATCTAGTTTAGTTTAAGTATGAATGGAAGACCTGAATATCTTGGAATTAATAACAGCTTTGACTGGTGTTATTCAACCTACAATCTCTGTTTAAAATTTATACCATTTCAGGGAATCCCAAGAGAACAAGTACAATTCTTGGTAAAGACAAAAGACAGATTTGCAAAAATTTTCTTAGCAGAAGAAAAAAAGCCAAACACTGAACCAACAATGTGGAGAAGTCATAGGAGGTGGTTAATTCTTTGACTTTCTACTGTTTTCTCAATGTAATTTACAGGATCTGTGAGTCTCAAAGAGGTAGAGACAGGTGATTTTTTGTGGGATAAAATTTAGGTCTACATTAATCACAATTTTGGAAGTTGTAAATAGAAATTAAAAAATGAATAACACCTATCCTTACTTTGAGTAAGAAGACTGAGGAATAGAATACATGCAGCACTTAGATAAAGGATGTTTATAATAGGACATTTTGAGTGCTCAGAGGCTGCTTTTTCAATACAGCTATATCTAATGTATTTGTGATGCAGAAATTGAAAACAATTCTGTAAAGTAAATGTCCTTTTAATTTCCCTTTGCCTTCACTCATTCGAGAAATTAAGAAATAACTATTAAATGTCAATTACTCTATTCTAAGTGCTGAACACACATAAAAATAATTCAAAGAACTGTCTTTCAATACTTTTTAAAGTTTTTCATCATCAACAGTTCAAAAGCAATATTTAGCTCATCAAATCCAAATTATAAAAATTCCCGGGTATTAAGTTCATATATGCACCGCTTCACAGGTCACTTTATTTAAACCAGGAAAAAGAAAATGTTGATGAAATGTATATTAAATTGTAATATATTCATTGTTTGCTTAGGTCATTTTTTTCTCTTGCTCTCTTTAAGGATAAAAATATGTGAAATGTATGCCTCAGAGAGCCATTTGTAGACCCTGATAGGGTAAACTGATATTAATATTTGTTTAAAATATATGAGTGATATTCTTTCATTAGAAAATCCCTTTTTTTAATACAAAAAATTAGCTGGGCGTGGTGGCACGTGCCTGTAATCCCAGCTACTCAGGAGGCTGAGGCAGGAGAATTGCCTGAACCCAGGAGGCAGAGGTTGCGGTGAGCCGAGATCGCGCCATTGCACTCCAGCCTGGGTAACAAGAACGAAAACTCCGTCTCAAAAAAAAAAAAAAAAAGAAAATCCCTTCTTTTGTATATAGCCAAAGGCATTATTCCATGAGCTATAAATGTATTCTCTTCAAAAACATGTCAGTCTTGAATTGGATAATCCATATTTGGTGCATACTAGAAATGCAATGGGAAAATGAGTAGGAGCAAATGCTATTGCCATGGAGAAGCACACATGCAAGTAAGCAAATCAAATAATTTCAGCATGTAGATATAATAGGTACAATATATTTATTCTCCAACTAATGCATCCTGTTATGTAAATTATTGCAAATCTATGAAGACAATGCCATATATTAGTACCGGGGTCATTTATCAGTACAAGGATTAGGAAACATCTCTGCATTTTGTTTATCTGGGAATGGAATGCAGCTGATTATGTGCCCATTGTATACTGGAATTACTTCAGTTAATTTCAATATCTTTGAGAATTTTTACTGACATAAGCCATACAGTCCTCAGGTAAATAGTCACAGTTAGAATGATGAAGCCAATTTATTTCAGTAAAGATTCAGGGTCCAAAATAATCTTATCTGCCTTTATCAAATTCCAGAGTTACTAATGATGAATTTGGTTCAAAACATATGAAGAAAAAGTATTTAAATAGGCCATATATACTACCAAGAATTATCATCAGCAATTGCTTGTCCTAACCTAAAGCTGATGATTTGATTTTAAAAGTGACATCTTTTTCCTCTTATGAAATTTCTCTTTATACAAAACTTTTCTCTGTTTATAAAAACTTTCCATAGAATAGAAAATACTTGCAGGGTTGCCTATAAGCTGTAATTCAAGAACAAGGTTGTTATCCTCAGTTCAAATAGCTCATACTTAAGTGATAATAAGAGTTGCTTGGATTTGTCAATGTGTGCAGAAATGTATTAGCGACCCAGGCAGGCCCTACAAAGCCTACAAGGCCTTGCCTTGATGTCCTTGCTAACTATTTCTGTATACATGCTCCCTGGAAGCAAGGGGATTTTATTGGTCCTTTAAGGAAGGACATCTGAACCAAGTCATTACCGACGTTGGCTTAAAGCCAAAATGTCCCCACATAGATTTGACTCTGATGGGCATGTTGTGCCATGTGTAAACTGGGAAGGCAAAGGAAACTTGCCCACAGTGAGAGGAAATTTGAGTAGGTGCCTGGAGAGAAGCACAAAAGAGAGAGATGCAGAAAGGAACCTAAGTATCTAACTTTTCACTTCTCATGCATTTGCTTGTAGTTTGTTGCTTTTTTGTTAGTACTATAAAGTCACTTTATACCCGTAATGAACCTTTCATTTTTGACTTCATTTAGTTTGATAAAGTTTGTATATGAGCATTTAAAAAACAAAAATTAAACAGAATTATTCATGGTTAAAATTATTTGCTTTCTCTTTGTAGGTGAGAAAAGTAAGTTAGTGGATCAACTAAATTTATTTAAAATGTTACTGGAAGCAGCATAACTTTTCTGTCTCTTTTGTAGAATATAAAGAAATATATTTGTCATTATCAGCTCCTCAAATCTAGGAATCCTGTAGGTGACAATTAAATATTGATGGAAGATACCGTGTATTCAGGTACCACAGAAACACATGTACAGTACAAAAATGTCTTCTCATAAATGAAATATGAAAGCATTTTAAATGATCAGTTTCTATTTTCTGAGTTATATTGTCATGCATTATGATCACAGCATATTTTCATTTGTTTTAAGAAATGAAATAAGAAAATGTGAAAGAGCAACAGAGCAAATTTACCTAATTTATTTTAATACAGATAAAACATAATAGTGTGATATTCAAAGAGAAGAAAGATGAAATTCATAGTGTATGCATAGTGATGTGTTTGTGGGGATTGGCAGTGATTAGAATTCCTGTTTGTGCATGTACTCAAGATTGTTATCTCATTCACATCTGTTATTTTTGAAGCATCCTGATGTTTGATAACCATTTGTTTCCATTTTAAAAAGTCAGCCAAGTAAGGTCAAATAATTTTTCTTGCACTTCACCTTTTTTGGTGGTGTTAGTCGCCAAATGGTAACCTCGAACACTCTTGACAAATGATCTGTATTGACAGTCTGAATACATCTTTTATGGACACATTAATCTAGGGACCTACACACTAATCTCACAACTCTCTTCTCAGGGATCTTGTTTCAATTGACAGATGAAGGTAGCTTCTTGAGACCAGAAGAAAAAAAAATTCACTATAATATCCCCTGCTTGAGAGTTTAGTTTAAGTCTTCAAACAAATATATATATACACACATATATGTGTACATAAATATATATGTAATATGCATGCATGTATAAATGTATGTATATAAAAAATATGTACATGTATAAAAACAAAACAAGAACACTGATGTGAATATATAATTCTTATTTTTTCTCTGTATATTTATCACATCCATTAATTTGGGCAAATAATTATATACAGATTTTTTTGTGTAGAATTCACTCCTAAATTAAGTTAGGTCTGGAAGAACTTTTTACTTTGTCTTTTTTTTGTTGTTATTATAAAGCCCCCCATAGATGATAATATGTTTAACCATCATAGATTAGGTCAGTGCTGAATGAATAAAGGAGTCTGTGTATGCTTGGTAATACCATACCTTTTCTGTGCTGCTATTTTTTTCAATTTTTTTTTTTTTTACTTTTTCCTTTGATTTAATTTTCAGAATGGCAATATAAATACTATATGCCAAATATTATGAATATATGTAATGTGTTATATATAATGCTTCCAAAGATTATTTGATAATTTATTGGTGGATTAAAAAATTATAAGTAGGTGCCATTATTATACTTAAAATGTAATGGGCTAAGTTAATGATAATATATATGATTATTTTTAGATATTACTATTAAGGCCCTCAGCCCCAAAATTCTTTTGATTTATTCTTTAACTTCTTCCATCCCAAAGTCTTAAGTTTATTGAGGTATAGTTTACCCAGAATGAAATTCATAAGTCTCAAGTATATCTTTTGACAGATAGATAGATAGATAGATAGATAGATACACACACACATATTCAACTTGACTCTTACTAAGACAGAACATTTTATGGCACCAGAAATTCCACCATACCATTGCCCATTGAATTACTCCCTCAAAGTGACCAATGATATAATTTTCATCAAAATAGATTGATTTTGCCTGTGTTAAAACTTTATAGAAATGAAATGATAAAAGATGTATTCTGTGTTGTCTATCTTTGTGCACTAGGCATAATATTTTTGAGAATGACCCATGTTAAATATAACAGTACTTCATTTTAATGCTGAGTATCACTTCATGGCATGAATATAAGATAGTTTATTCATTGTTCTGTTAATGGCCATCTGGGCTGTTTCCAGTTTGCCTGTTATGAGTAAAACTGCTATTAGCATAGGCGTGCAAGGCTTTAGTGGAACATGTTTTCACTCTGTCTCAGAAAAAAATATATAAAAGTGAAGTTTCTAGGACTTTGAGTAGATGTGTATTTACATTTTTAATAACATACCAAACAATTTACAAATAATTTATACATGTTTACACTCTCTAAAACAATGTCTGACAGTTCCAGTATAGCATGTCCTTGCCAACACTTAATGCTGTCTGTGTTCTATGGTTTAGCAATCTTAGTAGTATTAAAAATGTGTGCATTGAATGAAGAGACCCCCCTAAACAGGCTTTGTGTGAGCAATATGGCTGTTTATTCACCTGGGTGCAGGTGGGCTAAGGCCGGAAAGGGTGTTAGCAGAGGGCAGTGGGATAAGAGTTAGTTTTATAGGTTTGGGGTGGGCAGTGGAAAGTTACAGAGTAAGATCAGTTACAGTGGTGAAGGTAGGGGCAAGGAGTATGCATTACCATAAGTTCAGTTACAATGATGGATGAGATAAGAGTAGTTAAGATTGTAGGGTGGGGTGAGGAGGATTCACATTATCTTAACAGTTAAGATGGCAGGGTGGGGCAAGGGACAGCTTATGTCCGGGAAAGCTCTGCTGGGTGATCAGAGATAATGATGAAGGCAGGCAGGGGGATGGGGGTGATCAGCCAAGGCAGGCAGGACTTCAGGCTTTCTGGGTCCGGGCTTGGACATGGAGGCCTCACAAGTAGGTATATAGTAGTGTATCATGGTAATTTTAATTCCATCTCCCTAATGGCCAGGATTGCTTATTGGCCGTTTAGGTATCTTCTTTTGTGAAATGTCTATTGAAGTGTTTTGTCTGTATTGTTGAATTATCTTTTAATTATTCAGTTGTAGAAATTCTTTATATATTCCAAATAAAAATATTTTGTCAAACATATGTAATTTAGATATTTTTCTGTCTTGATTTGCCTATTTATTTTTTAATGGTACCATTTGATAGGCTGACATTTTTAATTTTATGAAGTCAGTTTATTATTTTATTCCCTGTGGTTAATGTTTTCAATGTCTGCTTTTAAAAACATTTGCCTTCCCCAAGGTCATGAAGACAGTCTTTAATGTTTTCTTCTACAAGCTTTATAGTACTAACATTTGCATTTAGGTCTATTTTTCATCTCAAATTAAATTTTATGTACAGTACAAAGTAAGAACTGAAGGTCATTTTTTTTACAATACAGGTTTCCAGTGCTCAAGCACCACTATTCTTTGAAGACTGTTTATTTTCTCCATTAAATTGATTCGATCTCATAATAAAAACTAATTTCATTTGTTAATGTGTGAATCTATGTTTGGACACTATTATTTCCCTTGATCTATTTTGTCTTACACTATCTTGATTACTGGAAGTTTAGAGTAAGACTTAGAATAATTTCTTCAACATTTTTCTTTACTTTTTTTTTTTTTTAACTTTTAAGCTTAGGGGTATATGTGCTGGTTTGTTATAGAGATAACTTTGTGTCATTGGTGTTTGCTGTACAGATTATTTCAACACCCAGGTATTAAGCTTTGTATTCATTAACTAGTTTTCTCGATCTTCTCTTTCTTCCAGCCCTCCTGTTAGCCCCAGTATGTGTTGTTCTCCTCTATGCATCTGTGTGTTCTCATCATTTAGCTCCCACTTATAAGTGAGAACATGCACTATTTAGTTTTCTGTTCTTGCCTTAGTTTGCTAAGGATAATGGTCTCCAGTTCCATCCATGTCTCTGCAAAGGACATGTTCTCTTCCTTTTCGTGGCTGCATAGTGTTCCTTGGTGTATATATACCACATTTACTTTATTCAATGTGCAACTGATGAGGATTTAGGTTGACTCTGTGTCTTTGTGACAAGTGCTGCAATGGACATATGCATGCATGTGTTTTTATAATAGAATTATTTATCTTCATTTGGGTTTATACCCAGTAATGAAATTGCTAAGTCCAATGGTATTTCTATCTTTAGGTCTTTGAGAATCACCACATTGTCTTCCACAGTGTTTAAACCAATTTACACCCCCATTAACAGTGTATATGTGCTCCTTTATCTCCACAACTCATCAGCATCTGTTATTTTTTGTCTTTTTTTAATGGCCATTCTCACTTGTATGAGATGGTAGCTCATTGTGGTTTTGATTTACATTTCTCTAATAATCAATGATGCTGACAATCACGTCAGCCATATGTAAGTCTTCTTTTGAAACATGTCTGTTTATGTACTTTGCCCACTTTTTAAAGGGGGTTGTATGTTTTTCTCTTGTAAATTTGTTTACATTCCTTACAGATGTTGGATATTAGACTTTTGTTGGGTGCATGCTTTACAAAAATTTCCTCTCATTCTATGTGTAGTCTGTTTACTCTGTTGATCTTTGATTTTGCTGTGCAGAAGCTCTTTAGTTTAATTAGATCTCATTTGTCAATTTTTGACTTTTTTGCAATTGCCTCTGGTATCATCATCATGAAATATTTGCTTGTGCCTAGGTCCTGAATGGTATTGCCTAGGTTGTATTCCAGAGTTTTTTTTAGCTGTGGGTTTTACATTTAGGTCTTTAATACATCTTAAGTTAATTTTTGTCCATTGTATAAGGAAGGGATCCAGATTTAGTCTTCTGTACATGGCAAGTCAGCTATCCCAGAACCATTTATTGAATAGGGAATCTTTTCCCCATAGCTTGTTTTTGTAAGGTTTGTTGAAGACAAGATAGTTGTAGTTGTACAGTCTTATTTCTAGGTTTTGTATTCTGTTTCATTGATCTATGCCTCTGTTTTTGCATCAGTACCATGCTGTTTTGGTTACTATAGCTCTGCAGTATAGTTTGAAGTCAGGTAGAGTGATGTCTCCAGCTTTATTCTTTTTGCTTAGGATTCCTTGCTATTTGAGCTCTTTTTGGGTTCTGTGTGAATTTTAAAATAGTTATATTTAGTTATTTGAAGAATATCATTGCTGGTTTAATAAGAATAACCTTGAACCTATAAATTGCTTTGGGCAGTATGCCATCTTGATGTTGATTTTTCCTATCCATGAGCATGAAATGCTTTTCCATTTGTTTGTGTCATCTCTGATTTCTTTGTGCAGTGATTTGTAGTTCTCCTTGCAGAGATCTTTCACCTCACGAGTTAGATGTGTTCCTAGGAATCTTATGTCTTTTGTGGCAATTGTCAATGGGAGTTTATTCGTGATTTGGCTCTTGACTTGAATGTGGTTGATATATAGGAATGTTAGTGATTTTTGCACATTGATTCTGTATCTTGAGACTTTGCTAATGTTATCATCTTCAGAATCTTTTGGGAAGAAATTATGGGGTTTTCTAGATAAAGAATTATGTTGTCTGCAAACAAGGATAGGTTGACATCCTCTCTTCCTATTTAGATGCACTTTATTTCTTTCTGTTGCCTGATTGCCATGTTCAAGACTTCAATCATATATTGTCTTGTGGTAGTTTTTAAAAGGAATGCTTCCAATTTTTGCTCATCCAATGTAATGTTAGCTGTGGGATTGTCATAGGTGACTCATTATTTTTAGGTGTGTCCCTTCAGTACCTACTTAATTGAGAGTTTTTAACATGAAGGGGTGTTGAACGTTATCAGAAGCCTTTCCTGTATCTATTGAGAAAATAATCATGTGTTTTTGTCTTCTTTTTATGTGATTAATCGAATTTATTAATTTCCATATGTTTAACCAAATTTGTATCCCAGGGATAAAGCCTACTTGATCATAGTGGACAAGCTTTTTGATGTGCTGCTGGATTCAGTTTGCCAGTATTTTACTGGGGATTTTTACATTTATTTTCACCAAGGATATATTGGCCTGCAGTTTCCTTGATTTGTTGTCTCTCTGTCAGGAAGATGCTGACCTAATGTGATAACCTGCTTTGTGGCAGCTAAAACTAACTCTCTCTTTTTCTCAGACTAAAAGCCGTTTAGGCTTTATGTTAGCTTCTTGAGCCAGACAGACTCCATCTTAGCTTCTTCATTTTAGTTATTTTGCCACCATTAAGTATGTAACTGTAGTATGTAGCTGGGGCAGGCTGACGCAGGGCACCTCCAGGAATCCATTTGCTGATAAAAAGAGGCCCAGTTAAGTGGTATCAGCAAAGCCTGGCAATGCAGGTGCTCTTGAGCGCCCAGAGCCCCCGCCTCCATTATCTATAAGTTGTATGTCTTTCATGACAGCTTTAGCTTTTGCACCTGGCACGGCTTTATTTCTCATGTACTAGTTTATCTTTTAACTTTTTGCTTACTCTGCTTTTGTGAAAAATTTGCTTCAGCTAAGTTCCCCCTCTCTTTTAAAACTAGGGTATAAAAGACCACCTAACTTTTTCTCAGGGGCTGAGAGAATTTTTGGTGTTAGCCACCACCTCTTGGTCACCAGCATAATAAAGGATTCATAATTCAATCTCAGAGTGTGTTGCATTCCTTGACTCATTGAGGTACAGCACTCATAGAATAAGTTAGTGAGGAGTCCCTCCTCAATTTTGGAAAAGTTTCAGTAGGAATGGTACCAGCTCTTCTTTCTACATCTGGTAGAATTCAGCTATGAATCCCTCTTCTCCTGGGCTTTTTATGGGTGTAGGCTGTTTAATACTGCCTCAATTTCAGAGCTCATTATTGGTCTGTTCAGGGATTTAATTTCTTCCAGGTTCAGTCATGGGAGGGTATATGTGTCCAGGAATTTATCCATTTTCTAGATTTTCTGGTTTATGTGGGAAAAATTGTTCATAATATTCTCTGAAGGTTTGGTATTTCTGTGGGGATGAGTGGCAATGACCCCCTGTTGCTTCTGATTGTGTTTATTAAAATCTTCCCTCTTTTCTTCTTTATTCATCTAGCTAGAGGTCTATATATTTTATTATTTTTGTTTTCAAAAAAAGCCCCACAACTCTTGGATTATTTGCTATTTGATTTTACTTTTGTTTTGGGGCCTCGATCTCCTTCAGTTCAGCTCTGATTTTGGTTATTTTTGCCTCCTGCCAGCTTTAAGATTTGTTTGCTCTTGGTTCTCTAGTTCTCATAGTTGTGATGTTAGGCTGTTAACTTGAGATCTTTCTAAATTTTTGAGATGGGCATTTAGTGCTATAAATTTCCCTCTTAACACTGCATTGGCTTTATTCCAGAGATTCTGGCATATCTTTATTCTCGTTAGTTTCAAATATCTTGTTAATTTCTGCCTTAATTTTATTATTTACTCAAAAGTCATTAGGAGTGGGTTATTCAACTTTCATGTAATTGTGTGGTTTTGAGTGAATTTCTTAGTCTTGAGTGTTCTGGTTCAATAAATTGTTTGTTATGATTTTAGTTATTTTGCGTTTGCTGAGGAGTTTTTGCTTCAGATTATGTGGTTAATTATAGAATATGTGTCATATTGTGATAAGAAGAGTGTATATTTTGTTCTTTTTGGGTGGAGTGTTTTATGCATATCTATCAGGTCCACTTAATCCAGTGCTGAGTTTAGGTCCTGTATATCTTTGTTAATTTTCTGTGGTTGTTTTATAGTGTCACTGGTTTGTGTACTTAAGTGTGTTTTTGTAGTGACTGGTGATGATCTTTCCTTTCCATATTCATTGATTCCTTCAGGAGCTCTTATAAGGCACATCTAATGGTAATGAATTCCCTAAGAATTTACTTGTCTGAAAAGGATCTCATCTTTCCTTCATTTATCAAGCTTAGTTTGTCCAGATATGAAATTCTGGTTGAAATTTCTTTTCTTTAAGAATGTTGATTATTGGCCCCCACTCTCTTTTGGCTTGTAGTGTACCAGCAGAGAGGAGATGGGCTTCCCTTGTAGGTAACCTGGCCTTTCTCTCTAGCTGCCTTTAACACTACCTTTTCTTTCATTTTGACCTTAGAGAATCTGATAATTATATGTCTTGGGGTTGATCTTCTCCTGGAGTATCCTACTGGGGTTCTTTGCATTTTCTGAATTTGGATGTTGAGCCTATTTAGGTTGAGGAAGTTCTTTTGGATGATATGCTGGAATGTTTTCCAAGTTGGTTTCATTCTCCTTATCTTATTACTATGAAATCTGTTAAAAGCATGCCAGTCATCTTAGTCCCTCTGTGGGAACTGTTTTTTCCACTTGTCTGCATCTAGACAGCCATCTTTCCCTTCTGTTCTTCACTGTGAAGATTGCTTTAGCTGTTTTAATTTACATGAAAGTTTTAGGATACTTGTCAGTTTCTATAAAAAAGGTTTGCAAAATTTTTATTTGGACTATTAAATTCTTAGATCAATTTGCAAATAATTTGCATCTTAGTAATACTGAGTCCTCCAAACCTGCACATGTTGTATGTAGATGTATTTAGATTTCTAAATCTTTTTAAAAATCAAGAATGGGCTGGGTGTGATGGCTTATGCCTATAATCCCAACACTTTGGGAGGCAGAGATGGGTGAATCACTAGAGCTCAGGAGTTCAAGGCCAGCTTGGACAACATGGTGAAACCCCATCTCTTCAAAAAATACAAAAATTAGGCATGGTGGCATGTGCCTGTGGTCCCCTCTACTTGGAAGGCTGGATTGGAAGAATCATTTACACCTGGGAGATTGAGGCTTTGATGAGATGTTATCATGCCATTACACTCCAACCTGGGTGACAGAGAGACACCCTGTCTCAAAAAAAAAAAAAAAAAAAAAAAAAGAGAAAAGAAAAGAAAATCAGAAACATAGGAATGTTTTGTTTGTGTGTGTTTTTTGAGATGGAATCTCACTGTGTTGCCCAGGCTGGAGTGCAGTGGTGCAGTCTTGGCTCACTACAACCTCTGCATCCTGAGGTTAAGCAATTGTCTGCCTCAGCCTCCTGAGTAGCTGGGATTATAGGCACATGTTACCACACCTGGCTAATTTTTTTTGATTTTTAGTAGAGATGGGATTTCACCATCTTGGCCAGGCTGGTCTTGAATGCCTGACCTCATGATCCACTTGCCTTGGCCTCCCAAAGTGCTGGAATTACATCTTTCATTACATTGACATGTAAGCAAGCATTTTATGTTTTTGAATGTTACCGCAACTGGAATTGTGTTTTGAATTTTATTTTCCAAGTGTTTGTTGCTATTACATAAAAAGGTAATTTATTTTTGGTTGTTGACTTTGTGATCTGAGACATTATTATATTCAGCTAATAATTTTATTAGTTCTTTGGAGTTTTCTTGGGTTTTTTTATGTACAAAATTATTCCTTCTAAGAATAAAAATCTTAGTTAATTTTTCCTTTTCTGTCTAGGATTTTTAGTTCTTTCTATCAATTTCCTTCCCTGCCTAGGACCTCTAGTATTTATTTTTAACAGCAAAAACTGCAATTTATTTTTAAATGCAAAAACTTTTGCACCAAGCTAATACAATGTCCAATATGAGTGATGAGAACAGACATACTTGTCTTTTTCTAAATGTCATGGGAAAATATTTTAATGTTTCACTATTAAGTATCATGTTCAACTTTTTGTGGGTTTGCTTTGCGATGTAGAGAAATTTTCTTCTATTCCTAGTTGGTGATAGATACAAGCAATTGACGTTTCAAAAATTATTTTCTGCATTTATTGAAATTATCACATAGTTTTTCTCTTTTATTTTGTTAATTTAGTAAATTATGGTATGTTGATTTTATTAAATTAACATCAAATTTCTGGAATACACCTCACATGGTTAAGTTTATAATATATAATTCCTTTTAACATATTCAGTATGCCAAAAGTACATTTAGTTAAGTTTTTATCTATGTTAATGAAATCATCCAATTTAATTTTTTTTTCAAATGTCTTTATCTGGTTTTGCTACCAGGGTAGTGCCAACTTTATAAAAGAAGGTGTATTTCCACCTTCTTTATTTTCTAAAATAATTTCTGTAGTATTTATATCTTTAAATGTTTGTTAAAATTATTTAGTGCAGTTCTTTTGATGGATTTTTTTATTATGGGGGATTCTAAAAATACAACATTATTTAGTAAATATAGGGCTAAGACTTTTTTGTATTAATTTTGGTGAATTATCTTGTTTAATATTTGTCTGTTTTGTATAAGTTGTATTTATTAGCAAATTTTTCATTTCCTTTTTAATATCTGTAGGATTTGTTAATTGGTGTTATCTTTTCGCATTATCATTCTCTCTCTCTTCAGTGTTGTTAAGAGACTATCGGTCTCACTGAAATGTTCAAAGAACCAAACTTTAGTATTGATTTTTTCTTTTTAAAATTGTTTTCTTTTTCTTTTTTTAAGGTTCATTAATTTTGACATTGTTTTTATTATTTATTTTATTCTGTCGTTTTAGTTTTCCATTTATTTCTAATCTCAGTTCTTTATGGTCATAAAGAAACTATGCTTTTATAGATTATTTAGCTTGTTCTCAAGGTTAGGTTGGGGATAAAGTCTTTTTTTACTGCATATCTAAAGCAGTAGTAAGTATAATCTTCCTCTAAATTGTTTATGATAAAAAATGTGAAACCAGGAAGAGCTATAAGGATCATCTACTGTAAATGGTTATTTCTTTAATCAGAAAACTCATAGTCAATGAATCATTTTAAATCTAAAATAAATACTATTTAAAGAAAGAATCTGACTTCCCATACTAAAACATTATTTGGAACCAATAATTTGCTTTTACGTTTTCTGACCCATGTTAAACAATATGTGGGACTCTTTTAAGATGCCTAACTAACAAGACAAAATGTAGAATGAAAACAGAGATAGAATCATCAAAACACTGTAAAATGAAAGGCATGTAAATAAGATGTAACTGAATTAGATCATCTGAGAAAATGAAATAAAACATTGAAAAGAAACAAAAATGCTATTACAGAATTCTACAAGACTCAGGAATCATTGGCAATAAAAACACTTAGAAGTCATGGTATATGTAGGTCTAAAACTAAAAGAATGAGCTAACGTAGGCCTGTTTCTGACACCTACAGAACTCAGGACAAGGGTTCATATGGATCTCCTTTAATTAGCTCAAATATGTCCCTTCAAAATTTATATATTGAAACCTTATTGTCTCAGAATATGACTGCATTTGAGGATGCAATCTTTAAAGAGATAATTAAGTTAAGGAGAGGCCATTAGGATAAGCCCTAATCCAGTAAGACTTATTGTCCTTGTAAGGAGAAGTTTGGACATATATTAAAAAAAAAACCAGGAATGAGCATGCACAGAGGAAAGACCATGTGAGGACATGGTGGAAAGACAGCCTCTGCAGGCCAAGGCTTCAGAAAAGAAGCTTCAGAAGCAGTAAAAGAGACTTTGAAAGAAACCAAACCTTCCAACACTTTGATCTTAGATTTTTATTCTCCAGAATTGTGAGGAAATGAATTTTTGCTATTTAATACACGGAGTTTTTAGTGTGTGGAGGTGGGAATGGGTGGGGGCAGCCCTAGCAAACCAATACAGGCCATATAACATTTGTCTAATTTAGCATATATTTAAAAACTTTAAATGAAACAGTAAAAGGTATTAAGTAATCATATTTTGTCTTCTTACCTTAACTTTTATGCTTTTATAACAGATCAGATGTCCGGATATGAATTTAGCATTAATGGACTCCTTAGAGTTTTGCCCTGGAATGTGGCATTGAGGAAAAAGCAATGCCTTGCCTTAGACCTAAGTCCTGTCCCCTTCTCTTTTCTCACCTAACTCCATTTCACATGGTTAGTGGTGACACATCCACATTTGTGAGCATGCTAGCTATTATGTACAAGTTTTGCATGCAACCCTCAGACCTGGGAGCTTGCACCATCTGCCTTCTTGAGAATGGAATTGAGGCTGAGATCCAATATCAGACCCAAATCAATACTGGGAGTTGGTGTAGTGTCATTTAGGCAAAATGTTCCAAGTTCCAAGTATCCAAACGATGATCTACAAGAGGAGTTATAAGCTCCAAGAAGACATATTCTGTATATCCCTAGAGTCTTTACCCTGCATGAAAGAACACTGCCAGCAAAGGACAAGAGCCGGGTCCACTGAAATGAAGGCTTACAGCAAGGACTCTACTGAACAGGACAGGGTAAAAGATCCTCTTCTTCACTCTGGTGGAGTATTAGAAATTCACTTTGTGGTGTGTGTGGATTCTGGGCTTGAATACACTGAGAGCATTTTGTTGAGGTAAGAAAATACTGAAAACATAGTGATCAAATTAATACTTATATCTAGAATTTGCTATTCCTACTCTGTTCTCAAGATTTTAGAAGATGTTGGAAAACTCTTCTCTGGAATATTTGATCAGGCCAAGAGGAGAACCTGAAGACAGAGAAACCAAGGCTTTCCTCAAAAAAAAAAAAAAAAAAAAATAGATACACCACATTAAAATTACATTGTTAGCAAGCACAGTCCATCGAGTCAGAGTTTTCAGGTGGCTGTTAGTGCCTATTCTTAACTAGGAGCAAACAATTTCATCATACACCAGAAAAAGACCCTCCAAAAAAAGATAGAGGCAAAAACTGAAAGAAAATCAGCAGGACACCAACAACCCAACATAGAGGAAACAGAGATTTTGAGGAACTTGGAAATGAAATCCCCTCCCCACAAATCCGTTAATGTTCTTAAACAGATAATGCAGTTTATTGCATTCATAAAACAAGATCAGAAAGTTGTGTTTTCTTTGCAAGAAAGGGTCTATAGGCTGGTCACAGTGGCTAGATAATCCCAACACATTGGGAGGCTGAGGTGGGCAGATCACTTGAGCCCAGGAGTTTAAGACCAGTCAGGACAACAGGGCAAAACGTTGTCCCTAGAAAAAATTAAAAAATTTACCAGGTGAGGGGGCATGCATGTGTAGTCCAGCTACTTGGGAGGCTGAGGTGAGAGGATCACTTGAGCATGAGAGGTTGAGGCTGCACTAAGCTGTGACTGCACCACTGCACTCCAGCCTGAGGGATGGAGAAAGACCTTGTATCAAACAAATAAATGAATGAATAAAGAAATACACAAATAAGTAAGTAAATGAAACAGAAACCACACACAAACTAAGGATTCAAAAAGAAAATAACTTAAATCTTTTCAGTAATAGGCAGCATTACAATGATTTCAAAATTTTCACTTAAAATGATTTTCAACCTATACTTCTATACTCTAACAAACTGTCATAAAAAGGAGGTGTAGAATTCAGACATTTTCTTATCTGAGTTCTCAAGAAATGCATCTCCCATGTACTGTTTCTCTGGGAGTCGTAAAGAGATATGCTCCATAAATATGAGGGAGTAATCTAAGAAAGAGAGAATATGATTCCTTAGAAAAGGGATTTTCAAAATAGCAGAAATTTAAGAAAAACCTTCAGAATAAAAGTAAAATACATTACAATGGCAACTATGAACTAGGTTTAAAAAATTGCAAACAGCTCGGATTGGAGCAACTCAGAAGATGAAATAGATTATCTGATATATTTGGATATTCTTAGTGAATATTTAGGCAGTTTGGGGTTGAATTAGTAATATGTATACAGGAAACTAAGCAAATATAATGAAACCATTACTAGTTGGAAGACAAAATGCAGAAAACGAAAAGTAATCATGCATGTAAAGGACTACATTTGGAAGGGTGTTGACATAACATATAAACATCTAATAGTACTCTAACAAAATTACCATGTGAAAACATCAAAAGTGTAAAACAATTAAAATGACTTATGAGTTAGATAGAGGCAATGTGGTGGTGGAGTGAGTTAATAATGCTTGAAATAGGCAAAATCTAAAAGTAGCAATATAAGCATGTCATTTGTAAATATAATGGTAATGCTTCAAGTATAAATTAAAAGTTGAAATTGGCTGCTTTCAGAAAGAGGAAAATGGGGAATGAGAGAATAAGAAGAACCATCATTTTTTGTTACAAGTTAGACTACTTAACCTTAAACTATGTGCATGCATAGTTTGATTTTTTAAAATAATCCATGTTAGAATCTTGACCAGAGGCAAAATGAATATTAGTAATATGAATTGACTGAATTTTTTTTCTTCTAAATTAACATCTATATTTTTAAATGAATTGGGGAATGAATGCTTTTATTTCAGTAATGCATCTATCTTACTTGCACACTCTTTTAACACCTAGAATTTCTCTGGCCTCATCAGTCCCTAAAAGCATTCCAACTGGCTGAGAGCTATCCTATAATCTAACATGTCTTGGCCTTCAGTTTCCTTATAGCAATGTTAGTTGCACACATTTTGTTCTTAATATTATTGTACATTATAAAGAAACAAACTGGAATTGAGGAGGCCCAATTTTCTCTGTAATTTATAGGTGTAGAGGAATTATCTACTTCTGCTAACTCTGTGAATAACCAGCAAAGTATTTGATTGTTCAGCATTTTTGAAAGCATTATTGAAAACATTTTTAAGATCCTCCCTCACTTCATTTCCTTTCTTTAATCTTTTAAATGTATTTTTATCTATTCAATATTTAATTATTTCAGAAAGTTCTGTGTAGTGGCACTGATAATTGTCTTCTTCAAGTTCTTATATGCAATTATACCTTAAAATTTTGTGTTTTTTTTTTCTGTTGTTTGTGTTGGTGTATGTTTGTATGTGTGATTCAAATTAACCTAGCTACTCCGTTAGGAAAATTATGTTTCCTCCTGTTTCCTTTTGTAGCAGATGCTCTTTGTATTACATGGCCAGGTTCTGATGAGGTTCTTCTTCCTGGTTTGCAAACAACTGTTTTTTGTTTGTTTTTATCTTCACGTGGTGGACATAGACAGCTCTATTCTCTTCTTCTTGTAAGTACACTCATCCCATAATGGGGTCTTGTCCTAATGACTTCATGTAAACCTAATCACCTCCCAAAGTCCCCATCTCCAAATACTATCACCTTGAAAGTTAGGGCTGTAATAATTGCATTTGGGAGAAGGGAGACACAAAGATTCAGTCCATAATGCTTTTTATTTTATTTTTAGTATTTTGTCATAATTTGATTTTTGAGAACTTTTAATATTCTTGAGCCTCTTTCCTTTAAAATTCAAAATAATCAGGCATATGCTAAGGCCAGATAGGGCACAATTTTCACAGATACCAATTTACTGCTAGTAAATCCATCACTAAGATGATAATACCATTAGCCTTGTGGCTCTCAACATGGCTTCACATTAGAAGCACATAGGGAGCTTTTAGAAATTGTCATGTCCTACTCTATCTCAGACTAATTGCATCACAGATGCCAGGGTGGGGCTCAGGCATCAGTATAACCACATTGAGAATCACCTGTGAAAACTTTAAAAATTGCTAATACTCAGATTTCATCCTTAGTGATTCAGACTACATTAGGTTTGCATGAGGAATGAGCATCAGACTGAGAGTCAAATGTTAACATGTGTTAGAAGAATCAAAGGGTGGGGTTAAATTAAGCTGGAAAACATGCTACAGACTCTATATCCTATCAGTGAGCTGTGAATTGTGTGGATTCTGATATTGATAATTTTATCACTTTTGTTAATATGGTTCATATGAAATCAAAGGTAAGAAAAACCCAAGTCTTCAAATTTATCTATTATATTCAGAGCTCAATATTAAAATTTCATACAAATTTAATTTCAATCACGAAAGTGTGTCTGGGTTTGTAGTCTCCAAATTTACTCACTGAGTAGAAAGAAGAGGCTCACCGGTATTCGTCTTTTTGTCTATCTCTGCATGAGGTCTTCCTGATCCAAGGACTCTTAATGATACTGCCACAGAATTAACCTAGAGGAGGAGGTTAAGTCATGCTGCCAGACTATAGGATATAGAGGCTGTAGCATGAATTTCTAAATAATTTATCATATCTTCTGAACTTAGAGTTGGAGAAACTATTATGACAAATAACCTGATAACCCGCTAGCTCTAGGGAGTAAAGGTTTATAAATTAAAATGATAATAAAAATCACCTCTGCTTTGTTACCCAAGAATATCCTTTTTATCTTTAGACTGTAGGACATTAGAAATTCAGCAAAAGAGTTTTAATAATTCACATCAATGAACTGATGTGGGCAAAATTTTTTAAAAATTAGTTTGGAAACTATGTATCTTAGTTGAATTATCTTACCCATTCTTACTTGGAGCACTTAGAAGAGACAGTTTGTTTTGAAATGGAGTTTACACCCATCTTATTTAAGTCCTGTTTTTTTAAAAGAACATTTCTGACAGATAAACAACTGATCTTAATCTTACATGTGAGAAACTCCATTCAACCAACTTCTCTATTTTGGGAAGAAATTTTGAAGGCCATAATATAAAGGTGTGGTGATCAATCAGCACTGAACAAAGACTGTTGAGAAGATAGAAAATATTTATAATCAAGTAGAACTGGGTATAAAACAAAACAAATGAGATAAGAAAATAACATATACATAGAAATATGGGTGGTGATAAAATAGAACAGGAGTTAACCCAACTTCTTCATTGGAATAGATATAAGGAAGGGTTAGAGAGAAGTTCTGTTGAAATGTGAGGTATGAGGTATTGCAAATGGAGTAAGTAAGGAAAGAGACTTCATTAAATCCTACAATGGGTCACAAAGTGAATCAATTGTCTTCAGATTTATTCAGGAGATGCTATTAATGAGACACATTTCTTTCTATTATGTTTGTTGGTGATTTTTTTAATCCCTTTAAAAAACATTTGTTCCTACATATTGAGATATACTGTAAACAATATAGTGTACAAAATATACTAATGTTAGTCTACATGTCAGTAAATTTTACATATTTATATGCTAATGTAAACACGAGCAAGAACAAGATGTATAATACTTCCTGAACCCCATAAAGTTACCTAGCATTCCTTCCCAATCAATGATATTCTAGTAAAAGTTAATTGGTATATTATAGTTGTGATTTTCTTTTTATTTATTAATTTAATATTTTAATTTTTAATTGTATTTTGGGTTTTGCATAGGGACATACATGCCACAGTAATTTGCTGTCTCCATCCACACTGCTCCCCACCTGCCATCGCCTACATTAGGCATTTCTCCCAGTGTTATCCCTCCCTATCCTTCTCGAGTCCCCCCACTCCACTGTCCCTCTCCTCCCCTCCTCCTAACCCCCGACATAGCGGAGTGAGTGTTGTTCCCTTCTCTGTGCCCAAGAGTGCTCGTTGTTTATCACCCACCTATGAGTGAAAACATAAAGTGTTTGGTTTTGGGTTGGTTCCAAGTCTTTGCTATCATAAACAGCGCTGCAAAAAACATACGTCTGCATGTGTCTTTACAATAGAATGATTTATAATCCTTTGGTTATATACCCAGTAATGGGATTATTGGGTCAAATGGAATTTCTATTTCTAGATTCTTGAGGAATCACCATATTGTCTTCCATAATGGTTGAACTAATTTACACTCCCACCAAGGGTGTAAAAGTGTTTCTTTTTCTCTACATCCTCTCCAGAATCTGTTCTTTCCAGATTTTTTAATGATTGCCATTCCAACTGGCATGAGCTGGTATCTCACTTGGTTTCGATTTGCATTTCTCTAATGACCAATGATGATGAGCATTTTTTCATATGTTTGTTGGCTGCATATATGTCTTCTTTTGAAAAGTGTCTCTTCATATCTATCGCCCACTTTTGAATGGGTTTGTTTGTTTGTTTTTGTAAATCTGCTTTAGTTCTTTGTAGATTCTGAATATTTGCCCTTTGTTAATTCTGGATATTAGCCCTTTGTCAGATGGGTTGATTGCAAATTTTTTTTCCCATTTTGTTGGTTGCCGGTTGACTCTAATGATTGTTTCTTTTGCTGTGCAGAAGCTCTTAAGTTTAATTAGATCCCATTTGTCTATATTGGCTTTTGTTGTCATTGTTTTTATCCCATTTGTCTATATTGGTTTTGTTGTCATTGCTTTTGGTAACAAAAGTTTTAATCATGAAGTCCTTGCCTGTGCCTATGTCCTGAATGGTGTTAGGATTTCTTCTGGAGTTTTTATGGTGTTAGTTCTTATGTTTACATCTTTAATCCATCTGGAGTTAACTTTTGTACAAGGTGTAAGGAAGGGATCCAGTTTCAGCTTTCTGCATATGGCTAGCCAGATTTCCCAACACCATTTATTAAACAGGGAATCCTTTCCCCATTGCTTGTTTTTGTCAGGTTTGTCAAAGATCAGATTGTTAGATGAGTGGTGTTGCTTCCGAGGCCTCTGTTCTATTCCATTGGCCTATACCTCTGTTTTGGTACCAGTACCATGCTGTTTTGATTACTGTAGCCTTGTAGTATAGTTTGAAGTCGGGTAGCCTGATTTTTCTTTACTATCAATTAATTGTGCATGTTCTTGATTTTCATATAAATTTAATGATACAGTAGGTACTCTTTGTGTAGCTTCTTTAGCTTAACAAAATGTTGATACATCATCCATGTTGTTGAGTGTAGAGTGCATTACTTTTACTGCTGGGTGGTAATTCATGGTTTGAAAATGTCATAATCTATTTATTCATTTTCCTTTTGATAAACATTTGATTTTTTACTACTTGGAGCTAGTGTAAATGTGGTGTTATGAAGATTTTATACAAATCTTGTGATCATATATTTTCATTTAAGATATTCATATACTTTATTTATATTGAGAATATACTTAAATATGAAATTTCTATTTCAGCTGTTCTGTAATGACAGCAGCACTTAATGTAGTCAGACTTTTTATATATAGTTATTATTTTGGGTGTGCAGTTTCATGGGGGGCTTTTATTTGAATTTTCTTGGCAATATGCAGAATTTTCCTATATGTGTATTTGAATATCTACTTTTATAAAATATCTGTTCTAGTCTTATCTTTCATATAAATATATAATCTGTTCATATTGATTGAATTGGATTTCTACAAGTTCTAATCATATATTATGTATTATGGAAGCCTTTTCTCAATGTGTGAATTGTCTTTCACTCATTTAATTATACATTTGATTTAAGGATTTTAATTCTTTATAAATTATTTGATGATTGTTTTGTGCCAAAATTAATGTAATTTTTTTCTATACTAAGTCATGAAGATAATATTTCTATGTTTTCTTCTAGAAAACTAATTGCTTTTCCTTTTATATTTGAGCCTGTGCTCTAACTCAAATTAATTAGATGACTGGTATAATACACAGGCAAGGTTCATTTTTCAAAAATTATTATTCAGTTGCTACAGCATCATTTTTTGAAAAATTACTGTGATGTTTTTGTTGCAAGTTAAAGGACATTTGATTTGATGGTCTATTTTTGGACTTCTATTCTGTTCCATTATGATTCCTATTATTGTACAAATATCCTATTATTTTAATTACTTCATAATGAGTCAAAGTTGGCTGTAGTGTATCTGTGACTTTTCCTTTTCTAGAAGTATATCTTGGATATGACAGGTCCCTCAGTTTCTATATGAATTTTAAAGTATCTTATGTTTCCCCACACAAAAAACGATTGCTGTTTTTTTTTGCTTGGAATTATATTGAATCTATAGATGAATTTATCACAGTAGATATCCCCATACTGAGGAAAGCCTTTAACATTTTAACATCAAGAAGGATGTTAGTTTTAACTTTTCTTTATTTTATATATTCTTTATCAAATTATGTGTCAGAGTTTTTATAATACATGAGTACTAAAGTGTTATTCTTTTTCTGAATCCATCCAAATGAGTATGTAAATGTGAACATACATACACACACGTGCACACATAGTGAATTATACTCTGATTTTCAAATTTAGTCTTACCATGTGTGTGAAATAAATCTTACTTTGTCAGATGGATTATTCTTTTCTAAAATTACTGGATTCAGTTTTATTTTGTTTTAGGGTTTTTGCATCTATGTTTACAGTGATAGGAGCTTATAATTTGCTTTTCTTTCTTTCTTTAATTTTTTTTATTTTTTTTTGAGACAGAGTCTCACTCTTGTCACCCAGGCTGGAGTGCAGTGGCATAATCATGAGTCCATTGCAGCTTCCATCTCCTGAGCTCAAGCAATCCTGCCACAGCTTCCAGAATAGCTTGTACTACAGGCATGCATGACGCCACCCTGCTAATTTTTAAAGATGTTTTTATAGAGACGAGGTCTCACAATATTGCTGCCCAGACTACTCTCAAACTTTTGAACTCAAGACTTTCTCCTGCCTTAGTCTTCCAAAGTGCTTGGATTACAGGTGTGAACCACCACTGTGCCTAATCTGCTTTGCTTGTAATATTCTTCTCAGGCTATAGTGTCAGGACTCTGCTTGCCTCATAAAATAAGTTGAAAAATATTTCTTTCTTTTCTGCTTTCTGAAAAATTTCGTGAGAATTGGTTTTAGTCTAACATAAATTAAACTGTGTAGTCATCTGTGCCCGAAGTTTTCTTTGAGAGAACATTTTAAATTATTGTTTGAATTTCTTCAATAAATGCATTATTCCATTTTTCACATTTTTTGTACCAGTTTCAGCAGACAAAAGTGCGTGCTGAAAAAAATTTGTTCATTTCATCTGGATTGTTAAACATATTGGCAGTAAGTTATTCATAATATCATCTTATGATTTTAGAGTCTGTAGAATTTTTAGTGGTGGTTGCCTCTGCATTTTTGAATTTAGGAATGAATGTCCTTGTTATCGCCTTGATCAAATTTGCTAGGAGTATGTAACTTTTATTAATGTGATGCTCTCAGTCTCACAAAGTACTTTTAACAGTTTGATTTTTTATATGTAAATGAAAAATTTTAATTTGCAGTTTTGAAGTCCTGAAACCTAAGATATCTGATTTATTTTTTTAAATTTTGAAAATAACCCCAAAAGATTCATGTGAGGCAAAGAGTGTTTGTTTTGAGGACACTAATGAATGTATCACAAAATTATACTCTACTTTGAATCAGTTGCTATAACCATGTGTTAGGACATTAATTTAAATGTTCTTACATTAATTTTTGAATTAGAAACACACCCCAGTGGCTATTTTTAGTCTTGATCTTGACCTCTTTATAAAAAAAAAACTATTATTTACTTAAGGGAGACTGTTATTTAGCCAGATCTCAAAGGAATAAATAAAAGTGCACACAAAAACTTCTTACAAAGAATGTTTTATTGGCCAAGTACAGTGGCTCATGCCTGTAATACCAGCACAGAGAGGCTGAGGCGGGCACATCACTTGAGGTCAGGAGTTTGAGACTAGCCGATCAACATGGTGAAACCCCGGCTCTACTAAAAATATAAAAATTATCTGGGATTGGTGATGCACACCTGTAATCCAGCTACTTGAAAGGCTGAGGTGGGAGGTGGAGGTTGCTGTAAACTGAAATCACACCATTGCACTTCAGCCTGGGTGACAGAGTTAAAAAAAAAAAAAGAATGTTTTATTGTTATTTTTATGATTATGATTTCATGAATTTTCTTGAATGAATCAAGTTATCACCAAGTCTAAATTAGTTGAATTTATATTTTGCAGTCAACATTTGCTTCTTATCATAATTTATCAACTCAATCCAATAGAGTTTTTATAATACATTGTTATCTATCAATCCAATAGATAATATTGAGCTATCTCTTTCCCAGGAAAAAAACATTAGATTTTGGTTACTCCTTGTTTTCTTGTGTGGCCTGTGATTTGCTTTTTATTTTTGCTACTGTTTTTTGAGATTGGTTCCAAATTCATAAAAACATGTCCTACATACTTGCATATTTTCTAAGCCATTTTGGATGCCCAAAACCACTTAAGCTCAAACATACATTTTAGGAAGCATCTTGTAGATGCTGTTGATATGGTTTGGCTGTGTCCCTACTCAAATTTCATCTTGAATTTTAGCTCCCGTAACTCCCTCATGGTGAGGGAGGGATCTGGTCGGATGTAACTGAATCATGGGGATAGGATTTTCCTGTGCTGTTCTCATGATAATAAGTCTCATGAGATCTGAGGGTTTTATAAAGGGCAGGTCTCTCTTTCCTGTTGCCATGTAAGACCTGCCTTTGCTCCTTCTTCTCCTTCTGCCATGATTGTGAGGCCTCCCTAGCCATGTGGAACAGTAAGTACCTTAAACCTGTTTTTCTTCATAAATTACCCAGTCTTGGATATTTCTTCACGGCAGAATATAAATCAACTAATATACTGCTCTATCTCAGTTATAGCTCCTCTAAATAAAGAGCATTTGCTCTTGATTCATCAGTTTCTTTAGTTGAAAAACAAAGACTTAAAATACCCTTTTCAGTTTAGTATAAAATATCAGCAGTTAACTGTTCAGGAATGATACTGACAAGTATAATTACAACTCAAGAAGCTGGTGCTAAAGGTGCTAATAAATGCATAAATAAATGTATTAAAAGAAACAAAATAAATCTATGAATTCACAAAAGAATTTTCAGTAATTGGGGAAATGCAGTTATTCGGCAATACAAAATAAATTCACTGTATATAGACCAAGGGTAGCAAATGTTAATGTCTTTAAAGTACTATTAGAGTCACAGGGAGAATTTGATATAATGTACATTCTTGCTGCATTCAAAAATGCCTGAATTGAAATCTCTAAGCACAGAATTTGGGAAAGGTGCTGATGCAGGATTTTTCTCAGGCCCTTCACCTGACCCAGGGCAGGTGTGCCCCCTCTGCTTGGCTTCTCACACTTGCACTCAATCCCTTGTGGGAGGGAACACATGAGCAAGTGAGTGCAGGATCCAGCCAGCAGCTCCGGGTGCTGACACAGGAGCAAGTTCCATACAAGGCCCACAACCAGACCAGGTGTGAGGATTCTTGCAACCCTGAAGCCCCAAAAGAGTGTTACAGTGCTCCTTTAGTTCTGCCGTCCCCAGTCTAACAGTTGGCAGCATGTTAGCCCCTCAGTTGGCCCCTCATCTTGTCTCATGGGGCAGCTGCCCTCAATTAACAAGGGCAAGGACCAGTGTAACAGCCTTTCCTGGGTACCCACACTTGATGGGTCCTGAGCTGTTATCAGGATCCTAAAAAATGAGGTCGCATGAATGGTTGAAGGTTGGTGAAGGCAGATAATTTTATTGAGTGATGACAATGTCTCTCAGTGGAGAGGGGAGCTGGAGAGGGAGGAGAAAGGACAGGTTGTCTTCCCCTATGTCATGTGGTCTCTTGTCTGTAGCGTGAAGTCAGGCCATTTCCTCTTCTATTGACTGACTCTGGGGTCTTTATAGACACAGGATGGGGAGAGCATGCTGATTTATTTGTGAGTATGCAAAAAAGATTAAAGCGAAGACATCACTCAAAGGTGGGCATGACAGTGTAAAAAACCAATTAGGAAAGGGTAGGCATATTTAAAATAGGTGAAAGGTGGGGATCAATCAGAGGAAAGCAAACCAAACAGAAAGACAAGTTTTCAATCTAGTCCAAGGATTTAACCTGTAGCTTGGCTTTTGGGCTTTAAACTCTCTTCAGCTTGGAGGTGGGATATCATTTGTACCCGCTCCTAGCTACCTAGGCATTTGACTGTCTCCTGTCAGTATCAATACATTTCAAGAAAGTTTCTCAGGTGATTTTGTATAAAATCCCAGCAAAATTTGAGAACCTATACTATGGAGGAAAACTGCACAAAAAATACGGAAGCATTATATTGTTTCTGGATTGGAGTAGAAGACAAAAGAAATATATACCATTTATTATGAGTGAGTCTGTTAGGTACAACTATTGAATGATGAACTTCTTATACTCGTGTATTTCTGTGTAATCCCACAACTTTACATGGTGGATGTCAACAATTCACTATTAAAGATGAAGGCACCTGAAATTAAATTTTTTGATGTAGATCATTATTTATAGGAAAGCCCAGATTTGTAATTCATATTCTGATTATTCTAACACTCGACTACCAATCTAAGGTTTTATTCACTAATAGTTAAAAGTGAATATTTTAGGAATGATTCCTCAGTGCTTTCTGTATCATGTCCAGGCTGTGATTGAAATAAGGAAAACTGTCTTCAGCAATTCGAGCAGCTCAGTCACCAGATGCTATCTAAGACCTTGATCCATTTTCCATGAGCCATTTAGGGAAAAGTATCTTTTCTTAATTAAGAAGTTTTTACACTAATACCCTAGAAGGACTGTTCTAGGCTACATGCCAACCAACCACATTATTTGTTGCTCTCCTTATAATCTAATAAAACCTTGCTGTTTACACCACTGTTACTTTTATGTTTAACTCTTTCTCTCTGTATCCTTCACCATATTTTTGAGTTTGGGTCATGATTTCCATACAACATTTTGAAAGAGAAAATAAGCCATCTATTTAATTGAAACCAGGGAAATGAAAGGCTAACAACTATGTTTATATTAGAGAGTGAGAAATAAAAGTATTTTTGCTTTTAGGCCTAATTGGCAGTTCAAGAAATGTTAGGATATTTTGGCCACTATAATCACTACTTTATAAAAACTAGGAGAAAGTCAGGCTGTCAGGAGACCGTCCAAATGTATCAGTTAATAATGTTACAATTATCACCACTACCACAACCTGAACGTCACAGCAATTTAGGAGACAATCTGAGAAAAGTGGTACTGTAATTCTGTAATTTAAGTTAAGCAGCACAGTCCTTAACTGCATGTTGCAAGCCTTGAGCTCTTTTGTGTAATTATGTATGATTGCATTCTCAAAGGTGGAGAGAGCTGAGCTACAGGCCATCTCTGTCCAAGCCCCACATACTTGTTATTTTATTCGTGGTTTATTGTCAGTCTTCCCATATCTATTGGTCTCCAGTGATCATGAGTTTTTACTTTTTATTTCTATTTTCCCTACTTCTTACCAACAAAGAAATGGTGGGAGTTTAAGGATATTTGGGATATTATGAAGGTCAGTAAGTCTAATTTTAGACACCATTCCCTAAAGTTGGCCTTTAAATTCGATACCTCCTTTCTCCTCCTTCCTTCCTTCCTTCCTTCCTTTTTTCCTTTCTTTTTTCTCCTCCCTTCTCTTTCTTCCTCTCTTTTGCTTCTCTCTTCCTCTTTTTCTTTTCTTCCCTTTCTTTCTTTTTCTTTCTTTCTGTTCTTCCTTCCGTTTTTCTTTCCTTCCTTCCTTGCTTCCTTGCTTCATCTCCTGCCACCCTCCCTCCCTTCTTTCCTATCTTCCTCCTTCCCACCCTCCCTCCTCGAACCTTTCATTCTCTCTTTTCTTCCTTCCTTTCTTCCCTCCCTCCCTCCCTCTTTCCCTTCCTTCCTTTCTTCCTCCCTCCCTCCCTCCCTCCCTCCCTCCCTCCCTTCCTCCCTTCCTTCCTTCCTTCCTTCCTAAAAGAACACATAGGGGGATAATTTAAATTTATGTCCCACAAATTAGATATTTATTTGTTCTCCACTCACAACGTATTGACTAGGTAACAGCTGATTAATATATTTGTTTGTTTGGATTTTGCATTAGTGGCAATTTTTTTCTTTGCCTGTGTAAGAGAATATTTCCTCAAATACCCCAACATTCTGATTTCTTAAATGCTAGTTTTCTTACACTAATAATAGAATGTGCTATTTTTCTCTCCTTTGAAGAAAAGATAACCCAGTTCATTTTCATGACTTATTGATATCTCCTCTTACACTCTTTCTTACGCACATAGTACAATCTCCAGAGAGATGGGATTAGGTGCATTCAGGGTGGTATGGCTGTGGATGTGAAGGACCTCCTCAGGGAGAACTACAAACCACTGCTCAAGGAAATACGAGAGGACACAAACAGATGGAAAAACATTCCATGCTCATGGTTAGAAAGAATCAATATCATGAAAATGGCCATCCTGCCCAAAGTAATTTATAGATTCAATGCTATCTCCATCAAGCTACAAATGATTTTTCTTCACAGAATTGTAAAAAACCACCTTAAACTTCATATGGAACCAAAAAAGAGCCCACATAGCCAAGGTAATCCTAGGCAAAAAAACAAAAACCCAAAGCTGGAGGCATCACGCTACCTGACTTCAAACTATATTTTAAGACTACTGTAATCAAAACAGCATGATACTGGTACCAAAACAGAGATATACTCAGAAAGAATGCCACACAACTACAACCATCTGATTTTTGACAAACCTGGCAAAAACAAACAGTGGGGAAAGGATTCCCTGTTTAATAAATGGTGTTGGGAAAGTAATAAATGGTGTTGGGAAAACTGGCTAGCAGAGCGCAGAAAGCTGAAACTGGATCTCTTTTTTACACCTTATTAAAAAATTACCTCCAGATGGATTAAAGATTTAAACATAAGAACTAACACCACAAAAACCCTGGAAGAAAACCTAGGCAATGCCATTCAGGACATAGGCATGGGCAAGGACTTCATGACTAAAACACCAAAAGCAATGGCAACAAAAGCCAAAATAGACAAATGGGATCTACTTAAGAGCTTATGCACAGCAAAAGAAAGTATCATTAGAGTCAATCAGCAACCAACAGAATGAGAAAAATTTTTTCAATCTACCCATCTGACAAAGGGCTAATATCTAGAATCTATGGAAAACTTAAACAAATTTACATGGTTGGTAAAAGTAAAAATACACAAGCTATAAATAGGAGAAATTAGTCTTAAAAGGAATGGATCCAAAATATAATATGTATACTTTATTTTGATGCATACAAAGTATATATTTAGGCATATATAAAATATATCTATTTGATGTATAATGCTGGTCATTGGACTTCACTGGCATTGTCAATGATTTGTGGACAAGCTAGGCAACTTCTCACTCAGGCTATTCACCCTTGGAATTATTTCCTCCAGATATTAGCTTCCTTCACCTCCTTCAGGTCTTCTCCTAAATGTTATTATCACAATGATTCTTTCTATGATCATTCTTTTAAAAATTCATATCTTAGCACTTTATTCTCTTGTAGCTTCTTCCTTCTTACCAGCAGCTATAGCATAGATTTACTATTTTTTTTTTCAATTAGGAAAAATGTATATTTGCTGTTCTCTACATAAATGTATTTTTCATGAGTGCAAGGATGCAGATCTACTTTATTTTCTATTTACCCTGCTACACATTATTGTGTGGCCTTCTGTAGACGATTAATAAATTATTTGGAATAAATTGATAAACAAATGTAGGTGATTTTTGTTTTTAGATTGTGCTTTTTGCTTCTTAAAATTTACATGTTAAACTATTTTCCTAGTCTTATTCTACTATTAAATTTAGAAAAAACAAAATTGTAAAAAAAAATCAGTCGATTGAGATGGCTTCCATTGTGCAGTACAGTCTTACTCTTGCCTCCAGTCACTAAAAAATAAGTTAATGATAGGAATTTCATTGAAGTATACAAAATGGTACTCTAATTTATTCTAATGGTCTAAAGAAAACAAAAATAAGATAAAATTAAAAAGAAAACTTGTTGCGGCCAGAAGTTTTGGCTCACACATGTAATCCCAGCACTTTGGAAGGCTGAGGCAGGTGGATCATGGGGTCAGGAGTTTGAGACCAGCCTGGCCAACATGGTAAAATCACATATCTACTAAAAACACAAAAATTAGACTGGTGTGATGGCGGGCACCTGTAATCCCAGCCACTCATGAGTCTGAGAACCTGGGAGGCAGGGGTTACAGTGAGCTGAGGTTGTGCCACTGCACTCCAGCCTGGACGACAGAGCAAAACTCAGTCTCAAAAAAAAAGGAAAGTTGTTGCCCCAAAATGGATATATTCACAAATCTTAGAGAAAGTCTTGCAATATATATACTATAAGGAAGTCATCCAGATTAAGGATAATCAGATAAATTATGTACTAAATGTTTTTACATGGCCAGAAACTTTAAGGATGCTAGTAAATTTCATAAATAAGTTCAGCATATAAACTGTACAATCTGTTAAATGACTTATATATGTAACTGAAAATAGAGACTTTGGTACAAAAGCATAAGGAAAACTCTAAAAATTGGAAATGAATTTTTAAATGCCTACAAAAGATACGTTATCAATGTCCAAACCTCTTGCTTATGTACCTAGTCACATTCTTGACACTGTTATTTTTTGTTAACATCAAAATAAAGAGGTAAGCAAACAGCCAGGATTTTATTTTATAGAGGATTATTCAATGTGATCTTTCAAATTAAAGTAAGTCAGCAGTCACATGCCACATACATATTGTACCATCCTGTCCTACTAGGACATTGAAAATGTATTTGTTTTGGTTTAAAGTAAAAATGATCAAATGTTGCTTGGGACTTATACAAAGAAAATCCCAAGTAAGAAACTTTAAAAATAGAAAATGTATATTAATCTATAGTGGTAAGAAGAGAATATTGATTAGAACGGGGCATGTAGAAAATTTGGAGGTGATTAAAATATTATGTGTCTTGATTGTTGTATGAGAGAATACATTGGTCAGAAAAATAATTCAAGGAAACAAGTGAGTTATACACATTGGAGAATGGAAACCATAAGAAACAAATGGGTGCAGAGGATGCACATTATTTATAATGATCTTTATGCTCTCAATAACAAGTGTCTCTAAACTCAGTAAGTATACACTTAAAATGGGTGCAATTCGTTTTATATAAATTATACCACAATGATGCTGATAAAATAGAAAACTTTAGAAAAATAGGTGAGTTCAGGAAGAAATCAAAATTTCCTTTAAACTTTCCAGTCCACAAATCAGTTTTCTATTCAAAAGACATCATCAGTGTCTTCAGCCTCAGCACAACCTCTCCGGTTGTCCTCAAGCCAAGTGTGCCCACCTCTATTTCACACCTATATAAATCCTATATTTAAGAGCACCATCTCCATAACATGACTTGCTAATTTCTGACTTTTTCTTTTTCCTCCTAAGATCCTTTCGACCTACCATCCATCCTCTTTTTTTATCCATAAATACCTATTCATAAACGTCCTATCTGAAACCTTTCTTTTC
The DNA here is from genome assembly GCF_048565385.1 of Saimiri boliviensis. Lineage (NCBI taxonomy): Eukaryota > Metazoa > Chordata > Mammalia > Primates > Cebidae > Saimiri > Saimiri boliviensis. Next base: position 118,934,910 of record NC_133453.1, read on the forward strand.
CCATGAAGTCTCCCTGGCCTCTTAAAGAGGAGTCTTGCTTAAAATCTTAACCTTAAGATTTTATTACTGCCCCCCTTCTATATTTATCTCTCTGGCTAAATTAATGCATGCCTCATTATTCCAACTGGATTTTAACCTCCCTAATATCAGGTACCTCACATTATAGCTATCAAATTTTCAACCATATTTTTCATATGACAGGTTCTCTCTCATTATCTGCTGATTTATAACCTACCTGCTATAAACAGCTTTACATTATGTGGAGATAAAAGATGTCAAAGAGCCAAAGACATATTGCTTCTACTTTTGGAGATGGGGAAGGTGGATAGCTATAATTAGGAGCAAAAGAGAAACGTAATGAATCAGTTTGATAGCAAATAATAACAGAAGAAAGTAGTCTTTCCTTTTCTCATATAGTTCAATGGAACAATGTGGATGAAGAATGATGGAGGAAGAGATAAGAATATTGTAATTACAGTTGCCTTCAATTTCATCATATTAATTTAGAAACCCTGGCAAGTATGCTCCACAGGAGACAGAAAATGATGAATGTGGCAAATTACTGCTTCCTGTAGCAATGCGGGGGTATATCTTGAACTGATTCTTATCAATGGTCAAAGCAGGACCAGCATATTAGTGTCACTGAAGTGAAGCCTTTCCCATTTAATTATATCGGGTGAAATCATGAAATTGAAATCAGTTATTTACAAAACACAATTTATAACTTGCAAGAAATTGGCCAGAAAAATAATTCAAGGAAACAAGTGAGTTATACACATCAGAGAATGGAAATAGTAAGAAAAAATGGATCCAGAGGATGCACATTATTTATGATGATCTTTATTCTCTTTCTCTTTTTCTTTCTCTCTCCTATCAATCAATCAATCAATCAATCATCTGTCTGTATATCTATCTATCTATCTGTCATCTATCGTTGATAGCATGGGTTTGAAATGCATGGACCCACTGATGTCTGGATCTTTCCCAACTAAATGGAAATAAAAAATAAGAGTATTCATAGGATACAAAACCTGGATATATGTAGGGCCAACTTTGTACATGCGAGTTCTGCATGGCAGACTGAGGGACTTGAGTATACACAGATTTTGGTATCTACAGGGGTCCTGCAACCAATCCTCTGCATATACCAAGGCACAACTATGTGTGTGTGTGTGTGTGTGTGTGTGTGTATTTGTAGATATATATATACATATATTCCAAATATATGTGTGTGTGTGTGTGTGTGTGTGTGTGTGTGTTTGTGTGCATGTGTAAATTTGGGAACAAATTTAAACTATATAATTTAATGAATATTTGCTGAATACCTATTGTTTGCATATATAGCATAAAGTCCTGTGCTTAAGTTATGAATAAGACATTACTGCTTTCCTCATGCAAATTTAGAGTGTAATTCAAAAGAATAAATGGGAAATTTTAACAGAGGGTGGAAAAATCTAATGGTAGAAGTAAGCACAGTAATGTGGGAGCACACAGAAGAGGCTGGAGTAGAAGTGGGGTGTCAGGGAGGTCATCCTCCATTTGGGTAACATATCAATTTTGTCGCTGTTGAAAAACAGAGTGAGGGATGATGGGAAACACCTGGCAGAGGGAACAGTAAGTGTGGCAGAATGGGATAACATAATATACTTGTTTAACCCTCTTATATGTAAACGTCTTTTGATTTCCTGACATAAACTGAGCTAAACTAGTTTAAGCTTGATGATGCAGTTGCAATTCCTGCTTATTTTCCTTTAGTTCAATGACAAGCACTTGTGTGAAAAAATCACTCCAATTCAAATGCAACAATACTATGATGGCACAATCAGGCAATTTTCTAGATGTATCAGACAGCAGATTCCTTTATAAGCAGCTGGCTCCATCAATATATTTCATCAGCTTCTAGTTATATGTATGTTATCTTTTCATTAAAAATGTTTTCTGAGGGAATGAGCTCAGGAGTTCTCATTCAAGTATGGCAATGTGAAGAGATCCATGGATATCCTTTCTGATAAAATAGATGAAAATCATTTTCAAAACCAAACATTTGTTTAAAGTCTATGGAAACAATTCTACGAGAATATAGTGAATGAAGAAACATTTGTTCTTCAATAAAGTCTACTTCAAGAATAACCTTTAAGGATAAAAATAAAACCTATTAACACTCAGCAAAAATCAGGTGCCAATGAAAGTCCATGTGAAGACATAGGAAAAATATGACCATCTACAAGCCAAGCAGAAAAGATTGAGAACACTGGACTCCCTCTTCCCCAGACCCCAGTTAGAGGGAACCCATATCTTTATAAAATGGGGATGTCAGCATTTCTCATCTTTCCCCTAGATTACAGTTGGAGAGGCTAACTTCTTAGCAAGTATAGCCAAGAGAGGGGTCTTGTTCTCTGCTTAGCCCCCACTGATAAAAATGAAAGCTCTATTTTAGGTGCAACACACTGAGAATATTGGAGTTCTCATTCCTGTACTGTAGATTGTTTGTAAAGCTGAGATTTCTTGTTAGGAGAAGCAGTCTATGAAGTCTGTTAAGCAGTCTAATAAGTCCAGTTTATGAAAACTAGACTACAGTTGCCTTCTACTCTACTGATGACCAGCTCAATACATTGCATTGGATAGGTGAAAATATTTGCAAATAACATATCTGAAAAGGAACCTATATCTAAAATATAAAAATAATTCTTATAAATCAACAATTTAGACAGATAATCCCATTTTAAAAATAGGAAAATTAACTGAATAGACATTTCTCTATAGAAGATATGCAAGTAGCCAATATGCACATAAAAAGATGCTTGACATACTTAGTCATACAGGAAACATAAATCAAAACAACAGTGAAGTGCCACTTAACACCCACTAGTAAAACTAGCAAGATAACAAGTTTTGTCAAGGATGTGAAAAAATCAGACTTCTCGCACAATTTTGGTGAGAAAATGAAATGGTAGAGCCACTTGTTCTTATAAATTCCTCTAAAAGGTAAGCACAGAATTACCATTTGACCTAGCCATTATAATACGGCCTATGTACCTCAGAAAAATGAAACAGTAACTCCATCCAAAAAAACTCACACATGAATGTTCACAGGAGCATTGTTAACATCCAAAAGTTGAAGCAATCCATATAGCTATTAAGTGAGTATTGGTTAAATACAATCTGATACATCCATACAATGGATGCAGTGTAAATACTGTCACTTAATGAAAATGAATAAAATGCTGATACATGATGCACGATGGATGAAACTTGAAAACGTTATGCTAAGTGACAGAAACCATTCTGCATAAGACCATGTATTATATGATTCTATTTATGGGAAATTTCTACTGTAGGCAAACATATAAAGACAGAAAGTACATTAATGATTGCCTAGGGATTGGGAGAATAAGGAACTGGGGATAGTATCTCAAGGGTATGGATATTTTTCTGAGGTAATGAATTGTTTTTAAATTGATTGTGAATATACTACAAATGATTGAATTGTTCACTTTATGAGATGACTTTTATGGTGTGTGAGTTGTATCTCAATAGTATTGTTACCAAAGTAAAAAAGAAAAAGAATAAATCAGTTAATGAAAAATATCTTATAAGCTTCCTAGGATAATAAAGAAATATGGCTACAAGTCTTCTTCAAACAAAATTTACAGAGAACAGTAGAACATCAAAAGAAACCTTGGGGAAACTCTTCCACAGAATAGCAAAGCAAGGACTAGGGCATAGTCCACATACCTTACTCTTCTGAGAGAGAGAGAGAGAGAGAGAGAGAGAGAGAGAGAGAGAGCACACAATAGAGTTTCTAGAGTTTTGTGGATCACTATGGAATAATATGTAATTTTTTAATCTTAGATTTCTTAATGACTGTGGCCTTATCCCTTAGATTAATGTCACCACCATAGTAGTTTTTCAATAAATAGCTGTTACATTTTTTAACATGGATTTAATTTTATACTTTGAGATTGTATTTGGCAAACTAATCTTGAAATGTCACATGTTTTACTTTAGCACTACTGTGCATGCATGATCAGCATGGATCTGAAGTCACATGTGACTCATGTTATGAATTTGACAGTACCAAGCTTTATCCCATTCAGTGAGACAAGCCTTTGCACTTGCCTTTAGAATAATGTCAAAGTGCTAGTGAGGTTACTGTGTGCTTATCTTCACCTTATGTGTCAGACCTGAGCATGTGTTTTTCATTTTTCATTTAACATTCAGGTAACCCGTGGGCTATAACTCCAGGATGCTGTCCTCTGTTCCATGACATTTCTACTGTACCTACAGTGGTTTCTCTGAGAATCTACAGACTTCTAGAAAGGCACATATGCCCTTTTTACACTGTTGGTTTTCATCCATTAAATAGTTATATTCTAAAAGGTACTAAAAACCATCTTTGGTGCTTGGACTATATTATAAACAAAATAGATCCTCGTCATCTTAAATCTTATATATACTTGAGCAGAAATATAGTGCAGTGTATTCTTTCTGGATTCACACAATGATAGAACTTCAACTACCCCTTAAACTGAATTCAGTTTCTTCTTCATCACATCTAGATTGTATTGTAGGCAACAATAAAACTTCTGCTTTACTTACCCTTTATCAGTTGGCATTAACATGTTAGTGAATGTTGATTTCCAGCAAAAAAAAAAAAAAAAAAAATGCTGGTTTTATCTATTCTCAAATTAATAAAAAAGAAAAGATCTTTTCAGTTTGCAACCCATAGAAAGATTTAATTGTCTCCTTTTCAAAGCAGTCTCTTTTCTTGTTATGTACCTGCATTGAAGAAGATTAGGAGTCTTATCTTTGTATTTGACCCAGTCTCTACTTCCCAGGCTATATGGATTGGAAGGAAAAAAGACCAGTGGCATCTCGGTTTCTTTCGACTTAAACCGTGGGACGTTTGTTATCTTTAACTAATTTGATAAAATAGCACAAATGAGTACTTCTGGGACAAGGATAGTTAAGTTCTGTTGGGATCTGATAGTCTCTCACCTTTTACCTAAGTACCTTCAGGTTTGGGTCAATGAGATCCATATTTCAGAGTTTATTAAATCAAGATAAATCAGAGCAGATGTACACTGAGAACCACAGAGAAATATCTCAACAGTAAAAATTAAATTCAATTTATGTGTATCAGCTTTAACAGTTTCTGTGTAATTAAAAGATTATCACTCTAAATGATCTTGGGCCACTTATTCCCTAGGCAGTCTATTGGATACCCCAATTAAAAATCTGATACACTTAATTGCCCAAGTATAAGAAAAATGACTGGAATGAATATATATACACACACACACATACACACACGCACACAAATATTTTCACACACTATATATATAAAAATATATTGTTCATTAACTTATTTATATATTCATTTTTATTTAAATTAAATATTTATTAAATATAATAAATATATATTTAATTCTGTTAGTGTGATATAGAAAGTTTATATTTGTATATAAATATATATATATATATATCACATTAACAGAATGAAAGACAAAAAACACATGATTATCTCAATAGATTAAGAAAAGACATAACAAAATAAAACTTTTTTTGTGATAAAACTCCACAAAACAGGTATAGAAAAACTTACCTTAACACGATAAAGGAAATAAATGAAAAGACAACAGACACCATCTTAATTATAGGAAAATATTATAAGTTTTTTCTCTAAAATTTTCTGTAAGTCAGGAATGCCCACTCTTATCACTTATTCAACATGGTACTAAAAGTTCTGGCCAGATAAATTAGAAAAAAAAAAGTATATATATATATATATATATATATATAAGAAAGGAAAATCTAAAATTAATTCTGTTTGCAGATGACAAGACTCAACAGGTGGAAGACTTGCATACTGAAAACTATAAAAGATTAATGAAGAAAGTTAAATTATACAGGTAAATGGAAATACACCCCATTTTCATGGATTTGAAGAATATTGTTCTATGTCTGCCTATCCAAAGTGATCTACAGATTGAATGCAATCTCTATCAAAATTCCAATGACATTCTTTACAGAAATAGAAAAAAAATTAAATTTTAAAATTAGTATGGAAATATAAAACACCTCAAATAGCCACTGCAATCCAGAGCAAGAAGAACCACTCTGGAAGCATCACATTTCCTAATTTGAAAATAGATTGCAAAGCTACAGTAATCAAAATAGTTTCATACTGGCATAAGAGGCAGACACAGAGTCCAATGAAACAATAGATGGCCCAGGAATAAATTCATTCATTTACAGTCAACTGATCTTCAACAAGGGTGTAATAACTCACAATGGGGAAAGGATAGTCTCTTTAACAAATGCTGTTGGAAAAAAATGGATATCCACATGTAAAATAATAAAATTTGATCATTATGTCACACATATAAAAATAAAATCAAAGTCAATTAAGACATAAATGTAAGACCTATAAATATAAAACTATTACTACTTGAAGAAAATATAGGAAAAACATTTTGACTTGGTCTGGGTAATGAAGGTTTTGGATATGACACCAAAAGCGCAAGCAACAAAGTTAAAATACGCATATGGATTACATCAAACTAAAAAGCTTCTGCACAAAAAGTAACAATCAGTAGAATGAAGAGAAAACATATGGAATGGGAGAAAATATTTGCAAACCACACACCTGATAGAGATTAATATCCAAATTGTATGAGAAATTTATACAACTCAATAGCCAAAAACAAAAAATTCAATTAGAAATGGACAAAGGCTCTGAATAAACATATCTCTAAAGAAGACATGCAAATCACCATGGAAATACAAATCAAAACCACAGTGTGATATCACCTCATAAGCTGTTAGAATGACTGTTATAAAACAGATGAAAGATAAAATATTGGCCAAATATTTGGAGAAAAGTGAATCCTTATGCACCCTTGGGAACGAAAATTGGTATAGACATATCAGAAAACAGTATGGAAGTTCCTCAAAAAATTAAAAACAAACATATCTTATGCAGCAATCCCACTTCTGGGCTTATTTCCCTAAGAATCAAAATCAGGATCTTAAGGATATTTCTGTGGTCCCATGTTTATTGCATCATTATTCACAATAACCAAGATATGGAAACAATTTAAATGTCCATATCCAAAATATGGGCAAAAATTTTGGCATATATATTTATATATTGGACTAAGTTTTATGTATATATATTAAATAATATATATCATTCTTTTTCATATATATGCCATTTTAAAATTTATACATATAATAAAATATTATATATGTACTATTTATCTGTTAAATATTTCCTTTATCCATGTTTCTTTATTCATACTTTTTCCTTATTCATTTATTCATTATTATACATAATGGCTGAATATTATGTCCTTCATAAAAAAAGAAGGAAATCTGGTTCTTTATGATACATGGATGAACCTGCAGGGCATTATGCTGTGTGAAATAAACCAGACACAAAAGACCAATATTGCATGACCTCATTTATATATAAAATCTAAAATAGTCAAGCTCACAAAAGTAGAGAGTTGAATGATGGTTGCCAGGGTGTGAGGGGGAATAAGAAAATATTGGTCAAAGTGTACAGAATTGCAGTTATGAAGGATAAATAAGCTCTTAAAATCTAATGTATAGCAATATAGCTATAGTTAACAATACTGTATTGTGTAATTGAAATTTATGGTGATTATTATAAGTAGATACATAAATTTAAACATCACATTGCTCATTTTAAAGACATACAATTTGTTTCTGTAAATTATACCCCAAATAAAGCTGGAAAAAATGAGATGAATATACTTTTCCACATTCCAAATGACACTCCAAATTCATGTATGCATTTGTTTGCAAAGTTTTGAAAATTGGTATCCAGATTCAAATAGGAGGTGCATGTTAACAAATTTACCAGCAATCTCATATAGGTAACTTAATAAAGTTTATTTTACATTTGTTTTACAAGATTAATGCGGGGTTGGGGTTAGTCCACACAGTTAGTATAGGACCTATTGTCTGTAGGGAACACATGGCTCTCAGAACCCAGGGGAGAGAGAACACAGAGATAGTGTGCCAGCTATTAAATGCTTAGGCTCACACCCCAATGGCCAGAACCAATCACATGTTCCCCCTCTACCTGTGAAAGAAACTTAAAATGAAGAGTATTACATGAAAGTATTATCTGTCATTGACTTTTTGAATGAGCCAGAAAATAATGGGAAAAAGATAATTCACACAATTATAAGACATGTTCAAGAATGAAATTAATCACTCAAATTATACTATTCGAGTGGGCTATACATACAAAGAAAATAGCTATTGAGGTATCAGAGAATGACGTAACACTTTTTCAGATATGACACAATTTTGCCCCAGAGAGGGCTGACAAATTGCAGTCTGGCATGGAGACTGAGACTCCACTGAGAGAATCCAGCTCCTATATGTAAGGGACGACTGTAACTTAGCCTTTAAGTTAGGATGGGTAGGGCTCAGAGGCCATCAGCCTTTTGTTGACCTAGTCCTGCTCTCTCTCCGACAGCATACTTTGAGACCAACCCCATAAGCAGGGCGAAGTACTTAATGATAAGAAAATCAAGAGCTCTTAACACTGCATGGGGTTAAACCTTGGGTTTGACTTCACTAATGCTCTGTCCTCATCAACTACTTTAGGTAAACAATTATGCAATTGCATCTTGTTGTTTCATTTTGGCTTACATTTTGGTGTCTGTTGCAAATGAATATATTAAAAATGCACTTTAAACATTTCCCCTATGTACTTGGCAATTCATGTAAGAGATGTAAAATCACACATTCTGGAAGAAAAACATATTCTTATAATTGCTTTGTGAGTTAAATTTTAAAAATTAATTATCTTCAAGAGTCATTTTGTGTATGCATATTTGTATTTTGTATTTTGATATGCATACCTGCAAACTGTCCTTTTTGGCGAAAAGAAAAAAAATCCCAGGTTTTTCTGTTTTGTTTACGGTTAATACAACTGTGAATGGCCTAGCATGACAATGTTTGCGGAGCCATGCCCCTGAGAATTTTTCATTTCATACATGGTTTACAGCTGACCCAAGTGATGCCATATATTCTGGACCTATATTTTTTCACTACAGAAAACTAAAATAAAACTATATATTTATTCATAATCCAGATCAATCATGCATTGCCTTTTTATTTCTAGCATTTCACCTCACTCCATCAGATTGTTTTCTAACTGGAAAAAAGAAGCCAGAGGCTCCCCCAAGATACAAACCAAATTTGAGATTTCAGTACTATTTGTTTTTATGCAGGAATTCATCTCTCTTTTGTATTGTGACTTGATGTCTCAAAAGCCTAGCTGAAAAAGGAAAAAACTGTTGGGAGAGACATGGCATAAGGCCATTGCCCAGTCAAACATTTCTCTGCCCACAGTCCAAGATAAGTTATTTGCCAAGTCAACGATGTAGAGTCACCATGACTGAAGGGGCCATACCTTTTCTGTGCCTTGTATGATTGAAGAGGTTTTAGTCCAAAAGTAGATTTGAGGAATGGTATGGAATTTAATGCATGTTAGCAGTGGCCTTTTGGGGCTTTCTGGACTCACTAGGGCAAACCCTTAACTCATCTTATGTTCTATATGCAAATGATAACTATTTCTATGACACCATTATCAGGCACTGTTGTATGCCATGAATGTTAACTTATTTAATCCTCAGAAACTCTATGAATTACTTGTAGGAACCTGATCTTCCAAAGAGGGAACAGATTCAAAAATGTTATTCGACCGGCTCAAATTCATGGCTTAGAAATAGCAAAGTCAGGATTTGAACCTTGGAGTCTGTCCGCAGAGTTTGTTCTTTTAAGTATTATACTCTGTTGCTTATAGGAAAATTATAAATATTCTCTCTTGATGGATTCTGGTAACTTTTGTTCTATAATATCCACACCCCTCACAGTTACACACACACACACACACACACACACACACACACACACACACCTCTCTTTGATAACATATCTCGCAACATTCTAATTTACAAGAGCCTTCCTTTTCCATGATAATATTGCCCTGGTGTTTTTGTTAATGATCACATTGAAATGCAATTGCTTATTTATTTTTTACCTGTCTGAGAGGACATATGTCAGTTCTGTAAATCTCAGTATCTAGCAGAGAGACTTGAAATAAAAAGGTCCTGAATCACTGTTTATGGAATGAATAAACACTGTATTCCAGATTTGACATAAGAGATATTTCTTACATACATCCGCACACTAAGAGCAGAGACTTCTATAAATTGAAACACATCAAGTGGCCATCAACAAAAATAATGGAGTAGGGACTTCTGAAAGCTCTCCCCTCCATAAAAGCAAGGAGAAAACTGGAAAAAAAAAACTGTCAAAATCAACTTTTTCAAAACTTGAAAATTAACCAAGCTCTTCAGGAGACTTTTTTCAGAGGAAAACAGTCAGGGGAGCATTTATTCTAGAAAAATGAATGAAGCTCATTAAGAACAGTGTCCTTTGTGACATTTTAACTTGCCCTATCCCTTGGATACTCTCCTTCCAGCTCCAAGATAGCCTTGAAGAGCAGCATAAACAATTATAGTCAAACCAGCATCCTAGAAACTGCTGAACTGGGGAGGGGAAAAGGTGACTAGAGTTTTTTTCAAAGTCTCATCGTCAGAGAGTTCCCATTATGATACCCTCCAAATATTATTGCAGAATGCCATATTTTTGAGGTCAAGATTAATTGTCCAAGTTACTGTGGCCAGGACACATATGGACTGAAAGTAAGATCCCCGGGCAGTGACAATACTGCAGCTGGAAGGGGGAAAACAAGCAGGGAGAAATGAAAAAAAATCAAACAACAAAACTAGATGAATGCATTTCTGAATTGGAGTTGAAATCTTACTGGAAGATGCATCCTTGAGAGATCCTTGAGAAATGCATCCTTGGGAGAAAGACTAGAAAACATAATAACTTACTGAATGTACCAGCATGTATGAGTCAGGAAAGAAGAAAAGGGGTCTCACTAGAGGATTTCTAGCTACTTTTCTTGAAGATTTCTTTAGACTCTAAGAGTATTTGTCTTGAAAAGTTGTTTAAATATTATTGCCCAACGTTCCTTATTTGTTAATTGAGAAGGTTGATTTAGAGGACAAAACAAGAGTACCTTTTGCTCTAAAATTTACAAATACTCTGATTTCCACAAGGTTTGATTATACCAAGAACCAAAACTTTTACCTAAAGTACAGGCTAAGCACTGTGGCTCACTCCTGTAATCCCAGCAGTTTGGGAGGCTGAGATGGGCAGATCACGAGGTCAGGAGTTTGAGACCAGCCTGACTAACATGTTGAAATGCTGTTTCTACTAAAAATACAAAAATTAGCCATGTGTGGTTGTGTGCACCTGTAATTCCAGCTACTTGGGAGGCTGAGACAGGAGAACTGCCTGAACCTGGGAGGCTGAGTTTGCAGTGAGCTGAGATTGTGCCACTGCACTCCAGCCTGGGCAACAGAGCAAGACTTCATCTCAATAAAAATAAAAAATAAAAAAATGTACAGTGTCAAGACTAGTGACTACATGGAGCCATTCAAATAAATATGAAGTCCAAAACTGTGAAAAGTCTAAGATATTACCTACTTGTAAGCTAACAAGTTAGCATGCCATAATTACATCTGTATAGAAATAAAATCGTCAGACCTCTGGGTCAGAGCAACTTAGCAACACTGGCTTCTCAAGATCCAATTCTCCATGGGATAACAAGATGAAGGGGTGCCACCACCAATGCAGGCAATGAGGGTTAACAGCAGACTAGAGGAGATACAACATTATGGAAGTCGGAGCTAACATGGTGGGGCTGGCAAAAGTGCTTCGTATAGTTTGGATGTAGTTTGTTTTTCCCCACCAAATCTCATGTTGAAATTTGATTTCTAATGTTGGGAGTGGGGCCAAATGGAAGGTGTTTGGATCATGGGGGTGGATTCCTTATGAATAGATGAATACCCTCCCTGGGGGCTTGACAGAGTCCTTGAGTTCTCACTGTATCCACTCTTACAAGAACTGGTTGTTGAAAAGAGCCTACTATCTCCCTTCCCTCTCTCTTTCCTCGCTTCTCACCAGGTAGTGCACATCTGGCTCCACTTTGCCTTTCTCTGTGAGTCCAAGCAGCCTGAGACCCTCACGAGATGCAGATGCCCAAAGCTGAGCTCTCCAGAATTGTAAACAAATAAACCGTGTTTTTTTTCTTTGCAAATTACCCAGGCTCAGGTTTTCCCTTAGAGCAACACAAAATACACTAAGACAGGGAGAGAGAGCAATATGCATTTTTACTATGAAATCTTCTCTAGTGAGAGGGTGAGGATGTTAGGTATATTGCACTTGGAATGTTAGCAAATGATTCCTGGAAGATAGGTATTTAAATACTCCTGATTTCCAAGACATGTGATGATTAATATTAGGTGTCAACTGGAGTGAGGGATGCCTAGATGCCTAGTGAAGCATTGATTCTGGGTGTGTCTGTGAGGGTGTTTCCAGAAGAGAGTGACATGCCAGTCAGTGGACTGGAAGAGGAAGCCTTGCCCTCAATATGAGAGGGCACCATTGAGTCAGCTGTGAGTGCTGTAGAACAAAGAAGATGGAAATAAAATAGGATATTCAGCTTGCTTAGCTTCTCTCTCTCAATCTCTCTCTCTCTCTCTCTCTCTCTCTTGCTCTCTCTCTTTTATTCTTCTGTAGCAAGAGGCTTTTTCTCCTGCTTGTGGGCATCAGACTCCAGGTTCTTCAGCCTTTGGAGCTCTGGTAGAACTTGTACCAGTGCCCTCCCAGGAGCTGTTAGGCCATCATCGGTTTTTCTGGTTTTAAGTCAGAGTCACAGCACCATTTTTTTTCCTGGAGCCATGCTACTAGCTTTTCTTATTCCCCACTTTGCAGACAGCCTATTGTGGAATTTTGTCTTTGTAATTGTGTTAGTCAATTCTCACTAATAAATTCCTAAATTCATATGTGTGTGTGTGCGTGTGTATATACATACACATAAGTTTGTGTGTATGTATACATATACATACATACATACATATGTATACACATAAATTTAGGAATTTATATATATGTATATGTATATGTATACACACACATATACATATATCCAATTGGTTCTGTCCTCCTGGAGAATCTGGACTAATATAGCATGTTTACTAGTCAGAAGTCCTTTAAGTCAAGTTACTAGTGTTCTTTATCAGAAAGCTGATGCCTTTCAAAAATGTGAAAATATTCATGGAGAAGGGATGAGACAGGTTGATTAATGAGTACAAATATACAGTTTGGTAGAATAAACAAGATCTACTATTTGATAGATCTGTAGGTTGATTATAATTTATAATAATCTATTGTTTATTTTGAAATAGAAGAGTGTTTAATGTTTCTAGCATTAAAAATAACAATTTATGGTGATAAATATACCAATTACACGGATTTAATCTTTACAAATCATATGAACCTATTCAATTACCATAGGTAACCCCACAAATGTACATCTATTATGTATCAATATTAAAAATCATGCATTGGTTATTTTCTCAGGGAAATAATACTAATATTCTATTTAAAATATTCATAAAGCTGGGCAATATAGCAATACCTGGTTTCAACAAAAACCTTTTTCTGAAAGTAGTCAGGCATAGTGGTGCACACCTATAGTCCCAGCTACTCAAGAGACTGCAACGGGAAGATCACTTAAACCCAAAAGTTTGAGGTTGCTGTATGATCATGCCACAACACTCCAGCATTTGCACTGTTGCCCAGGCTGATGAAGAGTCATTGGAATATAACAGATTGAGGTATTAGTCTTGTTCATCTATATCTATATCTATATCTATATCTATATCTATATCTATAGATATATATGATATCTCTCTCTCTCTATATATATATATGAATGAAACACCAAAACTTAGTATTTTGCTGGGAAATACACAATAACAAAATAAAACATATATTCTCAGGAATTCCAGGATGCAAATAACTGCCAATGTTTCAGAAACTATTTTGTGTAAGTGTTTTGAAACATTTTGCATGTAAATCTAGATGACATTTTTCATACCTTGTGTAGAATGAAACATGGCTGTTTTCTTGTGTGTGTGTGTGTGTGTGTGTGTGTTTGTGTGTGTGTGTGTGTCTTAATGAGTTATCCAGTATGATGTCATATTATATCTGATCTCTGTTCTTAATTGAGTGTACCTCCCTCTGTTCCTTTGTCGTAGTGGTTCTTCACCGTGTTGCAAGTAAAAACATGTAACATGTCTTTGGAAAGTCAGCAGATCTAACCTGGACTCATTGGTATAGATCCTGTGCAGATGATATTATTGTCAATGATCAGATCAATGTAATTGATCAAGCTGGAGTACTGCTTCTTACCTCTAACTTTGACAATGTATTTGAAGACATTCTGATCCATCTAGTTCACATTCCCAGTGTTCTCTTTCAGTGTACCCATCACAGCCTGTTGATTGATTTAAACTCATTTTTGGCTGCTGTTGAACAGTGCATGACCTTTTCCAAAGTCTCAATACCTACCACCTCAGAGCAGATAACGATGTCATTGCCATGTCAGTGGCACACTACTATCTTTCTCTTTGTCCATTTGTAAATCAGACATCCCTGTCTTCCAGTTTTTGAGTTCCGTGCAGTTGTTGAGAAAGAATTGTTCAGTCTTTACTTTCATGAATCATTCCTGTTGCCTCGATTCTTTTCTCCTTCAAAGCTGTCATCTGCTTGATGCTGGTGAAGAGTCACTGAAACAAAAGTGACAGAGGTATTAGCCTTGTTCCTAGAGTATTAGCAGTATTCATCCCCAGACTCGCTCTCAACTCAAGTCCCATGTTTATAGAAACTAATGATTTTCCCTGGTAGGATTCAAATCAAGCCAAATAGCCAAGCAAAGTTATCAGTTGCCTAATTTTTTACTCAAACTGAATTGGTTTTCTCTGCAGGGATTGATTAAATTCTTGATGCCCCAAATACTCATGAACTTGTCAAGGTGTAGAACTTTTGTTAGGGTGCATATAATTTGAATTTTTTAAACCTATTTTGGTAGTGAAACATATCATTCTTGTTAAATTTATTCATTTCATCAAGATGGCTATTATCATCAAATTAAAAGTCAAAAAAGACTATTTTGAACCTGTATCTTCTTTTTTTTTTTTTTGCACCTACCCTAACTGAACCTGTATCTTCTAATTGCATTTTTGATTAAGCTGTGATGTACATCTGGAAAATTTTCCAAAAGCATTCTTTTCAGCTTTTAAAGCGAGCCCCAGTTCTAGCTTCTTTTGAGGTGCACAATGGTTGGTTTCATTCACAATGAAGTTAATTGTGTCTTCACCTGGAAATAATACAAATGGTCTCTTTATACTCAGATTTTGGCCATGAAGTTTGAAAATTTGAGAGTCTAGTGTGGACTACTTTGGAAAATCTGACCTGATGTCTCTTTTCATTAATTTCTGCAGAGAGGAACTGTTAACTTCTTTGCCTTCTTCCTGACAGGTTCTGTCCCTGGGTCAGAGATGCTGCCACCTGGACTATAATCCTCTGAGTCATCCTTCTGGGCAAATTGTTTTCCTTGCCTGCCTCCTCTCCTTAGTCTTCAACATCGTTATCCCTGTGGTGTAGTCTGGGATGGAGAGTGGGAGTGACATAGGTGGGCTGATTCCATGACTTGGGGCACCTTCTTCCAGTGCACCCAGAACCTCTTCCAGTTTCACAAGGCATGCCAGAAGATGTGGCAAGACTCTCAGATGACGGGTGCCTGAAATATAGGTTACAGGTTAACAGGAAAAGAGAGAACTGGGCAAAGTAAATATTATGTGTTAACAGATAAGGCATGCAGAGAGGGCTTGTCTTCTGAAAGGTTATCAGATTGTCTGCAAAGCAGCCATTTATCCCCTTGGCTGCTGCTGAGTTGAAGTTCCCATGGGAGATTCAAAATTATCAAGGCAGGGCAACTCAATACGAATGAATACATGCAATTGAAGCTACAAGATGGTGAAATCTGACAGTAGATGAAGCTTTAATAGAGTGACAATTTCTACTATATCTACTTTCATCATTATTTTGGGTGAAACATTGGATCAGGATGGATTGTGACATGTTCGGCTCATGGAAACAGTAGGCTACTTGCCTGTTTATTACTTTCTAAACACCTTCATTCTTCCTTAAAAGCTGGCCTAAAGCCTATCTTACCCACCCAAACAAGTGTCCATCCATACAACACAGTGAGCTTACATGGAGAGTGAAGGGCAATATCAGCTCCCTAAGAGTAAAGTTATGGCTATTGTCCAAAGGAGTCTGCTCTGTGAAGAAGATGATCAAATCCAAGGTGAAATCTGTTATTTATTTATTTTTCTCTCTCTTTTTCTTTCTCTCCTTTATGTATCTATCAATCATCTCTCTTATTGAATTATGATTTGTCCTTTTCACTTCTAAAATTTTTCATTCATATAAATTTGGGCATTCATCTATTTTTGTAATATCTCAAATCTGAACAGAGAAAAGCTAATGAATTAAAATTTCAAGCTATACTCAGTATTAATTCCACAAGTTTTTATATTAGGCATTATGTGGTTTGAACTATTTTTTTAATTGCATTTTAGGTTTTGGGTTACATGTGAAGAACATGCAAGATTGTTGTATAGGTACACACATGGCAGTGTGATTTGCTGCCTTCCTCCCCTTCACCTATATCTGGTGTTTCTCCCCATGCTATCTCTCCCCTACTCATCACCCCCCACTGTCCCTCCCCCATTTCCCCCCAACTGACCCCAGTGTGTAGTGCTCCCCTCCCTGTGTCCATGTGTTCTCATTGTTCAGCACCCGCCTATGAGTGAGAACGTGTGGTGTTTGGTTTTCTGCTCTTGTGTCAGTTTGCTGAGAATCATGGTTTCCAGGTTCATCTATGTCCCTACAAAGGACACAAACTCATAGTTTCTGATGACTGCGTAATATTCCATGGTGTATATGTGCCACATTTTCCCTGTCCAGTCTATCATCGATGGGCATTTGGGTTGGTTCCAGGTCTTTGCTATTGTAAACAGTGCTGCAATGAACATTTGTGTGCATGTGTCCTTACAGTAGAATGATTTATAATCCTTTGGATATATACCCAGTAATAGGATTGCTGGGTCAAATGGAATTTCTATTTCTAGGTCCTTAAGGAATCGCCACACTGTCTTCCACCAACAGTGTAAAAGTGTTCCTGTTTCTCCACATCCTCTCCAGCATCTGTTGTCTCCAGATTTTTTAATGATCGCCATTGTAACTGGCGTGAGATGGTATCTCAATGTAGTTTTGATTTGCATTTCTCTAATGACCAGTGGTGATGAGCATTTTTTCATATGTTCGTTGGCCTCATGTATGTCTTCTTTTGAAAAGTGTCTGTTCATATCCTTTGCCCGCTTTTGAATGGACTTGTTTGATTTTTTCTTGTAGATCTGTTTTAGTTCTTTGTAAATTCTGGATATCAGCCCTTTGTCAGATGGGTAGAGTGCAAAAATTTTTTCCCATTCTGTTGGTTGCTGATTCACTCTAATGACTATTTTTAATAAAAATAACAAAGATAAAGATTTTATATTTTGTAACATGTCTGATACTATTTGAAATAGTTCACAATGACTTCTGATATTTTTCCACACCAAATATTAGACCTAAACAAAACTAAAAATTTCAAAGAGTATATTTTACTATCTAAAAAAAGAGGGATTTATTGCTCCTCATAGATTTCTTGCTTTTTTCCCACCTAAGCAATTATCCTTCTTGACTGAAGGAAAAAAAAATGTCATTGATTATTTTCAAGCAATTTCTAGGAAGATCACTGCAAAGAGAAACGTAAGGAACACTGAAGGATATGCAAAGACATCTTTCCCTGAGAAAGCTGAGGATCCACTCATAGAGAGAAAGCATATATTCATGAAAAATTATACACAATGTAATACACTTCACATGAGGAGTGATAATAATCCTGATCCAAGCACAGAGAAATGAGATACATGAGGAGGGGGAAGGGACAAAACCTTGGATCCAGTTTTTTCATGCCTAAGGAAGGCGTTCAACAGTTCTCTGACAGGAGTTATTGGGACAGAAATATTCTGCACTGATTTAAAAAATCCCCAAGAGACCTCTCTCCTCCTTTCTCTTTCATCATCTCCAATGACACTCCCGAAAATGAATCACATCTCTCCAGATGCTTCAAAGGTCAATGCCAGAGAGTTACAGAAAGTGACAGGTTTACCTGGAGGCGGATGCTATGACAGAATATAGGATTACTGGCTGCTGCGGTCCTCCTAGTCCCAGTGCTTGCATCAGTTATAGTGTTGGGGTGTGGTCTGAGCAGAGCACCTTGACAGACTCCTGGCAAGCAAACTGTCATTCCAGGAGGATTCAAATGTTCAAATGGAGAAGGAGTGGGAGGGGAATAGCTCAGTTTCCAAATGGGGGAAAAAAAAATTCAGATTGCCCTCCGTGTAGGGTAAACAAAAGGAATGTGCACAAGGGGAAAATTTCTTCCTTCCATCCTCCCTTTCTTCCTTCCCTTCTTCCCTCCCTCTCTTCCTCCTTTTCTCTTTTCTACTCATTCTCTTCTTTCCTTCCTTCTTTGCTTCCTCCTTACCTCCCTTCCCTTGTCTCCCTTCCTTCCTTCCTAAAGTTAACTTTTAAATCTCTTAACAATCCATAGTTAGAGGGGAAAAGGCTGTATTTTCTAGGTATTTCATTATTTCAGATCCAGCAGCTTCTCGTAGGCCCCAAGGTCCTCCTTCAGCTTCATTCAACCTGCCCAAAAAAAGGGAAAGAAAACTGAACACTTTTGAAAGTCGGCAAGGCCTATTAGCCAGGCTCTGAGACATCAGTGGCTGTTTAAATGCATTTCTAAAAGCCAGGAGCTCCTTCCCTCACATGAGGCCACGAAGACCCTGAATTTCATGGGAAAAGAAACCCTTATTTCAAAAATAAACTTTGAAGTTGTTTGAAGATGAAAGAGGAGACTTGCCTCTGAGCCAGCGCTGAAGCAGTGGGGAGGGACTTACAGTCCCTTCAGAAAACCTTATTAGAAAACTTTATTAGGATATTCTTCAGAAAACCTTATTAGAATTTAAAAGGACTGTGCAAACAGATGCCCTATGGCTCTGTCCCACTGAAAATATGTGACAGGATTTTAAGAGCATAACTATACCTAAGTCTAAGTCTGAAGCTGACAACTATCAAAGTCTTCTTCTTTGATTATATAAAATGACTTCTTATTCAACAGATGATTAAAAAGCAATTATTTTCAAAACTTACCTGTAACATTTATTCACTCCAATCTCATTTACTATTAGAAAAAAAAAAATAAGAGAACTACATTGCATTTAGCATAACCATTGCACACCCAACACATTACAAATAATTTTCTGTTTTAGTCTTTCACTTTGCCTGTAAGTACCAGATGGAAACATCCTAACTTATAAAATGACAGAAACCTTTGCATTTTGCAGTTACTTTAGAAATCATCTAAAAAACTTTCACATAAGATCCCACTAATTGAGCACTTACTATTTACTATATTATGTAATGCATATACATATATATATTTATAATATTAAAATATGTAAATATCACACGTATACATACATACCTCTTCATACCAGTATTACAAGGTGCATGTTAGTAACCTTATTACACAAATGAAAAAATTCTGATTCAGAGAGACAAACACTTTCTTCCAAGATATTCAGCTGTAATAAGCTAAAATATAGCTATAATCTTGTATAATGAAGCTAGGATTTTAATCCAGAATAAAAAGTGCAAGCTATTCACTTTATCCTTAGCTGTCATACAAATGCTAGCAGGTTAAAAATTTAAACTGACTAAAGATAAAGATGAATATAGTGACAATTTCTACTATATCCACCTTTAGTCAGTGTTCTGAACTTTCAAAATATTAAAGCAGCTCAAGTGTTAAGGATTATTACGGGCAGAACTGAAATTTTAGCATTTCTCACAAGTCTAGGCATTGTTTCATGACACCAGTATGACCACTGAGAGCTGTCAGGCAGGAAATGGAGATATGTTTAGATTGAATGTAGGAGGTTAGGATTGACTGGGTATTTAGTGTATAGGCAACAAACCATTTGGGTGACTCACTTTCTCTTTCTTTTTGCTTTTACAAAATATGAAATAGTCTTTCAATAAATACTTCTAGGAAAATTAATGACATTTAAGTACATTTGTATAGTGCCTATAATTTTAAAAATATTTCCCAACCTATATTCCCTTCTCTGAAATTGGGATTTAGCCCTGCAGCCTCTCTAACATTAAGACAAGGCCAGGATGTCAGATTAGAGACAAAGGAAGGTGGGTTCTAAGTCCAGTAAAAGTAGAGGTCAAAAAAAGAGAAGAAGTTAGAGGGGAAAAGTTCAGACCTAAATGGACTATTTTCTGAATGCTAATGGTTAAAATCCCCAGAGATGACTTAGAAAAAAACCACAGTGCTGAAGGAGTCCTAGTCTTTCTCCAGCTTCTCAGTGTCCATCTCAGGGAAATCCCAAGCTCCTCAGAAGGAGCCTTGTATTCAGCATCATGCAGGAACTAACCACATGTTGCTGTCCAAAAGATAGATTTGAAATGACCTCGAGGGAAGTGTAGAGGA
This sequence comes from Saimiri boliviensis, assembly GCF_048565385.1. Taxonomy (NCBI): domain Eukaryota; kingdom Metazoa; phylum Chordata; class Mammalia; order Primates; family Cebidae; genus Saimiri; species Saimiri boliviensis. The sequence goes on from NC_133453.1 coordinate 118,955,551, forward strand.
GGGTGAACTGAAAGGAAGCATTAAAACAACAACAACAAAAAACTGCAAGCTAGAATCCAGCACAGAAAACAGATCATAGCAACAAGTTTTAGTATCCCAAACATAAATCTTGGCCCAGAGCATCATTATTCTATAGGAGGCCTCTGGTTGGAATGAGAAGGCTAGACAGAACATGCATATTAGAACTAGAGGGTATGACAGAGCATATTGACTTCAGAGGTGTGTAGCATAATTTATAAATGAAACAGGAGCCTCAAGACACACAACTCAGGAAACACCAGGTCAAGTCACCAAGTGAGCAGATAGATTGATGGGCACAGACATCAGCAAGGATCCAAACAACACACCGAGCAGAGTATATCAGACCTCCCTCTTCCTGATACCAGGATTGATTATATTAACCTTTATCCTACTACCAACCATGCATTTTACTAATAATATGTTAAATTCAATTTTTATCTCATACATGCATGTTCATACATGTAGGCAGTGGGAGAGAAAGAATATAACATTTATATAATGTTATGTGGTTTGCAAAATGATGTTATGTGTATAAATTAGATGTTTGACTTTATTTTTGTAGTGGGACTAATATCGTCATGGCACTAGATAACCAAATTACCATTCTTAAGCCCTCACATGCTTCAGTTACCACAGGTTCACCCTACCTTTTTCAACTACATTGCCTCCCATCCAGTAAGTTTAAAAATTTCTTTGCACATATTAGTATGTAGGATATCCAGGAAGCTATTGCTATTGATCCCTACTTCATCAATTTATCATAACAGATCAGGGCCTATTTCATGGACTGAGAAATGGACTTCAGCACAAGAAAGGTCGTCTTCTGAACAATGTGGTTTCCTGTGTCAACACATCTTTTCTACACCATTAGGACATTGTTCATAATTCATCACAGTCAGGACCAAGGACCACCCTCACTATCTCCTTGCCTCCTTAGATAAAATCTGGCCATGCAGTACCATGGATATGAGGCAGACCTAGAAAGTGATTAACAAGATAGACTCTGAAGTCAATTTGTCTGGGTTCAAACATCTCTGCAGATTATCAGCCGTGTGTCTTTGAACAAGTGACCTAACTTTCTTTGTGCCTCAATATTCTTCTCTATGGAATAGACATATAGACATCAAAAATACCTGTAGCACTAACTGTTATGGGTAATAAATAAATTTAATGTAAACAAAGCATGTAGAACTGTATCCGATTCATAGAACTTTTCAACAAATGGTAGCTACTATTGTTAATATAATCATCTATTTCTTGCTTCATAATAATTTTTTCATCCTTCTTGATCAGAGTTGATCCAAGTTTATACTAGTCTACTTTGTCTGGTTTCCCTAAAATTGACACTCCGGAAGTAGGTTTTGTATCTAGATTTTTTTTCCTTTCAATAGGTTGCTGAGGTGACTATGAAAATTAGTTCACCCCTTTCCTTTTAAAAAATGTTTTATTTTTAATTTTAATTTTTAATTTTTAATTTTTTATTGCATTTTAAGTTTTGGGGTACATGTGAAGAACATGCAAGATTGTTGCACAGGTACACACGTGGCAGTGTGATTTGCTGCGTTCCCCCTCACCTATATCTGGTTTTTTTCCCCATGCCATCCCCCCGCAACTCTCCACCCACCGCTGTCCCTCCCCTGTTTACCTCCAACAGATCCCAGTGTGTAGTGCTCCCCTCCATGTGTCCATGTGTTCTCATTGTTCAACACCCACCTATGAGTGAGAACATGAGGAGTTTGATTTTCTGCTCCTGTGTCAGTTTGCTGAGAATGATGGCTTCCAGATTCATCCATGTCCCTACAAAGGACACAAATTCATCGTTTCTGATGGCTGCGTAATATTCCATGGTTTATATGTGCCACATTTTTCCTGTCCAGTCTATCATCGATGGGCATTTGGGTTGGTTCCAGGTCTTTGCTATTGTAAACAGTGTTGCAATGAACATTTGTGTGCATGTGTCCTTATAGTAGAACGACTTATAATTCTTTGGATATATACCCAGTAATGGGATTGCTGGGTTAAATAGAATTTCTATTTCTAGGTCCTTAAGGAATCGCCACACTGTCTTCCACAATGTTTGAACTAATTTACACTCCCACCAACAGTGTAAAAGTGTTCCTGTTTCTCCACATCCTCTCCAGCATGTTGTCTCCAGATTTTTTAATGATTGCCATTCTAACTGGCATGAGATGGTATCTCAATGTAGTTTTTATTTGCATTTCTCTAATGACCAGTGGTGATGAACATTTTTTTCATATGTTCATTGGCCTCATGTATGTCTTCTTTTGAAAAGTGTCTGTTCATATCCTTTGCCCACTTTTGAATGGGCTTGTTTGTTTTTTTCTTGTAAATCTGTTTTAGTTCTTTGTAAATTCTGGATATCAGCCCTTTGTCAGATGGGTAGAGTGCAAAAATTTTTTCCCATTCTGTTGGTTGCCGATTCACTCTAATGACTGTTTCTTTCGTCCTGCAGAAGCTGTGGAGTTTGATTAGGTCCCATTTGTCTATTTTGGCTTTTGTTGCCAATGCTTTTGGTGTTTGATCATGAAGTCCTTGCCTATGCCTATGTCCTGAATGGTTTTGCCTAGATTTTCTTCTAGGGTTTTTATTAGTTCACCCCTTTTCAGGAGCTCTGCTTACCAACATGTGTTAAGGTGGAGAGCCTGTTTAATTCTCACCCACACAGATACCTAAGCCCTCATAAAAACTTCTTGTTTATATAACTGTTTCCTAGGAAAATGCATTACTTATTTTACAGGGATAATACTAAGAAGTCACTGTAGTGATATTTGTTCCATAATGGAAAAATCACTATTTTTTTCTTCTCCCAGGAAAGGAGCAGGTGGAGCCATCTTTTATCCTTTCTTACCAAGAACGTGATTCTACCATATTTCTTCACACTACCAACAGCTTTTTGATGTGTATATTAAGGTTTCCATTTTATAGAAAATAAAATGAAAATTCAGGGATATAAAAGGAGAAGTTAACATTACTAAGTTCAAGTAGCATATTCGATACTATATACAGTATAATCTCATTGAATTTTGCCAAATTGAGGTATAATTATCTCCATTTTCAACATGTGGAGGCAAATTAAAAACACGGAGTCACATAAGAACTCAGAAAGCAAAAATGTGAACTGGGCCTTGCACAAAATCAAGAATGTTTTCCATTATCCTTTGATAGCCTCTCTAATGAAGTAGCCAACAATAGCTCCCCATTTGCTATTACCGTTTTTCAAACTCAAGTATTCAATAGATAATTAAAAAGTACTCATCACAGGTACCCTTCACTGATTTACTATTTAATTATAATGTTCTTTAAATATTTATAACCAAAAATGAGTTTAGATCATTAATATTTACATGTCTTATTCAATTATTCAAACAGTATAACAGCAACATTTTAAATATAAACAACTAAAAACTACAAAATTCTGTTAACTAGTTTACTTTAATGTCATAGTGATGTCGTATGTCAGAAATGAAAAAGAGACTTGAAATACAAATATGAGAATTGTTGCTAAGATACAAATTCTTCTGATTCCACTGAGTTCACCATGCTGTCCATGGCCCTAAGATAACTTCAGTCCTCAACCATGATCTCTATTCCAATCACGACTGTCTCTATTAATATAGCAGGGAAGCATTTGTCATCATTGGCACCATCTGTCATCTGTGTAGCATCACAAATAATCATATTAGGTGTTTATTCAGCTTCTGATTTTTTTTGCCATAAGCCTGCAACAATCAAAGAGTAGTATTCCACAAAATTATATATTTTCAAGATGGCAAAAAAAATCTCAACTTATTAAATAGACAGACTGAATTATTAAATCTATAAAAAGATACTTTCATACTTAGTGGAAAAAATATATATACTTATAACTGCTAAGAGAACTCAATGTGTACAAAAGGAAATTGGATATTTTTTAGTATTTTTGACATTGGGATACATCAAATTATTAGTGGTCAGATAATCTTACAATATATTAGATGTTAAATGTTTTCACTTTAAGTGAGAACTTCTTTTTATTTTGACTGGAAACAGCAACCGCCTGTCTCTCCAAAAAGTATAGTGATATTACACAGCAGTCCTTATTTATATTGCCCTTTAGTCAGATGACTCAATATTTGCAAATGTGTTTGCAAATTCAGGTACACCATCAATTATAGTGTATTCATGAAAGAGTTTAAAATGTTCATTTTGTTATACACACATACACACATACACAAACACACACAGCTTATGAAAGAAATCCTATCTGGATAAACTCTAAACACAACATAGTTGAGTGCTTCCTGCTTTGTGTGATACTCCATTCCTTTGTATTTACCTACTTTGAAGTGTTTGTCACACTGCCTTAAATTTCATTGCTTCCTTGATGGTCTCTCCCCTCAGACTGTTTGCTGCTTGAATGTAAAGACTATCTTATCTATTCGTGCTTCTGTGGCACCTCCTACAGTGTGTGGCACATAGTAGATGCTTATTACATGACCACGGAGTGAGTGAATGTAGTAAATTCTGTGAAGACAATGCAAAGGAGGCATGGGTTTTACCAACAAAAAGCTCAAATCTAAGTTATTTAATGATATATTCTCACTATATTAACAGGGAGCAGATGTCTCAACTGAGTAAGACTCGGAACAAAATTTCTGTGGGAAATTTGGGAAGTTATAGATCTTGCAATGAATTATGTAGTTGGGATAATGCAAAGCAAAATAGAGTACACAGAAAATGAACTTTTCCATCCTCACAGTAATGCCTGCTTCTGTCTTTGGGCAAAAAAATTTAAAAATGCAAAATAGACAGAAGTAATGCCAGTGGGAAAAAGACAGGGAAAAAAAACAAGACAGAAAATAGTGTGAATGCACATATTTGAATAATATGCAGAACCTGTGAGAGGCTTGCAGTGAATAAAATATCTATTACGACTCAACAATTCTCTCATTTGGCATGAAAAACACAGTCTCTCTGTGTTATGCTGCCAATATGGTGGCACTGAAGTGGGGATACACAGATTGTCAACACTGCTGATTATTCCCTTCTGCAAACCAGCCCAAGATACAGCATGTGCAGAGCAGGGAGAGACAGAGTTTGGGGACTCTAGAAAACTATTCTTGCTCACTCACCGAACAGAACTGCCATGGAAAAACACACGAGTCACGTAAGTTAACTTAGGAAAGCAACTCAGAACAGATTTACACAAGTTAAACAAGGGCCTTTGGAGGGAGAATATTTCAAAGCAGTGTGCTTAGTGAATTTTATAGCCTGGGGGCCTGATATCTGCAGACAGCCAAGTGCCTGTAGGAAACTAATGAGGAGAACATACAAATTAATAGCACACAATCTCAATGTATAGCATTTCTGAAGAGAGGCAGAAATATTACCAAAAGGAAAATAGGGGAGAAAGTAGATAAAAATTTTTATAGGTTTACTGACAATATCATTCTTTGGATTTATTGTACAGGAATATGTTGAAACTTGTTTTTCTTCTTTAATAAAGATGATATAATAATGGGGAGGGCTCTGGAATTATATAGACCTGGGCTCAATATCTGATTCTACCTACAAGATACTACAAATTGGGTATCTTCCTTGGTTCCTTGAATATCTCATTGGTTTCTCATCTGCAAAATGAACAAAATGACCTCTATGTTTCAGTACTCTTATAAAGATTAGGGGAAAAATTTGCAGCATTTTAAAGTAAATGAGTCTTGCTAGGAATTCATTAAATCTGTTAAAATAAACATCATAAGCATTTAAGATTTTTTTGTTGGCTGGCTGTGGTGGTGGCTGACTCCTGAAATCCCAGCAATTTGGAAGGGTGAGGCAGGTGGATCACAAGGTCAGGAGATAGAGACCATCCTGGCTAACACGGTGAAATCCCATCTCTACTAAAAATATGAAAAATTAGCCGAGCGTGGTGGCACGCACCTGTAGTCCCAGCTACTTGGGAAGCTGAGGCAAGAGAATCACTTGGGAGAAAGAGGTTGCAGTGAGCCAAGATCACACCACGGCACTCCAGACTGGGTGACAGAGCAAGACTCCATTTCAAAAAAAAGACTGTTTTATTAAGGCTGCACCAAGAATTGCAAGTCCCTAGCATAAAGCACCTTTTTTTTTTTTTTTTTCAGGCTGAACTAGAAACCGCAGAATGTAATCTCCTAGACTTGCCTAAACTGTCCATTCTCTTTGTTAAATTCCAACCTGAATGAAGAATGCTATTTTCTGGACTGACTTATTCTTATGCCACGTACTTCTGAACTGATCATGGAACATTTGCCTTACCCCATGCTGGGATTTGAATCTTTCCCTTCCAAAATTCAGGTGTTGAAACTTAATGGCCAATGTGATGGTAGGGTAAGAAGTGGGAAATTTTAAGAGAACATTAGGTCATGAGGGCTCCTCCCTTCATCAATGGTATTAGGTTCTTAGAACAGAGGCCTCATGCAATGTTTCACTTGCTTGCTCTTCTGCTGACTGCCATGTGAGGACACAGCGTCTCTGTCCTCTGGAGGATACAGCCACAAGATGCCGGAGTGTGGCCCTCATGGGACAACCAAAACCTACTAGCCCCTTGATCACAGATTTTCCAGCTTCCAGAACCGAGAGAAAAGAATTTCTGTTCTATATAAATTACCCATTTGCAGTATTTTTTGTTATAACAGCACAAAAGGACCCTGCAATCATATTCTTGTTCCCTTGCTCCCTTTTCTCTCCAGACCAACATATAGAGTCCTTATTTTTGCTTTACCACGTTGGCGGTGTTTATTCAAGGAACCTAGATATTATCATTACTTCTACCTCCTTTTGTAATAAGTAGCCACTAGAAAACATCCATGTAAAGCAAGTTACTCACAAGCAAGAGTCATCGTAGTGTTTTTGTTGTATTGGTGATGACTTCTACTTGGTTGAAGGTAATTCTGAGGTTACCAGCCTTCTCATCTATTTCCAAAAGCAAAATTTATTCCAAGATGGCTAATCTTCCTCTTGTGGCGATTCTTCCCTCATTTCTTCACTTGGCCAATGTTCATATTGAAAGTTTCACATCACTAGCTAGGAATCAGCAACAAGAAGCCACGGTTTCTAAAATGCCATTTTGCCTGCTTGGAAGATAAAATCTTTGCTTTCCTGTTAGAGTTCTACCAATTTGTAAAGCACAGATAACCTTAAAGTTTCTTTGAAAACTTTTTGCAACATAACCAATTGGCCAATTAAAAAAAAAAATTCTACAGCTCTTGCATAATATCGTACCTGTATGACGAAGTATTTGTATAATTTTGCTCTTAGTTTTATTTATTTCTCTAGGGCAGTGATGTCCTTGAGGTCACAGTGACTAGCCTAAGTCACTGCTTTCTGATGATGATGATAGTTGTGTTGCTGGATTATTTTATAAAATGTAATCTTTTTCTCAGGAATCTCAGGAATCTGTCTTGTATTACTTTAAATATATGATTAGGCCTTGTGATCCTTTCATTTATTATTTATATTTATTTGAACAAGTTGATGCTAACAACAAATTTAGAACATGAAAATATAAAAGACAATAAAATAATGCATAACAGCCAAATATGATGATTCTTAAAATTTGCATGGATGTATAAAATATAAAACAGTGTGGCTCATACACACACACAGACACACACACACACACACACACATCACTATATCATCATTTTTTAATGAAACGATCATTCCTTTTTACAATATTTGTAACTAGTATTGTAATTGTTATTTTAAAATGCCAGTAATGATATATTAGCACTTCCTTAATATCTTACTAGTTCTTCAGAAATAGACTTTTTAGAGGTTGCCTATTTTATTATATAAATCAATAATTAACTGACTCCTTCCCCCATTCAGTATGTGTGGAAACCACATTCTCTCTTGTCACTAGTGCAAGACACTTTTTTTCTCCCTCAGTGGAGGAGGGACATTGGTATGAACACTTTTGGTCTCCGATCCTCATGGTTAATTGTTGGGCTTTGTGTTCATTAAATGAGGCTATAGTGTTAAGAAGTCATCATTCTCAGAAGAAATTGCTTCTTTTTTTATTTTGTCCTTCTAGGACCCAGGGAACACTCTCTTCCTTTGAGCTTTGTTGCTGTCAACACAAAGTTATAGAAACCTTCCATAAGGGTAAGGAGGTTGGCCGTGTCTGCAGCTCTCTTGTCTACAACTCTGGGTCCGCTCAGGCTTTGCTCCCACAGGCTTTTCTCAGGGTCAGAATTTATTGAAGGCTAAATTAGGGAGTGGCAATTAGGGAGTAGAAAAATATTGATAAAGTTAATATTTTGATCTCTGTGGACAATATTTTGATCTCTGTGTGTTCTACTGGTTAGAAACCAATGGGACTAGGAATTTTATCTTTCAACGTATTGATATTAGTGAATATTGAAAGACAATTTGGAATCTAATATCATAGTTCAAATTATTCTATGTTGATATTATTCATAAACAACAAAATGAAGAGGGATAGGTACATAGTTCAATTGTACACCTAAATACCACCACAATTACCCTAGAAGTTTCCTTCATGACTTTTTCCGGTGAATGCCATGCACTCAAGAGAAAAGAAAGTTTCACTTTTTGAAAATTTATATAAATAAAATAATGTATACTGCTTCATATTCACTCAATGTATCACTTAGATGCATCCATGTTTTTTGTATGTATAAGTAGTTTATTCCTTTATTCCATTAAACAAATACATGTAAATCTATCCGTTCTTTTGTTTAGCATTTATATATTTTTTCAGTACATTTTGTTCATGTCTTTTTATGGACATATTTTTTCATTTCTCTTAGATAAGCACTTAGAAATGGAATTGCTAAATCATAGAATAATCATAGTTTTAACTTCCTAAGACATTATAAAATAATTTGCTAAAATTGCTGTACTGTTTGCATTGCTGTAGGTGATGTATGAGAGTCCTCGTTGTTCCACATCCCCACTAATATTTGGCATTGTCAGTACTTTTTGTTTCAATTCTTTAATATATCTATGAAGTGGTATTTTATTAATTTCTTTGTGGGTGGTTTTGAGACAGTCTTGCTCTGTCACCCAGGCTGTAGTGCAGTGCTGTGATCTCGTCCTACTGTAGTCTCTGCCTCCCAGGTTGAAGTGATTCTCCTGCTTCAGCCTCCTGAGTATCTGGGACTACAGATACATTACACCACGTCTGGCTAATTTTCTGTATTATTTTTAGTAGAGAAGGGTTTTCACAGTGTTAGCCAGGATGATCTCGATCTCCTGAACTTGTGATCCACCCACCTCGGCATCCCAAAGTGCTGAGATTACAGGCATGAGGCACTGTGCCTGGCATCATTGTAGTTTTAATATGCAACTCCATAGATTAATAATGTGTTGGGGAAAGAACTGAAGGAAAATTTTACTATAAATAGAGGATATTGAGAAAGTAAAGCTTAGACAAGTTAATAATTAATTACATGTAAAACATAGGAGAGACCAAAGATGTTGTCATATTCATGTAAAATTGTTTTAATAAAGTATTGACTAGAGGGAATAACACATATATTAGCCCCTCTTTGAAAAGATAAATTTTAAAACTAGAAATATGAGTCATTCTTTAAGAACAAATCAGTACTATTTAAAGGGAAACTTAGAATGAATAAATTGGAAATAAGCATATTTTATCATTTTATCTGTGCAGTCATAGTTTTACATTTAGTCTTTATGCTATAAGAATGATGGCCTGAATTAAAATTTTATGCATACTTTTTTAAAGCTCAGTAAAATATTTGATTCCTGAGGTGGTCACAGTTCTCTCTCTCTTGGTTTCCTGCTGAGTTGTTCGCAATAAACCTACACCAAATATAAATACTCTTGACAATTTCTAATGCAAAAATTCAATGTGAAGCGCGGATTCTTTGCAATACAGCAACCAAACTGCATTTAATTAGAAAGTGATAATATAGTAAAAGCATTGACACAGAAGGCGCATTTTACGATTTTTTCTTCCAAATGAATTTTGAAGAGATATGTGAGGATTATGGACAGAAAGTGAAAGTTTTGTATGTCTCATATTATCCATTTGGTGGGGTGTGTGTGCATATGTTTGTCTGTCTGTCTGTGTAAATACAGTCCTGGGAAAAATATCCATTGAGGCTTAGAGACAAAAGGAATCATTACATAGGCAGGTCCCTCAGTCAAATAAATCACCATCAGTTGTTAATTAACATGATGTAAAATGACTATTTTCAATGGAAAAATATGGATTAGATAATAAGTGGAATTGGTAGAATCAAATAATTGTTCATTTTTTATGGGAATGCATAATTATTTTTCCATTCAGGATGAGGAGATAAGCAATTTTAGGTGAAAATAATGGAAAATATAGATTTAAAATGCTAAGGACACACGATTTAGAAATGGAGATGGAGAAGAAAAGGATGAAGAAGAAAAGAATGAAAGTGATACTATGAAAGAAAGGCACAAATGGAATCTGAAAGGATGTTTTGATCGCTAGGTAGCTATTTTGATTATGTTCTCTCAATATACACATTACTATAATGTCTGTTTCTTTTTGGTCATGTGCCTATTATCAATATGGTTTACAGTAAAACAACCAGGAATGAGTTAATAGAAAAACAAATCAATGTATTATGAGTTATTTATTTATTTTTACCAAGAATTCTATATATAGAATTAACATGCCATTGTCTTCAGACTGCAGATGGCAAAACTAAAAGAGCACTAGAACATTCTATACATAGAATTCTTAGAAGCTTAGCACTGTGTGTGTGTGTGTGTGTATGTGTGTTTACATTCTTAGACTGAAACTAATAGCTAATTTTTGGCTGAGGCAAGTATCTATACTTAATAGGAATTAAGAACATGAATTTGATTCTTTTTGTTTACCTTAGTATGCTTTTCCTTATTCTTAGTTGTCTGAAATACTAACAAACATTGACTTTGTTAAAATAATAAACACAGATGCACAGATTGCTAATTTCTGTTATAGGAACCAATTTTATTCAATTTGTGGTATATCTTGCTAGTTTGTTGCTCTGGAAACAGGGAGCATTATCTTTCCTGGGCAAAGATAATGTTTAGGCCGTATAAGAGATAATACTTAGAACTTTATAGGACTACCTCATGAGGCAAAGCTTCTCAAAAAGATTCTAATTATAGGTTCCCAGTGTAGCAGGATTTTTCTCATCTCATACCCTGGACTCACAACAGGGACACTCCCTCTACTCAGCCCACCATGCTTAGCCCCTTACAGGAGGGAGCACATGAGCAAGTGAGTATGGGTGGGACCCAGCCAGCCACTCCAGGCACCAAGACAGAAGTAAGTTTCATGCTGGGCCCATGGCCAGACCAGACATGTCACCTTGAGGGGAATATGGTGGTACCCAGAAGCCCCAGAGGGGGTGTTATTGTACCCTTTTAGTTCTATCATCTGCAGGCTGAAGATGAGGCAGTGTTAGCAGCTCAGTTGGCCCCTTGCCTTATCAGGTAGCATGGGTGTTCTCTACTGGCAAGGACAAAGGGCCAGTGTGACAGCATTTTCTGAGTACCTGCACTCAGTGGTTCCCAAGGTCTTGTCCAGTTTCCCAGAAGAATTAGGCCAATTGAAGGATAATGAAGATGGAAAATTTCACTGAGCCTTGGACAATTGAAGGATAGTGAAGATGGAAAATTTCACTGAGCCTTGAAACTGACTCTTAGTGGAGAGGGGAGTTGGAGAGGGGATGAGAAAGACAGTTCATCTTTCCCTAAGTCTTGTTGTCTCTTCTCCAAGGTCAGGCCATCTCCCCCTCTACTTACTGAGTCTGGGGTTTTGGTCTTTATAGGTACAGGATGGGGAGAGCATGCTGATTAGTTGGTGAATATGTGAATATGCAAAAAAAAAAATAAAGATACCACTCAAAGTGGGTATGACAGTGTAGAAAACCACTTAGGAAAGGGTAAGTATTATGTAAAATAGGTGAAGGGTGGGGATCAATCAGAGGAAAGCATGACAAAGAGGAAGACAAGTTTTCAATCCACTCAGAGTATTTTATTTCTAGCTTGGCTGTCAGGATTTAAACCATCCTCAGCTTGGAGGTGGGGTTTCGTTGGGTATCTACTCCTATTTGCCTAGGCATTTGGCTGCCTCCTGTGACTATCACTAGGATGAAAATTAAACAGTGGTTTGTGTAAGAAAAACAAGATGTGGACTAATATAAAATTAATTCAAAAGCACAGTAGCATTTTCTTTGGATACCTTAAGCAATTCAACCCTTGGATATTTGTAACTCTTGGTTACTTGGGAGGTAAAATATGTACTAACTTTTTAAAAATTCTCTGGAAAGAATTTAATAGCATTTCAGATGTAATAGTACAATACTAGATTATGCATACCTGCAAACTAAAATAGGATCTCCTTAGTTAGAGCTCCTTTCCCTCAAAATCACAAATTTCATGGCTAAATTATCTTTCATTTACATATAAATCTCAGCCTCTCAAAAAGCCCGTACGCTTTCCTATTACATAAAATACTGATAGCCTTCATTATGGGTAACATTGACAAGACCACATTAAAAATACTAAACATAAACCTATAGATATAATAGAGGAAGAAACAGTAATATCAAATATATGTTTAAACTTCATGTGAATGTACAATTATCTCAAATAATTTTATTAAATATGTTAATACAGGAGATAGTAAAGGAGGATATAAAACCAGTAAAAAATAAAACAAAAATTATTATAAAGATCATAATAAAAATACTTGTGAAGCAGGTTTACTGTATGCTGGTTATCAACTTGTCTGAGTCTGGTGAGACAGAACATGCACATTCAAGAAGCTACATTAAGTGGGTTTATTACTTGCAAGAGACAACAGAAGCATAGGGTATACTTTGAACCAATCTCTCAAGGCTTAGGAAAGCTCTTTGGGGCTGACAAAGTCTCATTTTCACAAGCTTCACTTGCACCACAGTTAAGAGACCCTGGAAAGTAACCTGTGTAGGTTTTTAGGTGGGGCACTGTCCCTAACTGGGCTAAAGCATTAAAGGGTATTCCTTTTCCAGTGGGGGACTGGCAAAGAAGCTGGACTGTCCCAGCCATATTTTTCTTTACCACAAGATGTGGCATTCCAAGCACATCTACAGTTATTCTTAAGAACTACAAGCAAGAAAGGGGGAAGGACTGTGTCCAAAGCCACTTGGGGAACTTCCTACAATACTGAGATGAAATGACAATAAGAAACCACTGAGTTAGAGAGCCTAAATCAAAACAAAATATAAATAAAAATTGATGATACAAAGTAATAGCATGGAGGGGTATGTGAAAACTAAAGCTCTCATACATTGCAGTTGGAAATAAAAATCATTACAAACACTTCATAATATGATTTAACAGTATTCAGCAAATAGTCTCCATCGCTAGGGCATGTGCCCAAGAAAATAGAGTCCATATTTTGTGGAAATATAGGTGAATAAAGGTTTTATTCATAACATCAAAAAACTAGAAACTACACGTCTTTTTCAGTAAAATAAATGCATAAATATGATATATGTTGTACAATTGACTGCTACACAGCAATAAAAATAATAATTCACTGATACAACCACAGGAATAAATCTTATAGACATTATCATTATTATGTTGAGCAAAAATGTCATCACAAAAGTAGACACACCATGTGATTCAATTTATATACATTTTTTTTAAGCAGGCAAAGTTGATTGATAATAAAAGTTAGAATGATGGTTATATAGTTTGGATGTATGTCCCCTCCAAATCTCATATTGAAATGTGACCCCCCCCCCATGCCGGAGGTGGGGCCTAATGGGAGATTGAATCATGTGTGCAAGTCCCTCATGAATGGCTTGCTATCCTCTCCATGGTATTGCTTGCGTTTTCTCGTTATTAGTTCATTCAAGAGCTGGCTGTTTAAAAAGAGCCTGGTAGCTCTCTTGTTCCCACTCTCTCCATGTGACATGCCTACTCCCCACATTCACCTTCTGCCTTGAGTAAAAACTTCCTGAGGCCTCACCAAAAGCCTAGCAGACACTGGTGTCATGCTTGTAAAACCTGCAGAACTGTGAGCCAAATAAACCTCTTTTCTATATAAATTAACAGCCTCAAATATTCCTTTATAGCAATGCAAAGTAGATTAACACAGATGATTACCTCTTAGAGAGGCTACTGATAATGAATAAGCTTAAGAAAACATTCTGGTGTAGTAATTTCTTGGTCTTGCTTGTGTTTACATGGCTATATATTGAATAATATATTTAAGATTTTTAAGCACTATAAACTTTATTGTACATGTTTTATATCTCTGTTTAGAGTAAATATGTGGTAAGCAATTAGATAAACCATCTAGAGAAAACAAAATGGTCCATTTTCATGCGATATAATGCCTTGGGAGTTTTCATCATAGCATTTTTTTTTTCTACCTCAATTATAATATTAGTAATTGTGAGGAATTATTCTTACATTGTAACAAAAATAAAACTTTCTATATGCAAAAACAGTGTTAATATGGAAATATAGTATGGAAGAGAGAAGTTCTATATTGCTTTAATTCTTGAGGGTATCACTTTATTATTGCACAATGCAGTTAGGGTGCCCTCAATGGCAATTCTCTCTCATGGATAATAATTTTTAAAATCACAGGTTAAGAAGGTAAGAAAGGATGCAATACATTTTAGAAACATTTTCATCAAAAAGAAGGCTAGTTTTAGGGATATGTTTCAATATCATATAACATTTACTTGCAATTTTTCTAGGCTGGGTGAGTAAGTTTTCAATAAATTTATCTGCAACTCAAAAATGTCTGTTGCTTGAAGAAACAGATGCTATTTTTAAACACCTTGGTGTTTTAAGCAATTCATCACATGGAATTAAGTGAGAATTTAAAGTAACTAGGGTTCCACCTTAGCCATTTGGTGGACTTCAGGTGACTTTTGCATAAACTTGCTCATTGTATTTGATCTACTCTGCTAGACACGATGAGATGGAGATTTTAAGGGCAATATATACATATATATATATATATATATATATATATATATATGTATATATATATTTCATGTGATATATGAAATATATATATTTCATGTGTTTTGGACACATATATATATATTTAAAATATATATATATATATATATATATATATATATTTTAAAGTGTCCAAAACAACCTTTCCCATCCGCAAAAGACCTTCCACAGCAGGTGTATATTCTACTAACATGTTTCCAAAACATAGTCTTTGCTTTTCCCATTGGCTGATGTGAGTGGGGAAGAGGCAAGATAAAGAATTGTTGATGAAGAATGAAAGATAAGGTGACATAAGTTTACTTAGGGAAAACACAGACAGCAGAGTCTGAAGTCTGCTGTTCCTCTGAAGGAGAACACGTGGTTGATGTTATGCATTCACTAGATGTAATCTTAACAATTGATTTCAGAGGTTCTGAAGACATTAACCCAGAGCTTGGGAGCTAGTAGTATGTACGGCACTATGCATACTACTTCAGGAATTGTCCTCTGAACGATAGGTTATTGATTACAGTCTGTTTAAACCTGACAGCTCAGTGCCAGGAACAGTGAAGGTTAGTTAAAGATTAAAGATGAACATACCTTTCCCTCAATTTATCACCATCTACTCTATTTAGATGCTGCAATCTGAATCCACTACCACTGACCTCAACCAACACAAGAGCAACTTCTCACCAATCTTCAGGAGTATCTCCAATTCATTCAGCAACAACAAGGCTGCAGAACTATAGAGACAGGTGAGGACACATTTTCTATCATCCCTCTTGACTATCTGGATGTAAGTATTAGGACCAATATTTTTATGATCAACAAATTAGTGGCATAATTCATATCCCTCATATTTTTCGTGCTTTAATATCATTGTGAGTTTGCTGGACATATAGAAACACAATGGGTACTGATGTCTCTCGATCCCTAAACTCTCCATTTCTGAAAATTATGTCAATTTTCAGCACTTTATAGAATGTTAAAATGTTATAAACAAAGGAAAATGCAGAGACTCCACACACAGCATCTTTATCATTCAGGATTGTTCAAGGTGTGTAGGCAATAGAATGGTATAGAATAGGCAGACAGTTGATATGCTTTTCTGTGCTGCCTTAAAACCTGTGACTATCTGAGTCACCAGTTTAACAGGATTGAGATAATCACATTTTTCAATTCATGGTACAATAACAGAGTCATTGGTTCTTCCAACCACCCTTATATTTCATTATAGGTTTTACTTCCCCTTTACACTCCTTAAGTATTTTCCCCTTGATTTTCTTCTAGTTTTAATGACATTTTTTATATCTCAAAATAATATTTACTTTTGTATATCTTTTGAAAGCTTTATGAAGAGCAGAGTTTTCTATGCTTGGATTATATTAAATGTTCAATTTAAGAACTAAAACATTAAAATTTTGTTCTCTGGTTATTAATACAGAATTGTTCTCTACTTACAAGTCCACCTTTATTGACCTTCAATCATTAAAATGCTTTTGTAATATTATAGCATTTAAAAAAATTTCTAGGAAATTTATATAATTGAGGTTATCATAGTTTTAAAACTAGATTTACCTATTACTATTTTATAGCTGTTGGAAAACCAATAGAATTTCAGATATTGTATTTTAATTACACCATGGAATATTACACAGCCATCAAAAACGATGAGTTCACATCCTTTGTAGGGACATGGATGAACCTGGAAACCATCATTCTCAGCAAACTGACACAAGAGCATAAAATCAAACACCGTATATTCTCACTCATAGGCGGGTGTTGAACAATGAGAACACATGGACACAGGGAGGGGAGCACTACACACTGGGGTCCGTTGGGGGGAAATGGGGGAGGGATGGGGGGATGAGGAGGTGGGAAGAGATAGTATGGGGAGAAATGACAGATACAGGTGAGGGGATGGAACGCAGCAAACCACACTGCCATGTGTGTACCTATGCAACAATCTTGCATGTTCTTCACATGTACCCTAAAACCTAAAATGCAAAAAAAAAAAAAAAAGAATTCTAGAGAAAAATTTTAATGAATTCTAATAATTTATGGTAGGTACTTTAGAAAATTGTATTATGGACCATTACAGTACCTATAAATACACTTATTTATTTTTTCTCACCTTTATATATTTCATTTATTCCTGTTTTCTTACTTTCTAGTGTAGTTCTTCAAACTAATTGGTGAAGAGAAGTAGTGATAAGCGACCTTATCTTATTCCTATTCATAAAGGAAATTTTCCACTATTTGGATAGGTTTTAGAGTATTTGTTGTGGTTTGTTTTTTTAAGAAACACTTTGTAATTTTGAACATTTCATTTCCACTTCTAGTTTACTAAGAGGTTTTTCCAAGAGTACATATTAAATTTTATCAAAAGGCTTACATTGACATCTGTTAAGATGAATATAGGACTTCCTGCTTCTTTTAACATAGTGAACTACTTTTTCACATATTTGTTTTCCAACTTAAATTATCTTTTATCTAATATTAATATTGCTATTCCTTCCTTTTTAGCTTTTCTTCATTTATTTTTGAAGCCATATTGTTTTCCCATTGCTTTATTTTGTTTGTCCATTCTTGTACTCTTAAGATGATTTATTGCTTTTTTTTTTTTTTTTTTTGAAAGCTCCATTTTGTAAGGACCACTGCAACTTTGACTAGTCTGGGGATAGAGAAAAAAATAAGCTAGCCACCAGTTTGTGCTTTTCCTAGTTAATGCCTGTGCTAGGGAGAATATCTTCTGGGGAAGAATCCCTAGAGTGGCAATGTGGGTCAAACTACTCATGTCCTTCTCTGGTTCCCAGGATATCTGCCCCTCAGTGAATGCAAAGTACTCCTGCTTAGCACTGCTTTTTTCTGCATGCTACCGTATCCACTAACACTACCCAGTTCAGGATATGGGAAAAATGACCAGGGAAGAGGCAACACTCAATGGTAGGTCTTTCCATTTGCTCCCATTATAACCTTTTACCCTAGCTCAGCTCTAGCACAGCCCTGAAGTTACTACCCACTTGCCTCTGGATGTCACTGCTGTGTCCCTACCTAACATGGATGATAAGAATGCCTATGATTTATCAGGACAATAAGGACTGCTCTCTCCCAGTATGTAGCACATCTGTGGCATCTGACCTTCACCTACTCTAGGCTGCAATTTCCCTTACACATCAAGATGCTCTGTCTTCTAATAGTACAAGCAATTGAGTGGTAAAACCTGAGATGCTGCTCAGTTACCCTCTCTATTCTGTGCCTTCACCAAGCCTAGATTGAGGGAATAATCTAGCAGCTTATGCTTATACCTTCCCTCTTGTTCTTCATCATGGTACTTGTCATATTACTGCATTATAGTTCATATGGTTATGTTTCTCCACTCAGCTGTTATCTGTATCATGTTATGTACTATGACTTCTATGTGTCTATTCCTAGGTCATAGATAAACATTTGGACACAAAGTAGGTCTCAACATGTTTGTTCAGTGAATGAGAAAACTGGAGTTCAGAGAACAGAAGTCAGTCATCCAGGTTTCTGTAGAGACAGAATCAAGGTTAGAACACAAGTTTCTTCAATATTAGCCTGGTTCCCTTTATACTGTGCCACTCTGCTTCTGAATCAGTTTGTGTCCATTCAGATTGATGCAGTCCAAAATATGCAGTGACATAAAGCAATTGGCCAGGTATTGTTGGACATGTAATGTGATACTCCTTTGATCTTCAAAGGTAGCTGACACATAACAAGACTGTTTTGATAACATGTAGCAACACATTAAGTAAATTATATATATATATATATATATATATATATATATATATATATATATATGTTTATGACAACAATCAGATTAGCGATATTGAAAGTAGCCTAAAGGAAAATACTTACAAATTTTGGCTTTTGCTAACAGTGCATTTTTAGAAAAACAAAATAAAAATAGGACATTCATGTCACTCTGCCTCAAAGCAAGTCATTTTAAAATGGTTATATGTGTTTAATCAACTTTATGACTATACATTTTGCACTATTTTCCATCTCACACTAATGCCTTTAAACATGAGATAACTTTATTTTTGAATTATTATGTTTATGAATAAAAACTGATAACTCAAGTTTTGAAAGGAAAGGTCTAAAAATTTTGAATGTATATTTTTCCTTTGCTTTAGAAGACTAATGTAATTAAAGTCTAATTAACATATAATAATGTCAGCAAAGAGAGTCAAACTCTGTAATATATTTGAAGAGATTTATTATGAGCCAGATATGAGTGACCATGACCCATGACACAGGCCTCAGGAGGTCCTGGGAGCATGTGCTCAATGCAGCTTGGTTTTATTCATTTTAGAAAGACATGAGACTTCAATCAAATATGTTTAAGACCTACATTGGTTTGGTGGAAAAAAGGCAGGACAACCTGAAGTGGGGGCTTCCAGCTTAGAGGTAGATTTAAAAATTTTTGGTTGGCAATTGGTTGAGTTTATCTAAAGACCTGGGAGCAATAGAAAAGAATATCTGGGTTAAGGTGAAGGATTGTGAAGACCCAAGTTTTTGTTTGTAGAAGAAGACTTCAGGAGGTAGAATAGGTTGTAAAATAAGTCTTATCAGAGTTAAAGTCTCTGTTGATGTTAATGCAAGAGAGGTACAATAAAGCATGTCAAAATGCCACTTCTTCTTGTGGCCAGAAACGGTCTCTTGGACTGTTTTTAAAAAGAGCCCTGGTGAAGAGGAAGTCCATTCAGTGGTTCATGACTTTTTCCAGGGATGATTTTGAGGACTTCAACATTTAAACTGGAAAAGTGGGCTGAAGGGGAGAAAGGGATGTTAGGGTCATACTACTGAATCCACACATTGCAAGGGAAAAGGAGCAGGTAGGGGAATCGCCAATTACGTATCCTCACGCTCCGTAAATCAGCACGTTACATAAGATAAAGTGAACATGGAGTCGCTATCTGTGGCGGTATCTAAACCTTATCTGTAGTTACCTGCTTAAGAACAAAAGGAAAGGCAAAATTTTGTTGTTGTTTTGCATAATCTAGCTTCAGCTTAATTTTTTCCTTTTGGCATGGTGAATTTGAGTCTCAATATTTTATTTTCCTTCACAAGTGACATTCCCTCTTTCATTTCTAACATTGGTAACTGGTGTTGTCTACCCTTTTCTCGCTTGGTCAGTCTTACTGAAGATTTATTGAATTTGCTCATCTCTTCAAAAGGACTGATCTGGATTTTGCTAATTTTTTTTTCTGCTTTCTTTTTTTTTTCTTCAGTTTTCATTGATTTAATTTTCTCCTTTTTCTTGTTTCATAGAGGTTTAGAACATTGATTTGAGATCATTCTTTCTCTTTTGAAGTAAACATTGAAAGCTCCAAATATTTCTCTAAGCACTCCATTCACTGTATTCCACAAACATTGACATGTTGCCTTTTCATTATCACTCTATCACTCAGATCAAAGTGTTTTGTAATTTATCTGTGATTTCTCCTTTGGACCCATGGTTATCTACAAGTGTGTTCTTAATTTTCAAATA
Organism: Saimiri boliviensis; assembly: GCF_048565385.1. Lineage (NCBI taxonomy): Eukaryota > Metazoa > Chordata > Mammalia > Primates > Cebidae > Saimiri > Saimiri boliviensis. The sequence continues at coordinate 118,976,096 of NC_133453.1, forward strand.
TTTCAGATATTTGGGTTTTTTTTTAATTTTAAATTTAATTTCATCATGGTGAGAAAGCATGCTCAGTTTACTTTGAAATGATTTACCTTTATTGAGACATCTTATGACACAGACTATTCTATCTCATTAAACATGTAATACCATGTCTACTTGAAAAGAATGTATATTGCCTTCTTTTACAGCTTAGTGTTCTATGAATATATATTAATTAGATCAAAGTGTTTTTTTGTGCCATGCATATATTCCTTATCCTTGTATAGTAATTATATCAACTTCTCATTCATGCATTTTTGATAATTCTTGTATCAAGCAGTGATAGAATGGTATTAACATCTACAATTATTTTATGGAAATTGCCCATTTCACACTTTACTTCTGTCATTTTGTGCGTTATAATTTTTGAACCTCTATTACTAGGCATTTATATATTTATAGCTTATGCCTTCTTAATGAAATTATCCTTTTATCATTATGGAGTGATTTTCTTTATCTCTGGCAATGCATTTAGCTTTCAAACCATTGTATTGAGGGCATTACAAATGTTCAGCTGTTCCGATTCTGTATTCTCTCATTTTTTTCTTCAGTGAATATTATTTCTTTGGTGTTAGCAGGTGCTTTTGTTGTTGTTGGTTTGGGTCTGAACACTGTTTCTAGTGTGGCAGCCTCAGACTCCATGCAAATCTTTGTCTTTAGATGAACAACTTTGATCCTGTTCAGCCATCTGTGGTTTTGGGATCAGTCAGGGATATGACCAGGAAAAGTTGGTGAGTTCCTTCTGTAGCTCATTCCCTTGTAAGATTCTCTACTTTTTTCAGTGTTCATAGGTTTCTAGCTTCCCTAGTCTGGTTCCCCAGCCAGAATACAAAGGTTGTTTCCATGTGTACCTATTGGAGTCACTGCTCTTTCAGGGTAGATGGTAGTTAGCACCAGGTCAAATGGAAGACAAGAAGTACTTACGTGGTTTGTACTCTGTATGCCGTCCTCAAATGATACGTGCAACCCACCACCCACACATCTGTACTCTTATTTACTCTCCAATATTTTTTAGGCAGCTGTTTTAGTGTTAGGTACAAATTTTATAGTTTTTTTTTTTTTTATGCTGGGACTGGGGATCATTCTGCAAATTTTCGTTTGTCATACTTGGATATTGAAGTATCTATGCTGACTCGATTTTTAATGTCTGATCTGGTCTAGAGGAGCAATAATTTAAAACACTTTGTTTTCATCTTTAGTCTTCTTATCACCTATATTTCCTAGAAATTTAAGGAAGCTTATAAATACCCAAATATTCAGATTTTAAAGAAAGATTTTAACATGAACATGTTAAAATACAGTAAATATAGTAACTACTGATTTTAAATTGTCAATCGTTTAATTAATATACATCAGTCTCTAGTCAATAGCTACTAATCTTTTCTGTATCTTCATCTAGAGCATATTGTGGTATAGTATTGATTAATGACTTAGGGTTGAAAACTCTGGAGCTAAGCTGTCTGGATTTGGATATTGTTGTGTCCTTTATTAGGTGGCCTCGGTAATTTTATGTACTGTCTCTGTACATATTTGATAAGGTGCTTGTTAGCATTAAATTATTTAGTAAAACTGAAGGGCTTAGAATTATGTGTGGCACATAGTAAATGCTCAAAAATTTGAGTCATTATAATTAATGACTCAAACTAGAAACAGCAAACTAGAAACAGATGCAAAGAAAATAATGAAAAGCAAGTAGATTTAATGACAATACTTTGAAATGCTGACTGGAATAATTCAGCTGAGCAATTTTGAAAGAATTATGTAGAAGGAGATTCAGTATGATGATTCTGCTGACAATTTCTGGCCACACCTTGTTTTCAAAGGTTTTTCTCTTGGTGCTATTGGTGTTGGGGATGGAGAGGGGATAGGAAACATTTCATCCCCAGCCTAAGATGGTAAACATAGCAGATATTAATAGTTATTGTATCAGTCAAAACAGATTTAGTTATGCTGTGATGACAAATAAGAATTGAAAAAAACACAACCAGTGCTTATTTTCTGGTCATGCTGTTTCCTTGGGGGATAACTGGACTCTGCCATGCATCATTCCCTCCTTACTCTAACACTTAGGTTGTTGGTGGAACCCCATCTAGAATACAGGTGAGAAGGGAAGAAGGAGCTGAAAAGTTTAGCAGTTGGCAATCAGATATTCAACCACGAAGTGACGATCATCAATCCTGCACATTAATCATTGGCCTTGAATGCCTCACATACCACATCTAATTGCAGGGAACAGGAAGTATCATTTTATTAGAAACATAGATGTTAGGTAGCAGGAAATGTTACTAAAAAGCATTAATGGCTATCACAGGTATCAACATAGTATTAATAGATGGTATATTACTATATTTCACTTTACAACACAATTAAAATATTCTTTTTATACACAATAGTTAATGAATCTGGTAATCAAAGTTTTTAAACTTGTCAATGCTTATTAGAAAAAATAGATTTTATTTAAAAATTTGCTGCAAGATATTAAAGTAAGCATAGATTTTTCCAAACACCTTTATTTGCTATATTATTTTTCAAATATTAGCTCTTTCACCTCTTCTTGAGCAATAAAAAATTATTTATGGTAAGGAAATGCTAGACTTATGATTGGAATATGCATGTGTCAACACTAAAAAGATTATTCAATTCTCTTAAGTGCTTGTATGAATTATCTGACATTTTTCAGTTTCAACAGTTACAAAAATAATAACATACTTACTTTCATGACAATTAGAACTTTGATGTTTTTTGGCAGAAGTAATCATGTGCATGTCATTCTCAGTTGAATCTTGGGGAATGATATTGAAAGTTACGGTTATATGAGCATCATCAAAATTGCCTGAAAGATTCAAACCACCATGGCACATGTATAACTATGTAACAAACCTGCACATTCTGTACATGTACGCCAGAACTTAAAGCATAATAATTAAAAAAAAGATACCTCATATTAATAGTTGGAAAATCCAGTTAAAAGATCGAAAAGTGGAAAATAAGATAGTGAACAAGTTTAGCTGGGTGAAGTGAAAGTGTCATGGGAAATTTGAAATAATAAAATTTTTTAAATTAATTAAAACTAAGAGAACCTTTAACATCTCTGTGGATGCCTTCCTCTGACACGTAAGTAGCAGATGTTAACGGCTTAGCTGAGAAACAATTAACTAGTTTCAGAGCTAAGGCAGTACTAATGTCTAGCAGTCAAGTGGGTGCTATTTTTATCAAGCCAAGTTTGCACCTGGAAGTGACAATTATTTTACAGAAATGAGAGTAACATTTATTTTCAATGTTTTCTCCTGAAATAGACAATCCAGCAAATTTTTATTGTGCTGTTCAATCTCTGCCACACCCACAAAATCACAGTTTCTCATGGAAAGTAACACTCAACTTCAAGAGCCAGAATCTGTCACATAGAATTATTTCTGATCTTAAAAATACCTGCATTAAGATTATATTTTATTTTTGTAACTTATCCTATTGACTGAGTTAGAAGAATAGATGAGTCAGAATTGTGTTTAACATTTTCAGTTCATTATGCTTTGCCTTCATTATTTGAACATACGTTTTTGTCATTCAAGAGTGATTCGTGTAACTTTCCCTATTCTGTCAATATTTATACTAAGTAGGGTTTTCATTATTGTCTACTAATAAAATGTTACCTATTATACCACAATTTATTATATGAAACACAGTTATAACCAAACATTCAACAACATATATCTCAAGATTAACAGCTTCCATGCCAGTATGTTAAATTAAATCAAATAACAGAGTTCTGTGTAATTTTATGTTAAAATATATGTTAAATTCAAACTATGCACACTACACTAATCTCTGTGCTAGCCCCATTAAAGTAATGAGCCAGTTCAAAAACCTGCTTAGACGAAGGTGGGGGATATTTGTACTTCAAATGTAGTAGTGATGAGAGAAGATTTACGTAGAAAAGGCTAGCACAGTTCTGAGCTACTGTTTTATAACGTTTATAAGTCTTATTTTCAGCAAAACATTATTAATGAAAAAGCAATGTGTTTAGCTATAAAAACTACTGGATTTGGAGTCACGACACCTGCATTCTAGTTTAGTTTGTTCAACTCAGCAATCATGACTAATGGGGTAAATCACACCTAATACTTGGATTTCACCTTCCTCAGTAATGAAGTCTCAAGGTCAGATCAGCTCATACATAGTGTCCCTTCTAGCTCTGAAAGGTGAAAGGTGTCCAAGCCATACTCTAACCATGCCAATGAAATAAATATTCGTGTGTTAAATTCAGTGACTTCTGTATTATCTGGTGCCTTCATCATCTGTTCAGTTAGTTTCATCAGCCTTGATGAACAAAATTAACCTCTTTCTAGTGTGTGTATTCATAAGATAGCCCTTCTAAGAAAATGTTTCTTCTCATTTCAGTAACAAGGGTGGGAAACTGGCAAAAAAACATCCTATTACAGCATTGATGACATGGTCTTTTCAGCATTTTATAAGACCACCTGAAGCTTTGTCTTTCTTGAGTAACTTCATTGCTTCCAATGTTTTAGAAACACCCAATGAACCTTGGCAAGAGCCTTTCTTATTGCAAGACTTTTTTCCTAAAGCACAATAGGTAACTCCTTACATAGAACATGAATGTCTTATTATAGCCATTATGGATGGTTATTACTTTTGATTAAAATTAAATTAAATAGCACTTGAGAAATAAGGAGAGATTTAATTATACCATAAAAACTGTCAGCTTTTCATTTTTAACATCTGTTAGATATGCATGCCAGTAGCAATGGTCTGGAGTATTTGCCAGATACCTAGTCAACAAGCCTTGCAGAATCATCTGAGAACTGAGGCAATATTATTTCAGACTGTGTTTTTCACATCTGACAACTGAGTCGAAGTTAAACACATTGAAGGACCTCCTGATGTTGATTTTTCTTCATTTTGTGGAGAAAAAGTGTTTCCAGGTATTTTTGTTTGTTGTTTTCCTCACTATTCATTGTGATGGATTTGATCTGGCATACCATGTCTGTGCTTCAGTGAAAACCTGCAATTCCTCAGAGAAGCTTCATTTCCTGAAAGGGGCCAAATGTGGAGTGTTTCTTGCCCTCATGTGATGTTTCTATAAAGGTTATTTTTAACTTTGAAACTTAAAAGCCAAAATCATTGGAACTCTGAGCTTTGGAAAATGTTTTTGGCTTGAGTAGGTTTGGATGGATGCTAACTAATTAGCAGACAGGTAGCGAGGCCACAGGTGGTAGGATGTGATGGATTTCTGACAGGTGGAGTCTTTCTTTTTAGTTCTTTCTTCAGTCATCAATATATGGACTAGTGAGCTAGAATGTCACTTTGTGAAACTGACAACCTCTTTAGGACTCTGTTCTGTCATCTGTAAAAAGAGGATTTGGAGTAGACAAGCATTGATATTCTATCTTTCAATAAGTATTATTTTGAGATGGTGGAGTTCATAATTCTTATTTATTTCTTATTTTTTCTTTAATTGAGAGCCTTTATGTTTGTTTGTTTGTTTTTAAAATAAGATTAGATTCCTTTGAAAGTAATCAAAATGTTATTTCCCTTTTGTTAAAAAAGGTTTTAATTTCTGAGTTGTGATCTCTACCCTATATTGTTGTCAAATATACCTATGAGGCATCTGAGGGCCACCTTCTTTGTGATCTCCCCCAACTTCCTCTGGATAAGTAATACAGACTATTGGAAATTACAATTTACAGAAAAGTCCTTTCTCTCTGCTGCAGCATTTCCCAATTTAGTCTAGTCTTTTCCAGTTCCCTAAAGGTACTTTGCATTAGGGGTAATTTGGTTCTCTCCTGGGCTCCAAAGCAACCCTAACCTAAGCCGTCATGGCAGTAATAGGAGTTTGGTATCCATCATTGGTGTGTTTGAATCCTGTATTATGTTTGTGCTCACTGGAATTCTGAATTAAATCTCAAAAATATTTAAATCCATTTATCTATTAGTTTTTTTAGCAAATATCTTCTGAGTATTGAAAGTGGGGTAGAAATTATTCTAAACAAGCTCTGGTGTGTGGAGCACTGGAAGTCATATTATGCATTTTGTCATGGAGTTTATAGTCTAATTAGGAAGTCACTTGGTGACTCCATAATCATATCCTGTGAGCTCCTCTTCGACAGTAGCTGAGAACTAGAAGCCATGGATCTCTACAAATGTATTTTAAAAAGAATGAAAGATACCTAGTCATGAAATAATAATTGATTTGCTATGTCTGGATGTTTTCTCCCTCCAAATCTCATGTTAAAATGTGATATGTGATTCCCAGTGTTGGAGGTGGGGCCTGGTGGGATGTGATTGCCTCATGTGGGTGGATCTTTCATGAATGGCTTAGCACCATCTCCTTGGTGGTAAGTGACTCCTTTCTCTGAGTTCACCGGAGATGTGGTTGTTTACAAAAGCATGGAACCTCAATCTTTTTTCTCTCTCTTGTCATATGACAAGTCTTCTCCTGATTTGCCTTCTGCCAAGAGTAATATCTCCCTGATGTCTCACCAGAAGCCAAGAAGATGCCAGTGTCATGCTTGCTATATGGTCTGCAGAGCCATGAGCTGAAATAAATCTCTTTTTAATAAATTATCCAACCTCAGGCATTTCTTTTTCTTTTTTAAAAATTTACTTCAGGTTCTGGGGTACATGGGCAGGTCATGCAGGGTTGTTGCATAGGTGCTTACTATATCTGGCATTTCTCCCCATGTTATCCCTCCCCATCAGCCCCACCCCCACTGTCCTTCCCCTACCCCCTGCAACTACCTACAGTGTGTGATGCTCCTATCCCTGAGTCCATGTGTTCTCATTGTTCAACACCCACCTATAAGTGAGAACATGTGGTGTTTGGTTTTCCGTTCTTGTGTCAATTTGCTGAGAATGATGGTTTCTAGACTCATCCATGTCCCTACAAAGGACACGACACGAACTCATCATTTTTTATGGCTGCATAGTATTCCATGGTGTATATGTGCCACATTTTCTTTGTCCAGTCTATCATTGATGGGCATTTGGGTTGGTTCCAGGTCTTTGCTATTGTAAACAGTGCTGCAATGAACATACATGTACATGTGTCTTCATAGTAGAATTACTTATAGTTCTTTGGGTATATACCCAGCAATGGGATTTCTGGGTCAAATGGAATTTGTATTTCTAGATCCTTGAGAAATTGCCACACTGTCTTCCACAATGGTTGAACTAGTTTACACTCCCACCAACTGTGTAAGAGTGTTCCTATCTCCACATCCTCTCCAGCATCTGTTGTCTCCAGATATTTTAATGATTGCCATTCTAACTCAGGTGAGATGATATCTCAATGTGGTTTTGATTTGCATATCTTAAATGACCAGTGATGATGAGCACTTTTTCATATGTTTGTTGGCCTCATATATGTCTTCTTTTGAAAAATGTCTGTTCATATGCTTTGACCACTTTTGAATGGGATTGTTTGTTTTTTTCTTATAAATCTGTTTTAGTTCTTTGTAGATTCTGGATATTAGTCCTTTGTCAGATGGGTAGGCTGCAGAGATTTTTTTCCCCTTCTGTTGGTTGCCAGTTCATGCTAATGATGCCAACCTCAGGTATTTCTTTATGGCAATGTAAAAATGGCCTAAAATAGAGGGCTATGATTCATTGAGTTGTCTGAACGCGTAGGAATAAAACGTCAATTTTTCTAATCCTCAAAATAACACAGCCTGTTTGGTATCATTACATTTGAACAATTTATACCATTTTAAAAATGAAGAAACTGTATCATTTGTCCAAATGTGTACAGCTTAGAATAAGCTAAAGCTCTTGGATCTAGATCTCCCTAATTTCAAAGCCTCATTCTTACATTTACAGTATATTGCAGCTGGAATAAATAGCTAGCTGAATTATACAAATTGAGGGAAGTTGGAAATTTCTGCTACACAATATTTTTCTCATGCATTTGATTAATCCTGCAGTTATTCACTAGCTGTTTGTTATTTTGATTAAGGCATTTTTCCCTATGCAAAAGATATTGGAAAAAAGTATTGTAATTTATGAATACTTTAATGAGGATTTGTTATAAAATTTTCTACTATGTGTAATAAAAGTGAGTACTGACTTGGGAGGCCAAATGATCTAGTTATTTTCCCCTTCTTACCTTCTTAATGGATAACACATAAACATACTTCCGAAGATAAACAAACAACTTTACGTGGTGTTTGTTAAAACTAAAGAGTTTGAGATGTTTTTCATTCTCTTAATCTAACAAGTCAGCCTGGCAAAATTTCATAAATGCTGGCAGATGACACAAAACTCCTGGGTCAGAGACAAATGAGTTTATTACTCACAGCACTCAAAGCAGCATGAGCATCAGCATGTTTGGCACCATTTTTTGTAGCCTCAGTTCCTTCTGGGTTCTGTGGAGAGTAGCAGGTGACTCATATATACACAGTAGGAAGGAAACCTGAGTTTAAGAAAACTGAGTATCTTATACTTACAGTTTGCATGCATGCCCTTTCCTCATAATAGGACAATTTTTTTTCCAACACTTTTTACTGTATATGCTTCCTTTACAAGATAGTTAAGAACAAAGGTAGTCAGTGTCCTTTCTTGCAAAAGAGGTAGAGAGACCTATTTCAAAACTCATGAGGTATTCCCTTGTCATGGTATGGCACCTCTCAGGTGTAACTGGTTGTTTTGGGGATGATATAAACTGTATACCTAAATATAAACCTTTATTTTTTTTCTCTACCTCTGCAATCTTATTTATACTACCTTTGCTTTTCCTTTCATCTTGATGTCCCAAATTGTTTTATTTGTTTCTACAGCCTGTGATGTATGTATTTCTGTAGGCCTCCTAACATGCTTTAAAAAAAGAATCAGTTAACTGCTATGTAATATCTCACACAAAACTTAATGACTTAAAACAACAATGATTCATTGATTCTCACCATTCTGTTGGTTAATTGGATGGTTTCTTTCCTTCTTATCTGGGTTCATTCCATGCTACATTCATTCATTCAACTGCAAGATTGGCTGGTATGGAATGTTCAGATGGCTCCATTCCCTTCTTGAATAGTTGGAACTGGCCCTGGTTTTCCTTCACTTGACATCTCTTCCTTCAGTAGCACAAAATTTCTTACCTGGTGGCTTTGGGGCAGCATTCATGAGGGCAAAGGCAGAAGCTGCATTTCCTTGAGGTCCAGCCTCCAGAACTTACTTAATATGACTTCTGCCTAATTCTATTGATCAAAGCAAGTCACAAAGCCAGGCTGGATTCAAATGGATGAAAAAACAGAGTGCAGCATTTAATAGAAGAAATGGTGAAAAATTTTAGCCATAAATAGTCTATCTCAAGTGAACTTCTTGTAAGTAAACTTACTTCCATGTGACTTTCAGTAAATCACTTTACCTCTTTGGGATTTACTTTCAATAAATTAAATCAATAAAATCCAATATAAATTTAAACAATAGGCAAGGTATCTTTCAAATCTCAATAACACTGTTTCTAATATACTTTCTTAAGTACCATTCCCTGAGGCTACTTAGGTTGAGGCAACAGTAGAGTCTGTGGGGATTGAGTAACTGAAGAATATATGTAAGCTTGCCAGTAGATGATGGAATATATCTGTGTTAATTGGAGGGCAATCAGAAAAGCTGCAGATGGTCACTGAAAGGGAAGTTCAAGAAACACAGGGTAAAGACAAAGTGAGTATTTAAAATTTTGTTCAAGGTGAGTTATATAAGTTAAATTCTATATTAGCCTAGGTGTTATGTAAGTTAAATCATGCATTAACCTAGATGATTTTAAACGCAATTGCAAAACTATTAGATTTACATCCAATTGATTTATTTATATCTCCTAACTCTAATATCGAGCGTTAAATCTTAAAATAATTAAACATCCACAATTTGACCATAGGCCTCTAAAAATTCCTGGAAGGTTATATCAAGGCCCCAACAACTACGTTAGCTATGAATAAATAGTCTTTGTGATTCAGTATCTTCAAGTGCATAGCACATAAAGATTGAAAGAATAAATTTAAGTGAAGTCAGTGTATTGAAAAACCAATCTGCCTGTTGATTAAGACAGCAAATAAAACAATTGCCAAACTGATTAGGATTTTTCAAAATGTGATTATTCATTGCCTGTCTGCATTGTAGCTGCAGCATTCTTAGTCTAGTTTGGCTAAAAGCCAGAGTCATGCATGTGGTATATTCCAGTGAGCATATTGTACATTCAAATGTTTTTATCTGTACAATTGCCTTTCTTCTTTATATCTTTAAGCTTTTGTTTTCCTCCTACATTTTTCTGCCTTTGAAGACCCAATGAATAAAGAAATTGTCCTAGTTCCTCCTTAAGCAAATGGATACGTTTTAGGAACTAAGGTCACTTGGGAATTGATCATATGACACATTATTTTTCTGGAAGTTAGCTTTTGGAAATTGACTTTTGATAAATTTGTCATTTTGTAAATTGGTTACTTGACATATTTGTCATTTGATGAGTTGATCATTTGCTGAGTTTGTCATTTATTGAGTTGGTCATTTCCAAGAATTGGCTAACATTGAATTGACCTAGAACTAGGAGAGGGCTGAAGCTGGCTTGCACTATTACTATGATTTAATAATAAAAATATCAGCCACTAACTTTACCCTCTTTTACATATAAGGTACTAGAGAGGTCACTTTACATGTGTTTGTCCATTTAATCCTATAATAAAAATAAGAAATATTACAATTCTCATTTTATGGGTGAGAAAATAGCAGCTTAGCAAGAATGAACAACTAATTTCAAAATTATTTTTCATTTTGCTTCATATTCTTCTGGATCTAAAATCTAATGGTTCTACCTCTAAAGTAGGTTATCTTATGTTTTAGGGTAAGAAGACTAGGGAGCTGCAAGATTAATTGTTATTATGACTGCTTTGGTTGAAATACATAACATTTGTATAATATAAACCATATAATATTTACATAGTATAAAGTATACAAATTCACCTATATATTGGGGGTACAGTGCTTCAAAAAATGTATAGAATGACTAATATTCAGTGCTTTTGCTGCAGTCTATTTTTTTTTTTTTTTTTGAGATGGAGTTTCGCTATTGTTACCCAGGCTGGAGTGCAATGGCGCGATCTCGGCTCACCACAACCTCCGCCTCCTGGGTTCAGGCAATTCTCCTGCCTCAGCCTCCTGAGTAGCTGGGATTATAGGCACGCACCACCATGCCCAGCTAATTTTTTGTATTTTTAGTAGAGACGGGGTTTCACCATGTTGACCAGGTTGGTCTCGATCTCTCGACCTCGTGATCCACCCGCCTCGGCCTCCCAAAGTGCTGGGATTACAGGCTTGAGCCACCGCGCCCGGCTGCTGCAGTCTATTATGATGTATTTTGATTTGAGCTATTAGTTACATTTTCTTAAACGTGTCACCTCCCAGTGATATTTCTGTATCAGGAAAGGAATTCTAAAAAGGAATACTGCTTAAATAAGCAAATTTCAGATTTAAAAGGTACTTTATAATTTTGAGATACATTTGGTAATGGGACAGATATTTGCTTCTTTCTCTTGATCTATAAATACATATCCCCAAGCACTGTGCTAAGTTATTAGGCATTTAATTTGAAGGAAAAAATCACTTAAAGTTATCTATATTCCTGGACAATAACATTTACAGTGAATTCTGGAATGGGGCCACTCATTGGTGAACAATTATATATAATTCCTGAAAGTAAGGAAGTTCTTACAATCACCATCACCAAATGTCCTTTCAAATAGGCATGATGAACCAGATCACTTGTTAGTAGCTCATGTGCTGCAAGTTGGTTTCTAGGGAATGAGTTCAGAGCCTGGTATGATGTACTAGACTTGGAGCAGTTAAGATTCTAAAAGGCAAATTAAGTCTTATGTGCTATCATCCTAGCTAATATTGAAACTCTATGATAACCTTAGTTGATATCACTGTTTAAGTTTCGTTCTATTACTACTTCTATAAAATTAAATGTTCAGAGAAGAAAAGTATTGTTTTTTGAAGCTTGGTGGCTTTCTAAAAAAGGTAATAGACAGGTTTAAATAATTGATACAGACTCTTTTTATCTATATATCAGATTAGCCATACATCAATATGAAAATTATATAGAGGCAGCTTGACATGTAGCTTGGGGGCATAGAAAAGAGAGAACTATAGAAAATACAGCCTTATATTTTCTTCATCATTGACGTTTTTGTTTTTAAAGACCATAGAAAAAATTTAGAAGTTATATTTTCTATTAAGAGAAATTAATGAGTTACTAAAAATAAAGATTATGTGCCAATTTTAGTGAATATTAAATATTAATAATTTGCAGTGATGCTATTATGAATAAAAATTTACATTTTGATAGAACTGACCCTTTTATCATTAAATAACATCATATTATTGATAACTCAGTTGCCTGATGGGAATGCGTAGCTTCACATTCACAAACAAGACATTTGGTGGCATCTAAGGCATTGCTTATGCAGCACATAGAAAGATGTGACATAGAACAGGCTTGCCAACTCCAACCATTGCCACTGCAACTCTTAGGAAATTGATTTGACTTAGATGGGATTTTCCATTTACCAAAATGCATATGCATTTTCATGCCCAGTTGCTAAGTGAAACCGGAAAAAGAACTTGTTATAAAAATAGGAAATGACTGTAAATAAATTTATAAATTTCATGAGATAATGAGAAAAGATGTTTCTTTTGCTTATATTCTCAATGCATCTAATATAAAGTCTTGAAGCTAGTAGGAGATTCATATATATCTTTATTGGTTGATTTATGTTTTTATATTTTATATATTAATATATTTTATATTTACATTTTATTTATTTGTATATTTAATTTTTATATTTTTATATTTCTTCCACAAGTGAATTCAACCAGTTGCTTGATTTTGGAAACAGGACGTTTTTAAAAGAATACAAATGATTAGAATTTTTTTTCTAAAAAGAATTTAAAAGAATAACAGCAGTTTAGACAACGAACAACAAAAGAAAACCTGTTTATCAAAATATATATATATATATATATATATATATATATATATGCATACGATGCAAATGTATATATAATGCTAACCTAAAAATATGAAAATATGAACTAAAACCTGAGGAAGTTGTTGCTAAGTCATGTTACTGGGAGTGGATAGCAAAGACTGGACAAAAGACCAGCTATATAGGCATAGCTTAGGAGCTTGTTAGAAATACAGACTGTCAGGCCTCATAATGTGTGGCAATCTGCCTTTTAACAAGGTTGCTAAAGGATTGATTTTCATCTTAAAATTTTAGAAATAGTGTTTCACAGAGTAGGTCCCTGAAACTCTGCTACCTTGTTCCCCATCAGTGCCCTGGCCCTATTCTTCCTGAGACTTGGGAGTTCAAACCTGCCTTGTATTTTGTGAAATGTTTAGCATCATTGCAAAACATCCAAATGATACGTTATATCCTTGTGCAATGCATCGTTTCCTCTAAAACAGCATTTAGAAACATCTAAAGTTATTTCTAAGATGAAGTTCTTTTTTTCTACTTGTAACAAATACAGACTTTAAAATGTAACACATCATGTTCAATAATTGGATAATTTTTAATTATGAAAGATTTCTGTATTTGTTTAGTGCAAAGATTATGAAGTCTACATGAATAAAGAAATGTATACGATATAATGTTAACCAAAATTATGATTTCACTAACAAAATCTTAATAGATATTTTAAAACTTGTTGGAATTTTTGTAATTATTATTTTTAACCTTTTTAATTTTTCTTGAATTTTTATTTTTATTGAAGGATTATGTTAATAAGAATTATATATTTTAAAATGTAATGTGCCAATCTGGAGTGCAAGGCAAAATATAGAGCTATAACAAGCGAGAGCATTAGTTGATTGTTGTTAGATCTAGGGCATGCTTTCATCAAAATTCAGTATTCTATTTCCTCTGCTTTTGTTTATGTATGGACCTTTCCAAAATAAGAGGGATGTAAGTAGATAAAATTTTATGATTTAAGTTGTAACTTTTCTAGAAAAATAGCATAGTAGTGTCAAAGTCGAGTAAAATATAGAGATGGTTCTCTAAAATGTTTTATTTGGGAAGAAAGAATAGCCATTTGGGGCATACATGTAGACCACTAGTCTTCTGTATGTCCAGAGAATAAGCCTTTAATTGAAGCTTAGGAATTTTTTAAAAAGGAGAAATGTTATGTATTGGTCTTCAAGAATGTTCCCTGACACTAGAAAGGTTGTCAGGAGCTGGCAAGATCTGATTAGTGAGGGACAACCATCAGCAAAACTAGTCTTAGAGTTGCAGTAGGTTTTTTCAGTAGCCATTAGATACAACTGGTTTCAGATTACAGTAAGCAATTTTAGCAGCCAGGCTTGCAGAGGATTACATTTTTGGAGCAAGGTCAGTACTTCTTCATTCTGACTTCTTGACTATTCTTTAGTTAGTCATGACAAGCATGACCCACTTTGTATGAAAAATTTTCACATTTCCCCCTTTTGATAAAGATCTCTTTCTGAAAGTATCACTGATAATCCATTTTGTGGTTAGGTTTAATTGTCCCTGAGTGCTGGGATGGACCTGTCCCAGTTGAATATGTCCCATGACAGGAAGAAGGTAGGGGGCTCTATGTCAGGAACTTGGGCCACATTTAGAATAACAAAGTGGCCAGAAGGAAAAATATTCTCAGGGTATGTTTATGTGGAGTCAAGCCTTGAGTTTCATGTTATCAATCCATAGGCATCTGTAATCATTTGAGGGCTGAGCTAACATTATCCTGTTAGAAGAGTTGGCTTTACAAACATTAGGCAGGAAATACGAATCGAGTTGAAAAATCATAATACAGACAAAGAATTAACAATTATATAATAAATATACATTTGTGCAAGGTTTTGTACTGAGAGTCCAGCCTAAGGGCAACAAACTCACCAAATCAACAGACCATGGAGGAAACTGAGTGAGACCTGCTGCAGCCACTGAATAACACTTTATGACTAGATTGAATTAAAGCAGTCAATCTTAACTTTACAAAAGGTATCACTAGTACAAATTTGAATAAAAAGTTGTGTTGGGAATATTGTCAAGCTTGCACACTGGGTGAACTAAAACTATTTCTTTGGTCAAGTTACTTATAGAATGTACTGATTGCAAAATTTTAATTACAGTGTTATTCTGCTAAAGGCAAAAGGTACCACTACACAGGATAGGAGTCTCATTCTGAAATGAAGTTATGTTTTGACATCTTAGAAAAAACTGTTTATGGCATGGGAAACATCAGCCTCTCATCCTGGTTTGCTGTTTGAATGACTCTGGTTATACCATGAACTGGCTTGGTGACCCTTTCATGTGGCCCATATATCAAGCAAAAAGAAAAAAAAAAAAAGCTCCTTAAAATTTGTCTAGTTTTAGCTTATAGGGGTTTAGGAACAGAGCAATTCCTGTTTTAGTAATTTTATGAGAAAGCTGGATTGGAAAAAACCCCCAAATTTAGTACCTAATCTTGACTATAAATAGGTAGAAAAAGAACTCAAAACAATGTAGAGTTACAGTTGAATAACAGGTGCATTATAGTTTTTCTTTGGAAATACAAATTTTCTCAACATTGATTGTATAAGACAATATCTATCATATTTAAAAACCTCTTGAGATTAGGAAGCCAAACCAATGCAGACTTGAGATATTATTTACAGCCTTATGTTTCCTGGGCCTGCTAAACAGTGACAGTTTTTATTTATTCACTGTAAGGCTGGAACACTTGCAGTCAGGAATTTTATGCATATTTTCAAATATGACATTTCAGTCAAAGCATTAGTAATACAGCCAATGTTTTCTATTGTATTCTTTCATAAGCAGAGAGCAAATTTTACTGGACTTATGCAAGTAGTCATATTGTCATAAAAATACTCACAAATGGTTTTTGAATTTCTGAAGGAACCAAGAAGAAAAAATAACACACAAATACATTTACTTCTGTTTACAAAAGTATACCTTATGAAATGATCATAAGTTATAGCTCTCTTAAGATAAAAAATTTCCTTATATCTTAAAAAAATTATATAAAGAGCCAACAATGTTTTAAATAATAGTCACAAAAATATAATCATCAGTTATTTATTCTTGCATGATCAACTCATATTGTACTTCCATTTGTAGTTTTTAAAATCTATCAGTTTTTTTCAGAGTACTGGACATTTTTATTTAGTCTATCGATCTTTGAGTTATTAGAAACCTGTATGTAAGTCTACTTGTTTAAGTTGTTTCCATGAATCTGATTGTGAATGTTTTTAGAGAAAAATTCAAAACAATAACTATAGATGACAAAAACTTAGAATAGCCATGATTAAGAATCTGATGAAAGTTTACCTTTGACAAGGAAATTCTGTCATTTCTATTATACATAGTATTTTAAGGTAACCAAAATTTTGACTTGTAATATGTTATATTTTAATCAATTATACAATTGTTTGAAACATTTTTGTTAACAACACACCCATAAACACAACTAAATGAAAGACCTAGTACCACGTATCATTTAATATTTCCTATATTATTTATATCTAATAATTTAAGTTAGATTTAAATGTTTACAAAGGTTGGTTTTTTGTTTTTTGTTTTTGTGTGTGTGTGTTTTTGAGACAGAGATTTGTTCTTGTTACCCAGGCTGGAGTGCAATGGTGTGATCTCGGCTCACCATAACTTCTGCCTCCTTGGTTCAAGCAATTCTCTTACCTCAGCCTCCCGAGTAGCTGGGACTACAGGCTGCACCACCATGCCCAGCTAATTTTTGTACTTTTAGTGGAGATGGAGTTTCACCATGTTGACCAGGATGGTCTTGATCTCTTGTCCTAGATGGTCTTGATCTCTTGACCTATTGATCCACCCGCCTCGGCCCTGCAAAGTGCTGAGATTATAGGCATGAGCCACTGCTCCCAGCTACGAAGGTTTAAGCCTAATTATTTAAATCTTTACAAAGTGAGCGGTACATATTTTGAGACTTTCCAGAGGCCCAACTTTCCAAGGAAAACTCTAAAGTAAATATCAGGTCAAAAATACTTAATTTAGGATTTAATTTTGGGGACATTTGTCACAGTTGCCAAAAGGCTCAAAGTTTTTAAATTAAAAAACAAAATCCCAGTTCACTCTCAAGTAATTGTTAGTCACTTAGCCAGTGTGATAATCAAAATATTTCAAAAACAATAGAGGAAATTACATAAATGTAATACTTTAATTATTTCAAAGCTCAAATTTTAAATAGTAAAAATCTTAATAAAGGCAACACAAATAAATTATCTTGATAAAACATAAAATATTTGTTTCTTAGACCAGCTACCAAAAAGGTAAAGGAAAGCCTTCTGGTCATTGTTTCTCCTCATCAAAAGCTCATTAAGATAACCTGGAAGTCAAACCTGATGAAAACTTGAATTAATCAGACATAGAAATAATGTGCCCATAGTTATGATTATACCAATTAAGATTACATCAAAAAAAGCCAAGAATAAAAAATTAAATTACACTAGAAGGAAATATTGCTTTGGTAGGCCTTTAAAATAGACACTTCAGTGTCAGGCTGTAACAGCACAGTTGGACCAGTGGAAAACCAGCTGTAGGATCTGACTGAAAGTTCAAGAGAGCGAACATCCTTACCTTCTCAAGGGGGGAAAAAGCTGAAGGTAATGATATATGACCTACAGATCACATGCAGCAAGATACATCAAAAGTTGAACTTCTGAAAATGAATTTGAAAAATTTCAAAGGTAAAAATGTATCTGAAAAAATTTCATTTTTTATATGAAATTAATTTCATTTTTATTTTAAAGAGGGTAGCATTTTAAATCTGAAACTAGTAAAATTAAATAGACCTTAGGAAGAAGATGGCTGTAAATGAAACAGATTTCTGAATTAAAAGTCAAAATATCTTTCAATTTTATTAAGAGCAAATTCATACTTTAAGGAAACTTTGTTGTTTTAAGTATATGGAAACAGATTCCGGTTTTAGTATCATTGTCCCTGACATCAATGTTATAATTTTAGAAAAATACATAAACAATTTCTCTCCCATTTCAGCCAACCCAGTCACATATGAATTGCCTTTCATATGGCTCATCCTTTACAAATCTTCTTTGACTTGTGTTAGACCTTTAATAATTTTCTGAAATCCCATCCTGAGTCCTATATTTTTTAAAATATTGACTCACGTTATAAAATTGAAGAAGCCAAGAATGAAATTATGTTAATTCAGCAATTAGTTTTAGATTTTTTAAGTTGGATATTATCTAGAAATTTGATGAATATCTATTATTTAAGACTACATAACTTTAAGATTTTAAATTACATTGAAAGTTCATCTGTGATCATTTATTTGATTTACAATTACCTAATTTAATTTTTAAAACAATGATACCTATATTGCTTATGAAAATTGAGATATTAGACAGTCATTATTGCAGTAATTTTTGTTAACCAGTTTCATATCCTGTTAATATTAGGAGTTTATCTAAGTAAGAACCTTAATAAATGCATGGGCATTCTGTTGGTAACTCAGAAGATACAACTGTTTTTAATCAACATTATTAAATTAATCTTATTTATCAAATAATTATATAAACAAAGATTATTCAGTTTTTGGCTGGGACTATATCTTCATAACTTTAAAACATTAATTAGAAGGAAATATAAAACTGACCAGTAAGCCAAGAAAAAAAATATAGGTTGACAATTTTGAAGACATTTCAGATTTTATTTTATCAGCAATTTTAAAACTAGTTAATTTATCAACGATTTACCCAAGTCACATGAACCAAAGGAAAAACTGGGGTTAATTACTGAGTATTTTACATAAACACTCATTTATTTAACCAATCTGAATAATTTTTTTTTTGAATTTTTGGCTAACATACCAGATTATATTATATAGAACAATATACAACATAATACACGTATATTTGTATAAACACATCTAAACATATATACATAAAGATTTTATACCTTTTATTTTTGAATTTTATTCATAACATATAAATCACCCAGTTTATTTAAAAATTGTTTAACTCAAATTATTTATCTGACAAAATGGAATAAGACTAAACTTTATGGATTTTTTTTAGTAGGCAATCTTGGAAAGAGTGTGAACCAAATGTTGAGTAAAGAGTTTGAGTCAGTTACCAATATCCTGAATTGGTCAATGAATAATTAACTTTGAAAATGCAACTGAAATATGTGTGAAGTCCCCAAAAATATCAGAGTTATTCTAACAAGATTTATGTGATATTTTCTTGATCTCAATTATTTGTTCTTGAAAATAAGAAAGTTGCCATTCTGTTTAGCATAGGGAGGGTGTCTTGCCTTGGAAATTTCATCTTTGTTTTTAAGAAAAGAGCATGAAGGTCAAAATAATATTTTTTAGCATTTGCTGGTTTTCTAGTGCCTTACTTAAATACTCAGTATGCCAGAACAGCTGAGGAATCTTGGAAAAAGAGTGTTTAGCTTAGAGAAGGATAAAGAAGAGGAGTTGCAAGAAGGGAAGGGAAAAGGTCTGGAAGGAGCTTTAGCACATTTTCAGGCAATATTTTGTAGCAATGCAATCTTTGTGTCCTGAATATTTTTTGTGTTTTTTTTTATTTTGCCTCAAGATAGCAATAAGATATGAAAGTCTTATTTTGAATGTATGATTTTTTTGAGCCACAGTCTTTTAGTTTAGTGTAAAGAAAAATGGACTGTTTGAATGATCCCTATAATGTTCGAACATGTTACCAGCTGGAGTCCCAGAAAGTATCTTAGCATGCTCTTGAACTTTGAGAGCCAATTAAAATGCAAGTGCTAAATACATAAAGGTCAAATAACTGTAAGCACACACAGAAAATCAAGTTCATGGTTACCAAGATGATGATAAGCTACCTTCTCCTGAAGGTGGGAGAAAACTGAAGAGGGAAAAATCTCATCACTTATGCCTCAACCCAAAGGGAAAAGTCCCTCCACCAAGACCCCAGAGTCAGGGTTTGCCAGGAGGAGAAATATCCTCCTGAATGGGAAATCTCTCAACTGAAGCAGACAGGAAGGGAAAAGTCTCCTCCCCACCCAAGTGCCAAATACAAAATACGCTATCAAAATCTGGAGTTCACTCCAAGGGAGACTCACCAAGGGAAAAGTGACCCACAAAAGTGAAGGCACAAATAGTTATAGTGTGCATACCTCACACCATAGTTCTATGGGCCAGTGATTTTCTGTGAAGTGAATCAGCTTTGGAACCCCACTTCTGGCACCATGCATGCCCCAGTCAAACAACATATAAAATCAAATCTCTGAAATTAAAACATTTAGTTGGGCACAGTGGTGCCTGCCTATAGTCTCAGCTAATAGGGAGGCTGAGGTGAGAGAATCACTTGAGTCCATGAGTTTGAGTCCAGCCTAGGCAAAAGAGCAAGACTCTCTCTCTTAACAAAACAAACATTTTATTTGGGAAGAAAGGATTAACACTTTAAGGCATACAAGCATATCAATTGGTCTTTGGTACGTTCAGAAAACGAAAAGGTCAGAGGTTTTGTGAAAAGGAGAAATACTATGTATTGCTCCTCAGGAACGTTCGTTGACACTAGTAAAGTTTTAGCAAGCTGGCAAGCTCTGATTGATGAGTGATAGAGGCGGTTACAACTAGACTTAGAGTTGCAGTGGGTGTTTCAGTAGTTGTTAGATAAACCTGGTTTCAGGCTGCACCAGGCAGATTCAGCAGCTAGGCTTGCAGAGGATTATATTTTTGGAGAAATGTTATGTGCCTCAAGTACTTTTTCTTTTTTTTTTTTTAATTGCATTTTAGGTTTTGGGTTTGGGGGTACATGTGAAGAACATGTAAGATTGCTGCATAGGTACACACGTGGCAGCGTGGTTTGCTGCCTTCCTCCCCATCACCTATATCTGGCATTTCTCCCCATGTTATCCCTCCCCAACTCCCTACACACTGCTGTCCCTACCCTATTTTCCCCTCACAGATCCCAGTGTGTGATGCTCCCCTTTTTCTTTCTGACCTCTTGACTCCACTTTAGTTGGGCATGACAAAAATGACGCATTTGTATTATCCCCTTTCACAGTAGTAATTGAAAGAGCTGTGCCTCTGAAATCAAACACACCTAACTTTTTCCAAATACTAGTTTAGCAATGTGATATTCATCCAGTTATTCAATCTCTCAGACATAAAAAAAATTAACTTTAAAAAATATAGAAGTCCCTTGGCACCCATCATGAGAGATATTAGTTATCAATTAATGGTAACTCTCTCTTGCTCTCTCACATCTTTTCCTTTCATCTTTATGGTGAATTACTCAAAACAAATTAGAATATAATGCATCTTTCTTTCTGAGTCCAGACAAACTTATGTAATTTAAGTTGAAGTAATTTCTGATGGGATTTGTTTCATAAATTACTAATGGGGCAAATTGAATAAAGTGTGTAGATATAAACAAATATATATATATAACTTTAGTAATAATAGGTAACATTTATTAAATACTTGCTATATGAAAGGCAGTGTTTAGTATTTGGAATATATTAACACCTTTAATTCTCAAAACAACACAAGAGCTGGCTAGGGTCAATAAAACAATGGACTCTGTTTTGCAGATGAGAAAATTTGAAAGATTAACTAACTTGACTAAGATCATAGAAGTGGCAGGTGATGTGACAGACAGTATTTCCATCTATGCCAGACCAGGGTAACGATAAACTATTGCTTATGGGCAAAATGTGGCCTGCCAAATGTTCTTATATAGGCTAGGGGCTAATAATCGTTTTTACACTTTTTCAACAAGTGATAAAAAGTCAAAACCAATAATTTGTGCCCATGAAAATAAAATAAAATGTATTTAATTATATCTTTTGACTTTTTATCATATAATCATATATTAAATTTTAATGTTATTAAAGAAATATATATTGGAACACAGTCATATATTTATTTACATGTTGTTTATAATTCAACATCAGAGTTGAGTTGTTACAATAGAGGCCTTAAGGTTGGCAAAGCCTAAATATATTTACAATCCAGCCCTTTCTGGGAAAAGGGTACCAACCTCTGCTCTGGAAAGTATTTATTATTCCAAGATGACTCACTAAGTCCTAAAAAAATTTTTTTTAACTTATATGTATCCAATCAATTGGCAAAGAAGAAGGAAGAGGAGGAGAAGGAGATGAAAGAAAAATAGGAGAAAAATGTAATGAAACATTTTTTTTTTTCTGATAATTTCACTTGGCATTTTTTTTTCCTCAGAGTGCTAATCCTGGAAGGGAAAGAAGACTCAGAATTCAAGTCAAGTTCCATATTCAGTGTAAAACCTAGGAATGAACTAGTTTCATTACATTACAGAGTCAAGAGAGAGTGGTCAGTAATGTTGTATAGAGGGTGAAATTTGTGTTCAGTGTTCTTACCTGGTATTGCCCTCTGTTTTTATTCCTAGTAGTTACTATTTTTACATTTGTCTGGACACCAGCACCTACTTATTCACTTTCTTCCTTTTTTCTATGAAGATTCTTTTGTAATCTTTTTTTTGCTAAGTGTCAGGAATTAAGCAACTTAAGTAGGAAGTTAAAATTTTGTTGTGTTGACACCCCCTACATTGCCTGTATCCACAGCCAGCTTTGTGTAAGCTTGCATCTTGCTATATGTTCTTCTTCAGAGCGGAGTAAATGCTCAGATTCAAAAGACCACCTCCTATCTCTATAATCAGAATTAAACCATCTTTCACTGGGAAAGTGCTCGCTTATGCTTTTGTTTCAGAAAGTTTTCCTTTTTGTTTTTGTTGTTTTTAGTTTTAACTCAAGAATATACTCTCTCTCTCCATATATATATATATATATATATATATATATACACATATATCACACATATATACTTTACATGTGATATATATATATGGTATATGTTTAAATGTCAATATAAAATTCACTTTTGTTTTCTAAATGGGAAGTAAGAAATTTACATGATTTTGTCAGACAAATTTAACTTAAGCACAAGAATGTTATATGTAGCAAAAGTGCTCCATGTGCAACCAGTCACATTGTTTTCCCTTGTTTTGTGTGTTGCAAATGCAGTCACAGTAGTGAAATGTGATTTCCATTTGAGTGCCCTGAGGCAAAGCATGTAATAATGTTCTCCTTCTGTTCACTCATATACGTGCCTTACTGGAATAGAAGCCACCTCTTGGGGAAATGCAAGATCCCTTTGTGTTTGTCTCTGTTGATCAGCTCTGGAATGTTAAATAGCCTTTGATCTGGTGATGTGCCAAAACAAAACAAAATAGAAAAGCAACCAATCAACAAATAAAAAATCAAACTATTTGCTTTCACTTTAAGGTCATTGGTAGTTTGGATTACTATAGATTCTTCACCATGGCTCAAATATTACTATTACAGACTCCCTAAGTGACTTTGCCAGTTTCAGCTAAATGGAATGGCTTAGAGTTCTGTTTTGTGTTCTTAGCATGGTAATTCTTGCTTTATTTACATCTCTAAGATGGAGTCTCGCTCTGTCACCCAGGCTAGAGTACAGAGGCACAATCTTGGCTCACTGCAACCTCTGCCTCCTGAGTTCAAGTGACTCTACTGCCTCAGCTGAAGAGTAGCTGATACAACAGGTACCTGCCACCATGCCTTAGTCTAATTTTTGTATCTTTAGTAAAGGCAGGGTTTCACCAAGTTGGCCAGGCTGGTCTGCAATGCCTGAAGTCAAGTGAACCGCTAGCCTGAGCCTCCCAAAATGCTGGGATTACAGGCATGAGCAACCACGCCCAGCCTGCATCTCTAATTTGACTTGATTTTTTGCAAACTCTCTCTGGCTGTCTTTTATCTACTCTGTAGTTAAGTCTGGAAACTCCGACTAGGTCATTATCACTTTCTCTCAAGGCTAAGTGCACCTCTGCAAGTTCAGATACCATTTCAGAACCAGGGTGTGAAAATAATCTTTTGATAGACTGTTACTTTGGGTTTTGCTTCTGATAAACTGTGCTTCTCAAAATGAGAGAGAAAATATCTTAAGCTGTCTGTCAAATGAATAAAAAGGTGTCTGCTCATATTTCTTGGAATTTCTTGTGTTCTTGCTTCAGTTGATTATTTTGCATTGGCTACAGGCTGACCTGGCTGGTGTCTATCCCCTCATTCATCTCTGGGTCCTTCAAATTATTTTAAAACATACTACTTATTCCTAGATCAGAGATAGGAAAAATAATTTCATTGTGGAGGTCTACACTTTGATCAGTTGATGACTGCTTTGTTTATTGTGGTGTGAAAGTTTCTGAAATGATGACTGGATTTAATAGAAATGTCCCATGATTAATTTTTTATGTCTGCCACCAGCAAGGTTTGAGAAGTAGCAGAAA
This sequence comes from Saimiri boliviensis, assembly GCF_048565385.1. Classification (NCBI taxonomy): domain Eukaryota; kingdom Metazoa; phylum Chordata; class Mammalia; order Primates; family Cebidae; genus Saimiri; species Saimiri boliviensis. The sequence continues at coordinate 119,000,475 of NC_133453.1, forward strand.
TATGTACCAGTATTTTTCTCTGTTTTTCAATATGATATTTTTAATTTGTAAGTCCTAGTTACCTTCATTCCTTTGTTTTCAGAAGGGAAGAAAAACAAATCCCTCACATCTGCTAAACTTAGAATTCTTAGGAAAAATCATTATGTTTGTCTGTTTCTTTGATGTCTTCCTCTTCCAAACTCTAATTCTTAGAACCTATTAACACATGATTCTGTATGGAGCAGAAACTGAATGAACAGTAAATAAATAGGACACTCCTTTCTGAGACAATGGGTATGCAGCTTGAAAAGGAAATATCAAAAAGTTTCATTCTCATAATTCTAAGTATGACTACTGGGTCATTTATTCATCACTTTTCACATTTCAACATAGAGTATATTATTCATGATCCCATCAGAAAACAGTATATTCAAAACTAGTGTTTGGAACATGACAAGTAAATCCCATACATAATTCTGGACAAGAACATGTACTAGACTTAAAAAAATACCATAAAGGCATTAGAAAATTTGAAAAATAAATTTTTTAATGTGGACTATAGATCAATGTAGCAACAACTTTCCTGATTTTACTAACTGTATCATGATTATGTGAAATAATTTATTTGATATAAAAAACACACGCAAGTATTTTTGGGAAACAGTTTATAAAATATAATATCCTAATCATGTATTCATAGATAAGTATGGGGGAGAAAGAAAATAATGAAAACATACATCGAATGTTAAAATTGCTGAATTAAGATAAGGGAATAGGGTGTCTCTGAATCAATTTTTAACATTTTAATGATTTTGAAAATCTTTCCAAATAAAAAAATTTTAAAAGGAGGTGGGTACAATAAATAGAATTTAAGAAAGAAATTGGCATGGTTAAATGAAACCAACAAAGGATAGTGAGGCTACCCATGTCTAAGGCCAGTGAAAAACCCACACAACCTCCCGGTCTCAAGATCCAGTTGAAAGGAATGTTATCAGAAGAATCCAGAGGGATCTGCAGCCATGGCACATGGAAAGGCTGCCCAGTAAAAGCTATGGCCCTATGTAAAGGAATATAATCCGGTTGAAAAGTAGCTAAAGGAATACTCTCATGTTACCCTTCGTGTTCTCCTGACCATACTGGTGCTATCCTCTAAATGAACTCTACTAACAACTAGAGGGCCCAGGAGCTCAGATAGTATGTTTTGTAGAGGTTGGCCTGTAGGGACACAGGACAGGTGGGAGAGAGTGGAGAATAGACCTGCAGGGCATAAAAGCACTATAAGTACACTGCACATGGAGTGTACACTCAACTGAACCTGTGTGAATCTGCCTTTCTGAATGCCTCCTTGTATCTGCCGACTTAGGAGGGTTCTGTCCTCACCGGTCTCTTGGCCATGCAATTATCCATACGGTAATCTAAGCAAGGCAGGTTTGGCCCAGAGAATGGAGGTCTGCACTTGCCAGGACTGCTTCAGTCAGGATGAGTAAATATTATTAATTCTTGAGCCAAGAATTAGCAACTTGCCCGCTGATCCAAGCTGCATTCTATGTTTGATCTCTGTGTGATTTCATCCTCTGATTTACTTTTTTCCCACTCTTAACTGCTTCAGAATTCTGGTGTGGAGAACTTTCTTATCATCAGTTAAAATGTTACCAAATCCTCTATAGCATTGTCTATGACTCGGGTGACTTTGCTCCCAAGAAGACACTTGGCTATGTATGGAGACATTTTTGGTTGTCATCACTGGGGGGAAGAGGCTACTGGCATCTGGTGGGTAGAAGCTATAGAGGCATGAAACATCCTACAAGGCACAGAACAGCTCCTCGAACAAAGAATTATCCAGCCTCAAATGTTGATAGTGCAGAGGTTGAGAAGTCCTGCCCTATAGTGTTTAAGACAACAAGGGTTGGTTCAAATGGCATTGTTAGAGCTCAATATCTCATGCATTTGTGCTAAGGAAAATGAAGATGGAAATGAAGTAAACAAAATATATTAAAAAATTAAGGGGTATGCCAGGTGCAGGGGATGGCAGGGTGGGATGGAGTTTTGATATTTTATATAGCATGTTTAGGAAAAGCCTCACTGAGAAAGTCATGTGTTACTTCTTAAATGTACTAGAATTCTCAAATTTAGTAGAATTTACTTTTCTAAGTTTACTACATGTGGTTAAGTTAGGAATTCCACATTCAAACATGTTAGGTCCTTCCACTGAAAAAAATGTAGACACCATAGGTGTCTACATAGATGCACAAATGGAGAATAATTATTCTGGCCCAGCCTAGTTTTCAGTTCTCAAACATTTGGTGATCTTTCATTGATCATAATTTCATGTGTTTTTTATATGTTTGTTTGTTTATTTTAGATGTCGTAGAACACTGTGGATTTAACCATTTTTAGATTTTAAACACTAAAAGCACTAAAACCATATCCTCATATCTTTTGAAGTAATTTCCTTTGGATTTCTAGAGATTATTCTGATATTCAATATCAGGTTAATTTAATGCTTTTGCCATGTGATTTTAATTATAGCTGTAAATATCAAGTTTTCTTAAAGTGAAATTAAATGTACTGAATTATTACCAGAAATGGCATAGGTTTAGACTATTTATGATAAAAGTCACTCTTTAGGTATTTTAATGCATACATCAGAAAAACTGAAGATATTTTACATGAATGTTCAATGCATTTTTACTGATGGCACTGCAACACAACGGTTTTCATTACGCAGAGTAAAAACATGAAAACGGCTAAGAAAAGCTCATAGAAATCTTTGCAGAAACTGAATTTATAAATCAAATTTGCTTGATTCACCTACAAAGGTTTCTTTTGTAAATACAGAATATATACATTGACTGTTAAGGCTTCTTTTAAAAACTATCAATAAATATTTATTTTGATAAATAAGGTGGGACCTGTAGCCAGTTTAAATTTTATTATTATAAATGGAAAGGGGAATTGAGTCATATTTCAACTTCTAAATACAATTTAGTAACTCAAACTGTTTTGCTTTCTGCATTGCATTTATTCTGTATTTCACTGCTTGAATTTCTTGTTTGTAGGCTACTTTGAGGAAAATTGTGTTCTATTTTTCTCCTATTTTAGTGGATGCTATGCTGCTCAGATCCTCCTTCAGGACAGCTATAGTTTGAACGACCCCATCTCCAAAACTTACGTTGAAATTGAATCCCCACTGTGGCCATATTCAGACATGGGGGCCTTAGAAAAGAATTGGGTCATAGAGGGCTCTTCCCTCAAGAATGGAATAACCTATTTGCAGATTAATGCATTAATGGGTTAATGGATTAATGGGTTATCATGAGAGAGGAACTGGTAGTTTTAAACAAAGAAAAGATTCCTCAGCTAGCATGTTAGCATGCTTAGGACCCTGGTCATGTGATACTGAATGCCACCTCAGAAGGCCATAGAGTTCTCATCAGCAAGAAGGTTCTCACTAGATGTGCCCTTTTGACTTTGAACTTTGTAGTCTCCAAAACCATAAGAAATGAATTACTTTCCTTTATAAATTACCCAGTTTCAGGTGGTCTGTTATAAGCAACAGAAAACAGACTAAGTTGAGAACTGAAAGACCTACTCCTCCAGCTGCTGTGCTGAAGCCAGAAAACAGACCTCAGCTAATGAAATCAACCTTGAGGCCTACCTTATGCCATAGAAAAATGTTAATTTGGGACCATGATTATTATATTTCAAAGTAATAACATTTGCAGATACATATTAACTGCCAGGCTAATCAACATGGTAGTTTGCCAAAGGACTGACTCAGAAATGAGAAAAGTATACTCTATATTTGTTGTGTATTTTTACTAGTGTTTACTGTCTAAAATTGTGGCTTAAAATATATTTAGCATGATGCACCACCATCCACAGCTCTGAGGTGTATATATTAATAAATTTTTATGCACGTATGTAGTCATATGACCACCTCCAACATTCAGATGTAAAGCATATATATGACCCCAAAACTTCCTGCACCACTCCAGAGTTAACTATTCTTCTTACTTATCGCCATGAGTTTTGCCTATTCTCAGATTATGCAGAAATGAAATTATATAATAAGTATTCTTTGGAATAAAGCTTTTGCCTAAAAGGATGACTGTAAAATTCATCCATGTGGATGCATGTATAAATCTTTTTTTTTTCTTTTTGTTACTTTGTAGTATCCTGTTGTAAGAATAAGCCACAATATATATATTCATGTTCCATTGATGGATATTTGGGTTTATTTTACTTCAGGGTTATTATTATTATTATTTTCTTATTTTTTTGATTGCATTTTAGGTTTTGGGGTACATGTGAAGAACATGCAAGATTGTTGCATAGGTACACACATGGCAGTGTGGTTTTCTGTCTTCCGTCCCCTTGCCTGTATCTGTCATTTCTCCCCATGCTGTCTCTTCCCACCTCCCCACCCCCCGTCCCTTCCCCATTTCCCCCCAATGGACCCCAGTGTATAGTGCTCCCCTCCCGGTGTCCCTGTGTTCTTATTGTTCAACACCCACCTATGAGTGAGAATATGCGGTGTTTGATTTTCTGCTCTTGTGTCAGTTTGCTGAGAATGATGGTTTCCAGGTTCATCCATGTCCCTACAAAGGACGTGAACTCATCGTTTTGATGGCTGCGTAATATTCCATGGTGTATATGTACCACATTTTCCCTATCCAGTCTATTGTCGTTGGGCATTTGGGTTGGTTCCAGGTCTTTGCTGTTGTAAACAGTGCTGCAGTGAACATTTGTGTGCATGTGTCCTTATAGTAGAATGATTTATAATCCTTTGGATATATACCCAGTAATGGGATTGCTGGGTCAAATGGGATTTCTATTTTTAGGTCCTTGAGGAATCGCCACTCTGTCTTCCACAATGGTTGAATTAATTTACATTCCCACCAACAGTGTAAAAGTGTTCCTATTTCTCCACATCCTCTCCAGCATCTGTTGTTTCCAGATTTTTTAATGATCGCCATTCTAACTGGTGTGAGATGGTATCTCAATGTGGTTTTGATTTGCATTTCTCTGATGACCAGTGATGATGAGCATTTTTTCATATGTTTGTTGGCCTCCTGTATGTCTTCTTTTGTAAATTATCTGTTCATATCCTTCACCCATTTTTGAATAGGCTTGTTTTTTTTTTTTTCTTGTAGATCTGTTTTAGTTCATTGTAGATTCTAGATATCAGCCCCTTGTCAGATGGGTAGACTGCAAAAATTTTTTCCCATTCTGTTGGTTGCCGATTCACTCTACTGACTGTTTCTTTTGCTGTGCAGAAGCTGTGGAGTTTGATTATGTCCCATTTGTCTATTTTGGCTTTTGTTGCCATTGCTTTTGGCGTTTTGGTCATGAAGTCCTTGCCTACGCCTATGTCCTGAATGGTTTTGCCTAGATTTTCTTCTAGGGATTTTATGGTGTTAGGTCTGATGTTTAAGTCTTTAATCCATCTGGAGTTAATTTTGGTGTAATGTGTCAGGAAGGGGTCCTGTTTCTGCTTTCTGCACGTGGCTAGCCAGTTTTCCCAACACCATTTATTAAACAGGGAATCCTTTCCCCATTGCTTGTTTTTGTCAGGTTTGTCGAAGATCAGATGGTTGTGGGTATGTTGTGTTTCCCCTGAGGCCTCTGTTCTGTTCCATTGGTCTGTATCTCTGTTTTGGTACCAGTACCATGCTGTTTTGATTACTGTAGCCTTGTAGTATAGTTTGAAGTCCGATAGTGTGATGCCTCCTGCTTTGTTCTTTTTGCTTAGAATTGACTTGGCTATGCGGGCTCTCTTTTGGTTCCATATGAAGTTTAAGGTGTTTTTTTCCAGTTCTGTGAAGAAGGTCATTGGTAGCTTGATGGGAATAGCGTTGAATCTGTAAATTACTTTGGGCAGTATGGCCATTTTCACGATGTTGATTCTTCCTAACCATGAACATGGAATGTTTCTCCATCTGTTTGTGTCCTCTCTTATTTTGTTGAGCAATGGCTTGTAGTTCTCCTTGAAGAGGTCCTTTACGTTCCTTGTTAGTTGTATTCCTAGGTATTTTATTCTCTTTGTAGCAATTGCAAATGGCAGCTCGTTCTTGATTTGGCTATATGAGAAGGCAATTACAAGGACCTTTTGAAGCCTAAATAATCTTTTAGGGCATCCCCTACTCTTTTCCAACATCTTTGATCTATGGTTCCTTCTTGAGGGAACCAGGGGCAAATGCCCTTAATATAATCAAAATATTTAATTAACCGGCTTACTTTCACCTTTACTCCTCGTGCCTTTAATGCTATGCTGAGTTCTTCTACAAACAACTCATGCTGACTAATTTCCTGACCCATAATATCATCGTCCACTTACCAGAGAGCAAGGCTGCAGCAGGTTCCCGCGGTGACTCCTTCTCTGGATTTCTTCCTTCAATCCGGCCGGCTTCGATGAGGTCCCTCACGGTGTCCCTCTTACTTCAAGCCCCACGTTGGGCGCCAGACTGTTCCGACCTGCAGGACAACAACAGGAGCTCGAAGGGAGGGAGTGGGGATGGATGGGCAGGAGATGGGAAGAATGGAGACAAGAAAGGAGTCTGATCAAGTCTCCTTTTTTGTTGCTAAGCTCACAGCTTAAATAAGCACAGGCAGAGAGGCGGGGCAAAGGAAGCTTGCAGTTGGGAAATTCTGGCCTTCCTAAGTTTCAAAACTGAAACTTACCAGCAGAAAACAGAAACTGAAACATTACTGAAACTTATCAGCGAGGAAACGAAGACTGAAACTTGTCAACAGGAAGCATTAAACTGAAACTTGTCGGCAGGAAACATTAAACTGAAACTTATCAGCAGGAAAACAGGAACTGAAACTTAACTTGTACAAACCGCAACAGATCACAAAATGGCGGCTATTGCTGCCCACATTAGTTTCTGCATTCTGAGTTCTAACTCGATTGCACTGTGGACTGAGAGACTGTTTGTTATGATTTCCGTTCTTTTGCATTTGCTGAGGAGTGATTTATTGCCAATTATATGGTCAATTTTAGAGTAGGTGTGATGTGGTGCTGAGAAGAATGTATATTCTATGGATTTGGGATGGAGAGTTCTGTAAATGTCTATTAGGTTTGCTTGTTCCAGGTCTGAGTTCAGGTCCTGGATATCCTTGTTGATTTTCTGTCTGGTTGATCTGTCTAATATTGACAATGGGGTGTTAAAGTCTCCCACTATTATTGGGTGGGAGTCTAAGTCTCTTTGTAAGTCATTAAGAACTTGCCTTATGAATCTGGGTGCTCCTGTATTGGGTGCATATATATTTAGGATCGTTAGCTCTTCTTGTTGCAGTGATCCTTTTACCATTATGTAATGTCCTTCTTTGTCTCTTTTGATCTTTGTTGCTTTAAAGTCTATTTTATCAGAGATGAGAATTGCAACTCCTGCCTTTTTTTGCTCTCCATTTGCTTGGTAGATCTTCCTCCATCCCTTTATTTTGAGCCTTTGTGTATCCTTGCATGTAAGATGGGTTTCCTGGATACAGCACACTGATGGGTTTTGGCTTTTTATCCAATTTGCCAGTCTGTGTCTTTTGATTGGGGTATTCAGTCCAATGACATTTAGGGATAGTATTGTTATGTGTGAATTTGATACTGTCATTTTGATGCCACCTGGCTCTTTTGTTGGTTAGTTGATGCAACTTCTTGATTGCGTTGATGCTCTTTTACCATTTGGTGTGTTTTTGGAGTGGCTGGTACTGGTTGTTTCTTTATATGTGTAGAGCCTCTTTCAGGAGTTCTTGTAGAGCAGGTTTGGTGGTAATGAAATCTCTGAGTGCTTGCTTGTTCACAAAGGATTTTATTTTTCCTTCACTTATGAAGCTTAGTTTGGCTGGATAGGAGATTCTGGGTTGAAAGTTCTTTTCTTTAAGGATGTTGAATATTGGCCCCCAATCTCTTCTGGCTTGTAGGGTTTCTGCGGAGAGATCTGCTGTGAGTCTAATGGGCTTCCCTTTGTGGGTAACCCGACCTTTCTCTCTGGCTGCCCTTAGCATTTTCTCTTTCATTTAAACCCTGGTGAATCTGACGATTATGTGCCTTGGGGTTGTTCTTCTTGAGGAATATCTTTGTGATGTTCTCTGTATTTCCTGGATTTGAATATTGGTCTGCCTTGCTAGGTTGGGGAAGTTTTCCTGGATAATATCCTGAAGAGTATTTTCCAGCTTGGATTCATTCTCTTCATCACATTCAGGCACACCTATCAAATGTAGATTAGGTCTTTTCACATAGTCCCACATTTCTTGAAGATTTTGTTCATTCCTTTTTGCACTTTTTTCTCTGTTCTTGCCTTCTCTTTTTATTTCATTGAGTTGATCTTCGACCTCTGATATCCTTTCTTCTGCTTGGTCAATTCGGCTGTTGAAGCTTGTGCATGCTTCACGAAGTTCTCGTGTTGTGTTTTTCAGCTCCATCAATTCACTTATATTCCTCTCTATGCTATCCATTCTTGTTAGCATTTCGTCCAATCTTTTTTCAAGGTTCCTAGTTTCCTTGCGTTGGGTTAGAACATGTTCTTTTAGCTCACTGTAGTTTCTTACTACCCACCTTCTGAAGTCTGATTCTGTCATTTCATCACCCTCCTTCTCCATCCCCTCTGGTTCCCTTGCTGGTGAGGAGTTGTGATCTCTTTTAGGAGGAGAGGTGTTCTGGTTTTGGGAGTTTTCATCCTTTTTGCGTTGGTTTCTTCCCATTTTTGTGGGTTTATTCACCTGTTGTCTTTGTAGTTGCTGTCTTTCAGATTGGGTCTCTGAGTGAGCTTCTAGTTCGTGGATGCTGAAGTTACTTTAATTTTTTTTAAGCTTTCCTTCTAACAGTCTGGCCCCTCTGCTGTAGGACTGCTGAGGTCCTCTCCGGGCCCTACTTGCCTGGGGATCACCTGCAGCAGCTGCAGAATAGTAAGGGTTGCTACCAGTTTCGTCTTCTGCTATCTTTGTCCCAGAAGGATGCTTGCCTACTGTCAGTCCGTTTTCTCCTTTATGAGGCGAGTCCTTGGATCTGTGAGGGTCAGGGAGCTACTTGAGGAGACAGTCTATCTTTTATTGGGGCTTAAGTCCTGAGCTGTGAGCTCCGTTGTTCATTCAGAGCTGCTGGGCAGGTATGTTTAGGTCTACTGCAGCTGAACTCGTAAAGCACTTTTTGTTCCTAGGTCCTCTGTCCCGGGGAGTTAGGGCTTTATGAGTTTCCGTTGCACTACTGCCTCTTTTGATTTTTCTTTCAGGTCTGACCTGCCCAGATAGCAGCACGCCTAGCCACTGCCTGCCCGCAGAGGCTTTGCTGAGCTGCTGTGGGCTCCACCCAGCTGCCCTGAGCTCTTCCCTGCAGTCCTGTTTTTATGGGCATAGTTAAAGCTGTCTTGGCAACAGTGGCCCCGCCTCTGTTATGGCGGACTCTCTCTGTTGTGGCGGGTTGCCTCGGCAACGGTGGGTTGCCTCGGCGATGGCGTCCCGCCTCCGTAGTGGTGGAGAGTCTCAGTAATGGTGGACGCCCCACTTACACCGAGCGGGACTGTCCAGGTTCAGCTGTGCTTGGTTTGAAACACTCAACCCAGAGGGTTTCCAATTACTGTTTTTGTTTTTGTTGTTGTTGGGGATGGGGAGCTAGGACCAACGGCACCTAATCACCTGGCTCCCTGACTCAGAGTCTTTTCTTTTAAGTTGAAGGACCCCGCGTTCCAGTCGCTTGTTGAAAAGGCGCCAGGCTCTCCCGTGCTGCGACTCACTGAGTCGGCTCAACCAGCAGAGCCGGCTCCTGGCGGATTTTTTGCCTAGGAATCTCCTGTCCTGGCTCGCTATTTCAGATGAATGGGCAACTCTGCTGTCTCAGGGCTCCGATCGCCAGCTAAGAGGGCTCCCAGACCAGTGGCTTTTGTACGGAGAACCGCAGCAACAGGGTGTGGTCACAGCAGCCGCGCTGGCCAAATCAGCCCCGTGGGGGCCAAAACAGCCGCACCGGCCGGGACTGTGGTGCTGGCGACCCCTCTGCCTGGGTATCTCCTGGTCTGTGGGCAATAAAAATTCATCTGGAAATACGGCGTCCACTCACCCTCTGCACTTTCACCGGGAGCTGAAGTCCTGAGCTGTTCTTAGGTGGCCATCTTCCCAGCATTCTCCCCCAGGGTTATTATTATAACTGTCTTGAACATACTTGTGTATGCTTTTTGATAATACATACACTTATTTCTCTTTGACATATACCCAAAGATAGAATTACTAGATCTTAGGGTAGTTGTAAATATTGCCAAACAGTTTTTGAAAATGTTTGGGTCCATTAATACCCTCATCAACCAAGAGTTCCAATTGCCCCACATATTTGCTAATACTTTTTAATGTCAGTCTTACTAATTGTAGCCAATTTGATGGGATGTAGTAGGACTTTACTGTAGTTTCAATTTGCATTTCTCAGATGAATAATGATACCTACTTTTACAGTGTTTCCTTTCAATCACTGTTGACTGTTTTACTTTTCCTTCTTTCAGGAAAGATCCAACTTAAATAAATAAGGTAGAGTTGTGATGAAATAGTGTGCATTCCAAGAAATATAAATGCACGTAGGAGGAGGATGATTATCAAAATAATCTCTGTAGGAATGCTTTCTTTTCATTCAGATGATGGAACTAAGGAGAGCAGCAGATTCAAAGATACTAAGTATGAGTATTTAAGGAGCTGAGATGTGAAACCAAGATTATAAGATGAATATCTGATAATGCCTTTTCAACTTGCTTTTTTATAGTGATAGCAACCTAGAATAGATAGAGCTAACAGATAATTCCAAAGCTGTTAGCTATAGCCATCCAGAGATTACTTTCTTCATAACCATGACTCTAGATAAACATAGATTAGATCACCAGCTCTTAAAAGTTCCAACAAATGACTGTCTTATCCATCAATAGGCATTATATTTCTGAAGTAGGCATGATAAATTCAAATATATGTTTTAAAAATATGATATCATTACAGGGTCATGTTGATTTAAATATGTCAAAACATCATAGATCATCTTGTCAAATCTTATAATCATTGTAAAACATAAGATTTGGAGATTTATAAAAATGACTTCAGGTTTTTCATCTTTCATAGACAGAAACTAACAAGTTATCTAATGAAGCAAAAACTAGAGGTGTTTACACGTATGTGACTAGTGTTAGATTAAAAGATTCATGCAACCTGTATGTTATTTGTATACATATTGAATACCCATCTCTACTGACAAGCCCTGGCTCAGACCCACAACACTTAAAGGCATCTCTTTGTGTTGTCCTTCAGCATGCTGACTCAGCGTAACTGAGAATATTGCTTTGGGAATGCATTATTTCTGGAAATATAGTCGGCATGGGCCAGAATGCTGATTCTGCAAACTAGTGATGAGCAGTGTGGGGAAATGTGAGGATTTATAGCTGCTTTTAAGATGAGGGCCAAATCTTTGGGATGAGGTAAGTCAATAGTTTGCTTGCTATTAGTCCATTTGTGCAGTGTATTGAGCATGCAGGGTATGATAGTTTAGATAAATGTGGTTACAGGCTCTAAAAGAAGCTACCTGAAAAACAAGTTTCTTATTTTTACCTATAAAATATATTTCATAGCTTAGTTTTTTGTTTTTTTCAATTCAATTTTTATATAAATCAGAAATCATATTATACTTCTTGGAAATGTGCATATTTCATATTTGAAAACCATTTACAGTGCTAAGTAACCAAAGCATACATTTTATGCTTCTGATAAAAGCACAGGATGTTAATTTTACCAAAGCCAGGTTCCCCCAGCATAGTTGTAGCTATAATTGTGAACCATTATACATATAAAATATCTTAGAGAATATGATATGATATGAATACAGTCTGTGGTAACTAAGATAAGGAAAAGGCCAGTATGTGCAGAGAGACTGGGAAAGCCATAAAGGATTTGGGTGGAGCTTTAGGCTGTGCCTTCCACCCAATATGCAATTATTAAGAATTGTTGAATTTAAATTTTTTAAAAGTGGCATTACCAGCATTTATCACACACTATTAAGCATGATTTAAAGCAAGTGAAATTAAATGTATATGAATACTGTAAAGAAATATAAAGAATCAAAAACAGATGATATAGCATAAGTCCTTGTAAATTAGCTGCCAGTAGGTCTAAAATGTGTTTAGGAGTTAAATTCAACAGCAAAGTTTCCTTGGGCAAAACTGAGAGTTATGAAGAATTGCTAAAAGACCAGAGACAAGCAAAATGCACTGGATGGTACTGTTTGGATATTAGAAAGCCTTCTAGAGGCCTTAGCTGGGTGATGTGATGAGTCAGTAATAGGAAATGGTGATAAGCTGCTAAGATGTATGTTTAAGAATTATCTCATGCAACATTGTAATTAGCCATAATATGAAGAGCCCAGTGAACTTTTTAATTTTTTTTTTGAGAGGAGAAGCTAAATAGTGGAATATTAGAAAGCTGAAGCTAAGATTTGAAAAAAAATACAGCAGAAAAATTGAGAATTGTAAATGCTAAGCAGAAGTATTATTTAGAACCAGTTTGGAGATGACCTTCAACATTTTTTAAGAAATGAAAGAAAGAAAATAATAATAGGAAAATACAGACAATGTGATTAATTGGTTTATGTTTTAGGGAGAGACTGTAGCTATAACGATGATCTTTAGCCAAAGCATATGATCAATACCTATATTGTTATTCTCTCTCTTATCACATAACTAATGAAGGGAGAAGCATTTCCAGTGTACTTGGTGGAGAGGCAGATATAAATGTCATCCTTTCCTTGTACCATTTAACTATTTAGAAAATCATCTATAACAAATTTATATGTTGTTTTATTATAGTTATAAATCAGTCACACTGACATTGTAATCAGATGGATATACTTCCAACTGTGTTTTTGAAGACGAGCTCACATTCTGACTGTCTAGATCATTTTAGGCTCATGTTTCTAGATGTTCCACAATGCTTTCCATAATCCCACGTTGTTTTCAATGTGTCTGAATTCTTTTTGTTCTTATTAATCTTTATCTTTACTTTGCAACTCTCCAGCATTTATCTCCCTTCTAAACCTTGCATCATGCGACTCAATACAAAGGGCCTTAGGCCTTGGAGTCAGTTAAACATGCTTCAGAATCTTGTCATTCCTACATTCTTTTTGTGTAATGTTGGACAAAGCACCTAAAAGTTCTGAAGTTCATTTAGTAGGTGTATAAAATTTGAATTGTTAATAATATTGCCCTTTAATTGTAATTAAGTGAACAAATGAGACAAGTTCAATCTTATTCAGAGAAAGGACATTGTTCAGTAAATTATTATTTTTAATAATATGTAGATCTCAGATTTGCTAAGAGCTTTTATTCTTCCCTCTGTGTGAGATATATAATTCTTCCATGAATATTTCCCATTTCAGTCTCCAATTATGTAGACTCTTTTAGCATTAAGTTTTCCCAAGTTAGTGCTGAGTGGAACCAGCAAAATCAAATCTGTCTATCTATTTATCTGTCTATCTAGTATCTATCTAACTTTAGAGAAGGGATAACTTGCTACCCTCTCAGTGTTTAATAATTAAGTCTATGAAATAAACTGACAGTAGGCAGATTAACAGGATTTAAGGGGTGCAAAGTTATTACCTGCATTGAGGTATCACATGAAAGAACAGTGAATACTCCAAAGCCTAGGGAGATCTTCATAGAAAAGTGAGAGCAGAGATGGAAGCAACATAGGGAAGAGTAAATGATTTTGAGGAAAGATGAACATGCCATCATTAAGAATAGATGGTGTCCTGTCACAAAGTTTGTATGGGCATGATATTGACCTCTAGTCTCCGCTATGATCTGGGTTAATTCCCCCTATTTCATACAATTCCTGGGGAAGGGATTCATGACAATTGAGTTCCTTTTGTAGGCAGATCAAACAAGCTCAGTTCCAAGTAATCAAACTATAGCATTGTATTGTGAGGCATCATTTCTTGAACTTTTTATCTATCTACCTGCCTATCAGATCATCTTTATTCCTAACTACCTAGCTCTAATTACTGTACTTCTAAAGTATATAAAATAACTTATTCATTGTTGAAGTCCACACAAAAAATGTAAGTCAGGGAGAAATAGCTGTGTTTTCAAATTTAGGAATGAATTTTTTTTTTCTTTAAGGGTGCCATTTATCACCAAGCCAGAAGCTATCTTTTTCAAGGTATTGGATAGAATCTGGTTGACCCGCCAGTCAGCTGAATAAGATATATAACATTCATTATTTTTGAGATGTGGATATCAAATTATTTGTCTTTTGGTGGAAGTTACAATTTTATGGTTGTCAACTGAGAGTTCATTTCAATTAGACATAAACAATTACCTTCATCTGTTTACCAAAGAAGAAAACAAAATGGTAGGCCATCTTCAACGTGCTTAAATAACATGTATTTATTTAAAAAAGGTCTTTTAAACTAACAATTCTATAATTTTTAGATCTTGAAAACAGCCTGTATATTTATACCGGTGTGTGTGTGTGTGTGCACACATGTGTGTATGTGTGTCTGTCTGTCTTAAGGCTTTGTTATTTGCTACTGGTATAGTTAACAATAAAACTATTTTAGTTAAAATGTGGAATATATTTTCATAAATCTTCATTTCAAAATAATCCTCTGTGCTCTAGGCTACAGTAACCAATCCCAACCAGAGAACAAAATAATTATGATCTGTAGAGGCTTTTCATCCACAGTTCTGGTTTAAAATTACTCTTCTAAAATATTTACATTCTTTCAGTACAGTGCTTGAGTATCTAGTCCAGCTTTATCTTGGTAGTTTGCAATGTGAACACATGTTAGCATCTGTGAAGATAAATGGTGGTAAGTGAAATACTAGTATATAGGCCAAAAGCCTTAGGAAAGGCTTAAGTCCCAGAAAGTATGGAGGTAGGGAAATCCCTATTCTCTTTTTCACTCTCTCTTTATTCCTGCCACTTAAACATGAAGCCAAATTTAATTAAGCTCAGGTACCACACAGCAAAGTAGCAAGAACAGTGCCCCTGGCTAACCAGACAGAGGAACAGGAAAAAGAGTCCCCTGGAATCTGGAAAATGTTTGGAAAATCAAAGAGAGGAGGGAAGTCAATAATGGGACTCATGTCATGGCTTAGGATGAAGTATCCAGAAGCAGCAATAAGGTGTACCAAAACAGAAGACATTAACAACAACAACAAATACAACAACAAAACCTTTCTATTTAACTCATCAGAGAAGTGGGAAAACTGGCTTAGCGTCTTTTGTAAAGATGACTTTTAAAATGCAAATACTCTGTAGAAGAATGAAATTAATTTTTGTGTATTTTTCTTTGAGATATAAAATTCCACCTTTTTATATAAGAGAGGAGCGAAAAGGCATAAGGTTTTAAAGAACAGAACCTGGATTCTTGTCTCAGTATCATTAACTAACTGAATGACCTTGAACAAGTAAGCTGTCATTACTGAGCTTTGTTTTCTTTATGATAAAAAGAGTATTTATGATTGTTACACATGTTAATTATTGAATAATAATAATAACAACAATCACCTTTTCACATTAATATTCAAACAGCTGTATGACCCCAGGAATGATTACACTTATCATTAATGATTCTTGATTTTCTATTATAATAGAATGGCATTTTCATAGATATTAACCCATTTTATTTAAATGTAGCTCCAGGAAGATAGGCAAAAAATAATGTCACATTTGCATATTATCTTTAAATTTATGTAGTGCCAATTCATGATTTTATTACCGCCCTATTACTGCCCAGTGAAATAGGCAGGGGAAACATTATACTCGTATTTTACAACTGAGTATACTGAGGGTCAAATAGTTTAATTAAATGAGGTGTTCAAGGCTAAAGACAGTCTATCGTGACTCAGTGTCCAGTGTTACTTCTTTACTTCATGCTGCAGTATATTGAAAGATAAAATTATCTAGTGGAGGTTTTGTTACAGGAGGTAACTAGTCCGCATGAAGGGACAGAAGAGGGCTCCCCTGACTCACCAGGAAGGTCAGACAAGCATCAGGGGATAGTTTGGCAGTTGTTACACTGCCTCTCTAAAATGGTACCTGGTGGCAGGCAGCTCCAGGGAGAGGCAGTTACCTAAGAGATATAAACACTTGAAACTGATAATCGGAAGCTGCCAATAAAGTCTCAGGAATTGGGAGAGTGGGCTCAAGCATGCACATTAAGAGACAAAATGGTGGAATATGACCTTCTGGGGGCATTGTACTGGAAAAGGGAAAAAAGCTTCAGGTGGGTATACATGGAACTTCTTAAACATACTGCAATATGCTCACCTCCCAAGCACAAACAAGGCACCCTGCATGTGGGCAGCTCACCCTAAAGGAAGGATGAAGGGAAAGCAGGGCAAGACTCCAAGAAGTAGGCTACTATCTAAAGTGCTAGGTTCAAGGCTAAATGGGGCACTTGACTGCCAAGTCAAGAGACCTCCACTTACATCTCTTCCAGTGTACTTCCTTTTCTTTCCTGCTCTAATGCATTTTAATAAACTTCTACTCCTGCTCTGAAATTTGCCTTGGTCTCCTTTTCTGCCTTATGCCCCTCAGTTGAATTCTTTCTTCTAGTGAGGCAAAAACTGAGATTGTTGCAGACCCATATAATTTTGCTGCCATTAACTTGGATATTCTCAACACCTAACAGTTTCACCACTTCTCAGTCACAAATAGGATTCATGTGCCTTCCTCATAGCCAAGCACCCTTTTAAATTTTTAATACAAAATGATTTTCCTACCATTATTTAATGTATGACCTTGGGAAAATTATAGTATCATTTATAGCCTTGTGTTTTAATTCTATAAAATTAAAACACTATTATCAGTCTTTTAGAGTTCTTATAAAAATTAGCATTAATTTGAAGAAGACATCTTCTATAATAGGAAATACAGGCTATAGATGGATAGATAAGAAAAGATTGGCCAGGCATGGTGGCTCACACCTGTAATCCCAGCACCTTGGGAGGCTGAGGCAGGTGGATCACCTGAGGTCAGGATGAGACTAGCCTGATCAACATGGAGAAACCCGTCACTACTAAAAATACAAAATTAGCCAGGCGTGGTGGTGCATACTTGTAATCCTGCTACTCGAGAGGCTGAGGCAGGAGAATTACTTGAACCCAGGAGGTGTAGGTTGTGGTGGGCTGAGATTGCATCATTATACTGCAGGCTGGGTAACAAGAGCAAAACTCGATCTCAAAAAAAAAAAAAAAAAAAAAAAAAAAAAAAAAAAAAGAAAGAAAAAAAAGAAAAAAAGAAAAGGTTAATTATGTGAATTGGATCATGTGATTATGAAAGCCAGCAAGTCCCTCCCATAATCTGCCTTTGCAAACTAGAGAACCAGAAAATCCAGCTATTTAACTCAGTCCGAGGCTGAAGGCCTGAGAACCTGAAGTTATGGTTCAGAGCAAAAGAAGATGGTTGTTCCAGCTCAAAAAGAAAGAAAATTTGCCCTTCCTTTGCCTTTTCCTTCTTTCTGGGTTGGATGATGCTGCCCACATTGATATGAGGATGGATCATCTCCACTCCATCTATGGATTCAAATGCTGATCTCATCCAGAAATCCCCTTACTGACATACCTCAAAGTACTCTTTTACAACTATCTGGACAATTCTTTAGTTGACACATAAAATTAACTCCCATAGTAGCTATTTTTCATCATTCTCATTGATGTTGAGACAGTCCAAATGTCACTGGTAATCTGCTTCCTGTGTTCTGCCACCACCACTCCTGATTCACTACCTGGATGTCTTTGGTCGTTTGCACACACATATTGGTAAACTGAGACCCAGACAATAATGTAAAATTAATTCTTGCCCTGGTATGAAGTTCCCAAGGATCTCCTGTGAAAAATTATTTGTATTGGAGTTACAGAGACTTATTACTGGTATTACATCCAATCAGGTCACTTCCATGATCCAATATGCTTTGCTATTTGCCTTGGATATTTATTATCTGCAGAGCTACTAATCTAAGTGTGCCTGATATTTAATGTTGACTTGTGAGAAAAAAAAAGTGAGGTCAAACATACACAGAATTAAATTGTGGCTCTACTATTTAATAGCTCTGTAATCTTGGGCATATTACTTGTTTCTCAGATTCTTAACTGTTAATGTAAATTATATAATAATTACTCTTTTGAAAATATATTTTAATTCAGTTCAGTGGGTTGTCGTCTGCAAAACTTCTGCTCTATATTGGGCACTGAAAAATGTTTTGCGTCCCTTTTCTACTCTTTTTGATCATTGGGTTTGTTTTTTGTTTTTCTGGATTTCTGCACACTCCTATGTGTTCTTGTATCTGGTAACTGTTGTTCTTTTGTCACAAAGCCTGCAGGATACTTCTGATGTTGACTGTTACAAAGAACAATGGTTTATATTTATTTGGGGATTAGTAAATATATAGTATTATAGATGCTAATAATTTCATTAAATGCTTTAGGCTTTTGAATATTCATTACAACCACTTAATATATATACTAGCATTTTTTCATTATAATAATTGAGGAAATTAAGTCTTAGAAAGTTAAACAAGCTCGTAAAGTTCGTGTAGTAAACAAGTGGCAGAGCTTGGGTGCAAACCAATATTTCTGAAATAAAAATCTGTGCTTTTAAGCTATCAGGCTAAATCACTACCCCCAGCAAAGAGAAGTGCACTCATTTGTGTTTCATCAAATTCTGTAACCTGCTCAGACACCCTTAGGGCACTTTAAGGCCATATTCTCAGCATAGTAGTTTGCTTTAAGGTAATGACTAGGTAAAATAATGGCTAAAGATGCAGCATACAGAGCTCCCTAAATTTGAAAAGAGAAACACAGTGTGTGTTTGACATTTCTAATTACCATATGAAGATGATAGTGAAGAAAGATGCCTAATAGTTCACACCTTGGGCTTATTAGAACAAGCATTTTCAGATGACATTTCTTAGCCATTTAGAAGTGACCATAGAACAACATTAGCTAGAAACACAGGGATAATCAATTTCACAGCAAATGTATCCTGATGGTTTTGTTGAAGTAGACTTACTAAATTGCTGGATTCACACCTTTGTCATAGGCATTGTTGTTTCCCCTGTTGACATGCAAATATCTAATTGTTCTCTAACATCCCAAACAATGATAGTTTCTTGTCTTTTTGTCATCGTGCAGTTTGATTTCAGATTAAACAAACAATGCAGCATCATCCCAACTCCATATAATTTGGGGAAGCAAAACAGTTTCATTTTAGCATAAGGATCACCAGACCAAGAAGGAACTTCATATACAGGTAGTGCTCGACTTACGACCACGGTCGGGAACCGCGGAACGGCTGTAACACGATTTGGTCGTGAGTTGAGTAGGCTATATGTACAGTTGAAATGGTGCACGCGGAGATGGTAGTGCAGCCAGAAGCTGGTCCGCACTGTTGTATGCCCAGCTGGGCAACGTTTGCGCTGCCAGATGTGGAGCAGTTGTGGTTAGCGATTGTGGTCGTAAAGTCGAATGGTCGTAAGTTGCATAGGTCGTAAGTTGATCAATACCTGTACCAAAAGTAGGTGAGGGATGTGAAGGTGGGGTGTGGGGACAAAAATTATATGCCTGATTTTTCTTTGCAAATCTGGGCAAATGTGATCTCAGTATACTTTGTATTACAATTATTTTGAAAGTCTAGAGTCAATAACCAAGACTAAACTATATATTAGTGAGATATTAAGACTTTCATTGAATAAAGCTACATTATGGGTGTATTGCTTTAAATTTTACAAAACACTGCTCTATCTGTGTATTTTTTGTAACTAGTGCATAACACATTTTCAGTAAGTGCTTCTTGAATAAATATAAGGCACTTTTCACACATTATTATATTTATTTATATAATAACCCTGTGAAGTGGTTATTATTACAATTGTTTTCATTTTTCAGATGAGTTAAGTAGTCTGAGATAGAGTTGCTCAAGGTCACTCAGCTAGAAAGTGGCAGGTAAGAAGTTGAACACAGTATGTTCTCCAACTTCAAAAGCCCTTTTCTTTCAATTACACATTACATTACATTATAGCATCTCTCTGGAGAGAATATGACCTGACCTGTAAAATATTAGAAGGCATAACCCAAATCCATATAAAATCAGCCTTACTTTTACGTTTCAGAATTTCAATGTATAATACAATTTTCAGGTACCTTTAATTATCTTGCTTCATACTATTAACAATCCTTAATATGATTTTGGTCCTTTAACTTTATTTTTCCTATTGGTTTTCCAACGAAGCCTTAAGGATACGAAAGAGAACAAGCATACTGAAGACAGGATAAACCACTTTTCCAATTATGGCCTTGATGAGAAAACTTATCTAAAGAAACTCACTTGGGGGAAATAGTATTTACATGTAATCATCTTTTGTTTTGCTCAAACAAAATAAAATGTGAAAACTGTTACATTTTAAGAAATTCATGCAAAAATATTTAAAATGGTATTAGTTTGTCTTCCCATTACAATTCAGGTGCAGCAAATTCACTCTATTTTATAAAAATCATGTTTTCTGATTCAAGAAATTACTATAAGATCTGAAAACCATATAGTAATTTTTAAATAAATACGAGGTATCTGTTCAAAAATTAGTATATCACTAAAGTAATTGTGTGACTTAAGGAAATAACTGACATAGTAAAGCAGAGTCTCTATTTAAACTAATGCAAGATACTTGAGGCAATTGAGTGGAAAAAATACTTTCTGTAAACATGTCTGTAATTAGGATGGTGGGAATTTTAGCAACAATAAGAAGTAAGTTGTGAAAATAATAATTAAGTCTTTACCTTGCTCTTGAATTTCTACTCATTCAAATTTTCTCCCATCAATGTTTTCTGTTCCAGCCCTTCTTAATTAACAAGGAAGAGCCAAATGCATAATCATTTCTTTCTTTTTGTTTAGGTTTATCTTAACCAGGGTATCTTGTCATAGACACTTCACAATTAAAGCTAACACATTTGTCACTCTTTCAACTCCTCATATGCTGGAATTCACTCCACAGCACGGGCATGACTGTGGAGAGTTTGCTTGATTATATTCCTCATGGAGAATACCATTAGGATAAGAAGTGGTTCATATTGAGTTTTGCTTTCATTGAATACTCAGCCTCTCTAAAATTTCTGCCATTTGTTTCTATTTTATTCTTCTATGAAGATAGAAACATTTTGTTTTTCCTTTTATTGGATGATGAGAAAAGAAACACACACACCCTGACAACTAATTCACATAACAGCACTTGGAATAGCATGTGGCACTTAGGAAACACCTAATAAAGTTGAAGTTATTGTTATTAGCTTCCTGATCTTGTGCAAAGGACTGAGTTTTCCTAAGCCCTAGATTCTTTCATTTATTAAAAAAAATCATTCAATTATTCACTGTATAAACATTTAGGAGTCTACTATGAATTAGCAACTGATAGCTATTTTGTATTGATTTTAGAAGGACTAAGTGAGGTAATAAATATTACGTGTTCAACACAAAGCCTCCTGGTTTCTAAGCACTGAGTAACTGTTAGTTGGTGATTGGGAGTCATAATGATATTTATGGAAAAAAACATGATTGTTGGGATATAAATTGGAAAGCAAACTTCCAAAAACCAGACTCAAAACAGATCCAGGCAATAAATCCAAGAAACAACAAAGGACCAATGTGGAGCTACAGAAGAACATGCAGGAAGTGTCTTGGCCTCAGGTGGAGAATAAAATATTATACCCCAACTCTCCAGTTAAGGGTAGCAATTTGGGAAAGAAATTCAAAATAGAATCAAGAGGGAATAGGAGGTGACAGAAACTGAAGATTCCTAAGGAGTAAGAGCATCATTAGAGACAATGTGGTTAAAAACATCAAACTACGCAATCCAAAATATTCAATAACTTGAAAAATATAATCAAAATGATGTGAGTGGCAGTGAGGATTGAGTTTCTGACACTCAGTAGGAAAGAGAGGATACAAAATTCCAAACGCAGACTGCCAGAGTCAGGACCCATGGGATTTAGGAACAAGAGTGAGGTCATTTTGTTGCAGGACTTTCCTTAGTTCAGCTAAAGAATGGGGTTCTTGTCCATCCCATGGTCACAAAAATTTAGGCTTGCAGAGGTTTAAAGGGTGAGTAAAGCAGGGTTTTCATGGGTGAAAAGGGGGAAAAAGGGGGAAACAGGGATTCCCTGCAAGGCCAAAATCCACTGGTAGAATGCTTCTGTGTTGGAATCCCAGATTCAATACAGGAAGAGGAGGGGCCAGGCTCCTTCCTGCTTAAAACATTGTGAACTTCTCGAGGTTCCACCCCAGTGGGCAGGCTGGTGGGAGTTTCACCAGGGTCCCCCTCCCACCTGGCTGTCTCATTCTCCATTCTAAAGAAGTACACTCAACTGCAGTTAGATTAAGGATAAGGAAAAAGACCAACCTTTTTGTTTGTTTTTTATATATTTTTTATTGCATTTTAGGTTCTGGGGTACATGTGAAAAACATGCAGCATTGTTGCTTAGGTACATACATGGCAATGTGTTTTGCTGCCTTCCTTCCCATAACGTATATCTGGCATTTCTCCCCATGTTATCCCTCTCTAACTCCCCACCATGCCCTATGACCCTCCCCTAGTTCCCCCTGCCACAGGCCTGTGATGCTCCCCTCTCTGTGTCCATGTGTTCTCATTGTTCAACACCTGCCTATGAGTGAGAACATGCAGTGTTTGATTTTCTGTTCTTGTGTCAGTTTGCTGAGAACGATGGTTTCGAGCTTCATCCATGTCCCTACAAAGGAGACGAACTCATCGTTTTTTTATGGCTGCATAGTATTCCATGGTATATATGTGCCAAATTTTCCCTGTCCATTCTGTCATTGATGGGCATTTTGGTTGGTTACAGCTCTTTGCTATTGTAAACATTGTTGCAATGAACATTTATGTGCATGTGTCCTTATAATAGATCGATTTATAATCCTTTGGATATATACCCAGTAATGGGATTACTAGGTCAAATGGAATTTCTATTTCTAGGTCCTTGAGGAATTACCACACTGTCTTCTACAATGGTTGAACTAATTTACACTCCCACCAACAGTGTAAAAGTGTTCCTTTTTCTCCACATCCTCTCCAGCATCTGTTCTCTCCAGATTTTTTGATGATTGCCATTTTAACTGGCATAAGGTGGTATCTCAATGTAGTTTTGATTTGCATTTCTCTAATGACCAGTGATGATGAGCATTTTTTCATGTTTGTTGGCCTTGTATGTGTCTTCTTTTGAAAAATGTCTGTTCATATCCTTTGCCCACTTTTGAATGGGTTTGTTTGTTTTTTTCTTGTAAATCTGTTTTAGTTCTTTGTAGATTCTGGATATTAGCCCTTTGTCAGATGTGTAGATTGCAGAATTTTTTTCCCATTCTTTTGGTTGCTGGTTCACTCTAATGATTGTTTCTTTTGCTCTGCAGAAGCTCTGGAGTTTAATTAGATCCCATTTGTCTATTTTGGCTTTTGTTGTCTATTTTGGTGTTTTAGTCATGAAGTCCTTCCCTATGCCTATGTCCTCAATGGTTTTGCCTAGGTTTTCTTCTAGGGTTTTTTATTGTGCTAGGTCTTATGTTTAAGTCTTTAATCCATCTGGAGTTAATTTTAGTGTAAGGTGTCAGTTTCTGGTTTCTGCATACTGCTAGCCAGTTTTCCCAACACCATTTATTAAACAGGGAATCCTTTCCCCATTCTTTGTTTTTGTCAGGTTTGTCAAAGATCAGATGGTTGTAGATGTGTGGCGTTGTCTCCGAGGCCTCTGTTCTGTTCCATTGGTCTATATCTCAGTTTTTGTACCAGTACCATGCTATTTTGATGAAGGTAGCCTTGTAGTATAGTTTGAAGTAAGGTAGCATGATGCCTCCGGCTTTGTTCTTTTTGCTTAGAATTGACTTGGCTATGCGGGCTCTCTTGTGGTTCCATATGATGTTTCAGGTGGTTTTTTCCAGTTCTGTGAAGAAGGTCATCGGTAGCTTTATGGGGATAGCATTGAATCTATAAATTACTTTGGGCAGTATGGCCATTTTCATGATATTGTTTCTTCCTAACCATGAGCATGGAATGTTCTTCCAGGGATCTCTGACTGTCATTTCCCCAAAACAGCAGGTCCCCCCCCAAGCAGGAAGCAGTCTTTCCTAGAAAGACCAATCTTTCTAGGTCTTTCCTAGAAAGACCCTGGGAGGCCATTTAAGGGTTCCCAGCAGAAAGGGTTACTATCAGAGGCTCTGGTTGCATGACTGGAGTTTGATGGCCTGAAGGCAAGAGCAGACAAATGGGGTTATTAGAAAACATGTATCAAAATTAAACAAGGGGAGGAGTTGGAGAGCTAAAAAATTCCAAGGCCTTTTACCAGTTGGCACAGGGAGAGCAAGGCCAAAAGCCAAACTAGTTAAAAATCTTTACCCTTTTGCTGGCACGTCAGGCTTCTGGGTTCCAGTGTTACAATCTCTAAAGTTATCAGAGGCCTGTATTTGACAGCACCTGTTAAAAGTTCTGTAGCTCATGATAAACCATCTTTAAACAGGATTAAAACAAGGCAACAACTGTCTGTGAACAGCAAAATGTCCAAGGTAGTTACAGTTAGAAACATGACTGGCAAAGAAGTTTGGTCATTTCTGTGGTTTATAATAACTTAACAGAAACCTTAATTATGATTGATAGCATAGAATATACACAGACATTAGAATTTTAGAAACCTCATACAATTTTGGAACATATATTAGCATTATTTACCAAAAATAAAACCTAAAGAAGATTGAACATCATTTGGCTATCCCATGTACCTAAACATGTCAGATAATCCTGTTTACCTCTCTTTTCTGGACACTTCAGGGGACCTCTGATGTGTGTGAAAAGCCAGTTGCCAGAAAAGACAATTTTGAAGGTGAAGTTTGATTTTGGGAAGGCTGTTAAACATATGAGGTTTAAAATACTTCATATTATTAAATAGAATTCCAGATTACCGTAAGTTATTTATTTTGCCTAATAATAACTCGGAAATTTTAAAGAAGAGAAAATCTTTTATATTCCTTTACAAATTTTGCAAAGGGCAGATTGGTGTCTTAGGAAAACCTTGCTATGCTTTTATTTCAATGTTCAATTTACAGAAGAACCATGTAATATCCTTTTGAATTTAGTCAATATGATCACACAGCGAAACTCTTCTGCAAGATTATTTTCCACAGTTTTTCCACCAATTCTTTGAACCTTAAGCTTTTTCCTAATTGTGGGAAGTAGAAAATTTCCTTTTAAAAATTTCCTTTCTTGTTAAAGAATAAATTGTAAGTGTGCTAATAACTCTTTGTTAAGCCCTATCCTATGTAGCTGTTAGATATGCCATTAGATATGCCATGCTTACAGGCATGTAGTACATTCTGTATCCTGTAGTGTAACCAAGATATCTGTGCTAGATGTGCTCACAGGCATGTCCCAGTTCTCCATTGGTTTTACGTGTTTAAAAAAGTTTTAAGTTATTAGCCAATTGGGTTTTAGTTTAGATTGTGAGGTCTGGCTCCAACCAATGGAGATCAGACACAGCAGTACTGATGACCCCAGAAGTGATAAACTTATCTGCTTTCCCTTTGTTCATTGTACTCGTGGCACAATGGCTAGTAAGAGTACCCTTCCTGCAGTCTAGGAAGTAAAAACTGCATTTCTGAAAGATCCTTTGTCTCAGTACGAATTTTTCTTTGCAGCACAGAGCATCTATTTCCAACAATTCTTTAACCCTAAGCTAAACAATCCTTAAACCCTAGGCAAAAGTTTACGCTTCCATGCCTTCTTATAACCTTTTACTAAAAAACACATTTTACGATTCTTACACACCTTACATGTAAATCTATTTCTAGTAGTTTCAATTAACTCCTAGCAATTTTTAACTTTAAGGTAAAACTTGTTAGGTTGCGTTGTGTGCTAACTGCAGACAAGGTTTACCTCCTTAGTTGAGGGCTTGGTTAGTTCGAAATGTCCCCAGGCCCTACAAATTGTGAAGCTGCCAAATCAAATAGGTCTCAAAACCAAAAAAGCAGTTTGTAACCTCAAAAGTGGCCTTAGTAAACCTTGCATCTGACCTGCATAGTTTAGTTCACCTATTTATATTTTAATAATACCTGCATTTTACTGATAGTCTTTAGGGCTGTTTTTATTTCTCAAAAATTAAAGTTATGTGAATTGAAAGTTTCCACAGCTTTTAACTTCCCTTTAAAAATATTACATCCAAGCGCTTGTCTTTCTTTAGGCCAAATTAATTAGAGCTCTTTGTACAGACATCACACACAGTATGCATACAGACAGGTAGTAGAGAACCCAGTCACTAGGTGGAGTCCTTTAGGAGATGGGGCTACGAAAACACGCAGATATACGTGAGAGGACTCTGTGTGTCAGGCAGGATTGCTAAACAAGGATGCCCTCGGGATGTAAAACAAGATGGAGGCTTGATTTCACAACCAAAATTTTTGCAGAGAAAACAGTGATAATTGTGGGAGACTGGCTTAGTAAAACATCTAAAAGGAAAAAAAATTACAGGTTAACTCCTGATGGGGTAGAGGAAAGGAAGAAAAAATGTTTTAAAACACCTGGGGAAGGACCTCTTACTTTTATGCAAGTGGTTCCTCCACCAGGGAGACAAATTTAATTGCTGTGGGTCACAGCTGGCCACCCTGGTGCCGGGAGGAGACTTCATGGGCGCCTGGCAGAACAACACCAGCTAGCTGCCTGCCACACTTTGGGCCATGCCTCCCATCCCTGGCAGGGAGGGGAGAGTGATGGGGAGTTGCTGGTCTCCAGTCAGTCCTGAAAAAGGAAGGGAAAGGCCATGAGGAGGCCCCAGAACGACAGGGTTGGGGGTATGGTTTCCCCCACCCTCAGATGTCCGAATATGAAAATGTGTTTCCACAGAGAGACATTTTCAGTCCCCATTTCACTCACCACTCCTTGAGACCCCATGGTTGCGCAGCAAAAACGTTGCAGGAGTTTCCTTAGTTCAGCTAAAGACGAGGTTCTTGTCCATCCCACAGCCATGAAAATTCAGGCTCGCAGATGTTTTAAGGGTGGGTAAAACAGGGTTTTATTGGGAAAAAAGGGGGAAACAGGGATCCTCCACAAGGCCAGAGTCCCCTGCTAGAGTGCTTCCTGTCCACCACTCCAATTCCAGTTACCATGCAAGAAAAGGAGGGCCCAGGCTCCTCCCCTGCTGCAAATGTCCTGCGTTTCTCCAGGCTCCATCCCAGTGGGCAGGCTGATTGGAGTTTCTCCAGGGACCCCCTCCCACTTGGCTATCTCAATGTTAGAGACTCTTGGACACACCAGGAAAAAAGCAGACACCAAATGGCACTAGTAACAGGAAGCTTTGCAAGTGGCAGAGACAGAAGGCTTTGGATGACTGACTTTTCATATCCTTCATAACTAAGGCCAGAGACAGGATCCTAG
Source organism: Saimiri boliviensis (assembly GCF_048565385.1). NCBI lineage: Eukaryota > Metazoa > Chordata > Mammalia > Primates > Cebidae > Saimiri > Saimiri boliviensis. Next base: position 119,027,884 of record NC_133453.1, read on the forward strand.
GCCTGCTATTGAGAGGTGTTATCATGGTACCTCTCAGTGTTAGGAAAATACAGAGGAAGGAATTACTAAAACCAATTCAGTGTCAAAGAGCAGAGCAAGTTTCAGGTGAGGCAATAGAATCGAAATTATCTATTCAGCTCTACCGGTTAGACACTCGGGCCTTATTCTATGTGCTATCTCAACCTGATGTCTTCTCTTGTCACAGTCACTGTCCTCGTAAACCTTAGAACTCAGTTTTAGGTACCTGTCCCCTCCATAGTGCTTAAGACAGGGCATATTTAGACAATAGAGAAAGATATGTATGCATATGGCATGTGGAAGGAAGGTTGGGAGGAAGCGTCTTTCTAGCCTTCTGTAAATTTATTGAACAAATTAACGTGGGATATGGGAAAGCACTCTTAGACCCCCTTGGTTAATGGCAATATCCCAAGATTGGGAAAGACAGTGCTGATCTCATTCTGGTAGAATTATTTAAACTTCTGTATCTCATTAAAAGTTATATGGATTTAGGTGCTTAATTACCAGATAAACATATGATGTCACATAAATAGGAAGTCCTAAAATCTCTCATCCATACGAAGAGTCCCTTAATAGCTAATAATTCAGATGACTTTAATTACCAAATTAAGAAAATAAAAGCAAAGACGGAACATAAGCAACTTTCTCATCAGGGGAGCACCAATAAAATCTTTTTATAATGCTGGCATAAAGGGACAGATGTAACATCTATAATTTAGATTAATCAGGCAATATTTATTAGCTTCTAAAGGTGGTAGTAGTCACAGGCACACTTAGGAAATGTCAAATTCTGTCTGCCTCAGAAACCTTTTGGTCCCTGGTGGTCTCGTTATTAGGATAAAAAGGCAAAATATGCCTCCAAAAAGTTAAAAAGTAAACGTTTATAAAAGTGTCTATTATTACACATAAATATTAGTCATTTTACAAATGTATTCAAAGAAATTTGACAAGCACAAAAAGTTACTTTTTCTCATTCAAATCCTGTTATATATAAAGTAAAACAAATCCTGCTTATAAGTATTAAACAAATTTGGAGTGCAAAGTCCCTCAATCCAGTTCAATTAGGTCTCAAATCCTAGGAGAAAATTCTCTTTTTAATTTTCTGGGTTCTAGGTCTCTTGTTTCCGGGGTTTGGCAAAGGTACATTTACCCAGGTTGGTGGTCAAGTCAGAGATGGGGGCAGGAGGGATTTAATTGCAAATAGTTATTGTGGATTTAATTGCAAATAGTTCTTGAAATTGTGTGTACGCGTCCCTGCGCGGGCGTCTGTGCGTGGGCGGGCGTCCCTGCGCGAGCGCCGGTGCGTGGGCGGGCGTCCCTGCGCGGGCGGGCGTCCCTGCGCGAGCGTCTGTGCGCGGGCGGCCGTCCCTGCGCGAGCGTCTGTGCGCGGGCGTCCGTGTGTGGGCGGGCGTCCCTGCGTGAGCGTCTGTGCGCGGGCGTCCGTGTGTGGGCGGGCGTCCCTGCGTGAGCGTCTGTGCGTGGGCGGGCGTCCCTGCGTGAGCGTCTGTGCGCGGGCGTCTGTGCGTGGGCGGGCGTCCCTGCGCGAGCGTCTGTGCGTGGGCGGGCGTCCCTGCGTGAGCGTCCGTGCGCGGGCGTCTGTGCGTGGGCGGGCGTCCCTGCGTGAGCGTCTGTGCGTGGGCGGGCGTCCCTGCGCGAGCGTCTGAGAGTGGGCGGGTGTTCCTGCGCGAGCGTCCGTGCGCGAGCGTCTGTGCGTGGGCGGGCGTCCCTGCGTGAGCGTCTGTGCGTGGGCGGGCGTCCCTGCGCGAGCGTCTGTGCGTGGGCGGGTGTTCCTGCGCGAGCGTCCGTGCGCGAGCGTCTGTGCGTGGGCGGGCGTCCCTGCGTGAGCGTCTGTGCGTGGGCGGGCGTCCCTGCGTGAGCGTCTGTGCGCGAGCGTCTGTGCGTGGACGGGCGTCCCTGCGTGAACGTCTGTGCGTGAGCGTCTGTGCGTGGGCGGGCGTCCCTGCGTGAGCGTCTTGCGTGGGCGGGTGTCCCTGCGTGAGCGTCTGTGCGTGAGCGTCTGTGCGTGGGCGGGCGTCCCTGCGCGAGCGTCTGTGCGCGGCGTCCGTGTGTGGGAGGGCGTCCCTGCGTGAGCGTCTGTGCGCGGGCGTCCGTGTGTGGGCGGGCGTCCCTGCGTGAGCGTCTGTGCGTGGGCGGGCGTCCCTGCGCGAGCGTCTGTGCGTGGGCGGGCGTCCCTGCGTGAGCGTCTGTGCGCGAGCGTCTGTGCGTGGGCGGGCGTCCCTGCGTGAGCGTCTGTGCGCGGGCGTCTGTGCGTGGGCGGGCGTCCCTGCGTGAGCGTCTGTGCGCGAGCGTCTGTGCGTGGGCGGGCGTCCCTGCGTGAGCGTCTGTGCGCGAGCGTCTGTGCGTGGGCGGGCGTCCCTGCGTGAGCGTCTGTGCGTGGGCGGGCGTCCCTGCGTGAGCGTCTGTGCGCGAGCGTCTGTGCGTGGGCGGGTGTTCCTGCGCGAGCGTCCGTGCGCGAGCGTCTGTGCGTGGGCGGGCGTCCCTGCGTGAGCGTCTGTGCGCGAGCGTCTGTGCGTGGACGGGCGTCCCTGCGTGAGCGTCTGTGCGTGAGCGTCTGTGCGTGGGCGGGCGTCCCTGCGTGAGCGTCTTCCGTGGGCGGGTGTCCCTGCGTGAGCGTCTGCGTGAGCGTCTGTGCGTGAGCGTCTGTGCGTGAGCGTCTGTGCGTGGGCGGGCGTCCCTGCGTGAGCGTCTGTGCGCGAGCGTCTGCGTGGGCGGGCGTCCCTGCGCGGGCGTCTGTGCGTGGGTGGGCGTCCCTGCGCGAGCGTTTGTGCGTGAGCGTCTGTGCGTGGGCGGGTGTCCCTGCACGGGCGTCTGTGCGTGGGCGGGCGTCCCTGCGCGGGCGTCTGTGCGTGGGCGGGCGTTCCTGCGCGGGCGTCTGTGCGTGGGCGGGCGTCCCTGCGCGGGCGTCTGTGCGTGGGCGGGGTCCCTGCGCGGGCGTCTGTGCGTGGGCGACTGCGTGAGGGCGTCTGTGCGTGGGCGGGGTCCCTGCGCAAGCGTCTGTGCTTGGTCGGGCGTCCTCGCGTGAGTGGCCCTTCGTGCGCGTCAGTGCAGGAGCGTCCCTTCGTGTCTACTGATGAATTATTCAGCCTTTCCGGCGTGGTTTAACACCTTGTGATCATTATGCCAACCCAGGATGTTCAATGTAAGCTCAGCTTCTGTAACTGATTTGGTAGGAATGGAATCTGAGTTCGCCTCCAGCGGATTCGGAGGGCACCAGGCCTTCCGCAGTGGTGAGTGATAGCATCTCCCAGGTTGAAAATACCAATTGCATGACCATGCCCTGGTGGCTGGTTAGTAGAGTGGTAGTCATTAGCCCATCGAGGTGTCTTATTTAATGGGAACGTGTGGGCAGTCTTAGTTTTATGGCCCCGAAGTAAGAACCAGGTGCCAGGTATAATTTCAGAATAGTCACGCCGAAGTGTTATGGACTCAGAGCGAGGAGGGTAGTACCCCCGAGTGGGATGATTTGTCTGAGGTTAGTAGAATAAGAGACCAAAATTTGGTAGTGGATATCCATGTTGACGAGCGATTTCTTGACTGAAGTGTGCTATGTCCGAGGAACGAATATATGTGCTCTATGTAATAAGCATTCCTAATACGAGTGAGTATTCTTGTGGATTAGGTTTTGCTGTAGACTTGATAATAGTAGATGTGCGATAGTTAAGGAATTGTTAATACGTGCTTATATGCATGTGGACTGGATTTGTAATGTATTCTTATATATGAATATACTATGAATAAGTAAGCAATTATTGTATTATATATTATTTATGGGGACTAGCAGTAATGCACGGAATACATAAAAGCACTAATGTATTAGTGCTAGTTAATTAGTACTGACATGGTAGTCAAAGTGTGTGCTGAGAAAAAATTAAGGGAGTAGTTTAATTAGAATTTCTGCTTTGGGTGGTGTTGGTGAATCAGGAATACTTTTGCCTGAGTTGTCCTAAGGAGTGGATTCCCCATTTCTGGTTTACAAGAGCAGAGTACTGAATTAAGATACAAGGGTATTTTCACTTAAGGAGTTTATTTTCGATTAGGGTAGTGAGTGGTATAAGGGTGAGGATGATAAAGTAGTACATAATAGTTGTTGTTTGTCCACTGGCAATAAAAGGGTATTCGACTGGCTGTCCTCCATTCATGTGAGTGTAAGCAGGTCAGGTCAGCCACTAAGGTTCAGTATAGGTATTGACTTAATGGCGGGAATATGTTGTTTAGATGTGTGAAGTACGGGAATCAATGCTAGAATGAGAATGGACAATACAAGGGCCAGTACACCTCCTAGTTTGTTAGGGATGGATAGTATGATTGAGTACGCAAACAAAAGTATCACTCTGGCTTATTCTGCAGTGGGGTATTGAGGGGATTGACTAAAGTGTAATTATCTGGGTCACTCAGGAGGTCAGGTAAAAATAGTACTAGAGTTATTAGAAGAAGGAAGAGAAAAATTAAACCTAGAGTATATGGGTTTTCTTTTTAATTTTCTGATCAGTCTGAAGCCCACTAACTTGGTAATGTGTGAGACATCTCCCATGATTGCCTCTCATATCCTAAGCGTGTGTATATCTTTGCTGCGGCTGTTAAGGGATACATCTAGTAAATACTTCAAGCTTCCATTTTAATGACAGGAATGTAAATGGATCAAAATCACTGACAAATTCTCCCACTCACTCCCCCCCCCCGCCCTTTTTTTTTTTTTTTTTTTTTAAATTGTTTTCTCTCTAGCTGTGAGTATTTTGAAGTTCTGAGGGCCAATATCAGGCTATGGCTTAGGCCAGGGAAGCACTGCCAGGTGTACCATGAAGTTAGCCTCGAATGTAGAAAAGCGGAAGAAAATGCTCTTAGCCTATGTGTAAGAGTTTCTCTGTGGTTCTTTGCCTATGTGGTTCAACCTGGTACATTAGAATAACAAAGTTCTGGGAGTTTCAAGCAAAACACCAGATAAACTTCATTGAAGTTTACTGTGAGTACTATGGATTCTTCTGAACCTTTGGCAGAGAATTTGGGGATCACGGGTCTATTGAAGTTACTGTTTTCATCAGAGACATGAGATCCTTGGAAGCACAACTTACTGTCACTAATGCGTACTCTTTATTTCTGATTTTATTGCGGAGACTCAATATGGAAATCTTTTCCAACTTAACCTGATCCTACAATTATTGCTTGAGGCTACTTTTTACAGAAGGTAAATATGGTGATACCATACTGTCAAGTTTTAGTTCACAAAGTGTTGGCCGACTTGGTTCCAGAGATCAGATAAAACTAACCACTGAAATTACATTAAAAATACTATTAACTTCATTTGATTGTAAGAGGGAAACCTTCTACTGGAATCAGGAAATAAAGCAACAGAATAAAAAACTTTTATTTTTGTTTATTTTTAAGTAATAAGGGCAGTAGTGTTTCCCTATGACAGTGGCACTGTGATTTGGCCTTGTGCAAACGCATTTCATGCTGGGTTTCTGACAGTTGGACAGATTCTGTATCTTGCTTGAGAACCTGAGCCTGTAGAGAGGCTTTGGATGGCATAGATACACCCGTCCTCTGGGGAACATCATTCCTTTCAAGGCAGTTCCTGCTGGTGACCTACCACTGGTGTTTCTGCATTATATATGTTTCTGTAGGGTGGTTGAGATAAACGAGTAGGACATAGATGAATTGTACAGAGGGCTCCAGAAGGCAGTAGGACTGTGACATTCTGAAACCATGAGCAGACCTGGTGACACTAAAAAATAGAGGAGTACATATTCACACAGGCAGGTCATAGCAGAAGGCATTGTCATTCTGATTCAACCGGCAATGTCACACATACCAAGCATAGCCTGTCCCATTGACTGTTAGGCTGGTATGTACACATTTTCTAGACTAATATACACAATGAGGTAAATATATGAAAGTTTATTTTAAAATGTGTTTCCATATAGAAATAAAAAGAAAAAGGGACAGAATTCCTGGAGATAATCCCTAGTGTCAGTCCTAATCACATATTGCTAAAATAAACTATTTGCCTGTTTTCAAAGTAAAATTCTAATTTAATTTGAATAGGAACTTTGTTTCTTCACTCGTGGTTAGTAACTCTGGCACACAGTAGGCAACCACAATACTGTTACTTCACTGCTTAAAAAACAGTATAGCACATGAAATGTTTAAAGATAAAAGGGAAAATAAATTATTATTTGATAAATGATATGGAGATAAATAGTTCACTATAAAAAATTGAGTAGGATGTTTTCCCTGTATGAAAATAGATTTTAGCTGAATTAAAGATTTAAATAAAACATGGTATTATATGCAACCCAAAAAAAGGTCAAATTTGATTTTGTCACTCAGAAAGACTTCAAGGATTTCCCATGCATTGGAATACTGATAGAAACCACATTTTAAAAATAATAAATTTGCGTAGAAATAAAAATGTAAATATTTTTAAAATTATAATACATGAGTAATGAATACATGAGTACTGAATAATAAAGTGGAAAAATCATTATATATGGAAGTTCAGTATATATGGAAGATCAAAGATTAATAGCCTCAATTTAGAAATAACCTTTGTAAATTAATAAGTGAAGAAACTATTCCAATAGAAAAATGGGTAAGAGACATAATTTTCAAAAGAAGAAGAAATACAAATGGTAAATACTTATGTGAAAAAATTCAACCACTGTAGTCATCAAATAAATCCAATTTAAATAAAAATTATCATAGCCTATTAAATTAGGGGACAAGATAGATGAAACACCTGGATATTTTATAGTAGTAGGGGCACTCTGACATAGGTTCTTTAATCTGCCAATGGTTAAAATGCACCTTTTTGAAAGGCATTGCTCTGTTTTATCGATTAGAAATTAACTTGTCCATAGCAAAAGCTGAAGGAGTAGTAACTTAAACCATTCTGGTGTTTTATGCTCTCAAATAATAGGAAAACTGTTTTTCTTTAACTGGAGATGGAAAGTCCAGGGATAGTATCCATCTCCATAAAATCATCAGACTCATCCTTTCTCCTCTCTCTCCTACATGCACTCCTTCCACATATATGCACATCCAGCCATTGCTAGATTGCTATTTATTTTCCTGATGTAGTTGCTAGAACTCCAGTTCTGTGATGACATTCCTGTCTTCACATTCCAGTGCTACAGGTACAATAGAAAAATGTCAACAGAGTCAGACTTCCATTAAAGAACTTTTCCCCAAAGTCCATCTTGAATTAGATCTTGCTGGATGGAACTCTCTCATATAACATTCTGTGGGCAAGGGCATGTGAACAGCCACGTTTGTAGGAATCTTTTATAAGAGAGAATCAAATTGGTTAGACAATCAGCAGGCTCTGTCACAGCGTCAAAAGTTCATAACCAATTCATCATTATCTCAATATCACTCGTAAGAATTAATCTTAACCACTAGATACATGTAAAAAAAAGTATTTTAAAATACATTTATTAAAAAGGCAGTTACAATAGTAATAAAAAGGAAAAATTATAACTTCAATAATTGTTAATTTAATCAAGTTATGCTCACATTATTAACATACTAAAAATAAAGTTTACAAATACTTCATCAGATAAACCTAATAAATTATATATAATATTGTTGGAAACAAAACAAATCTCTGTCTTTAGAAATTTGCACATACACTAACTCATGAAAAATGTTAGTGCTAATGACTGGTTTGTGAGATTGTAACCATTTTTATTTACTTTCACTTATTTATATTTTCCAAATGTTAAAAATTTGATAATATATTTCTAAAAAAATAGTCAATATTTTAGCAGTTACTGTTAAATGAGAATTCTCCAACAATGGTGAGAATATAAGTTGGCTATTTTTTGTGGAGGTGTATTTGAGAACATTTATCTATACCTTTATTTCATCTCATTTACCTTAGTGACAAACTGTTAATAATTCTGTTCCTTAGTTACACAGCATCCTCTAGTGACAGGATCAGTTCTGCCCTCTCAGACAAATGGCCAAATAATTTTCTAACATCAAACATTTTATATGTGATTTGCTTTTTTTATTGTAAATAATTATATTTAACACTGTATGATGTAGTTTTATTTGAATAATTACTGATAGAAGAAATACAATTTTTTGAAAAATCCATGAATTAAAAAAACTTAAATTACACTTTATCACTTGCAAAATTAAAACATACTTAAAAGTGGTAAATACGTGGCAAAGTAATTAGGAGGGAAATCATAGAGAAATGCACAATTGAACTTTGAAAGAATAATAGCTGAAAGGGAGTAATGATTGGGGCAGTTTTTTATGTTCTTTACTGAGAAATGATCATCAAATAATATATGTAGGGAGGAGTACACTTTCTAAAACTTTTATAAATTACTTATAGAAATATTTCGTTGGTTCTTTTTGCAAAGATGCATATAAAAGCATTAGGATTTAGAGGGCATGTCTTGTTCAGCAAGAAGAATATGTTTTGGTCTGTAAGAAAATACGAGACTCAGTAATGACATTAACAAGGAAAGTACATGGTTTTAAACTGTCTCAAGTTGTTTCTGGAAGAAATTTATTCAAAGGACAGTTATTGATATTTTACAGAAAAAAAAATGAGCTGTGGATAAATGAAAATGGATCAACCCCGCTAAAAGAGTCATGAGCATATTGCCTGCCAATCTGTTCTCTCACTTGGGAGAAACTCAACCTGAATCAAATGTTTGTTGTTAGTACTGATTGCCTCCCATATTTCATATTCTACCTGTTGTAAATCTTAATTTTAAAATAAGAGGGCTTAAGAGTCAATACCCCATAACCATACTGATAGATATTAATTATTCAGCTAAGAGATAATTCTTCAAAGGCCTGTAAAATTTCAATTGCTCTTGCTAACAGCCCATGCACCCAGAGATCTGTAGTACACAATTGCAAACCGTATATCAGCCTCTCCTCCCTTTTTCATGCATTCAGATATCACCCTAGGTAAAGTAAACTCAGGGCCATCTGTAATTCCACAAATTTAGTAATCTAAGAAATAGATTTGAGTTCACCCGTTAACAGCAGCAGCAATCTGAAGCTTCTGAATTCTAGGTAGGCATGGTTAGAGACTGAGTACAGGTCTCCAACCAGAAAGCTGTCTCAACCTATCCTCTCTCTCCACAGTGTTCTCCTAGTAAGAGCCTCTCCAAACTGCAAACGTCATTACACACAGAATTGTTCTCAGTGGCTTTTTAACAGAGAAGTTTGACTCATTTCCTTAGTAAAAGTGTTCTAAGAATAGGAAAAAAATAAGATATTTTAAACTTTAAGTTTTTTCAGTAATATTGATGTTATATGAAAACTATTTTTATGTTGTCTTATAAGTCAAAGAAGTAATTACATTGAGTCAAGATTCATATTTTTAACGTAGTGAAAAATAAAGTGAAATGTGAAATAATTCCAGTATTAAAATTGAATTTTATTATTATGAATTGCTGATTAAGAATCTCGATTATTTTTTTCATGTTATCCACTAGGAGTTTTATAGTTTTACATTTTACATGTGTGACCCATTTTAAGTTAATTTTTTTCAGAGTGTGAAGTTTCTGTCTAAATTCTTTTTTTTTTTTTTTGCATGTAGATGTCTAATTGTTTTAGCCCTGTTTGTTGGAAAGACTATTTGACCCCATGGTATTTTGCTTTTGCTCCTTTATAAAATATCAGTTCACTGTACTTAGGTGGATTTATTTCTGTTCTTTATTCTGTTACATTGGCTTATTAGTCTATTTTTCATCAATAACATACTGTCTTGATTACTGTAGTTTTATAAGTTTTGAAGTAGAATCAGTTCTCTGACAATCTTTTTCTTCAGTGTTGTGTTAGCTATTCTGAGTCTCTTGCCTCTCTATATAAATTTTAGAATAATTTTTTTAATATCCACAAAATATCTTCCTTGGATTTCTATTGAGATTGAATTGACTCAATATAATAATTTTGTAACAACTGACATCTTGAAAACATTAATCCATATTCTGCATGATATGAAGTAGCTCTGCATTTATTCAGTTTTTTTTTTTTTTATAATCAGATTTCAAATAAATCCTGTATGTGTTTTGTTTGAGTTAAGCTAAGTATTTCATTTCGAGGTCAACATGAAGCAGTTTATCAACTTAGTATTACACTGTAAAAAATACAAAACTTGAAGAAAAAAAGTTAGTCAGTTGAAAAATCAACCAATGAAAATCCATGGGTCCAAAATTCAGAGACAGAGAGAGAGAGGGAGAGAGAGGGAGAGAGAGAGAGAGAGAGAGAGAGAGAGAGAGAGAGAGAAGAAGGAGGGAGGGAGGGAGGGAGGGATGGATGGGGGCGGGGAAGAGAAAGCAAGCTAAAAATTGCCATTTAATTGGAAACCAACCTATTCATTTGAAAATTGGTAACAAAGGGGAAAAGATAAAGCATATATTCTAATTTTAAATTAGAAATTGCAATTTGCATAACCAACTAAACCCTGTTGACAATGAAAAGTTCTATTTTAGATAAGAATGACAACTAATAAATGATAAACGAATTACCATTCCACAACCCCCTCTAATAAAAATATTAACTCAGACAAGGATTATAAATTGATGTCAAAACTATTAGTCATATAGTTGATGACAAAACAGGACATTTGTATGGTGTTGTCAAGATCGTATCCCACTTTAGCTTCTAGTTGCAAAGAGGAAAATGTGAATGTACAGTTGAGGGATCAGACTATCATGATCCTAATCAAGCAGTGAGTTATCAATATTAATGATAAGACAAACCAGATGGTATGTGTCTTCTGACAAGACAGAATATAAAGTATGCATTACCACATAGGATGTATTTTAGCAAACTTGACATTTTAGCCATTATATCTAATTTTCATATTACAGGATCCACAAATGACAAATTAAATGACACTGTAAGAAAGGAACCACACAAATGTAGAAGAGTTGGCTTTTAGTAGGACCTCAAGCCAGGTCTTCTCACAAAACAAGAATCATTAAAAGTGGCTTGCTAGGTAAAAGCAGCTGAGGAAAAGTAAAAATCAAGTGAAATATGTGCCTCTTGAATGGATTCTCTTAAGACCAAACAGGTTGCAAAGACATATTGGAGACAATTAAGGAAATTTGCTTATATAACTTATTGTAATATAAGATAAAAATACATTTTTTGGAAGATGGAGATTATTAACTGAAAAAGCGTATTATGAAATTGTATATATAATTTCATTTTTGTTAAAAACTGGACATTCCACATGTAAGTAGAACAAGTGTGTGGAAGATATATCAAAAGGTAGGACAACCAATCCTTCCTGAGATTGGATATGTGTTTTGAACTTAATTTCATTTCTTGTGATCTGTGGTCTCAAAATTTCTGCAAAACAAATTGCTTTTATTAAATGATATTATTTATTAAAACAAAATTTTGTCACTCCTATATGATACATTAGCTGATTAAGAAACTGTATGATCTAAAGTGATGACTGATGTCAGGCTAAGCAGATATAGTTGCAAGTTGGATGATGATTATTTTGAGGAATATAAAGGGGGCTATTTGTGCATGTATAAAATCAGTTCTCAGCAAAACAAAACAATACAACAAAAACAACCGAATGCAACTATGGCTTACTCCAGCAGTAGTTTTTGTGATAAATGTCTAAAGCAGAAAGGGTTTCTGGAACAATTTTGCTGAGGATGCCATCAAGTGCTAGAGATTTGTCTGTGCTCTTTTGTCATGAATTCGAAGACTGAGCTACAATGCAAGTAAATCCTGACACCCTTTTAACAGTGACAGATCATGAAATATTCAGGATGGAGACATTTCGCCATTCCCCTCAATCTCATTAACACTTTATGTTGGTTTTTATGACTTTCTGCATCTGGACAGCTTTCTGTTGTTAATGGGAAGGAAACATCTGAACTTTCAAAACCTTAACTGTATGAAGTAAGTCAGCACAGCCATTTGCCTATGGAAAGTAAACATTAATATTGATGCCGATTTTTTCAAACTAATATATGAACCTCTCATAAATAATAAATGTACCTTAATTGTTACCTCAGAGTTCTGTCTTTGAAAAGGGAAAATTTTGTCAGCATCCAGTTTTTTACTCTTTGTATATGTTAAACTTTTTTTTTTTTTTAAGAAAATGCTCTCAAGAACATGTTAATGGTTCTGTTATGATACCTGAAAATCACAGTGTCTTCCCAAATAAAATGCTTGCTCCTAAGTTTATGAGACATCTGCAATAATGGCAAAGGGTTTTATTTTTATTTGGAAAAGATTTTACAACAAAGATTTTACTTATTTTAAGGATGATGAAATTATAAATATCTATATATAATCTATTCTCACATATTTATATACATTTAGACATTATTTTAAAAGTCATGAGTTTCAATTTTAATCTTAAAATTTTAAAACTTTTTATTATGTATGCCTTTTGTTTTATTTCTAGAATATTATCAAAGAGAGACAAATATTAATGTATAATAATGTTTATCATAGAATTTTGATTATAAATTTAAGCCAGGCTCTTCATTCAGCATTTTTATAATATTAAAAATCATAAATTAATCAAATGTCCACTGATTAGGGAGTAGTTCAGTATGTCTTGAGAGCTTGAAATGTAATCGCTAGGGAAAATAAGGTAAATATATAGCAGTGTTTCTCAATCAGACATAGTGATTTTTGCCTCCACAAAGGGCGTTTGTGATGTCTAGACACATTATTGTTGCCACAGCTGGGGAACTGGAGGTCCTGCTACCACTGACTAGCATATAGAGCTCAGGGATGTTACTATACATCCTGTAATGCACAGGACAGCTTCTAGCAGCAAAGAGTCATCCCATCTAAAGTGCCTAGGGTGCTGAGGCTGAATGAACTTGGTCTCTCTCTCTCTGTCTCTCTGTGTGTGTGTGTGTGTGTGTGTGTGTGTGTATGTGTGTATGTGTGTATACACATATACATAGAAAATATGTACCTTATATATTTAAATAAAAATAAAAACAAAGTAATACATTTTAAAAGATTTCATATTAGAAATTATGTAACCACTGAAAATCTATAATTTTTGTAATGATAAATCGACATTCTAGACATTATGCTATTTTACATGAATGATTTTATTAGATCTTCATAATAACCCTATGAAGTGGGTTTAGCAATTAACTTTCCATAAGGCAGCTGAGGCATAGTAAGTTTAAAAAACTGGCCAGGCCAGGAGCAGTGGCTTACACCTCTAATCCCAGCACTTTGGGAGGATGAGGCTGACAGATCACCTGAAGTCAGGAGTTAGAGACCAGCCTGGCCGACAGGGTGAAACCCGTCTCTATTAAAAATACAAAAATTAGCTGGGTGTGGTGGCACGTGCCTGTGATCCCAGCTACTTGGGAGGCTGAGGCAGGAGAATCGCTTGAACCTGGGAGTCAGAGGTTGAAGTGAGTTTCCACTACAAGAGAAACTCCATCTCAAAAAAGAAAACAACAACAACAACAACAACAACTGGTCAAAGGATGCTAAGTGATAAACTGGACTTAGCTCTAGACATGGTGAGGAATTTACACTAAAGGGTATAAGGTGCTATCTTTGAAGGAAAGATTAGAGGAATAATTCACTTCTTACACACTTGTATTTTATTCTTATTGTAGCATATATACAGGCTTTTAAAAACAAGGTGATCCTATATAGCATCTAATGAAAAAAGACAACCTGTTTTTTTCACTATGTCCTGTCTCTATTTCCCATTCCCTAGAAGCAACAATTTTTGACTAATTTAGCTCTTCTTAAAAAAAAAATGTCTGTCCACTTTCCCCAATAAGCTTATAGCTTTATTTATGGACTTTCTAGTATAAAGTATCAAGTGGAGCCCCATGTACTCTTCCTTAAATTGTAAATACACATCTGCTGTTTTTCCACTCAAGCTAGATGATAACTTTCAGCAAACTAATACTGTTTTCTTCACCATACAGCTATATTTATTAATATTACAGCTGAAATGAACTTTAACTGTTTGTTTCTTCAGAAGTTAATAATTATATAATTTCATTATTTTCTTTCTTTTTAACTATCACTAATTTATCCTCAAACTCTCAAGTAAAATGTTCATCACACCACTAAGCACATCAGGTAAATTACCTCTGCCATTTTAAAAATCTGAAGTCTTCCCTCCTAGGTATCTTTCTTTTCCTCTTCTGATGGAAACTGAAAGTTCTGTGTCAGATGCAGATGTTTATCCCAGGATGCCCTCCTTACTGTCCCTGGGAGTGTCTTCCCCTTTCTCCTTTGCCACCACCCACCTATCTCCTTGACTCTCATGGCTTCCCCTTCTTCAGTTTACTCCTTCATTCCATTGAACAGCATCTTCCTCTTTTTGTTTGTTTTGTTCCTTGTTGGTATTAAAGCATTATTCACATGTCTGACAAATGTCATCAGTTTTAATGTGAGAGTGACTTCAAAGTCTAAGAATGGGCAGGGCTCATCATACTGGGCTACAGAGTGAGATGAAGTAGTGCATTATGGTGGTTTAATTGAGGAAACTTCAAATAACAAGGAATTTAAGTGTGTTAGCTATCTTTCCACCTGCCCCATAATTTTGCAACTTCGATTCCAGAAGCTGAGAAAGGAAATCGGAGTAGAGTTGGGTGTAGGTTTATACACAATCTCCCTGTCTTCGATATGGCACCACAGTTGTTCCTGTCAGTTCTTCCTAGAGTCCCAGAGTCCCAGGCTCTTGAGCCTTTCTGCCTCAGCTTGCTTTTTGACTCCCAGGAAGGGAGATTGTTTTTATATAAACAAAATGCATTGTCCAGATGGTAAACTTCTAACCTTTTCTGGCAGTAAGAAAAGAATAGTTGTCTGACATAGAACGATATGGTCATTAAGTATGGGGATGTATATGTTCCCTAAAAACTTTACAGGCAGATTCATCCATGTCCCTACAAAGGACACAAACTCATCGTTTTTTATGGATACATAGTATTCCATGGTGTATATTTGCCACATTTTCTTTGTCCGGTCTATCATCAGTGGGCATTTGGGTTGGCTCCAGGTCTTTACTACTGTAAACAGTGCCACAGTGAACATACATGTGCATGAATCTGGAAACTATCATTCTCAGCAAACTGACACAGAACAGAAAATCAAACATCGCATGTTCTCACTCATAGGTGGATGTTGAACAATGAGAATATGTGGACACAGGGAGGGGAACATCACACACTGGGGTCTATTGGGGAGGATTAGGGAGAGGAGTGGTGGATATAGAGGTTGAGGAGGGATAACATGGGGACAAATGCCAGATATAGGTGACAGGGAATGGAGGCAGCAAACCACATTGCCGTATATGTACCTGTGCAAAAATCCTGCATGATCTGCACACGTACCCCATATATGTATATATTTAGGCAAGCCTAAATTCTTGTACATTTAAAATCATTTCCTAGATCTCTGCCTTCAAACAGTGTTTTCAGTTCCTGAGACTTTCTGATGGTCTGTGACACAAATTTGCTTCTCTGCTCTCCCTCCCTTCTTTCTGCCTTTGATAATAATTAACTCTGCTTGACAAGCCAGGATGGTTTTAGGTTTAAATTAACAATTAAATTCATAAAACACAATACAGTTCATCTAGTACCAAGTTTACTTAGTTTTAAAAAAAAGGCTATTGCCCAGGGAGAAGACCAAATTGAGCAGCAAGCAGCTAGCAGATGTCTCATGATTCCCAGAGGCAGATTTCAAATGTCCCAATCATTCCCCCTTGGATCCAAGTCATCATGTGAGGTGAGGCCGAGGAAAGCCATACTCTGGTGTCTTCCATTATACCTCATTTTTGTGCAGCACTGCCATGGATATTTGACTAATTCACATTCCCTGGTGAAACCGCATCTCATCAATTGCCTGTTACTCTTCAATTATAGCTTATTTGTCAATTTCATGTTATTTGTCAATAGTAGTTTACTTAGTAAATAATCTTTACAACCAAGCAAGGGAGTTTGATTTGGTACAAACTAACTTCTGCAAGACCTTCATTTATCCTGGAGAAAGAATACTAGATTTTCTTTACATTGGTCTTTCAAGGAAGATTTATCTGAGGGTCAAATTCTCAGTGATCTTTAAAGCTGCAGGAGAGACAACAGATTAGCGGTTAATGCTGCCATAGATACTTAACTAAGTGGAAAAGTGGAACATACGTTCACGGTCTCTTATGCATCCAATTTCCATCTTCCAAATTATTTTTGACGTTTTTCATCTGCCATCCTTCCTCTCCCCAATTCTCTGTCCTTGTCGATCTGATTCTTCTGGTGTCCTATTTTTTTTTTTGTGTGTGTGTAAGAGAAGATGCAGAGAATAAAAATATGCATGTTTCATCTGTAATATGTAAATATATGCTATATAAATGCTTTGGATACATATATGTTTAAGTCATAGAAAAGTCTGAAAGGAATAATGTTTTTCAGGTATTAATATTAATACACCTGAAATTAATATACAATTTTTTTGGAAAAAAAGGTGTGTTGTTTTCACCAGCCACAAAAAAAGTGATTTTAAAGTGGTTTTATGGGAAAATATATCTGCTTGATGTGAAAACCATTTCTCTAGTTAGAATCACATAGAAAATAAATTCTGTGTGTTCATTAGATGTGGAAAATATGAGTATACTACAATGGTCTACTGAATCCTTAATAAAGTAGGCAATCATAAACTGAAAAAAATTAGTACCAGCAGTTAATATTGAAATATATATTCTTGGGTAAATTATATACAATGTGATGCAAACAGTAATATATTCGTGAATACTATTAGAGGACTATCACATAAAATATTTGTGTTTAATATTTGTGTATAAAACACCTTCTGACTTTTAATGTCCAAATTTTATAGAGCTTACACACTTTATACATGAAAAAATTGTATTTATGTTCCATATTACTAATACAACATTTTTAAGAGAATACAGAGCTTATACAGATTTGAGTAATAATCCAAATAATAAGTAAAAAGAGTATCAGAACCAGCCTATAGATTTTTGAATTGAATGTCAATAAAAAGAGATTGTGTTTGGATATTAATGGTAGTAATGGAGGTATCACAGCATCATTTTTCTATGTGAGGCATTCTGTCACGATATTTGTCCTGATCTCCTTTCCATGGTGCCTTTTCCAATTTAGACCTCGGTTGCCCAATATTAAAATGAGTACCAATGTGTTAAGGACAGAGCAAAGCAAGCTTTAAAAAAAATAAAACTATACACAAATACACAAGTATGTTTTGTGTGTTTCAGTGTTATTTTAGAAATTGTTGAGAGTTTACAGGGTTAAATTCTAATGTGTTATGTGTTTCTCCATTCAAAATAATGGCAAATAAGCTCTTTGTTCACATTTTCATTGAGAACAATTTACCCATGTTAAGAAGGAAATGCCGCTGTTGTATTTCAGTGTATATTAGTAGTTAAATGTTAAATCAAACTGTAAAATAAAGTTACGTTAATTCCTATAATGTAATGCAATCAAAACAGGAAACATGGTACAAAATAAGGAATTTCCTTATACTTAAGTAAATTCCTTTACGTTTAGCAAATGCTTATCTTGGTGAAATCTTGTACAAAGGTAATGCCTCATGATTCCCAGAGGCAGACTCCAAATGTCCCACTCATTCCCCATTGGATCCAAGTCATCATGTGAAATGAGGCTGTGGAAAGCCATACTCTGGTGTCTTTAGTTATACTTCATTTTTGGGCAGCACTCCAAGGGATATTTGACTAATTCACATTCCCTGGTGAAACTGCATCTCATCAATTGCCTTGTACAAAACATATAGCAAGATAATACTTAAGCTATATTTTATGTGTGGACTTAATCTTTTAGGTCATATTTGTTCATTTTTGTTCAACACTTTTTTATTTTAATGTTATTGCTTGATCTATATGTTATGGTAAACATACATTAAAATCCCCTGCTATACTTGTGGATTTTTAATTAGTCCTTGAAATACTGTTATGTTATATGGTTTAGGATTATATAGATTATATCAGTATGAGATTTTCATGTATTATCTTGATAAATTGTTCTCAGTTTTGTAGAGATCCTCTCAATCCCTGTTAGTGCTTTTTGCACAATTTATATTTATATTTGAATAATATAATCTTTCTAATGAATTTATATTCTTTTTAATGTTAATCTTATTACTCCTAAAATTTTTTGCTGTGGTTGATATTTAGCTAAAATATACATTTTCATCTTGTTACATGTTTCATTCAGATGAGTATAAGTAAGCCACATAGTTCATATTATTATTTTTATCTAAGCCAATAATATGGTTATATTTATTGTGTTTACTAATACAGAAATTAATTTTGTACTCATTTGTTTTGTATTCTACCAGCTTTATACATTTTTTTCTCTACCTTATGTTTTATTGAGATATTTTCTGTATTCTCTTTATTTTTTCTATAATTTACACATTATTATTTGCATTTCTTTGAATTCTATGATTATACTTTCTGTTTTTATTTTTTAGAGATGACATCTTGCTCTGTTGCTCAGGCTGGGGTGCCAGGGCAATTCACAGGTGTGATCAGAACACATTGCAGCCCCCAATTCTTCTGTTCAAGCAATCTTCCCACCTCAGCCTCTCAAGTGAATAAATGGGACTACAGGTATGTGTTGCTATGCCCAGCTAAGATGTACATCTAATAAGTTTGTTCTAAGAAGTTC
The DNA here is from genome assembly GCF_048565385.1 of Saimiri boliviensis. Lineage (NCBI taxonomy): Eukaryota > Metazoa > Chordata > Mammalia > Primates > Cebidae > Saimiri > Saimiri boliviensis. The sequence goes on from NC_133453.1 coordinate 119,046,585, forward strand.
ATTGCTACATCCATTATCCTTCTAATGATGATGAACCCTTAACAGTTAACTCATAGGAAAGCTTCACTTGCTGCCCTCCATCTTACTGTCATTCTGTTACGTTTTTGTTTTATCCCCTTTTAAAAAATACATGTAATTTTTATGGCTTTTAAAAATCGAGAAATGATCAGTCATAATTTATCAGTTTTTTTGTGCCCACTGTTTCTTGTATCACATCTCTTCCCTCTGCAGTCAACTATTCTTCTTGTTGAAGCGTAATGATTCATGATAATTTTAAGTTAGACTAGTGATAAAGTATTACTTTTTTGCATTTAAAATGATTATATTTTGTATATATTATTGCATGGTACTTTGATTGAATATATGGGTCCCATTCCCATTTGAGGTTATCTCTCTAATATCTTCATGCTTCTATTGCTGCTAATGAAAGTGTATCATCTGTCTTAATGTTACAGATTCATAGATAATCTCTTTTTCTTTGAAATAGAGATCTTCAGCATTTTAAAAATAATGATTCTTTATTTTTACATGTGCTACTTATTTCTCAGACTATGTTTTTATTTCGAATTCTGGAAATATCTTTCTATTTGTATAAATGTTTGGGGTATAAGTGTAACTTTGTTACATTGATATATTGTGTGGTGGTGAAGTCTGGGCTTTCAATGCATTCATAACCTCGATAATGTACATTGTGCCCATTAAGTAAGTTCTCGTCATCCCTCCCTCACCATTCTGAGTCTCCATTGTCTATTTATCCACACTGTATGTCCATGTGCACACATTATTTAGCTCCCAGTTATAAGTGAGTTGTGGTTTTGGACTTTCTGTTTCTGAATTATTTCATTTAAAATAATGGCATCCAGGTCCATCAGTGTTGGCTGCAAAAGTTATTTTTCATTCTTTGTTATGACTAAGTAGTATTTCATTGTGTATATATACCACATTTTCTTTGTCCAGTTATCTGTGGATAGGCATTTAGATTGATTCCATATCTTTGCTGTTGTGAATAGTGCTGTGATAAACATACTAGTGAAGGTATAATGATTTATTTTCCCTTGGGTATATACGCAGTAATGGGATTGTTGGATCAAATAACCGTTCTATTTTTGGTTCTCTGAGAAATCTCCGTAGTTTTCCACAGAGATTACACTAGTTTACATTCCCACTAATGGTGTAAAAGTTTTCCCTTTTCTCTGCATCCTTGCCAACATCTAATTTTTATCTTTTTAATGATACCTATTCTGACTGATGTATGATAATATCTCATTGTGGTTTTAATTTGCATTTCTCTGATGATTAGTGGTGTTGAACATTTTTTCATATGCTTGTTGACCACTTATATGTCTTTTAAAAAAATCTATTCGTATCCTTTGCCTGCTTTTAATAAGATTATATGTTTTTGTCATTGCTATTATTGTTGAGTTGTTCGAGTTTTCTTATAAATTCCGGATATTAGTCCTTTGTGGGTTGAATAGTTTGCAGATACTTTCTTTCACTATGTAGGTTGTCTGTTTTCACTCTGTTAATTTCTTTTGTGATTCAGAGCTTTTTAGTTTAATTAAGTTGCATTTGTTTTTTTATGTGTCTACATTGCCTGGCTTTTGAGGTCTTAGTCATGAATATCTTGCCTAGACCAATGTCCAGAAGAGTTTTGCCTGAGATTACTTCTGGTAATTTTATAGTTTTAGGTCTTACATTAAAGTCATTAGTTCATCTTGAGCTGATTATTGTTTATGACAGTATAGTGGTCCAGTTTCATTCTTTTGCATGTTGTAATCCAATTTTCCTGGAACCATTTATTGAATAAGTTGTACCTTCCCCACTGTATGTTTTTGTTAACTTTGTCAAAAATTGATTGGCTGTAGATATCTGACCTTATTTCTGGGTTCTCTGTTTTGTTCCATTAATTTATATATCTGCTTTTATAGCAGTAAAAGCGGTAACAGCAACCCAATATTGTTTGGATTACTGTAGCTTTGTAGTATAATTTGAAGTCAGGTAATATGATGACACCAGCTTAGAAATTTTTGCTTAGGATTGCTTTGGCTATTTGGGCTTTATTTTGGTCCCATGAATTTTCGAATTGTTTTTCCCAATTTGTGAAAAAATGGCATTGGAATTTTGATAAGGATATCATTGAATCTGTAGATTGCTTGGAGCACTATGGTCTTTTTAATGTTGTTAATTATTCTCATCCATGAGCATGGAGTATTTTTCGATTTGCTTGTGTAGAAAAAATTGCAGGAAAAAATCAAGGTTTTACAGTTTTCCTTGTAGAGATTTTGTACCTCCTTGGTTAACTGTATGCATATATATTGTTTGTAATTATTATAAAAGCTTCTTGATTTGTTTCTCAGCTTGATCGATGTCTGTGTATAGAAATGTGATTGACTTTTATATATTAGTTTTGATCTTAAAACTTTACTGAATAATTTTATTAAGTCTAAGATATTTTAGTAGAGTCTTTAGGGTTTTCTTGATATAAAGCCATTTCATCAATAAACAGGAATAATTTTACTTTATCTTGTCTAATATGGATATATTTTATTTATTTATCTTGACTGATTGCTCTGGCTAGGACTTCCAGTTATTATGTTGAATAGAAGTGGTGAAAGTGGGCATCCTTGTCTTGTACCATTTCCTAGATGGAATGCTTTGAATGTTTCCTCATTCAGTGTGATACTGGCTGTGGATTTATCATATATGGTTTTTATTATCATGAGATATGTTCCATTTATGCCTAGTTGTTGAGGATTTTTATTATGATAGGATGCTGAATTTTATCAGATGTTTTTTATACATCTATAGGGATTATTATGTGCTTTTTATCCTTAATTCTGTTTATGTGATGCATCGTATATACGAAATTGAACTATCTTTTCATCTCTGATATAAACACTGCTATTTCATGGTATGTTATCTTTCAGTATTCTGTAGTATTCAGTTTGCTACAATTTTGCTAAGGATTTGTGTTAATCCAATTTTCCTTTTATGCTTATCAGGAATATTGGTCTGTAGTTTTCTTTTTTGTTGTGTCCTTGTCTGATTTTGGTATCAGGATGATACTGGCTTCATAGAATAAGTTAGAGTAGACTCCTTTCTCCTCAATTTTTTGAAACAGTTTTAGGAAGATTGGTTTTTAGTCTTCTTTGTGTGTTTGATAGAATTCTGCCATAAATCCATCTGCTTCTAGTCTTTCTGTTGTTGTTGGCAGATAATTTTACTGCTGATTCAGTCTCACTCCTCATTATTCGTCTGTAAGGATTTTTGTTTTTTTTTTTTTTTATGATTCAATCTTAGGACATTGTGTGTTTCGAGGAATATATCCATTTCCACTAGGTTTTCTAGTTTTTTGCACAGAGGTATTTTTAGTAGTCTCTGATTATTTTTTGTATTTCTGTGTTATTAGTTGTAATGTTTTCTCTTTCATTTCTAATTTTGTTTCTCTAAATCTTTCTTTTTCTTTTTTCTTGGTTAGTCTAGCTAGTAGTTAAACAATTTTGTTACTCTTTTCAAAAAACCGACTTTTCATTTCATTGGTTCTTTGTTTTTTTTGTTTGTTTGTTTGTTTTGTTTTATTTTGTTTTGTTTTCTCTCTGTTTCACTTAGTTCTGCTTTGACCTTCGTGATTCCTTTCTTTTTCTAACATGGATTTTATTTGTTCTTCTTTTTCTAGTTTGTTAAGGTATGACATTAAGTTGTTAATTTGAAATCTTTTTACTTTTTTCATATGTGCTTTTAATGCTGTAAACTGTTATCTTAGCACTGCTTTTTATGTATCCCACAGATTTGGATAAGTTGTATTTTCATTTTCATTTGTTTCAAAAGATTTTTCTAATTTTCATCTTAATTTCTTCATTGACCCAACGATTGTACAGGAGCATGTTATTTAATTTCCATGTATTAGTGTAATTTCCAACATTTCTTGATACAGATTTCTACTTTGATTCCAGTGTGGTATGAAAAGATGCTTAATACAATTTTGATTTTTTTAAATTTATTGAAGCTTGGTTTGCAGTCTAGCGTTTGGTATCTCTTGAAGAATGTTGCATGTGCTGATGAGAAGAATGCATATTCTGCTGTTGCTTGGTGAATGTTCTGTAAATTTCTGTTAGGTCCATTTGGTCAAAAGTGCAGTTGAAGTCCAGTGTTTCTTTGTTGATTTTCTGAAAATGTATTAACCATCATTGGTTCATATATATATATATTTTTTTCTCTTTCATTTCTCCTATTTTCTTCTTTTCAATATCCTGTAAGATAAATATTGAAATCTCTTAATCTATTCATATGTCTTAATTCACACTTTGAATTTTTATTTCTTCATATCCCTTCATTTTTTGAATGAGATATCACCTCTGCACAATAGTTATTGTTGTATGTTAGAGATTATATCTTCTTTGACATTTTAATTTCTAATGATTTATTTTATAGTCACCTGATCTTGGTTTTATTTCTGCCTGTTTTTAAAAAATAGTTTAATATTAGTATTAATGGAGGCCTTCGTTTAACTCTTTGAACATCCTCAACATATTTATTTTCAATAATATTAGCTACTCTAATAGTTAATTTCATGTGATGTAGGTTTCTTCTCCAGTTGTTCACTTTGATTTGCAGGTTTTCTTTGAATGAGTCTCTCCGTTTCTCTGTCTCTTTCTCTCTCTCTCTCTCTCTCTCTCTCTCTCTCTCTTCTCCTTCCCTTCTCCATTTTTAATTTTTCTGTTTCTTCTATCCAAGTCTATTACAGTTACCTTTTCAAAGCATAGTTGTATCAAAGTATTTAACTTATTGTCATGTGAGCATATGGTGCCTGAGCAACCTTTGATCCAAAATCATCGGCAGCTTGGCTTAGAATCTAGTAGTAATACTCTGTGTTTATCCTTAGACTACATAGCCCCATAGTTTTCTATAAAATTATGCTCCAAGCAGCAGCAGCAGCAGCTTATTAATGAGGATTTTATATTCATGTGTCTTTGTTTGATTTTTTTCCCTTTTATGAGTGTCTGACACTCATTCAGCCCTTAAAACAGTGAGTTTGGCTCTAGACCCAGTTCGAGGGGAATGCAAATCTTCTACTTATTACCATGCAGGAGCCAGAGTCTTGATATCAGTCGTCTGCTTCTGGACCTAGACATCTCAGTTTCAGTCTCTCCTCACCATTTGACTCTTATGTTTTACTTCTTGACCAGAGAAATGCGGATTGAAAGTTGAGCTTGGCTAAGCGGTTTTACATTTCTTTCTCATATGTCATCTTTTATTGCAGTCTTCCAAAGTGGATTGAGTTTACAGGTGCCATGCTTACCTAAGCGACTATATCTTAACTGTATTTTAAAATGTTAAATAATTCAAGTAAACCATTATTTATATTACTTTTAAACCTAACAATGTTTTTTCAGTGTTTAGATATACATTTTTCAATGGGTTAGATTCCGATATACACTGTCTTTGCCAGTGCTAAATCCTGTACACATACTCGCCTTTAAAATATATTATTTATTAAATATAGACTTTTGAATTAGCTGTTATAATTCTACCAAAATTGAACTGAGGATTATCCTCATAATAATAATATTCCATTTTGAATCATACCTTTATATTTCTTTCTTCATTGATGTTGGAATTAATAAGCATTTCATATCTATATTGCATTTTGAATCATGACTTTATATTTCTTCCTTCATTGATGTTGGAATTAATAAGCATTTTATATAATTTCTGTATCTGTCTACCTATTCATCCATCCATCCATCCGTCCATCCATCCATCCATCCATCCATCATCTATTGAAAGAGCATGTTATGACTCAATAGTGATAACTTGTTGCTTATACTGTTGGATTAAGCCAAAGATCTTAGACAAGGTATCTTATTTTTGGGAATCTTAGTTTCTCAAATAAGAATCATAATAGTAGAATGACTATGAGATAATACCTTTAAATTATTTAGAACATTCCTTGAAGGAAAATAGGCATTAAACAAAATGTAAATACTGTTGTTTTGTTAAAATATAGCATACTATTGTTATTGTTTCTATGATACTAAACATAGTTTTGGCAGTTTTATTTTTAAAATACCAGCAAATTAATTTTTGCATTATTTGCATAAACCAATAATCCTTAGGTATTAACTTTAAAATATTGAAATTAAGCAATTATTTATTTTTTAACCATGTTGCACTATGTTAAAGACAACTGCTTAATCAACACTTTGGACTTGTTTCTATTCTCTGTGAGTTTTCTAACAAGAGTCTAATACACTGCAGAACTGATTTTCTGGACTTTGAGTTCAGAAAGTAGGGAACTAGACTTTTGATTTTGGGACTGTGTAATGATGGGTTTCCCTTGGAGTGTAATATAAGAACAGGGAAAGGATCTGGTCTCTCTGCTGCAACTTGTGGCTAAAGTGATTTTTGCTGAACTGATAGCTGTTGGATATTGTCCCTCCAAAATCCTCACACCATACTCAGAACCCAGCATGTTACTTCAGAAAACCTTAAGATCCCTATTTCCCCTACAGCACTAACCATTAGGAATATTTTTTGCTAAGCTACTGTAAAGCCTGTAGTACTCATATAATGAATCTGCAGGCATCAATATTCTTTTCTCAAGTCAAGCCACATCCCAGGAATTTAAGTGTAAAAGAGAAGCATAATCTTTCAATCCTTGGTCTTTTCAGGTTCAGGTAATCATTCTCTCTCAGAGTCAACTAGAGTTAAGTTACTTGATGGGAAAATCCAGCAGGTTCTAAAGTTATCTTCACTTTAAAATCAGTTTTAAAATTTACTGATGCCCAGGTACCACACAAGACCAATTAAAGAAGTTTAATGGTATTTTTAGTTTAAAGCAAACCACCTCTGCGACTCTAATGTGCAGCCAGGATTGATAACCAAATTCTCTAAATAAAAACCTCATTCATCAGTTCTCAAATGTTAACAAGTGTCGGAAACATCTGTGGGCTTGGTAATACATAGGTTATTAAGCCTTACTCTCAGAGTTTCTTATCAAGTAGGACCAGGGTGGGCTTGAGAATAAATTTTCAGATCGTACTGATGCTACTGGTGTTGGGACCGGCCCTGAGTTCGATTTTCTTCGGTAAAGGCTCCGAAACATGGGAGAGCTTTTAACAAAAGCTGAAGTTGAGGCCAGAGAGAAAGACAGTAGACAGGAGAGGATGAGGAGAACTTAGGTGAAAAGTCATATTGTCAAGACGCATGGTTCATTACCATCCTGCAGACTTGTTTAGCTTTTAGCCCACAAGGCATTTTTAAACAAAACCAATCCATTGCCAACACTTAAAAAATAAGGAGATATTATTTACAAATTAGGATTATTGACTTCTTTTTAAAAATCAGGATTTCTCAGCTTTGGGCATGTATTCCTGTAGATGAGCTGTGAGCTGAAGCTAAGCAGCAAATGCTCGTTCACTCCAGGCGTGCAGTCTCTTAATTTCAAAGTATCTGTACTGTTATGTTTCACTTATTTGCCCTTAACCTGACTTCTGCAGGCATTTGAGTTTTAGACTCTTGATTTATATCTTACATTCTAAATTCTTAGCTATATTTCCAAAATGTAATAGATAGAAAAGTACCTTTCATTCTTTGCTTAAAGGGTCTACAGCAGAAAAATAGTAATTTTTTGTTATCAGGTCAAAGTAGAAAATTCTAAAATGGATTGTTAAAATAGCCTGTCCAATTGTTAGAGCTATCAGGGTCTTTGGAGATCATAAATTTCAACCAAATAATTTTGCAGATTAAGATATAAGATTCCAGTTTAATATACTAAATTCTAGAGATGATAAATGACACAACTAATGTCTTGCATCTGGTCCAATATTCTTTTTACTATACTCTGTTGTGGGGTAGGAAACTCATATTCTTCAAGCTCCAGGCAGGGAAAGCATAAGATTAAAGCTGACCACTTAAATACCAAGAGCAATGGCAAGCACATGTCCAGTCAGAAAGAGGGTATGCAGTGTCCACCAACTGGGACTAAAGCAAAATGGGGGCGTAGAGTTAGGGCAGTGCTTCTAATTTGTTTAAGAAGCTATAAATCAGTCTTTGTTTCCTAATCACCTGCAAACCAAACAAAATGAAACAAAACAACAGAAATATTTAAATTGTCTGCAAAAAGGTGAATACATAAATTTGATGTCAACCTATTGAAATAAGTCAGTGTATTTCTGCTGTTCTAAAAACCAGTGTCTTTAACAACGCTATGAGATCCTAGTGTTTTCACTCACTTTGAATCCACCTTCATCTTCACCTCTCATTTCCAAGCACTAGAAACTTCCCTTAAACAAATTTTACCTCACTCATCAAGACTCAAGCTCTTTAGATTGGTCATATCACCATTACGTGTCCTTCAGAATTCCTTATTTTTTAAATGTCTCTCACAGTACTTTGTGTATTTAAATATGTCATTGTTTTTATATCCTTCTCTACCTCCACATCAGTCTCCATGAGATTCCTGTTTCTGAGAATGTGCTTGGCAAATAATACATTTTCCTAATATAAGCAAGATAAAGGGCACAAAGAGAAAGCAAAGCTGTTTAAGCTTATTATCTTTGGAAGTACAGTGAGAATGCACTGAGCTAACAATTCTGACAGTTCTGGGCCCCACAATTTGCATGACATTTCCTGGATGTGTGAACTTATATACGTTTCTTAAATTATATAAGGCTTAGTATACTTAAATATGAAATAAGTATAACACTTTTCTTATAGGATTGTTTTGCCAGTTATCTTTGGAAGCTATCATACAGACGAATGATTAGCATTACTTTTTGTGATTCAAAAAGATGAATATTTGAGTCTTCCAGGATTTAGAACATTTGTTATAAATTTCAAATAACTTTCTTATAATTGGATCTGCCTAGAACCAGAATGCTAGATCTCAGGAGATAATGTTATCTCAGTGTTTGAACATAATCTAGTTGACCACTTATGAAAGAGATTTGGCTGTCAGCAACAAAAGAGTTAGCCTGGGGCTACTTCTCAGATGCTACAATTTGGTAAACCAGTGAAGTAAATTCATTAAGCGGAAATGATTCTCACCATTTGTTTATAGGCACAGCACCCAGCTGATTGACTTTCTTTAGTTATTTTAAGTGATTATGTTGTGCCCTTTTAAACCCTGAAGATTTACTTCAATACTCTAACATCAGCTGACTTCTATTGAAACATATAAACAGATAGTGGTCTGACAGTTTACACTCTACATTTCTATATTGGTGTCAGGCTTTAACCTTAATTCTATTGTTTCATGATCTAACATGATTCTTCAAGTATTGTTTCTTAGCTGCCCGGGGGGATTTTTCTTTTGCTGAGAAAACAATCTTATAGTCAAGCTATTATGATTTGAAACAAAGAAACTGACTTAAACTATTGAGCTCTTCTTTGTAATTTGAATTGATGCCAAGAATTATGGAGCCCAAGAAAAGTGTGTTTCAAAATAAGCATCATCATCTTAAGGGTTATTTCTCTGTTGCAGTAGTGTCTCCTTACCTGTGGTTTCTTTCTCTGAAGTTTCTGTCATCCATCGTCAACTGCTGTCCAAAATTATTAAATGGAAAATTTTAGAAATAATTCATAAGTTTTAAATTACATGCCAATTTTAGTAGTGTAATGAAATCTTGTGCTGTCCCACTTTCTGGGACTTGAATTATCCCTTTGTCCAGCATATATATTTTGCATATGCTCCTTGCTGGTTATTTAGTAGCCTTCTAGGTTTTCAGATCAGCTATTGTGATACGTGTATTTGTGTTCAAGTAACCTTTTTTTTTTTTCCTTTATAAGGGTTCCAAAGCACAAAAGGAGCGATGCTGGCATATTGTTAAAATTATATTATTTTATTATTAGTTATTGTTAGTCTCTTACTATGCCTAATTTATAAGTTAAGCTTCATCATAGGTATGTATGTATAGGAAAATCATAGTGTATATAGGGTTCTGTAGTACCTGTAGTTTCAAGCTTTCACTGGGGGTGTTAGGACATATCCCCCTCAAATAAGAGAGGACTACCGTACTTATTACTGAACATTTTTGAAAACTTTTGCTAGGCCTGGTACTCGAGTGCTTGCTTTTAGATTGGGAAGCCCCTGTAATTATGCAAACTCAGGATTTTGGTTGGTTTTAGAACTTTTGATATTAGAATTTTTGAACCTACATATTAAACAAAAGTGAGAAATCAGAGTTGACAGTTACTGGTTAAAATACTGTTTATGTGGCCTCCTGGGTTGGTAATGTTAGTGGCAACAAATTTATATGGGTCTGCAGCAACTTCACTTCTTGCCTCCTCAGAAGAAAATGTTTGACTGAGGTGCATTTAGGCAGAGGGAAAGACTGAGGCATGCTTTAGAGCAGGAGTGAACATTTATTAAAAAGTTTTAGGGCAAAAATGAAAGGAAGTAAAGTACACTTGAAACAGGTCCAAGCAGGCAACTTGAGAAAGTTGAGTGTACAGTTTGATCTCTGACTTGAGGTTTTATATGTTGGCATGATTCTGGGATATTGCATCTCTTCTTCCCTGAATCTTCCCTTGGGGTGGGCTGTCCATATGCATAGTGGCCTGCCAGCACCTGGGAGTGACCATATGCTCAGTGTGTTTACTGAAGTTGTATGCATGCTCTCTTGAGATATTCCTCCTTTACTAGTCAAGTGTTCCTGTAAGAGCATAGACCAATTATACTCAGCCATTTTGCCTCTTAACGTGCATGCTTGAGTCCACTTGCCAAACTCGTGAGACCTTACGGAGAAGCTGCTAATCACCAGTTTCGAGCCAGTTTCAAGTAATTTTATATATTGGGAGACTGCCTTTCCCTGGTGCTGGCTTCAACCAATTGTTATTTTAGAGAGACGGTTAATAACCACCTGCCTATCACCTAATGGTCACTTGACATTTCTGGTGATGGTAGGGGTCCTCTCTGGCCCTGCTCATGTCAGCCTGACTATCTACTGTAACAGTAAGTTATAAATCCCTGAGGGCATCATGGATAAAGAACTAAGTCTACTTTTGCAGTAATTATTGATGTTCCATAGCTATTATACTGAGATTAGAAGTGTTTCACTGCTGGACAGAGTGGCTCATGCCTGTAAACCCAGCACTTTGGGAAACCGAGTCAGGTGGATCACCTGAGGTCAGGAGTTCAAGGTCAGCCTGGTCAAAATGGTGAATCCCTATCTCTACTAAAAATACAAAAAAAAAAAAAAAATAGCTTGGTGTTGTGGCAGGCACCTGTAATCCCAGGTATTCCTGAGGCTGAGGCAGGGGAATCGCTCAAACCTGGGAGGTGGAGATTGCAGTGAGCCGAGATTTTGCCATTGCACTCTGGCCTTGGCAACAAGAATGAAACTCCATTTCAGAATAACAACACAAAGAAGTGTTTCATAAGGAGGATTATTAATTGATATGGCAGGAATATTGCAAAGGAAAGGTAGCCTGGCATAATTTGGTCTGGGCTTTTACGTGTTTGCTGGCCATTGTCTTTGTTATAACCATGTTTCTTAGCCACTAATGCTGGCAAAAGGCCTTTATATCTGTTCACATCCCACCTGGAAAGGATGAGCTCTCCTCCCTACAACTGTTGAAGGAACGCACCCATTCTTTCTGATTTGATAAACCAGATCCAATCACCACCAGGTAGACCTACCTCCCAATTGTGCAAGTCTTCATGTATCTCTTAGCAAAGCTCTGTAGTTTTATTCCTAGGTTCAGAAGTTTGAGACTTCCTCTTTCCTCTTCTTCACTGTCTTCTGTCTCCTTTCTTATCCTTCCCTTTTCTTCTCTTACCCATCTCCTATTTCCCCCTTCCTTTCTCCCCTCTTGCCTTTCCCAATTCTTCCCTTCCTCCTGTTTTTCTTTGCACTCTCCCCACTTTTCTTACCAGTGATTAGTATTTCCCCTCTTGAACCACCCTTTTCTAACATTCCTCTTCCTTTCCTAGCTCTCTCATCTCTTTGGCCCTCCCCCCATCACCACTGTATGGTTCTGTCCTTACTCCTCACCTTTCCTAGAAAGGGCAGAATGACTTTAATCTGAATTTGTTGGGCCCTCTGCACTCTCCTTCTTATTTTCTGAAGGTCTGATCAAATTCCAGTGATGTCCCCAAATAGTTATGTGCCTCCTCGACACTTCCACAGAGTATTGTAGACAGTGTTGTCCAAAAAGTTGTTGTGGTTCCTCATGGACCAGAGTTTCACCTTGATGGTCGCATAGTCATCTACCCTTCTCCACATTCTTCTCTGTCTGGTTTCATTCCTGTATCAACCATGATGCCCTCTCCACCAGGCCGTATAAACTCACCAGTGACTGAAGCTGGAGGTCACCCAGTATATGACAGCTACAGTATCAGTCTTCACAAGTGTAGGAAGATGTAGCTTTTCACTCTATATACATGGAAAGTCCTAGCATTAAAAAGAACAAAGCGATTCTGGTGATGTTTATGGTAATTTATGGATACTTTAATCATTTGTTCCTATAACAAATATATTTGCTTTAAAAATATTTTATTGAAGTATTTCACAGATAAAACTGGTTTGTCATCATAAGAATTATAAGAATCAATGAATGTTAATAAAGTATAACTAACTGTGCAAGCAAATAGCCAGACAAAGAAATAGAATACTCCCAGGAAAACAGAAGCATCTACTCATGTGGCTCCTCCAATGACTGCCCTCAAATATGTTGACACTATCCTGATTTTTAATACAATCTTTTATCTGTTTTTGAACTTTATATCAATGGAAGTAGATAATAGATACTTTTTTGTTTTCCAGGTTTTTTTGTGCCTTATATTTGACAGTCCATTATTGTTTCAGGTGTCCTTTTTAAATTTTAAAAATAAATTTTAATTTTCTATTGTTTTGTTGAAGTTCTTGTTTTATGCATTTTAGTTTTCAATATACTGTGTGGGTTTTTTTTTTCATGTTTGTTTGTATTTTATTGTTGTCTCTAATTTGTACTGTTTTACATATCTTTTTTCCTATAGTGTCTTTGAAAGTATGCATAGTTTTATAATTTTATGATTTTGCTATGAATTATTTAAATTTATATATTCTAATTATTAATGTTGAAAATAGGAGAGATTAATTTTAAAACCTCCCCTAATATCTATTAGTAACACGTGCTGGCTTATACTGCAGTTTTCTGCCCAGCTTTTTACTTCAAATTGTTATTAATTTAAAAATGACTGATGACATTTATAATCTTTTTAAATTTTCTGTAATTTTGGCAGAAACTGGCTTATTTTTCACAAAAGTTTTTCTCTTAATATGCACAGAGGTAGGTTTCATTTTTCAGTATAGGTGGAATAGTGCAAGCTATTGCTAATAGAGTACCGGCCCATGTGATAAATGCATTTCAAGCATAACCAATAAAAGCTTCATTTGATTTGTCAATGTTAGCCTTATGCCCATGATCCAGCAGTACACAAATGGCCTGACAGAAGATTCCAAGGTTCTAAGAGATGAGGAAGTCACAAGATAGAATATTGCACACAGATCACTGGCCTTGCCTGTTTGTTAACCAGAAACAAACTTGTATTAAGCCACTAGGATTTGGGTCCTCACCCTGATCACACAGGTAGCCTACTCTGACTAATTCAATGACCTTATTACAATAATTACTTAAAATTAAGTACATCACTCAAAGGTTTCAGTGCTTACCAACCATCTTCTTACACCATGATCCCTTTGATTTGAAATTTTAAATTATGCTTTATTTTAAGTTGGAAACTTTTTTGAACAGCATTTGTTATTATTTATAATTCAGCTATATGTTGAACTCTTTTGAAAACCTTAAAATGTGTTTATACCTAAGTGTAATTGGGTTATATTTCTCTGTTCATGATAACTTTTATATATATAAACTATCAAATTTCCTTCAGTGTAAATGCTTATGCTTTTTTGGAAAAGAATCCTCTGGGTTTTACACAAGATAAAATGTACCTAAGAATCCAGGAAGCGGTTGGTAGAGAAGTCAAATTAGAATAGGGAGCCAACTAGCACAGTGATGAAACAGCCCAGCAGTAAATGAACTTGTACCCTGTTATCTAACTCCATTCCCGACTAGGCCTGCCCAAGCCTTGAGGATTCTGCAGAAAATATTGATTCCCGTCACACCACTGCTTCATTTCTGTGGTATTTTATAGAGCTTCTATAGTCTTTTGTTTTGCTCTAAATTTATTGAAATGTCTTTTGTACTCATGTGGTCTATAATCTTCAGATCTTTTTATTAAAAAGTAGTCATTTAATTTAATTTAATTGGAATTTTACAAAGAAGAAAAGTACTTGTTTTCAACTGGAAGTTTTCATGCTATTCTTAGCCTGTGTATGTAATTTTACTTACTTACTTAATTTATTTAGAGATAGAGTCTTGCTCTGTCACACAGGCTGGGTTGTAGTGGGGCAATCATGGCTCACTGCAACCTCAACCTCCTAGGCTCAGGCAGTCCTACCACCTCAGCCTCCCAAGTAGCTGAGACTATAAGCACATGTTACCACACACAGCTAATTTTTAATTTTTTTTTGTATAGATGGGGTGATATGGTTTGAATTTATGTCCCTGCCCAAATAATATAATGTCAAATTGGAGGGGGGAGCCTGGTGGAAGGTAATTGGATCATGCGGACAGATTTCCCCCTTGCTGTTCTTGTGATAGTGAGTTCTCATGAGATATGATGATTTAAAAGTGTGTGGCGCTTTCTTTTTCTTCTTATTCTCTTTCTCCTGCTCCACTATGATAAAATGTGCTAGATTCCCCTTCCACCATGATTATATATTTCCTGAGATCTCCTAAACATGCATCATCTTACACCTGAGGCACTGTGAGTCAATTAAATCTCTCTCCTTAATAAATTACACAGTCTCTGGTAGTTCTTTATAGCAGTGTGAAAAGGGATGAGTGCAGAAAATTGGTACCAGAAGAATGGGGTACTGCTATAAAGATAACTAAAAAATGTGGAAGCAACTTTGGTACTGGGTAATGGACAAAGGTTGGAACAGTTTGAAGGGGTCAGAAGAAGACAGGAAGATGTGGAAGAGTTTGGAACTTCATAGAAACTTGTTGAATAGTTGTGACAAAAATGCTGATAGTGATATGGACAGTTAAGTCCAGAATGAAGAGATATCAGATGGAGATAAGGAACTTTATTGGGAACTGGAACAGAGGTCACTCTTGCTATGCTTTAGCAAAGACACTGGTGACATTTGCCCCTGCTCTGTATATGTAGAACTTTGAACTTGAGATTTCAAATACCTGGTGGAAGAAATTTCTGAGCACCAAAACATTGAAAAGGTGGCCTGGTTGCTCCTAAAACCCTATGGTCATTTGCATAAACAAAGAGAACTTATATTTCAAAATGAAGCAGAGCATAAAAGTTTGGAAAATTTGCACCCAGCTGTGCAGTAGTAAAGAAAAAGCCATTTTCTGGGGAGAAATTTAAGCTGGCTGCAGAAATTTGCGTTAAGAGCAGCTGAATAATAATACCAAGACAATGGGGAAAATGCCTCCAGAACATTTCAGAGACCTTTGTGTCTTGAATCACAGGCCCAGAGGCCTAGGGGGGAAAAATGGTTTCCTGGGATAGGCCTAGGGCACTGCCACTCTGTGCAGCCTTGGGACATTGTGGCCTGTGTCCCAGCTGCTTAAGGTCCAGTCATGGCTAAGAGGGCAAGGTACAGCTAGGGCCATTGCTTCAGAGGATGAAAACCCCAAACCTTGATGGCTTCCACAAGGTGTTGGGCCTGAAAGTGCACTAAAGGCAAGAGTTGAGGTTTAGGAAACTCTGCTTAGATTTCAGAGGATGTATGAAAATGCCTGGATATCCAGGCAGAAACCTGCTGCAGGGGCAGAGCCCTCATGGAGAACCTCTGCCAGGTCAGTACAAGGGGAAATGTGGGCTGGGAGCCCATACACAGAGTCTTCATTGGGGCACTGCCTGATGAAGCTATGAAAAGGGGACCACCCTCTTCCAGACCTCAGAATGGTAGATCCACTGACAGCTTGCACCATGTACCTGGAAAAGCCATAGGCACTCAATTGCAGCCCATGAGGGCAACCACAGAGTCGGAGCTGCCCAAGGCCTTGGAAACCCACTCCTAGCATCAGTGTGCCCTGGATATGATTATTGAGTCAAAGGTGATTAATTTGGAGCTTTAAGATTACATGACTTCCCTGCTTGGTTTTGTAATTGTGTGGGGCCTGTAGCCCCTTTGTTTTGGCTAATTTCTTTCATTTGGAATGGGAATATTTACCCAATGCCTGTACCCCCATTGTATTTTGGAGGTAACTAACTTTTTTTGATTTTACAGGTTCATAGGTAGAGGGACTTAACTTGTCTCAGATGAGACTTTGGACTGTGGACTTTGGAGTTAAGGCTGAAATGCATTAAGACTGAAGGACTATTGAGAAAAGATAACTGTATTTTGCAGCGTGAGGACAAGAGATTTGAGAGGGGCTGGGGCAGAATGATATGATTTGGATTTGTGTCTTTGCCCAAATCACATGTCAAATAAGAGGAGGGGCTTGCTGGGACATAACTGAATCATGATGGCATATTTCTTCCTTGCTGTTACTGCGATAAAGACTGAGTTTTCATGAGATTCGATGGTTTTAAAGTGTGTAGCATGTTCCTCTTCACTCTCTGTCTCATGCTCTGCCATGGTAAGATGCGCTTGCTTCCCCTTTGCTGTCCACCATGATTGTAAGTTTCTTAAGGCCTCCAAGTAATGCTTCCTTTTAAGCCTGCAGAACTGTCAATCAATTAAACTTCTTTTATTGATAAATTTTCCAGTCTCAAGTAGTTCTTTATAGCAGTATGAGAATGGACTAATATACAGGGTCTCACTGGGTTACCCATATTGGTCTCAAACTCCTGGGCTCAAGCTATCCTCCAGCTTCAGCCTCTCAAATTACTAAAATTACAGGCATGAGCCACTGCACCTGGCTAATTTATTTACTTATTTATTTGATTTTATTTTACTTTTCTTATTTGCTTCCTAATCTATTTTTACAAAATTTAAAGATTTATTATGGTATAATTTACAATCAACATAATGTTTTGATATACCTATATATTGTGAAATGATTATTACTATCAAGCTAATTAACTTTTTTGCCACATCCCTACTACCAACTGTTCTGTGTGGGAAATGTGCAAGGGGAGAAGAAAAGACACACATAAAATACTTTTAAGGGTAAACAACCTTTATCCCATGTAAATGGCAATGCAGATATATTAAGCAGATGATATAATAATAAGTAAATGGTATAATAAGCAGATTGATAAAATAAGCAAATTGCAGTGGGCAGGGAAGAAGGGAAAAGATATTTACACTCACCAGATTATGAAGGATTCACCAGCAGACTGGGAAGCAACAGCCTGGGCTCCAGAGTCAGACACCACACTTACCAGACTATGGATGATACATCACCAGACAGGGAAGCAATGGCTTGGGCTCCAGAGTCTGCCACTCATCTGTGCACAGACAAGGAGAGGTCTCATGAAGCTTCGATGTGGTCTGGGACCCTAGCTTTTTTGTAGTTTGGCGTGAGGTCCAGTCATGGGGGCCCTTCGTAACTGGGCTCAAGGAACACGAAAAGGGCAACTCGTTTCTGTGATTGTCTATTGTTTTTTAATAACATATAGGAATTAATTGTAATAGAGATTTCTTCAAAACAGTGCTAGATGAAAGCCTCAAGGGGCTCATACAACCTGCAGTGACTTGGTGACCGTTGTTTGTGTCCATGTTCAATTGAGTTCAAATTTAGTATTTTAACTTTTCCTTCACACCAACACAAGAATTTAAATGGTTTTTAGAAGCAGATTCCATTGACCTTTTCTTTTGTTCCCTCTATTTTTTTTAAACTTGGTCTTACTGAATAGTAAAGAAATTTGAAGACCTGAATCAAAACAATTTAGACTGTAACTTTAAAAATATTTTTGTGTTTCTTAGCTTTTGAACTATTTTTAAATTTTCCACTTATCTCTTAAGTAAATGCTCTTTTGATTACTAGTTTCTTATTTAACATAGGAATAAAACTCAAGGATTGTACTTTGTTGGTTTGTTTTTGAGCACTTACATTTTACAACTTTTTGTTTACTTTTCTATAATAACTAAAGTTTGTTTTGGGCTTAACTCTGAGGATGTGTTATATTTTTTTCTCCTTCAAATCTCTACAGTTAATATTAATTTGTAATTTACATTGAGCAAGGTTAACACTAGTGCCATTTTTCTTCTTCTACAGGTTAGTGAGTCATTATTTATCATCATTATGAGCATCTTACATTTCTACCTTAAATTCATTTACAGAGCTGTAGCAATGGACACGGGTATTGTAGAAGAACACTAGATCCTTTCCTAAGAATTTCACAGTAGGTCACAGATTTAGATTCTGAGTATCTGTTGTTCGTGTGCTAGAGAGGGATTAGAAATATTAGAAAGTGGCCAAGAATAGAGTTTGTGCTGTGATTGTTTTCCTATCAAAAGTGCTGCCAGGTTTGCTATTTGAGTGTTTTTTACATGAAGATTTTGATACCAATTTCAAGGTTAAAAATATGTATTTAATTTTTTAAATTTAATTTTCTATGTTTATAGATTTAGGGGTATAATGCAGTTTTGTTATCTGGGTATACTGCATATTATTGAAGTCTGAGCTTTATTGTACCATCACCCAGATAGTGTACATTGTATACAATATGTAGTATTTCATCCCTCATTCTCCTCCAACCCTTCCACCTTCTGGAGTCTTTAATGTATATTATTCCCTTCCTTATGTCTATGTGTACTCATTGTTTCGTTCTCACTTACAAGTGAAAACATGTGAGCAGTTTTTGACTTTCTGTTTGTGAGTCATTTCAGTAGATATTATGACCTCTAATTCAATTCCTGTTCTGTAAAAGATGTTATTTTTTAAATTATTTATTTTTTATTTTTTAAATTTTTTTTATTTTTATTTTTTTGAGGTGGAGTTTCACTCTTGTTACCCAGGCTGGAGTGCAATGGCGCGATCTCGGCTCACCGCAACCTCCGCCTCCTGGGCTCAGGCAATTCTCCTGCCTCAGCCTCCTGAGTAGCTGGGATTACAGGCACGTGCCACCACACCCAGCTAGTTTTTTGTATTTTTTTTTTAGTAGAGACGGGTTTTCACCATGTTAACCAGGATGGTCTCGATCTCTAGACCTCGTGATCCACCTGCCTCAGCCTCCCAAAGTGCTGGGATTACAGGCTTGAGCCACCACTTCCGGCCTATTTTTTAAATTTTTATATCTGAGTAGTATTCCACTGTGTGTGTGTGTGTGTGTGTGTGTGTGTGTGTGTGTATGTGGGTGTGTGTGATGGCATTTTTAATTTAATCATCCATTGGTAGACATTTTGGTTAATCTGTATCTTTCCTATTGTGAATGATGTTTCAGTAAACAAACCAGTGCAGGTTTCTTTTTGATAAAAATGATTTATTTTTCTTTGAGTAGATATACAGTTTTAGGATTGCTAGATCAAATGATAGTTCCATTTTTAGTACATTGACAAAGCTCCATACTATGTTCCATAGAGGTCGTACTAATTTACATTTTCAACAGTGTGTAAGCATTCCCTTTACTCTGCATCTTAGCCAACATCTGTTGTTTACTGGAATAAGATGGTCTTGAATTGTGGTTTTAATTTGCATTTCTCTGGTAACTGATAAAGTTGAGCAGATTTTCATGTTCGTCAGCCACTTAAATATCTTCTTTTGAAAATTTGTTTGTGCCCTTTCCCACTTTTTAATTGAAGTATGTGTGCATTTTTGTTTTGTTGTGGTGGTTGTGGAGTTGTTTAATTCTTGCAGATTTGTGATATTAACTTTTTGTTGTATGCATTGTTTATAAAGATTTCATCCCATTTTGTAGACTGTTTGTTGGTTATTTCTTTTGCTGTGCAGAAGCTTTTTAGTATACTTATAAATCTATAGGTATTTCCATATATATTTTCACAAAAAGATGTCTGGTGGTTATTTTAAGAAATGTTCTGGAGGAAACGGAGGGCAGTATCCAAATGTCTATAAATATGTGCTCACCTTGCCTGGAAATCACATTTTTAAAATTTTTAATTAAAGATACTAGCTTTTTACAGAGAGATTATAGAAATTACTAGCACAGCCCTGAGCAAGGTGGTGGAAGACATTTGCCTGGAAATATTATCCTGGGGGAAAAAATAAAACTGAATAATTTTTGATTGTGCAGACTGAAAAATTGTGAAATTTTATTCATTTATAATGTGAGACTCCATATATTTTGAATGTTAAAAAAGGATATCAACATTCAAAATGTGTTGAAATGATATGATCCAAGTTAACTTCAATAGTAGGATAATATGTGGGTTACCAGCTGTGAAATAATGGGAAATAAAGGCTATGAATGTTGGGAAATGTTCAAATAAATGAATTTTAAAACTTTAAAACATGTTGAATATACTAAATAGAAATGAGTTGTTTTTTACTGTTTCATGACAGAGTTTTCTAATTTGTGTGTATAATTTAAGGCCTAATAAAAATTTTTATACATGCATATGAATTGTTGAGCTATTATGTTTAATGAGATTAGCAATTAAACTAGAAGCAGAAAAATCATGTAGTTTAGTATTAGTTGTAGGTTGAAAATTTTGTGGTTTTATTTTCTAGCTGTGTGTTCATGGCCAGGATCACACAGTACACGTGAATACAGTCTTCTTTGTGAAATGTGGAATCAGAGCCTGCTTCATTGATTTTGTGAGACCGGAAAATGAATGCCAGTGTGGTAGAACAGCTGAAAGAAATGCTCAGTAGTTGGTAGCCATAACTGTCACTAATACTTTGTAACAACCTTTTCTCTTGAAAGCAGAAAGGAAATTTTTTTTCCCTAGAATAGTAATTACAAATTGAAACATAATTTTATTACACTTTTGGTTTAATATGTCAGAACATGTCAGAGTTGCAGAAAAGTAATTTCATGAAAAACACACTGGAAGGAAACAAACAAACAAAAAGATATGTTGGCAGTATCTTCAAGTGATTTGTCCTGACTTTAAAAGTTTCATGTTAGCCTAGGCTGTCACTTTGGAATATAAGCCTCATTTTAGTATCTGTCATTTTGTCAGTGCTCCAGAATAAATTTATGCTCTGAAAATAGATACCTCATTTCTATTTTGTTGAAGTTAGAAATTATATTTTCAAAACCTGTGAACATAAGGTTCTGTCCTGGCATATGCATTACACAACATCTAACTTATATGTGATATTTCAGTGACAACATGCTGAAAAATATTTGCTAGCAATCATGCTGCAGTGTTCAGAATAATGTGATTTTTAAACTTCAGACAGTTTGTATTATTTGTAGATCACACATCCATTTAAAAAAAGGTTGAAAGAATGATAGCTATGTGGCAATACCAGAACATTAAAAGAAAAGAGTTTGATTGTTTAGTAGGAGAAATACATTTTAAAAGGTACTTCATTTTTTTTCTACAGTATTTTTTAAATGAGGGAAAAGAAATTAAATACCAATTCTTAGTGCCAATGAATTCCTTAGTGAATGGCACAGTGATTATTTCTACACACACATATGACTCATTTGTGAAATAAATAAAATGAGTTTGATATGAAAATGTTAAAGTTCAATTTACTCTTCTGTCTCATGAACTTAAGGTTGACAGAATTAAGCTAGAGGGTAATATGGAGAGGCAACTCTTGTGAAAGAGAGACAAAGGGAAGAAGAATAATATCAAAACACATTTAGCTTTGGTTATCTTGCATAACTCTAAAATATTCATTAGGGTCTGGGGGAATATTGTCTAAAGTAGCTAATAAGGATTATTTCATAGAGTACGCACCGAGGGATGTGGTCTTCCATCTTTGCTAGCATTGTATTACAGCCAGGGATATTCTGGACCTAAACTATTTTTGCAGTCCTCTGTGTTCCCAACAATGAAGATGCAACTCAGCCTTTGGTAATTGGCTCTTAGCCTCCCAATACCTATGTTATCATTTGAGGGTTCCACTAAACCAAGAAAACTGCTGAATGATGTAAAATCACATTCCCTACTCATCTGATCTCCCATTTCTGCCCCATGACCCTTTTGCTGCTGTTTCCAGGTAACATGCAAGCAGGCCCTTTGCGTTTTTTGAATTTCACTATTGGAGAAATATGGAATTTTTTTAAATGAAGAATTTAAATCCTTTATAAAGCTTGGATAGTTCTTACCATGGTAATCTCAATTTTAGTGTACCTAGATTTGAATGATTTTACTTAAGTAGTTAAATTGCTTTCATGATAATGTGGACAAAATTCCTGGATATGTGAATTTTTCTTTCTCCTATTATATTTAGCTTTATATAATCACCCCAAACCAAATAAAAAGGAATAAATAAATCTGCCTTTAATTTAGAATTAAAGTATACTTTTTTCTTGAAATCCTTTTGTAAAATTTTAGGACATAGGAATCTCATCTAATTGGATTACATTTGAGATTTAAGAATGTAATACTTTAAAAAAGAAACTGTATTCAGATTTATTTTTTAATGGAAAAAAAGAAACCAGCCAGAGTTCCAGAGTTCTTCCTTCCAAAACATACCTGTTTTTTTTTGTTTGTTTCTTTTGTTTTGTTTTTGTTTGTTTTTTTGGCATTGCTGTACTCTACTTTGGTTTCCCTTCCACCAGTGTTTCAAAGGAATGCAAGTGTTTGTTCCTTCTTTTAGGATTTAGGCTTATTTAGCAGCAGGACAGCAATGGACTTGGCAATATAGCTTAAAGCAGAATTCCAGTATCCAGACAGATCTGGATGGAATGTTGGGTACAAAAGAACCCAGCAGCAATGAGTTTAGCTATGGGAAAAACACCTTAGAAAGAGTCGGTCACGTTCTAAAGACTGGGAAGGCAGTTTCAGGAATTTTAAGGAGTAAAATAGCATTTGTGTGCAGAAAATAATAAGGATACAGTTTGATACCTGTGAAGAGCTAGGAAGCTGGAAGTGCTGTTGGGTATCCCACAGTCATGACTACAAAAAATGCTCAGGTTCAACTTACTTCTGTGAAAGTTAGAGGCAGGTAGGCCTCTTTGCAGGTTTTGAAAAAATAAGAACAAGCTTGGTTTTAAAAATTAGATTATATTCCACAAAAAGGACACAGCAGCAACATCCTGAAATCACATTTACTTCCACCCCCTTACTAAGTTTTTAAAAATGTGTTCAGTTTATTAATAGATTTCTCACATGACTTGGGGCTCAAGACACATCACCCCAAAATGTGCCTGTTGGAGACCAGAGTGTGCCACCCTAAAACAAACTTCTTTGGCATATTTTGAGCTGGGTTATTCTAAGAAACTGCAGACACAAGAATAGTTCTGAAAAGCTATGCTTTTGTTAAATACATTTACATATATGAAGAAAACCTATTTTAGTAAAAGTATCTTTATTAGGAAGAAGACTGCTCCCAGACAACTTTTATTACCTGAGAGACTTTTTATCTGCATAAGAAGACATCCGTTAGTCACCATTGATATGGTTTGGATGTTCTGCCAAAATCACATGTTGAATTGTAATCCCAAATGTTGGAGGTAGAGACTGGTAGGAGATATTTAGACAATGGGGCTGGATCCCTTATAAATGGCTTAGACTATCCCCTTGGTGACAAATTACTTCCTGCACCGAGTTCTTGTGAGATCTGGTTATTTAAAAGTGTATAACCCTCCCTCCCTCTCTCTGCCCTACTTTGACCATCTAATGCACGAGTTTCAACTTTGCTATCTGCCCTGAGTAAAAGCTTCCTGAGGCCTCCCAAGAAGCTCAGAGATGTTGGCAGCATGCTTGTACAGCCTGCAGAACTGTGAGTCAATCAAAACTCTTTTCTTCATGAAGTATCCAGGCTCAGGTATTTCTTTATAGCAGTGCAAGAATGGCCTAATACATTAATATATTTCCTCTCTTCACCCTACCATAACTTGTGTTGCCACCTTCCTCTACGATTGCTCCTATTTCTCTCTGTAGCTCAGTATGTTATATAAGCTTCAATCATCTGACCCTTCCTCCAGTCTCACACTTTGTGAGACTCCCATGTGTATGTATATAATTAAATATGTTTTTTCTCCTTTTAGTTTCTATGTAAATTTAATTCCTAGCTCATCCAAAGCATGTAAAAGGGTGGAAAAAAGACTTTTCACTCCCCTACATCTTCAATTATCATTTGTATTCCACTGATTTTTTGGGTTTTAGTTTGTGTCTTTATAGTTGTCCTTCATTCATTCTCTTGTCCTTCCCATTCTCAGATGGTTTGAATATGACAATATTTTATCAGAGGCATTTAGATATTCTAAGAATGCCTGGGAAACAATAACAGGCAGAATACTTAGCTTAAATATTATTAGTTTGTCTCCTCCAGGGAGCTGGCCCGGAGAGAGGTGCTCACAGGACTTCCCTCACTCACACCCAGTTCTTCCAGCTGGGAAATAGATACCCAGGTAGTGTGGGAACTGTGGAGCTTTTCAGGTTGGCCTGCTAAAGTAAGGAAGTCTTGGTTATCACGTGCATGGTAAGATTTACATGCAAAAATTTTTAAGTTTATTTGTGGATTTATATAAATGAAGGTGTATTTTTTATTGTGTTGAATAGCATAATTACACTGTAATTACATTATGGTGCAAAGGAAACATGGAAGATGTAACTGACCTCTTTTATATTTGTTTATTATAAATTACTTTTCTGCTTATGACATAAAATTTTGAAAAATAAAAATGAAATGCTTTATGTGTTTACTTACAAAGACAATTTTATAAATTTTTAATACTTTTTTTCTTGCATAGTTTTGTATTTTTAAATTATCCATATGTAATTCCAGTATCTGTCAATTCTCTATATTTTTAGGATCACCTAAAACTTTAATTTTTAATGAAAAACACTCACATTTCCCATCCTACTTTCAATCTGGTGCCCTTCTTAAAATGTCTATAAATTTCTATATGTGCTGTGCCCACTGTCCATCTGTGGTCCTCCTTCCACTATGTTCTCATATACTTTCTTCTTTCCTGAAGTAGTTATTTTTTTTTTCTCTCCACATTCTCCAATGTATGATCTCCAACCCTTTACCATTGCCCTATGCACTGCCGTCAAAGCTCTGTGTCACATGCACTGCTGACAGAGCTCTGTGGCACATTCCAGTGATGATGGGTTGGAGAAAATGCAGGAAGAGTCAGTACTGTCTGAGCAAGATGAATTATGAAGATCTGTCTTCCTGGCCCTCTGTCTTCAGCACTATAAAGAAAAAGCAGAATATTTGAAATTAGTTTTTCTTTGACTTGGTTAATTTGAATTATTTGGTAGGGCTTTTCCAGCCTTTTATCCTGATTCAACCCTTCACTGCCACCTAAAATTTTATTGTCAGATAGATGAGGAAGAGTAAAGCTGAAGGAGTTCAGGGACTTTCAGCCAATAATGTGACACCCTGCAATGCCTATATACTTTTTTTTTTTTTTTTGCAATGAAATCTCACTGTCACCCAAGCTGGAATATAGAGGCACAATCTTGGCTCAGTACAACCAACACATCCAGGTTCAAGCTGCCTCAGCCTCCTGAGCAGTTGGGATTACAGGTGCCCACCACCACACCTGGCTAATTTTTGTGTTGTTTAGTAGAGATGGGATTTCACTATGTTGGCCAGGCTGGTCTCGAACTCCTGACCTCAGGTGATCCACCCACCTCAGCCTCTCAAAGTGCTGGGATTATTGGCATCAGCCACTTCACCCAGCTGATAATTTTAAATTGAAAACTCTTGAAAGTCACCAGATGCTGGAAAAGGCTTTTCCTGTAACTTCATAAAGATTAGACTGTCCAAAGACAACACACGTGCCCTCCAATTCCTTCCTGAAGTCTTCTTACATATTGACTGAGGAATGAAACATTTGGACAGATTTTGTCAGGTACCATTGTTCATTCTTATAGAACCACTTGATTTGCAAACAGTATCACTTAATAACCATTGTCTGAGCATTAAGCTCACTTCTTCTTTCTAAAATCATTTGCTACTAACAAAGTTGTCGCATTTCTTCCTATCTCCTCTTCCCTTATGCAAAAAAAATCTATAATAATCTGGACCTCACTGGGTTATTGGTTAATCACTCCTAGCGATTCTCCCATGCTATGCATGTTAAGTACATCTGTATGTTTTTCCTCTTCTTAATGTCTACTGTCAGTTCTTTTCCAGAAAACCTTAGAGGGCGGGAGGGGAAGCTTTCCTTTGGCCCCTACAAAGCACAGCCCCAGATACTGAGAATACTTAATTTTGGAAAAGAGCAAAGTTGGATCCACTTACCTGCAATGGTAGCAAATTAATTAATATAAGCAAAAGTTGAAGCTTAATTTTTATTAAAGTTGGTATAAATAGTCTACATGATTAAAAAGCAAATGCAGTAATCCTTCAAATAAAGTTTCTTTCATAATCCATTTATTAACTGCCATTCCTCCAAGGGTAGAACAGAGAATATGTATTGCTGACAAGTTTGTAAATAGTAGTAAAACAAAACAACAAGAAAACAAATCTATAGAACTTTTTGACAAGGTATACACTAAGTTTTTTTTTTTTTTTAATGATAACAGGCTAAGTATACACTGGAGCTTACAAATGATAAAATAATTCCTAGCCACTCATAGTTTCAATCTTCGTAGAAACTACTCTACTTTGTTTAAAGCACAAAAATAATTGTATTTCCTTTGTTTTTTTTTTTTTTTAAAGTATGCACTTGAAGAGGGTATAAGCTTGCCAAACTCCATCAAGCTTTCAAAGAAGTCAGAATAATGCCAGGTGGGCCTTTGAGGAGAATATATACAGCAGATTTTGGAGGCTTGTGTTGATGATTGTTTATTTTTTATCTCCTGAATATTTGTAGGCAGATTTTTTCTGAATATGGAACTTTAAAGTGACTCAGTAGATGATAGGCTCACCTGAACTAACCTTATTGTGACTTACATGAAATCTCCTCTGCCAAAAGCATATTTTGGATGAACTCTGTAAGGAAAGCTCAGACTCTGGCCTCATGGAGGTATAAGGCTCCCCTGGATGGAGTTCTTTTATATGTTACAAAGTGTGGCGCCTCCACGTTTTCCCATACTACAAACAGAGAAGATACCTCTATGAATTACAAAATCCAAATGCTAAAACTTTACTATTACTTAGTTTTTACCCTTCTAAGGTTTCTCAAGGCTTATGTTTCATCAAATCTTATCTAAGAAGGGAAAGAGGACATGAAACTGAAGATGGGAAGATGGAACTGTCATGCATTACTTCTGTTGTTTCAGCCCCTGGAGGAATCCTGTTCCTGCTGAAGGGTGGCTTGCCAGATTACAGAATGCAATATGTTATTTAGATTGGTTTAAACCATTTCCTGGATGAAAATGTTTGCCTGTGGACATCTTGGAATGTGGGGTTCCTGTACAGCTCTTTTTTTTTTTTTTTAACTTGCCTGCTACCCTTCTAGGCTGAACTTAGCTGGCATGATTTGTGAGGAAATACAATATGGGACATGAAAATCTCTCTCTCTCTCTCTCTCTTTTTTTTTTTTTTGAGATAGAGTTTTGTTCTGTCATCCGGGCTGGAGTGCAGTGGCATGATCTTGGCTCACTGCAACCTCTGCCTCTTGGGTTCAAACTATCCTCCTGCCTCAGCCCCTCGAGTAGCTGGAATTACAGGCACCTGCCATCATGCCTGGCTAATTTTTGTATTTTTGTAGAAATGGGGTTTCACCATTTTGGCCAGGCTGGTCTTAAATTCCTAACCTCAGGTGATCCGCCTGTCTTGGTCTCCCAAAGTGCTTGGATTATAGGCGTGAGCCACTGTGCCTGGCAAAAAATCGCCTAAGTACAGGCATGGATATATGTGTACTAGTTGAGCCTAGTAGGGAAGGTAAAAAACTAGAGAAGGTTCTCTTGAAAAGGGAACATAAAATTATTCAAGGCTTGAATTAAAATCCAAAGCTATTGAAGTGACTGGGGTGATGGATGGGAAGTTGAGCAAAGAAGCATGTTAGAGCATCAGTATGGTTAGTATGGGCAAATAGAAAGTTGTCTGGACAATTAGAGGACACAAGAGATAACCCTTACTCTCGATTCATTTTCTCTCTTTACATGGAAGCAAATCTCACTGCAGACTAGATCCTTGTAAAGAGTGTGTAAAGCAAATGTCTCTGCTACTGCACATCTAGGGTCTTTGGCTTTGACCTTGGCCTAGCCACTGCAGTTTTTAAACCAGACCGTGTTGCATTCACTTCCACATTTTGTACATCGTATTTTTGTTCCTGCAGTGACCTTTCTGTCCTCATCCATGTGGTAAAATTTCGTATAAAATCCTCACAGTGTAGCTTAAGCCCCTTCTACATTGTCAACTATTAGTTTTCTGTGGATGCTGTAATAAATTACCCCAAACTCAGTGACTTAATACAAAAGAAAGTTAAGTAGGCAGAGGTCTAAAATCATGGTGTTTTCAGGGCTATACGTTCTCCAGAGGCTCTAGCAGAGAATCCTTTCCTGTTTCTCGCAGTTTTGGTGGCTTCTTGAGTTCCTTGGCTTGCAGCAGCATAGCTCCAATCTCAGTTGTATCTTCACATGGTATTTTCTCTGTGTATATCTGTGCCTCTGTGTCTCAGCACTTATTTTAATAATGACACCAGTGATTGAACTTATAGCCTACTGTAATCCAGTATGACTTTATCATAATTTACATCTTAATTACACCTGCAGGTAACCTGTTTTCAAATAAGTCACAATACATGTTCCTGTCAAAAGTTTGCTTGTTCCCATAAAACAAAGACTCTGTCCTTTGTCTTCTGGCATGGTTTACTATATCCTTTTTTTTTGCCTTTTTGCAGTAATTACACTGCATCACAGGGATTTTTTTTCTTTTTTTTTGAGATGGAGTTTTGCTCTTAGTGCTGAGGCTGGAGTGCAAAGGCATGGTCTCAGCTCACTGCAACCTCTGCCTCCCAGGTTCAAATGATTCTCCTACGTCAGCCTCCCAAGTAGCTACAATTACAGGTGCCTGCCACCACACCCAGCTATTTATTTTAAAATATTTTTCCCTTCTGCCAGAGTGATAGTTCCTTAAGTACAAAATGGATGTTTCATGTATCATTGTAACCCTAGTACTCCTCAGAGTCTAGCTCACAGTTGATGCCAAATAAGTATTTAATAGTTTAGAAGGAAGTTTTTGAAGACCTAAAAATGGAGACTCCACAATATACACTCATTTTTATAGAGGATCATTATTCCATGTAGCTATAGGAATATATTCTGTCTAAATATATGGGCATTCTAGGTGAATATTCCTTCTGACAGTTATGATATTTTCACCTCTCTCCCATTTATATCTTCATGAGTAGCACTGCTTTTCTAGAAAAATCAGGAAGCAAGCTACTATATATGTTATTTTTTTAAACAAAGAAATTCAGTCTATCTTATGAGTGAACAAAGCATTTCTTGTTTATGCTTCTCTTTTGAAAAATTACTCCTAAAGTAGTTTCTAAAATAATTAAATCTGTCTTACTGTGATAAACAAACTCTTAGTATGCCTCATTCAGTTCGTACTTGATACTGAAATCTTTATTATGAGCATAAAGTATTTTACTGAGCTGAAATAAAATGACAGGCTCAGAACCTTGAATAAGTTTCATGTTTAATAGCCTCATATGGTAAAATAATAGTGTTGATGCAGACCTAAGTTTATGCCAAGTTGTAAGCACATTTTATAATTTAATCTTCATAAAAATGGATAAAATAGACACTTTTAGTCCTATTTTGTAGATGAGGAAACTGAGGTATGAAGTTATTAAGTGACTTCCTCAAAGTCACACAGCTAGTAAAGAGTACAACAAGGATTCAACACAATGTTGTTGTGCAATAATCAGCACTTTAAGAATGCAGCAATATTGCCTGCTTGTGCTTTCCTCAGCACACTGTTAACTTGCTGGTTCTTAGGTTGACTACCGTCTTTCTCATAAAAACTTTAACTTCCCTTTTTAATTGGCAGTTTTGATTTTAAATGTGCTTGTGTGCCAGGAAAAAATCAGAGTATCAGGGTCTGGAAATCTGTAGCCATATACCTTTGCTGCCTTTGATGCATATGGAACATGTTTCTTGCTACATTTCTCATGGCAGGATCCTGTGATGGAAGCTCTGTGCACTAGCACCTTTCTTTACTTTCATAGACAGTTGGGCTGCCCTCAGTCTGATATGTACCATACAGAGTTCCTAAGTGGGCTCCCTAGTCAAGGCATTATGGAGAGAATGAAAGAATATGTAGAGACAGCTGGTGAATATGAACTCTAGAAGCAATGGTGAAACCTGGTCCTTAGACATGGAGAGTGAGTAGAGGGAAGGATGGAGCTGGGTTGGACATGAAGGACATTAAGAAGGTAACTCCACTGCTAATTGATGAGAAAATATAAAATTTAAAAGATTTTTTAAAGTATTTCTTTATAGGTTTCACTGTCTCGATTTTTCTCCTAATCTCTAATTATCAGCCCTTCTTCCATTGCTCAGTCAAAAAATTAATTGAAAGTAGTATTCAAATGCAATTTTGAAAGGGTAGGAAGAGAGAAATGGGAGAGAGAGAGAGAAAGAGGGAGAGAGAAAAGCAAAAGTTAGAAACTGTGAAGAACCAAAAGGTTAAGACAGCCAAGTGGGATTTTCACAAATTCTAGCATGCCTTTTGCTGACTGTATGGTCTTGACTTTTGCGGACTGTATGGTGAAGGAAGGATGGATCAGTCTAATTGAAAACTATAAACTGTTATATAACCTCAATTTGGGGTATATTCCAGTGAATTGAGGCTCCCTGGTGAATTGTTTCCACACATGTCTTGAGGAAAATAAATATGTCACCATATGAACACTTTTCCTCTTAATTAGACTAATTATTTTATCGTTTATGTTCCAAATGTTGGTTTATACCATTTCTAGTCTTATTTTCTTAATTAAAATTACAAGGTTGTGATTAATATAGAATATAAAAATATGTATTACTTTGGCATGTCACATTAATGTTAATGCTAGCTTTGATTTTCCCAAAGGACACTTCATGAAAGGCTAATGTTTACCTAACGGACTAAAGATGTGCCATACAATTTGCCCCAAGCCTCCAGCACATCATCTGTGGGTTCTCAAGAAATACTTGTTGATGGGTTGACTAGTTGGAGATGTCTGAAACTTGAGGCCCTCTTTACAACTCTACCCTTTAAAATCTTTATCATGTGCCTTCTCTCTGGCAGGCTGCATGTACCTTCCTCATTTTCAGAGACTGCATAGCCCAGACCGTTAGGGACCAGCTCCTTTTGCTCCCTGCTTCTAATCTCAATTTTCATGACTGTAATGATCTGCACATTTGGATATTTTTAACTACAAATAACTGCCCTAAAGGAAACTGAACTAAGAAACCAGGACATAGAGAAAATCAGGTAGTTATGTCTATAAATGTCCAGGCTTTCAAAGTCATTTATGGCACTCATCAGATGGAGGGAAATGAAATAACACAGATGTGAAGGGCATATAGGTGACAGTTATTAATATCAGGGAGATTGATCTCATATCCTTGAAATGTACCAACCTTTAACTCCAGGTTCAGCAACTTCATAATTTACATAAGTACAGTCAGTGTCAGTTCATTAGCAGGTCATTAGTAAGTCTGGAGAATATGTTCGAAAATATTCTCAGGAAAATCTCTGGGGAATGCACTAGAAAATAAGATTATCCTGAATGCCTGTTTTATAGAAAGGTAGGAATGTGTGTGTACATGTGTGTGTCTCTCTTTGTGTGTGCTTTCTTTTGCATTTAATCTACCTTCATTTTAGGTAGTGGTTTTGGTCAGGATGGTGTGGGTCAGCACCCTGGGGCAACATGAAGATTAACTTCTGAGAACTACATAGGGATTCAAAACAGATTTTTAACCATCTTAAGTTTGACCTGCATGTTTTTAAGTGCCTATTTTATGCATATATCCAGTTAGGTATTTTTTACAGGATATGATGTTGGCACGAATACATCTTATAAATGTGATGTTCAAGTTTGTTTTACTTTTATTTTGGGCAAAAGTGGAAGGTAAATAACCATTCCTAAATGATTGTGTGCTCCATTCAAATGCATCCATTGAGATAAATTGTCTGATATGGAGAAGGTATCTGTCCAGCTTGTCCAGTTATTTCCATTTAAAGCCATCGTAAATATAGGCGATAGACTTTGTAGAGGAAAAAATAAAATAAATTAATAAAATACATTAATATTTCTGTTATAATTATACTTTAATAAAGTAAAATAAAGTATTATAATAAAGTTAAGTTGTAGAAGACCCAGAACAAATTGGGAGACTGAGACAATAAAGGAGAGTGTGGAGAAAAATAAATGGGAGAATGTTTAATATATAGTAAAATACCATAAATGTACTTTTTTTAGCTGCCCTCTCAAAATGTATAAGAGCTCGAAAAACACTGTGAAGGGAAATAGGTACAGGCACATGTCATTTTATTGTGCTTTGTTTTATTGCTCTTTACAGATACCATAATTGCAATTTGCAATTTTACAAATTGAAGGTTTATGTCAACCTTGCATCAAGCAAGTCGTTGGCACCGTTTTTCCAATAGCATATGTTCAGTTCATGTCTCTGAGTCATATCTTGGTAATTTTTGCAATGTCTCAAATTTTTCGTTATTATTATGTCTGTTATGGTGATCAGTAATCAGCAATATTTGAAGTTACTATTGTAATAGTTTTGAAGGGCTACAGACTTGCTAAAGGTTTCAGATTTTTTTTAGACTTAATGCTGTTACACACTTAATAAACTTCTATATGGTGTAAACATAACATTTATATGAACAGGGAAAGCAAAAAATTTGTATGACTTGGGTTTGTTACCATATTCACTTTGTCACAGTGGTCTGGAACCAAATCTGCAATAGTGCAGAGGAGTGCCTGTATCATTCTTCCTATGGTTTGAGAACAGTCATGTGGACTTCCACTGTAATATTTACGTTGTTTAAAACAGAGAGACACAAAGGTTCAAGGTATAAGGTATGACAGAAGGAAGTGTACTTTCGAGGTCATGTTTAAATAAGAAACTTTCAGAAGTCATAATCAGCCCAGGAAGGGATATACATCTACCTGCCTGTAACAAAGTCATTGATCTCCCAACAGCATATGAGGAATACAAACCATCTATTCAGTATCACAGGTCACAACTTTGTCATGCATTCATTCTAGTTCCAGACTTCTCTTGGCTTTATGGGCACTTGACTTTTCCACTGTGCCTGGATTCATAATGGCTTTAACCTAATTCCAAAACATTGAACCCAGCTTACTGAAGCCATACTGACTACTGCCTTTGCCATATTTTCAAAGATTTTCTAGGACTTCACATTTCTGGGACCTCATTCCTTCATGCTTATTTACTTCTTTCTGTTATAATTACGTTACTGGATTTTTGTTCAGTATTACTTACATGTTGGCATTTCATTCTTCTCATTAAATTTCCATATCACGTCAAGATATCTTATTCTGTGGGTCACCGGCATGCAGAGCCATCTCACTGAGGCTTGGCTATTACATTTATGTCCTCCATGAATATTTGTGATGTGAATGCATACATTATGATGGCCTGATTAGTAAATAGAAATTGAGTTTTAGTAAAACAAAATAAAACATTTATTCAAGTATTCTTAAGTATTTATTTGGTTTTGCAGTTTTTCAAAAAGTGAATATACTTTCCTCATTAAGTATATTTAATCATAGCGATTTTAATAAAAATGGATGATATAAAACATAAGAGTCATCAAGGCTGACTGGTTTGCTAAGGCAGATACTCTTTTACAAGATCTCAGCTTGACAATATCATAACTGGAAGAGGCAACTGATACACCTGACCTTCCAAACATTGTAGTTTAGCTTAGTTTAGCTACCTTAAACAAGCTCAGCACACTAGTTTAGCCTATAGCTAGGCAAAATCACCTGACAACACAGTCTACTGTAGGGGATCAGGGGGTTTACCTTTACGATGCCATGACTGGCTGGGAGCTGCAAGTCCCTGCTCCCGCCCAGCACCTCTTGAGAGAATTGTACCATGTATAGCCAGCCAAGGAAAAGATCAGAAGTCAAAATTTGATGCATAATTTCTATCGTATGTGTAAAACTTTCACAATTATTAAGTCAAAATAATTGTAAGTCAAATCTCAAGTCAGGAACTATATTCTTTCTTCATGTGGGAGTAGCTGGTAGTGGTTTTCAAATAATTTAGAGATTAAATTTTTAAACAGTTGATTTGAAAACTGCTAGTAAATCTGATGAGCTTGAGGACAGAGTTCTTTTGGGGCTTCTAAAACACAATTCTGACTTTTAATAGTTTATATCAAATGTTCACTGTCCTAAAGTTTCTCAGGATTTGGTATGATATCCCTACTCCCACCTCCATCATAAATGAACATCTATTAAAAACTTAAAATTATTATATTAAGGATAGGGAATTAAAAAGAATAAAAAACTTACAAAGGAGAGATTGCGAGATAGGAGGAGGAGAACAGGCTTGAGAATTGTTGCTTACTCAATAATATGAAAGTCCCTGGTGAGACATAGTGATTATAGAGTTGGGGAGATGAGAAAGAAAGAACAGAAAATACGCTTATCTGCCTCCTGGCTTCCAGGTAGACTTTTCCCACTGGAATCTGTTTTGAGAAAAGAAAAAAAAAGATTCTGTAATATCTGTATTGGTGATGGAACCATAGGATTTTATGTAGTGAGTCTTGTCTTTTTTCTGTAAAAATTCATAAAAGCAACCCTGTGCCTTCTGCTTAGGGACTAGTAAATTGCCTCACTCCTGGGCTCTTGCTTTTCTAGGAGCTCTCCCACAGAGTTGATCTGAGCACTGTCTACCTGTGAAGCTGACATATGCCCCTGCCTTAAGATCATCTCCCCAGGGGGGCAATTCAATAAAAGGTTACCTACCTATGGTGATTATTTATTTATTTTCTCTCTCTCTTTCTTATTCTGGTGAAAAATTGCAGGCATATAAGAAGTCTCCAATTACCTGTGAAAGATTCTAAACAAACTGTGTCCATAAGACTCTTTTGGTTTGCTCATTAGGATGTATTTCTAATTTTTATTTATTAATGAGTTAGAAATGCATTGATTGAATAAATGTCACTTTTAAACACATAAGGATATCTGGTGGGAATTCCAAGTTTATTCTATCTTGATGCATAACACAGTTTGAAGAGGGACTATTCATATTTTGTGCTATGTGATGCCACTTTTGGGGACAACTCCAGTAGATGACAACATGGAATCTCATACAAATGTTTCCCTACGGTGTTCTAAATTGTGGGAATTTATTTTATGAGCAGAGATAGTACAGCATTAGTTAAGGGGATAGATGGATAGCTTTGGTTAGAATACTAACTGCCTTACACTTTTTTATTTTGGATAAGTTACATAATGTCTCTTAAGTTTCTTTCCCTTAATCATAATACAGATTCATACTATTGTTTTTCTGAAAAGATTTTTATGAAGGTCAAACAACATAATACATCTTAAACACTTAACTGTATTGATTACATTAAAAACAGGATCATTATTAAGATGTATTTATCTTATTAAAAATGATTCATAATGACAGTACATGGTAAGCTCATAGAAATCAGGATCATAGGGATAGCATTTTTAAACTCAGTATATTACATAGACATAAACTAAATTCCTGTATCAGCCAGAAAAAATACATCTTAAAGATGGATACATTTTTGTTTGTAATTACTGAAAATATTTTGACATTATCACTTATTTCAAGACCTGAGAAAAGTAATTTATTTATCATTTTGAAAATATAAATACTGAGTACAATAGCACATTCATCCTGTGCTTAAGTGGTACATCCCTGAGCTTTGCTCCAGTCCTGACAAACCCATCCTTTAAAGCTAGTTTCAAATTTCAATTTAAGTCTAGTTAGCTGGCAAGGCAGATGTCTTGATATTGTTATAAAATAAAAGCATATGGTCTCATATCTCATATTATGAAAGCAGTAGAGTTTGTTGGTTAAGAGCAAGGTTCTGATGTCAGCCTGGAAGGATTTGAATTTTGATTCTTTTATTACCAGTTAGGTGAATTTAGGCAAATCATTTAACCCCAAGTGGTTCAACAGTGATTTCCTCATCTGCAACACTAAACTCTGTATTATTAATTATTATTATTACTTTTGTAGAGATAGGGTCTCAGTATGTTGCCCAGGCTGATCTCAAACTCCTGGGCTCAAATGATTCTTCCCTTGTTGGCCTCCAAAAGTGCTGTGATTGTGGGCATAAGCCATTGTGGCCAGCCCTAAAATTTAGTACAGGGTGATAGTATTTAGGCAATGTACTGTCTATTAATATGAATAGTAATACGATCAAGTAATGTCTGTAATCTATTCATCTACATCAATCTAATCTGAAATTTAAACCCATATTAGTTTATAATAATTTTTGATACTAGCCAATTGACAATAATATAATTGGCACTGGAAACATGGTATAAGGGTCAGTAATTTAGTTGAGAAAACAAAGATACAGTGAAGGTTAAGGAAGAGATTTGAATATGTCTTGTCAAATGCCTTTTTATAAACATTCTGAGAATGCATTTTTATTAATTGCCTTTTGCTTAAAATGACAATACCCAAATAATCTTAATATTAACTAGTGTATGTAATAGGACTACATTGACCAGGTAAAAGTGTGTAATTGGAGTTACTCAAAAAAGCATCACTGAAGGCAAAAATGGATCTTAGAGCTTTTATTGTCAATTAACATCAAGACTAGCCTGAGTTACTGGATTTGGCTCCCAAGTTCTAGGTTTGGTTTGAGATCCCCCAGATTATCTTCTCCTTCCATCAGTGGCAACTTCACATACCGATGGTAGAATAAGAGGAGCAAACAGAAACACACCACTTCAGGCCTAAGATCTAAACTAGTTGATTGTCATATCCACTCAGATTTCATTGGCCACACAAGCTCAAAATCTGTTAGGCAGGGAAATAGACCCTGCCTCTAGTGACAGGACCTGCCAGATCTCACAGGGTGTGTGGTTTGGAGACATCGAGGATGAAGAATTGGAACAAAAATTCAACTCACCACACATGCTGTGAATTGAAAGCTATTACTTCCACCCAACTTTTGATGTTGTTATTTGTGAAGCAGAACTCAACAAACACACTGGCAGCCATTCAAATACTGAAGGTAATTGTTATAATTAACTTAGTTTTGTCTAAGCTAGTTATCACAAGCTCTTTCTTAAGTTCACTCTTCACAGTGTAATGATTGGATCCCCTCATCATGAGCACCCTCTTCTGGACTTGCAGATTGTTCCAGTGTGTCAGGTTTTTCTTCATATATTTTAACGGGTACTGAACAGAAAATTTCAGTTAATGTGGTTGCTCTAGAGCTCGAATTCCCTTATTGCAGCTGAGGTTTTCCCTAGCCTCTTAAAAGCTGTATTTGTTCAGACTTATCTTGTT
Organism: Saimiri boliviensis; assembly: GCF_048565385.1. Classification (NCBI taxonomy): domain Eukaryota; kingdom Metazoa; phylum Chordata; class Mammalia; order Primates; family Cebidae; genus Saimiri; species Saimiri boliviensis. The sequence continues at coordinate 119,084,087 of NC_133453.1, forward strand.
AATTAAAAATTCCAAAACTTTTTTTTTATAAGATCTGTTGCCAAAGCAAGTTTCTTTCAAGCATTACTTGAGAAGCTAATCTTGTTTTTATAACTGTTGGAATTCATACTGTGATTCTTGTGATTATACCTAGAAAACAAAGGAAAGGAAAATAGAATGATGTGGATAACAAGAAAAGCTTTCCTTTGTATTTCATTCCAAAGGTATTTTTTAATCATTGCAACATAATGAAATATCTTAACTTAAGCTCCATTCCTGCTGTTCATGACTTAAAGTTTGTATCATTTCTCATAAATCTGCCAAACTTTCTACTTCTGATACATTAACACAGTTACATTTATTATTTAAACTCCAGTTCTCTTTCATCCTAACACAAAATAGATTTTAAAGAAAGTTATATAATTTAAATTGCATTAGATTTTATTTGATTAGAGTATGAGAGCACAAATTGATAATCCATTATTATATATTAAAAATTATTTGTACAGAATCATGCTACATGTTCTAGGTATAGTGCTTTGGGACTGCATGGATACATTGATAAGGATAGGGAAATCCTTTGGTTAAAAATAGTCATATATTAAATCTAGGGCTCAGAGCCTGGTAATCCTAAAGCTTAATAACAAAAATAAAACTCAAGATATAGTAATTTCTATTATTTTGGATGAATTCAAAACCCTGAATAAAAAGAAGTAATATTTTCTATTCAATTGATGATGTAAAAAAAAAATGGACTGAAATCAAGATTGATATTATATATTCACACTGGTAATATTGAATACTTATAAATTCTTTATATAAGATTCAGTGATGTCTTTATTGCCACCTTATACTTTTTCAACTGAAAATAACATGTATACATAGATATGTGTGTATACATAACCATATATATGTATATGTATATATAACCATGTGTGTATATACATGTGTGTATATATATGTGTGTACGTATATGTGTATACACATATAATATACACATACACATACGTACACACATATATGTGTATGTGTGTATATTATATGTGTGTATGTGTATATACGTATATACACATACACATATACGTACACACATATATGTATATGTCTCAGCCTCCCAAAGTGCTGGTATTACAGATGTGAGCCACTATGCCAGGCCAAGAAGGTGACGTATTTTTATTGTTATAAAAACAAGAAAAATTAGAAAATATAAAATATTGTCTGATAGAAAAAACATCAGTCAACACATCTTGAGGAGTTATCAGCTGGTATATTTGCTTATCGGTTTTAAAGTGAGACTCTAACTAGAAAAAGTTATTTATGATATTCTTTATTCATTTGTAAACATTTTTTTCTCCCACCGTATACCCAGTGTTACACAAAACACTAGTAACAGAGCTGGCCATGCCTTCATAGATGGCAGTCTTTTCATCAAACAGCATATGAATTGGGACAACCGCCCCACCTTGACTTTTCTAGGTGAAATGCTTAAAATATAAATGCTTTGCATGATCTTGAAAATTTATAAATATTGAGGACATTTCATTCATATGAAGAGATATAAAATATAGTAAACCACAATGTATTATTTAAAAAAAAATTTGAAGTTGTCTGTGTACCAGAACTGTGTTGATTTCTCATCTCTTGCCCTTTCATCAGTTAAGATTTTAAGCATTTCATCAAAGTTTGACATTTTCCTTTCTATCATTTATCTATCTGTCATCTACTTATCTATCTTTGTCTATATCTATAGATTAAGATGGAACAATCTTAGTCTATGTCTTAACATTCTATAATCCTAATTCATACTGAAACTATAGAAATTAAGAGATAGACATAAATAGATATATTCTTAGATATCTCCTGCTTTCTCTGTATGCACACAGTATGATTTTGCATGTGTTTAAAATTTATATAGATATATTGCCATATGCATTTCATAGATTAAGGTCTGCATATATATATAAAATAGAATATGTAGTTTCCATCATATTGCATTACTATACATGTTTTTAAACCTTAATAGTATATTGTTTTATAAAACTATTTTAACTTGCTTTTTTTGACTCAATATTATATTTGTGAGTCATCTATATTGATATATGCGCTTTTTCTCATTTATTTCACCTTTGTTTGGTGTTCCATTGTATGGCTGTGTTGCAATTTAGCCTTTCTACTGTTTATTGACAGATTGCTTATGGTGTTGATTGTTACAGTGGCTCCTTGAACATTTTCTTATATGATGTCTTTGCCTATATTTAAGAATTTTTCAGGGTTCTAACTAAGAGTAGAATTTCTTTATATATTTGACAACTTTAAAATTTAAAAAGCCCTTAAAGCAGAAGTAAATTAAGATAGTATCTAATGTTTGAATAGTAGTGTAACTGATTTCATCATGTTTTTTTTCTGAGTCAGAGTTTAATTCTGTAAATATTACTAAACGTATCAGAGACCTGGTTGCCTCAGGGACATGGAAGGAAGAGATACAGAATGAAGAAAAAAAAAAAAAGTGGACTAGGGGCTCTAAAGTTAATGTTACAGACTTTATGATTCATTATGCTCTATATTCATTTTTGCTTGAGCTTATGACTATAATTACTTTTTGTTTTTAGTTTGTAAATATATTAATATATCAATACATCTACCAAGGAATGTTTATTGCTTTATTCCTACGTTTGTTGTTCTGAATTTCTAGAAACCAATCTCATTTACCTAATATTAATTAATAGTGAATGTTTCTTACTGCATTAGAAACTAGTGCAATTAGATCACCATTATCATGAGGGTTACATTAATATATACTTATTAGTATAAGACAATATATCTTGGAAAACTAGAAAAAAAACTTGCAAATAATTTACTTCAATTTCTCATGTGACAATTGGGAAAAATTAAAGCCTGGATATGCTAAAATAATTAGCTCAATGTTTCACGTTATTTACTAGTAGAGGAAAGACTAAAATTAGATTACAAAAGACTGAATGTCAAGTGTTCTAGTCCTTATCCTCCTCTAGTATATGAAAACTTTTACTGTCCACAGGAAAGTGTCTGTTATAACTGTATGCCATTTTTATTGTTCATATTTTTATTCTCAAATCATTGTGAAGAACTTGGTTCATTTTAATATTCTTTTAGGGAGCTTTTTAATCTTAAAAATTAAATTGTTTAAATCTATAAAAGATGCTATTAAGAATACAGTCACATTTTCCAAATGAACTATAATTGGAGTACACTAAATGATGTATATATCAGAAAAACAGTTCAGTTTTGTGATGGGAAAATAAAATAACACAAGTGACAGGAAAATAAAAAGTTCATTAGAACACCCACAGAGGTCTGACCCCTACCTCCCCACCCCCGATGAAGGGGTTAATTGCAGGCTACAATTGCCACTGCTGGGGTGGGGTCTGTGCAACTGACTTTGATGTTTCTGCAGACAGAAACACTGGGAAAGTGCAAATTATGTCCCTGGGGACGTGGGAGAGAATACCAGAATAATTGAGCTCTGTCATCACGTCCAAGGGTTAAACAGAGGCAGCCAAGAGATTTTGAAGCTTAAAAGTAGATGGAGTGAAAACCCCAGGCAGAAATTTTGCTTTTAAAATATTGTATTCCTAACTGTGGGGACACTTTTGGCACTCTCAGTCACTGATGGTAATAGCAAAGACAAAACAAAGTTAACAAAACCACAATTAACAATGACAACTGCAACAATAAACCCAACAGCTAATAGCCTAGAGATCATTTTGTTTGAGTTCCTCCTAGTATTTTGTAACTTTGTATGTAGATTGTAAGCATCAGTACAGGGGCTAGGTTCTGCAGATTTAATTGGGAAAGACTGAACAATTGACATTTTTTGCAGTTATCTAATATAAATCTTGGAGAAATATGATCAACAAATTGCATATACCAAAACACCAGGAGGAGGAAATGGATCATTGTCTTTTAGGGGTATCATTACTATTTCAAAAGGATTAGACTCTGCGGTGCTGAAATGCACTTGAAAAAAACGGACCAATAAAAAAAGTTTGGAGACAATAGAAATCATTTTTCTTGAACAATTAAACCACATGCCAGATAATATTAAAATAATTCCCTGTAAGTTAATATCGAGACTATCCCAAGAACTTAAGAGAACTTACCTTCAGAAATTGAATTTCTCGTAAGACATTGATTATGTTCTATGGCTGTTTTTCTCTAGTAGAGAACATCTGTGATGATTTTAAGAGAGGAAGCTTATCCAAAACAACACTTCTCAAGGTAGCAGCTGGCTTCATGCCTGAAATCTGGAGCCATCTGGATTTCTTAATTAAAGTAGTGACTCTAGCAACTTTTTCTAAATTAAACAAGTTATGAGTTTCCTACTTGCTATGTTCTTTATCATTATTAGATATTAAATATTAAAAACATATTCAACTTGTACTAAGACTTAGGCTTCTATGCTAAAAAGGGAGGGGCTTTACTGACTGTTATGTTAGTAACTAAGTTGATCTTAATGTCAGGATATTTAATTTTATTTTTCTATAAATTAATTTTAGTTGATGATATGACAAACTGAGTACATAGCCAAAAATTTCCTTAATAATTTATTGGCATATTCATGTTTATAATATTTATAATTTATTTCAGATATTAGCTGATTAAAGTGATTTTAAAATGGTTTGAAGAATGGGTGGATTTGGAAGTGTTTAGATCAGTGATCCTATCATTTTAACTTTGGAGAATCTGAAAATCTGGTGCAGGGCTGAAATGAAACTATTTTAATTTAAGTCATGCATCACATAACAATGTTTTAGTAAATGACACACTACATATTCAACAGTGGTCCCATCTATTATAGTGAAGCTAAAAATTTCCTATTGCCTAGTGACATCTCAGCCATCCTAATGTCATAGAAAAATGCATTTCTCTTGTGTTTGTGGTGATGCTGGTATAAACAAACCTACTGCACTGCCAATCACATAAAAATATAGTACATACAGTTACATACAGTACATAATGCATGGTAATGATAGTAAATGACTATGTTAATGAGTTATCTATTTACTATACTATACTTTTTATCATTAGAGTGATTTTGTTGAGTTATTTAATACAAATCCTGGAGAAATATGATAAACGAATTGCATATGTCAAAACACTGAGTGAAGGAAATGGATCATTGTCTTGTATGGGTATGATTACTATTTCAAAATAATAAAGTGTACTTCTTCTACTTAAAAAAAATTAACTGTAAAAGAGCATCAGGCAGGTACTTCAGGAGATATTTCCGAAGAAATTATTACTATCACAGGAAATGACAGCTCCGTGTTATTTTCCCAGATGTCCCTACAATGGGACAGGATGTGGAGGTGGAAGATGGTGATATTGAAAATCCTGACCCTGTGTAGGCCTAGGCTAACGTGTGTGTTTTTGTCTTAGTGTTTTAAAAAAGTGTATTAAGTTAAAATAAATAAAGTTTATAGAATAATTATGCAAAGAAACAAAATATTTTTTACAGCTGTACAATGTTTTTCTGATTTAAGCTGTTATTACAATAGAGCCAAAACATTTTTTAAAAATGGAAAGTTTGTAAAGTAAAAGGTTACAGTAAGCTAATGTAATTTATTATTGAAGAAAGAAAATATTTAAAATGAATTTAGTGTAGACTAAGTGTACAGTGTTTATAAAGTCTACAGTAGTATACAGTTATGTCCTAGGGCTTCACATTCACTCACTACTCACATAATCCTTCACTCCCCCACTCCCTCACCCACTCACCCAGAGCAACATTTAATCCTGTAAGCTCCATTAGCGGTAAGTGCTCTATATAGGTGTACCATTTGTTATACTTTCTATCATATTTTGACTGCATCTTTCCTATGTTTAGATATGCAAACACTATTGCTTACAATTACCTACAGTATTCAATAAAATAACATGATGTACAGGTTTGTAGCTCAGGAGCAATAGTATGTGGTCTAGGTGTGTAGTAGGCTCTACCATCTAGGTTTGTGTAAGTACAATCTTATTTTCACAGAAGAACGAAATAGCCTAAGGACACATTTCTTAGAACATACCCCTGTCATATTATGTAACACATGACTACTGTTATCTAATACAACTTTAAGGGGGAGAAAGTTCATATTGAGAAGAGTTAGCCAGGTTGCTTTAGGCAGATGGTAAGGGAAGCATCCCAGAGAACCTCTGACCCATCCCACAAGTGCTTACACCAGGTGTTTTTCACAGATAAAGAAACTTGCACAGGGACCTTGCCTAAACATGCCCACAGTGGAAAATTCTCTTAACACATGTGCAGTAAGGGAAATAAATCAATATGGAGCAGCTTAGGCTAAGGACCTGCATGTGCACTGGACAGATGGGGTGGAGCTTCCAGAAATATGCACCCTAAGCGCTATATTCAGCTGTGAAGGGGGCAACTGGCAACCTGTTTGCAGGATCCCTCTCTTCCCTGGGGGCTTTCTTTTCACTTAAATTCTACTCCACTCACTTTCTGGTGTCTGCCCACCTAATTCTTCCTGGTTGGGAGACAAGAACTTGGATAGAGCAGAAAGACTGCAATGATATTAGACTAGAATTAATGAACTATTTTAACATTTAGGGTAGTTTTAGTTACCTATTAACGACTAAATTACTAACTTGGATAATTGTTCAGTTATAGAAAATTTGAAGCAATACTTTGTATTGTATTGTAATAATGAGAGCTGTAAGGAAGAGAGCATTATCAAAGTTGTTTTTATTATTGTGAAAATTAGAGTTTGTTATAAAATAACCAAGTTACAGATTTAAAAATGAAATGAATCCATTGTTTAGGAACCACAAAAAATGCAGAACTATATGGATTTCCAGGATCCATCCCTTCATTTCTTTTGATTGTAATATAATATTTTTCTCTCACATTGAAAAGACTTTACAGTTCCAACACACTGGACCTCAAAAATGTATTTGATTGCTGTGTAAACAGACCAGATTAGAAGCCATACTCCTTTCTACTAAAAATTACACATTTCATCTTTTGTCTATGATTTAAATACAGTCTTTAAAAATATGGAAGTTTATCATACAGTGTTCCACATATTATTTTCTCCTTGGGATTTGTTGGAAATTTGTAACAATTGTGGCATATCTCTTCTGACAGTGAGTACTTGGTCTGAAACAAAAGGCATCATACAATCAAAATTCTTGTCAGGATAAATATTTTCACATATAAGGGATTAGTTTATAGGGCTTTTAGAAACATGGCATAATGACAAGAGTTGTGTATGTTTTAAATTCACAGAATGTGTATTTTGATTTTTAGATATCTGGTAATTCATCCAACTATATTTACTTTTTCCATCTCTTTTGACCATTGATTTTGTGCAGGCACAGTGCTAAAGATGGAGAATGTAGGTATAAAAGATCTCTAGTCCAGAGACTCTCTTGGTTTATTGGGATTTACAGAGAGATGTTGATGTCTGTCTGCAGTGTCTGTAACAGATGGTTACAGATAAATAACAAAATTGTGTGATGAGAACTATGACAGAAATGTGCATAGTATTTAGGGAGTTTAAATTTGGGTAATCAAGGGAAAGCATGTCATAGGAGGTAATATGTAAGTTGCATCCAGCATGACAGTATGGCACGGTCACATTTCAGATTCAGATTGCTCTGAAATCAGATTTTAACTGTCTCAACTGTGTCAACACAATTTGCTGTGTGACCTAATTATCTTTATTTAGTCTGTCTTAGCCTAACTTTGCTCTTTTGTCCTTACCCTAAAGTTTTTCCTTTGTCTTAGCCTGTGTGTTGTTGTTTCTTCATATTAAATAGAATCATATGTTTCATAGTTTTGCTCGGAGGATTTTTTTTTTAATATTAAGAAACAATCAAATATTAAATAGTTTTCCTAAATTTATCCAGCTATTGAATGGTGGAAGAGAAATCTGAATCCAAACAAAGGTGACTCTGCTCTTAACAACAGCCCTATTACCAATCCCCTCAACATGCTCAGAACTTTCTTCCTTACAGTCTTTAGAGGACCTTTTAATTATTTCAGGACTGTTTAAGTTGTAGCTATTAATAATTTTTATTTAGAGACAATTTTCCCAAACTTCTAAATGATTTCAGTAGTTTAAACTGAGGGACATTTTTAAAAAGCTGGTGATTGCAAGCATCAGTGGCCATAATGGATAAAGCAACTACATCATCAGCAGCCATGGCTAGTGCAATAAAGCCTCAACCAATGCACCTCCTTTCCAGCTGGGGAAACTCTGCTTCTAGCAGACATTCTTCTATGGCCTCTCTGGGTACTTCTTGGTTGTCATCAACCCTCTCACACTCTTTTTCACTGAGGTGTACGTTTCTGTGAGTTTTGACAAACATATTCATTTATATATCCACTGCCACAATGAAGATAAGAAGCATTTCATCACCCTAACATGTTCCCTCAAACCTCCTTATATTCAATTCCTCCCTGTCCACAGGCCCTGGCAAGCAATCATCTGCTTTGTTTCTATTGTTTTGCTGTTTCCAGAATGCCACATAAATGAAATCCTGCAGTATGTAAATAATAATGATTTAAACTGTGTTAGCCTCTGCTTTTCTTTGGAGGGTCACAGTCTAGCACATAGGCTCAGGTAGGTAAGCCACACTTCAAAAGAACAATAACTTATGTGTGGAAGACTGAGGACTTTATTTAGACTGAGAGGTAGGAATTACGGGCAGTATGTTCTGACGATGGACTAACCCATAGAGTAAATGCCTCACTACTACTGCAAAACTGTCTTCTATTATTTCAGTAGAATGACTGTAAAATACCAGTAGTAGCATCACAAGAATAAGACTCTCAGGAAAGACATAATTAAATACACTTGTCTTACTTTGTGTCAAGTTTTAAAAAATTTTCTATACTTTAAAGAATTAAATTTCAAATATGGCATTGAGATTATTTGCCAACCTATTGAAGAATTATAATATAAATATACAAAAGTGTAAAAAAGTATGCAATGAATTACCACAAAGTGAATGCATCTATATAATCCTCATGCAGGGTAAGAAATGGAACACCAGAAGTCACCCTGGTGCCTTGTATTCATCATTATATTTTCTTCTGTCTTTTAGTGAAATCAGAGTGAAATCTATGGTTGGTTGTGCATGTCACAGAATTTCATTTATTTTTATTGTTGCATAGTATTCTATTTTTCTAATGTGTAATAATGTACCTATTGTACTCTTGATAGATATTTGAGTTATTTTCATTTGAGCGCTTAAATTAGACTCGTAGGACTCCTTTAACAAAGAACTACAAATGATGTCTTAAAACAACAGAAATTTATTGTCCAAAGTTCTGGATAATAGAAGTGTGAAATCAAGGTAATGACAGGACTATGCTCCCTATGAAACCTGTAGAGGAGAGGCCTTCCTAACCTGTTGTAGTTTCTGGTGTTTGCTGGCAAGCCCCGACATTCCTTGCATTGTAAGTGGATCACTCCAATCTTTGCCTCCATAGTCACATAACCATTTTCTCCCTGTGTGTTTCCATGTTTCATAAGGACGCCAGCCATATTAAATGAAGAACCCACCCCACTCCAATAAGACCTCATTTTAATTAATTATATTTTTAAGGATCCTATTTCCAAAAAAGGTAGTATTTTATGGGTTAGCATTTTCACGTATCTCTTGGGGGGATACAATTTCACTAGTAACAGGGCTATTTTAAATAAAACCTCTACCAACAATCTCGTGCATATCATTGGTGTGCACATGGATGAATTTCTGTTGGATATACATTTAAAAATAAAATTCCTAGAACAAAGTATATGCATATATTCACTTTATTAGTTAACTACCAGGTGTTCATGCCAATTTCCGTTACTCTCAATAGCATGTGAGGGCTCTAAGTACCTTTCCCTAATGTGAATTTTGCACCTTATTTTAGTCATATGAGCAGGTATTAGTAGTATCTCTTAATGGTTTAATTTCAATTTACCTGATTATTAATAAGATTGAACTCTTTATCTTAAGTTTTTTGACAATTTAGAAATGCCTGTTCATGATTTTTGCTTTTGTTCTAGTGAGTTGTGTGATTAAACGTTCTTACTGATTTGTAGGAGTAGTTAATAGGTTATATAAGTAACTATTTTTCTCCTGTATTACAAATATCTTTAACCCTATGTCTTACTTTTCACTCTTGATGTTTATGAATGAAAAGATTTCTTTATTATAATGCAGTCCAATTTATCAATCTTTTCATCTATAGTTAGTGCCTTTTTTCTTGTCTTGTTTAAGAAATCTTTTCTGAACTCAAGGTTATACAGATATTTTTCTAAATTTTTTTCTAGAAATTCTCTTGTTCCAGTTTTTACATTTAAATTAACACTATCTGAAATTAATTTTGGGGTACAATATGATTAGGAGTCAATAATAATTTTTTTAATATTGATATTCAGTGAACCCATCACCATTTATCAAAAAGTACATGCCTTGCTCACTGCTCTTCAGTGCAATATTTTTTGTAAATCATTTTTCATATGTATGTGGTCTGTGATTATATTAATAAAATCAAGAATTGAAGTGTTTAAAAGCTGGACCTCAGTTCACTTGAGGGCTTGTTAATTTTTGTTGCAGTCTGCTGTTAGGAATCAGAACTTTGAGGACTCCACTGATATCCTGGGGTGATTACTAGAGCTACTCATCATCAGCCAGCACTGTAACCTAGCATTTGTACCTCTAACCCTGTTACTCAGCTGAAAGCTCTGGAGAGCTTCCAGTCCTCCAGCCACCCCTTTCAAATTGGTAAATGCCCTCAGGGATGAGTGGCCCCAGATGTCTAGCTCACATCTCTGGAAACTTTTTCCTTAAAATCAGGAGTTCTTGCTGCCTTGGAAGCTGTCCAGTGGTTTCAGCCATATTTGTATTATTATTTTATCTAACTTGTTTCATTTTGAAAGAGAAGAATAGTCATTGCTGGGAACAAAACTACTTTTGTTGGATTTTGGATTTTTACTATTATACAATCTCTGGGTAAAAACTATGTAAAGAATTGATACCTTTGTATATTAAAATAATTATGGTGAAGAACATTTACATGTATATCCATACTTTGGCAGTTAACCTAAAGCCCCACCATGGGATCGGGGTGGGGGCGGGAATATGGCAGTAATAAATACATGAACTATCACTCTATTTCCACTTCTCTTACTGTGCAGGTGACAGGTTAACACATAAGTCCTTAGCTCCTGTATTTTGTGGCCCCAACAATCCCTATTCATGTCTAATACTTTATTCCATCATTTTATTACCCTGCCCATTGTATTGCCTTGGTGAGTCCAATTCCAGCTCCTCTATCTCTGCCCTTATTTGTTACCTTTATTATCCTTTACCTTTCTTATTTCCATTTCTTTTCACTTGGAGAGACCTCATTTATTTTCTATGAATTAAACAATCATTTGATTTTATATATTTCCATTTCTTTTCACTTGGAGAGACCTCATTTATTTCCTATGAATTAAACAATCATTTGATTTTATATATTTCCATTTCTTTTCACTTGGAGGGACCTCATTTATTTCCTAGGAATTAAACAATCATTTGATTTTATTTATTTTAAAGAAAAAAATTTATAAGGATTAATACTCTGTTTGTTGTCAGTGATTTCCATTTAGGTGAGCAGATGAAGCTGCTGGAAATCAGAAACATTCCCTTGAAAAAAGCAGAACTCCAAGCCCATTAGTCAGTACTGTGAGACTATTCCACCATTCTATCAAGATAGTTGTCTGTGAATGATGAGGCCTATAATAACCAGTGTGTTCCATAGAACTGAGTTCATTGATGCACTTTATTTGCCATTAAATATGTTCCCTCTAAATATGTGCTGTAGTAGGCTGGATAGCATCCCCTCACAATTTATGTACACATGGAATGTGACCTTACTTGGTAATAGGGTCTTTGCAGATGTAATTCGAAAAGGAACAAGAGGATATCATACTGAATTAGGGTAGGTTCTAAATATAACAGCAACATTCTTATAAGAGACAGAAAATGACACACCAAGACACAGAGAAGGAGATGTGAAGATGAAGCCAGGGAGTTGGATGACACCCAGAAGCCAAGGACACCAAGGATTTCTGAAAGCCACAGGAAACTTAGGAGAGACACATTTATTCTCAGAGCTTATAGAAGGAGCCATCTCTACCGATACCTTTTGACTTTTGGACATGCTCAGGCCTATCTTACATAGAAAGCACTTCTATTTTACATTGAAATGCTATTGTGCATATATAATTATATGATTTGGTAGATTCTATATTACTCGGTTCATGATTTTAAATATGAATCCTGTAGTCACTTGGTATCTCAAAGTCTGCCACTCTTAGTTTCTATCAGGCCAGTAGCAAGCCAGGAGCTGTTTTACTAATAGTCATGTGTCCTTTAATGACAGATATGTCATTTTGTGTTCCCCTCATCCAGCAAAGATCATAGGGTGTACTGACACAAACCTAGATTGTAAAGCCTACTATATACCTAAGCTATACAGTATCGCCTGTTACTCTTAGTCTATAAAACCTACATGGTATGTTACCATACCGAATACTGTAGGCAGTTGGAACACAATGGTATTTGTGTACTTAAAATTTAAAAATACAATAAAAACATAATATAAAACATAAGAAATGGTATTTCTGACTAGAACACTTAGGAATGGAGTTTGCAGGACAATTTGCTCTGGGTAAGTCAGGGAGTAAGTGGTGACTGTATGTGAAGGCCAAGGATGTTGCTTTGCACTACTGTAGACTTTATTATAAGTACTGTATGCTTCAGGGTACACTGAATTTATTAAAAATATTTTTTCTCTAGTAATAAATTGTCCTTAGATTACTATAATATTTTTTACTGTACAAACTTTAAAAAAAACTTCTGACTCTTTTGTAATAATACTATGTAACACAAATTGTAAACATTGTTTACAATTGTACAAAGTATTTTTTCTTATATTCTCATTCTTTAAGCTTTTATTCTATTTTGTTTAACCTTCTTAAATATTTGTTTAAAACTGAGACACAAACACACCTACTAGCCTGGGCCTTCACAGAGTCAGGACCATCAATGTCAGCATCTTCCACCTCCACATTTTTTTCTCATTGGAAGGTCTCCACAGGCAGTAATACTTAATGGAGCTTCCATGTGCTGTGGTAACATTGCCTTTGTCTGAAATAGCTCCTGGTGTTGTTTATTATCATTATTCTGGATTAGGCAACATACATAATTTTATGTGCCATAGTTTTATACAGCTGGCAGCACACTAGGTTTGTTTACACCAGCGTCAATACAAACACATAATATTAATGGATATTGCTGCACTGAGGCTTATATTTTCTCTCTCTTGATATGACACCCAGAGAATCCACTTCCCGGGTTCCCACCAATACTGATTAGCAGTATTTTTTAGAACCCTTTAAATGATCAACTATTTGCTTCCAAGTAGGCTTACTTTTTTCTAAGTGTCCTATAAGTCTGGAGGCAATGAATGGGACTAAGTCCTGAGAAGGATCAACAATAACTCGTGTCACTTAATGTACATTTTTAAAGTACAGTAGGAGAAGCCAGGAGATTTCCATAATCATTATTATTGTGTTAACAACTAAGTAACTGAGATCTTTGATCTCCTTGTGCTTTCCTTCTGCATTTCATCTCATGCTTCCCCCAGTGATAATTCGAGTGATCATGACACCATCACACAGCGTAGATTACTTGTGTCACACCTGTGTCACATTCATCGCCTCTCTCACCCAGCAAGAAGGCTATCCCGCAGTACTCAAATATATGACTAGCACCATAGTAGAATCCAATCTTGAAGGCCTCTTTCCTAAAGCCACTTCAGTTCAAATTATTCAATTTGTCAGGAAGTCAGCAGGAAACAGATGGCACACTCAAATTAGGATAATTTGAGGAGATTTTATTTACAAAGTGACTAATTACAAAAGTAGGGGTGAGGAGTGGAGAAACCCCAAGAGATAGTTCAGGTACCTGGAGCTAGTAGAAGCAGCAGAGTTGTCACCATTAGCCATGAAGAGATTAAGGGAGGGAGAAACTCCAGCCAGCTGGAGGCTGCATCAATTAAAGAGAACCAGAAGGATAAATCCCTTTCCTCCAATCTCATCTAGCCCAGTAATTTCCTCTTGGGCCATTCTCTTCATGTCTGAGCTCAAAACTCATCTCCTCAAATAATTTTCCTTGTTCAGTCTATCTAAAGTGGCTTTACCATCTCCCTCTCCTCCACTACTCTGTATGTTATGTTTTTATAGCATAAATATACATGTATCTGTCTTTTTATCTTGCTGCAATCTTATATTTTTATATAATTTTCTGATGACAGAAATTATGTTTGTCTTATTCTTTGTTGTTTTCTCAACAGCCAGAAGTGGGCCTGGCGTGCAATACAAAAATCAATAAGTATTTGGTAAATTATATAAATGAAGAAATAATTGAAAAATATTCTTAAAAGAAGGTGATAAGAACTGAGACTGATAGTGGTAATTGATTTGAGAAGAAAGGGCAAATTAGAGAACAAGATTTAAAAGAAATTAAATTAGAAGTGGATAAAAGAGACCAAGGATCTAAAGATGATGTCACAGAGTCAAACATGGAGTAATAAATGCATTTTATAATAGGTTTGTATATATTTCAAAATCGAGGCTGTTTGGAGGAGATTATATATTTACTCTTAGAAATATTTTAAAAGTTTCCTTAAGATTTGAGGCTCTTATATAAAATGTATGAAAGACATGGAGATAAGAAAGTCGCTTTCAAGAGATTGCATCAAGAGCAACAACACAAAAATAATATGAGTGATGAATACTTTTTTTTTTTTTTTTGAGACAGAGTCTCTCTCTCTGTCACCTAGGCTGGAGTGCAATGACATGGTCTCGGCTCACTGCAACCTCAGCCTCCTGGGTTCAGGCAATTCTCCTGCCTCAGCCTTCTAAGTAGCTGGAATTACAGGCACCCACCACCATGCCTGGTTAATTTTTTTGTATTTTTAGTAAAGATGGGGTTTTGCCATCTTGGCCAGGGTGGTCTCGAACTCCAGACTTCAGGTGATCCACCTACCTTGGCTTCCCAAAGAACTGGGATTACAGGTGTGAGCCACTGCTCACAGCCCAGATACATGTTTTATTTATCTTATGTGTCTGCTCTTTTCTCAAACCATGCCATGTTAAGCCAATCAGTGAACATTTACTGAAATCCTTATGTAGGCCCAACTCCGATTCATGTATCACCAAATTTTTTTTCATAATATAATAAGTTTATTTTGAAAAGCTTTAAGATGAAGCTCATTTACTTATGTAGACACCAAGTTAAATCATTCTCTTTCCTGAAGCACGTGCAGATATCAAGTTAGTAAAATAAACAAAGAAATACAGATTTCAATGCATGAAATAAAGGAACAAAAGGGGTAGTGAAGAAGGAAGACGGTGTTGAGCCCAGTATACACATCAGAATTGTGCTTAGTCACTTTCATGTTGTACCTTGTTGAATCCTTATAACAACTGCTGGGGCTGGATAGTAGTGTTCATGTGAAAATGTTTCACGTGTGAATGAGAGCGGATAGGCAAATTTTCTAAAGTCATTTTACTACTAGAGCTAGAAATCAAATATTCTTTTGACACCTGATCTCACATACTTTCCACCACTCTGAATTTCCCACAGAAAAAGGATGCAAACTATCAATTATTATGTTGCTACTACATTCAAGGCCAGGGGGTGATTCCTGAAACCACAAGAGACCTGATACATATCCTTCACCCAATAAAAAAATAGCAATTATTTATATCCATTGCCTTGCTTGTCTCCTTCAGTGTATATTCCAACATTTTAATGGAGATTGACTGTGTTTTATTTAAATACACCTGAACTAGCGTCTATTTAAATAAAACAGGCCCTCTTGGACTTATCTCTAATTGAAAAGCTTCTCCTCCCACCTGTTTGCCCTGCTGTTTTTTCCCAGGCTACTCATTTGAGCTGTCCTCTGTGCCTTCTGACCCACTCAACCTCACCCACAGCTTCTCACATTGAGAGGGGCTTCAAAATGCCCAGAGTCCAAATTTCCTCCTTCGGCAGCCAGACAGAATGGGTGGAAGCTACAGCGATGCCTAGTTTGAACAGATTTGGAGAAACAAGATCTTTAAGATTTACCCATTTAGTCATTTGATAGCCCATTTGAGACTTGTAATCATTCTTGTTACCAAATAGCTGTTAATTGTTAGCACAGAGTTTGGCAAATTGCATATTGACATTGGACATGCACTGATGAATATGGTTATTAAGTTCACTGAAGAGTAACAGTATCATGGGGATTACAAACGGAGACAGGGAGACATGGGCAGGTGGTATTGCAGCAGCAGTGGAGTAGGGATGATTAATTCATCCTGCTTGTCTTGAGGGATGTCTTCAGAGAGGATATGACACACAGACTGGGCCTTGAAGAATGGTTGCCATCTGGCAGGTAGTAGAGGAGTATAGGAAAAAGTCAAAGGAGTAGCAAGGTACTTAGTAAAGTCACATAACTGTCTTTATATGCAGGAGCCTTGCCTCAGAACCCACTGTAAGAATTACAGTTACTGCCTCAACTGGCCTTGTCAATGTGGTTCTGATTATAACACAATACTGTAGTTACTTAATAGATTATAGAGCCCACAGAGATGAATTTTTTTTGGTAGATTTGTGCACTAACCATATTTTAAACTGTGAAATATTTCCTAACTTCCTCTTATAGCAAGTTGTATTTTGGCATTTTTCTAAAAGGTTGAAATGTTATGCAGGTCAGATTTTTCTTTTTTGTCTGGCTCTGAAATGTAACTCTTGCCTTTGGAACTCAAGAGGAATAAAGTTTCTTTGGGATGGAAAAATAATCACATTTGAATGCAATACAATACCTTTGTTGGTTTCACGTTTAGTCATCCTCCACTCATTTTTTCATCAGTTGGCAGTTCCTTTTGCCTTGGCAAATCAGCTGTCTTCCTATATAATCATGCCATACTTCCTCACTGTAAAACCTATTATGGAATCAGTGGTATTCTGTCTAATAGTTTGATGCTCTTGCTCGCCATTACTTCTTAAATGTAGTATCATTTTGATTGCTCTCATAGTGCAAACACTGTATTGTGTGGAGGTAAAAGACTAGTTATTCTTCATGTGTATTCTAACTACCATGTTTTGCTTTGTACTCTGTAAATGCTGCTTGGAAATATGACTCCAGTGGCTAGTTACTGAGAAAATTTATAGCATGCTTTCCAGAAACCTATAGAAAAGACAAATATCAGGGTAAGATTTTGGCTGTGTCTTCTCTGGATTGTCTGTGTTTTATATGCTCTATGTTTTGCTTTGTGATCTAGTATATGCCAATATTGTACTGGTTTTTAGATGATTAAAAATGGCATGGAAAGATAAGAAAATGTACTAAGGCAGCAGCTAGGCTTATCTGACATATACATGAAGACTGCAGGGAGCATGTTTTCACTGTCAGAATCTGACATCATTTTGTGAAATTTGCTCAAGAGACTTGCCTATTTAATACCTGCTTCCTTTAGTACATATTTTTCATTGTCTTTTTTCTTTCAAAATCCAAATGATTTGTCTTTATATAAATAATAAGGAATTTCTAGCTAATATATAGTTTAAAGGGGTATCTAGTCATGTAAATATCAAGTTATTAAGTGTTCCAAAAATAAAATGTCAATTAGTCACACCAGTTGTAACCATTTTGATAATATATTCAATACAAGTGTGAGCAGTTTAAGAATTCAAAATAACAATATTCAAGAGATTCAGTACTTGTTCCAGGTAGAGAATAAATTAGCAGGTTAGGGAGAGGAGGAGGGATTCCTATCTAAATATAAATTGCTTCCAATATTTGATGAAACAAATTGCTGTTTCAGAAGCAACCTAACAAAACTGTAAGCAACATATGGACTTATCAATGAAAGTCCAATGAAATAATTTAAGAAATGGTTTACAAATGATTAACTGATGAGACCATGGGTAAATATAAATTCTAATCAAGGTCATTATATGTAAAAAGTGTTGCCGAGAAAACTTGTGACTAAAGTGCCAGAGATCCACAGGCCAGCTACGGCTACAGAAACTAACCCTGGATCCTACATTCTTATTAAAAATATTTTAGATGCAAAATTTAAAGAACTTCTTTTTAACATAGTCAAATTGTCTTTTCTTCTTCCTAATGTACTCTTAGCTATAATATTTATTTCAGTTAGACTCAACATAATGCATAACTTCATTAAAATATGAGCTTTTCAACAGTAGAACTGATTTTCATTTATCAATTCAGCATATTTGTGATTATTATTCCTCATAATTAAAGTAACAGTTTCACTTATATGGCTTTAGAAAACATGAAAAAGTATACAGACAAATGTAAGAATGTATTCACTGGGAGCATGCACCTATATGCTCAGAATAATGTTCTCTATAATTTTGTATATCGGTGTTTTTAGCCCTACTTTGTATTAATTTTCATACCATTAAATATTTCCTCTATTTGAAAGGAAATAACATGATTATAATGATACCCAAAATTTCATCACATAGTTATACTGACTTATTTAATGATTCTTTAACAATGAGTTTCTAGATTGTTTTTATAGTTTTGTATATGATTAAGAATACTGATATAAATATTATTGTCCTCAAATCTTTGTTCACATGTGATTACTTAAGAGAAATTCATATAATTAGAATTACTGGATGACATAGTGTATACATTTTAAATGCTTTTGAATATTAACTTCTAGGGAATTCATAAAAATTTATTCCCATCAGTTAAATATTGCTGTATTAATGTGATTTTTCAAGTACACATGAGACTGAATATTTTCACTCATTATTTAACCACATACATTTCTTATTGTACAATTTTGTTGTATATATTCTTTGAAACTTTTCTCTCATAATCTAAAAGTATAACTGCATATATTAAAGGCATTTTGTTAATCAGGATATTAACATTTTGAAATTTTACACATTTAAAAAACAAAACTACTTCCATTTAATTTGTTTAAAGTAATTAAAACATTTCATCAAAAATTTGTATGTGCTCACATTTACCAGGAATTTTCTTTATGTTTTATCTCTGTGCATTTATACCTAGCAACAATTCCCTAGCTTTAGTACAGTTCTATTTGCAGTCTCTTGTGATTTCATTTGCATTTAATTTCTTATCCAATCCATAACTTTATTGATCTGTATTAGATTAATCACCTGTTGATATAAAATGTATTGACAAGTAAATAAATTAAGTCTTCTCTTTGGTCTTCCCTGCATCAACTTTTGCTCCTTTCCAGTTCAGTCTATACATTGCCACCAGAGTAATTTCCTATCTCTAGACCTCCTTTTTCTCATGTTAAGCATGTAGCCACAAATAAGCTATAAACACTGATTCTAATTTTTGAGATCTTAGAATTATTGGGGGGCAAGACAAGGCCAATTCATAAAAGCAGTTCAATAAAATTGTGAGCTGGCAGTTCAAGAAATGCTGTCTGACAATGTGTGATAAATGGCAAATGGCAGACATCATCAAACATGTATAGATGTTCATACAAAAGAGAGTACCTGAGAGGGCTGACATAGAATACCTAATGAACCAGGTTGAATTTGAGTCAAATCTTGAGATATAAGTAAAATATACCTAAATATAATTAAACAGAAGGAATGGCAAAAAGAAATAAGAATAGTGTTGATAATGTTGACCATTTAGGGAGTAAAATAAATATAACATCTTATTTTAGCAAATAGCTGCTTTGTGGTTGCCATACACCAACAGAATGTAATAATAGTAGCTGATAAAAAATCAGTAACTTTTATGTGCTACAAATTATATGACCTATGAACATTTATTTAATTTCTCTAGAGCTCTGTTTTCTCATGGTAAAATGAAGGAGGTAGATTTCTAAGGTCACTTGGAACATAGGTAATTATATGAGTGCATGATTCTATGAAAGATTAAATTTTAGACAGTTTGGTGAACTGGAGAGTGTTGGAGAAAACCATTTATCAGCTATTAAGTCATTCCACACTGATGGCTGTCTTCTTTTACTAGCTAAGATTAGGCAAGCCATTTCTAGTCATCTTACATTTTATCATTTTATCCGAGCCATGTAACCTCACATGGACTGTTTTTGACTACTTTACACTATAAGAAATAATAATTTTTAAGTATTTGCTAAGTACGTAAGTATTTATATTTAATTATCTGTACAACTTATACATAAAATAAAATTATCAAGAAGTACCCTCAAAGTAACACAAAATTTGCATATACATATACCAAGGCACATTAGCTCACAGGTTTAAAAATAGCTTGATATAGAAAGAGATTGCCATGGAAAACAATTTTCAGGAACCTCTGCTGGTCAGAATAATCTCAGTCCTGTGTTTTGCTGAGGCAGTTTTCCTTCCTATACATTTCACTGAGTTGTCATGCCAGCCTTCCAATTCTTCTTAATGTGATGATGGCTGGGTGTTAACCTGGACATTTGGAAAGATAAGTTGTTAACTTCCAAACAGAAGTGGTGATTTAGGGTGCATGAAGTGAGTTGCCAAATGTCTGTTCTAGCCATTTCACTCTAAGCAACTTAATAAACCCTTCAGGTCATACCCTGCCTTCTTTGAAAAAATAATATTGAACTTACTCATGATGACTGTTGAAAAGTACTACATATTTCAATATTTTCCATGGGTAAAAGTTCTACTAACATTTTGCAAGTGTTCTTCTAATATAAGAATATATATTGAGTTGCATTGCTTATCAAGTAGATAGCATAGAGTTGGTGTCTATAATTTTGTAAGGTTATATGTCACAGATTTTTCAGGAGGCCCTCTCAATTTCAGATACTGTATTTTTTTATAACAGGAAACATTTATTTTTATAACTAAAGTTAATAAACTAATAAATTTTTAAGGATTATCAATAGATACATTTTCTTAGTTCAGAAAATATGGCCACTTTGCAAAAGGAGTCTAGGAAGTAGTTCTCTAGTTCTTCAAAAAGGCATTTCAATTAAAAAAAAATGCATGGCCACCTAAACTCATTTAATTAGTTGAATCTGCAAGTGTTTCTCCCAATATCCAGTTAGTTATGGATTGTATTCTCCAAATCTTGTACTTTTAAATTCATCAATCCATTATCACAACACCCGTATGACAAATCCAAAGCATGCTTCTGCAGACAAGTTTGTGGACCTTAATTAACCTTGTGTTCTCTTTCTTGGATTCTTCTTGTACCCACTGCTGTTTTGCTTCATGGACTCTGAGGCTAGCTACTTTCTTATCTATAGCTTCTGAGCATGTGTATGACCCCCTCAACTAGCGAGATATTTGCTTCGTCATTTTTGATGCTCATTAGTCTTCTTCATCTTTTGTTCATTGCCTCTTTTTAGTGCCCCAGTTAGAAACAGTTGAGATGTCAGGTCAGCCACTGTGGTTGACTCTTTCTCCCTGCTTCTGTACTTCCATAGGAGTTGTTTGTTTTTTTCTATAGTTGCCGTAGAAGACTATGGCTTTTGGTGGAAATTGCCAGATTTTTTGATATAAGGAATTTGAAATAAGACTTTACTGTTAATCATAGCTCTGCATTATTTGTCAGCTCAAAAATTTTGAGTGTCTTAAACTCTCTCATAGTTACATCACATGAAATAAGAATTTCAAAATTTTCCTCATTGGGCTGTATCAATGATTAAATAAGATAACATATGATAAGTGCCTAGTACTATTTTTGGCCAATGGTATGTTCTCAATAAATAGTAGAATAAATCTACAAACCCTCAACTTTGAACTTTGAATCTCCTGAAAATTTTAAAACATGAGATAACTGGGGCTTCTTTTATTTCTGTTCACTCTTGTCACCCAGGCTGGAGTGCAGTGGAGTGCTATCTCAGCTGACTGCAACTTCTACCTCCCAGGTTCAAGCGATTCTCCTGCCTCAGCCTCCTGAGTAGCTAGGATTACAGGTGTCTGCCACCATTCCCAGCTAATTTTTGTATTTTTACTAGAGACAGGGTTTCACCATGTTGGGCAGGCTGGTCTCAAACTCCTGACCTCAGGTGATCCACCCACTCCAGCTTCCCAATGTGCTGAGATAATAGGCGTGAGCCATCACACCCGGCTAGAGCTTCATTTTTTTAGCTTTTTTTAATAGGTGCAATAACATTTTCTTTTGAGCATCACACATCACTAAAGGACAGAGATGCCACTAACTGTACTTTGGAAAAACCCTGTGTCATTGTTTGTAAGCTTGTGAGGAATGTGGTCTTCTCCCTTAAGCCAGATCCAAAGTCCGACCTCACTTTCTGAGAGGTGACATTAATACTATAATATTGCCTCCACAGATTCTACCAACATAAATCAGCCCTAAAGAGAGGGCTATTTATATATGAAGAGACTTTGTTCAAAGTTCTCTCTTCTAAAGTAAATTGTTAAGTTACATTTCTTTTTCTGAAGGTATCTGATAGAAATTTAAATTATAAGGTAAATTTCCCAACCAAAGAAGTTTATGTTAGATCTTCATTTTTCCTTCATTATAAACCAAGTAAGCTCCAAGTTTTAAAGTAGAGAGCCATAACTTCTTCCATCAGTCTAGGTAATTCAGACTGTTTCAGAAGTTTCTCTTTTTTGAATACCGTAGAAAAATGAACATTTCTTCTTCACAATTAGGGGAATAGAGAAGGGGATAAGTTGATGTGGGAAAAGAGAAAAAGGAAAAGCTTAAGTGTTTTCTTATTTCCAGTTCTTTAGTAAAATAAAAACTACAGAGTTCTAACAAACATAGTATAATAGACTATTTCAGATGATCCGAAGAGAATTGCCAAAAATCTAAACTCTGTGTTTCCTTTTGGAAGGGGAGACCCTGAAACCTAATAGATGGAATAATATTGCTAATTTCCATAAAGAAGTCATTGAAGAAACTCAAAAATAGTGGTGGGGAGGAGTGGCAATGGGGACCTGTGAGCAAATCAGTATGATGAGAAAGAGTATTCTTACTTAAAATATGTCAAACAGCCTTGGTATTTCTGTGGGGTCAGTGGTAATACCCTCTTTGTTATTTTTCCTTTCCGAACGTGAGGTCTAAGTATACTCAAATGAATGTAAGCAACTTGCTTAGAATATAAATAATACTCCAAAAATGCTACACTATAAGCATGACTTAATGAGAGAAGAGGACCACTCTGTGATTATATCATGATTGTATCTGAAAAAATACAGAAAGGAGGACACTCGGCAACCACAAAAAAAGTAAATTATTTCCCTTTTACATCTAACATGAGTTACCATGTTTTTTTTTTTTTTTTAAACCAGTGGCAATTCTAGTCCTGTATTCATCTTTCTGTTTTCTAATTATTAAGATGCCGAGTCACCTAATCACCTCACCTTCCTGACAGCAAACAACGAAAGAATGGACTCTGTTTCCTAAGATGCCAGACAGGGAGAAATATTCCTCGAGTGTTGAAGTACAGAACTCTGAAACACACTCCTCCATAAAAGAAACAAGCACACTGGAAACGCTTATCAAAACTTTTTTTTTCCCCAGAGATCTGGGAATTAACCAGGAACATGCAACATTATAAGAAATGATTAATTAAAAAAAAGGACAGAATTACAGTTACAACAATATTTTTATGGCATTTTAACTTATTCCCATTTCTTTCTCCCTAGTCCTTAGGTAGCATTGGAAATCAACAGCCTCACAATCATGGTAGCTATGAAAGTAACAGCCAAGCAGCCAGTGGGTACAGCAGAATGGGTTTCGAGCTCAATAAAACCCCCATCCTCCGAGAACTGCCGTTATTTGACCTGACTAAAAGTTCCCTGGAAACCCTTACTCACAATGTTTGTCTTTATGTATCATGACTCAGAACTTGCTCAGTATGAACAGCTATTCTCCTGGTGCATTTGTTAAGAAGAGGAAGAAGGAGAAGGAAAAGAGGGAAGAAGAAGGGGAAGAAGAAAAGGAGGAAGAGGAGGAGGAGAAAAAGAAGAATCAGTGGCAGTTATTTAACATAGCTGTCTGAGTCGGCAACAACAGCTGAGGCATAATAGGCAGATCAAAAAACTTAAAAGGAGAAGCTAGAAATGAGATGTCCATAAGGGGTTTTGGAAAACTCCAACATATACCTGGGAAATTAGAAGTGCAGGGCTGAGGGCATACCCAGGAAAGATATGATAAGGCCTTAATGTCTAACCTGTGGGGAACACTGAGGGTCTGCACAAGCAAGAAATAAAGGCTAAGGCAGAGTTGTAAACTGTCAGAATATTGAATGTACAGGTGTGCATGTGCGCGTGCACAGACACACATACACACACACACACACACACAGTCTCTAAAATAACTAGGAAACGTAATAGTTCAAGGCCATTAGGAAATTATTTATAAACTACTTTGTATAGTATGACCACTTTATGATTATTGTTATCCCTGTCCATCACATGGAATGTTTTTCCATTTTTGTCATCTCTGATTTCTTTCAGCAGTGTTTTGTAGTTCTCATTGGAGACATCTTTTACTTCCCTAGTTACCTGTTTTCTTGGTATTTTATTCTTTTGTGGCAGTTGTGAATGGCAACATGTTCCTATTTAGGGTCTTGGCTTGGGTGTGGTTGGTATATAAGAATGCTAGTGATTTTTGTACATTGATTTTGTACCCTGATGTTTTGCTAAAGTTGTGAGCTTAAGGAGCTTTTGGGTCAAAACAAGGGAGTTTTCTAGAAATGGAATCATGTCTCTTGCAAACATGGAAGCTTGAAATCCTCTCTTCCTATTTGTATGCCTTTTATTTTTTTCTCTTGCCTGACTGCTCTGTCCAGGACTTCTGATACTATGTTGAATGGGAGTGGTGAGAGAGAGCATCCTTGTCTTCTGCCGGCTTTCAAGGGGAATGCTTCCAGCATTTGTCCATTCAGTATGATGTTGACTGTGGGTTTGTCATACTTCATTCTTACTGTTTTGAGGTCTGTTCACTTAATACCTAGTTTATTGAGAGTTTTTAATGTGAAAAGATACTGAATTTTGTGAAAAGCCTGTTCCGTATCTATTGATATAATCATGTGGTCTTTGTCTTTAGTTATGTTTACGTGATCAATCACAGTCATTGATATATAAATCATTGATGAACATTCATTGATGAATCACATTCATAGGCATCTGTTGAACCAACTTTCCATGTCAGGAATAAATAATGCTGGATCATTTTGACATGCTGCTCAATTCAGTTTGCTAGTATTTTGTTGAGAATTTTGCATCAATTCTCATCAAAGATGTCAGCCTGATATTTTTGTTGTCATTGTTTTTGTTGTTTCTCTGTCAGGTTTTGGTATCAGGATGATATGGGCCTCAATAGAATGAGTTGGGGAGGATTCTCTTTTCTTCAGGTTTTTGGAATGGTTTCAGTAGGAATTATCATCTCCTCTTGTACATCTGGTGGAATTTGGCTGTGAATTTGTCTGGACCAGGGTCTTTTTTTTTTTTTTTTTTTTTGGCATTCACAAAAGAAGCAAAATTGGCAAATGGAATCTACTAAAGAGCTTCTGCATAGCCAAAGAAACTATCAACATAGCAAACAGACAACCTACAGAATGGGATAAAATTTTTACAGACTATGTGTCTGACAAAGGTCTATCATCCAGCTTCTATAAGAAATTTAAACATATTTCCAAGAAAAAATAAATTTAAAAGTGGGCAAGTGGAATACTATGCAGCCATAAAAAGAATGAGATCATGTCTTTTCCGGAACAAGAATGGAGCTGGAGACCATTGTCTTTAGCAAACAAATGCAGAAACAGAAAACCAAATACTGCATGTTCTCACTTATAAGTATGAGCTAAATAGTGAGAATTCATGAACAGAAAAATTAAAAGGGAATAGTATGAGCAGTTACATGTAGAAATATTAAATATGCTAGACTTATAACAAATAGATTAAATTTCTAATTTAAAAAAATCTCACTAGGTGCAGTGACTCATGCCTCTAATCCCAGTGCTTTGAGAGGCTGAGGTGGGAGCATGACTTGAGCCCAGGAGTTTGAGACCAGACCAGGCAACATAGAGAGGCCTTGTTTCTACAAAAAAATAAGTAAATAAAAATAGCCAGGAATGATGGCAAGTGCCTGTAGTCCCAGCTACTCCAGAGGCAGAGGTGGGAAGATCGCTTGAGCCTAGGAGTTCAAGGCTACAGTGAGCTGTGGTTATACTACTGCACTTCAGGCTGAGTGACAGAGAGAGACCCTGTCTCAAACGATTAAATAAAAAAGAAAAAGAATAGTTTCCATAAAGAATATACTAGGACCAGATGACTTTATAGGTGAGCTTGACCAAATATTTAATGAAGAATTAAGACAAATTTTCACCAGCTCTTTCAAAAGATAGAAGGAATCATGTTCTGACTTATTCTGTGAGGCCAGTATTACCGTTAGCAAAACCAGACAAAAACATAAGAGGTAAAGAAAACTACTGACCAAAATCTCTTATAAATACAGATGCAAAATTTTTCAATAAAATCCTAGCAAATTGAATCCAGAAACATTTAAAAAGAATTATATAGCATAACCAATTGGGATTTATCCTCATAATGCAAAATTAGTTCAACCAACAAAGATAAATTAATGTAATTTAAAGTAATATAATAAACAAAATTCATATGGTAATCACAATAAACTCAGAAAAATAATCTGACAAAATTGTACACGATTAAAAAAAATCACTCGAAAAACTAGGATTAGAAGACAAGGGTACCTATGAAGATTCTACAACTATGATTATATTTAATGCTGAAAGACCAAGAGCCTTATCCTGAAGGTTGGGAACAAGACAAGTATGTCCAACCATCAGCACTTCTAATCGTCCTTATGCTGGAGATTTCAGCTAGGGCAATTAGGCAAAAAAATTAAATAAGTCATCCAGGTTGGAAGCAAAATTGTGGAAATATCTCTATTCTTACACAAGATGACCTGGTATATACAAAATGCTAAAGAACACACACACACACACACACACACACACACACACACACACACATGCTATTAAAACTGACAAGTTCGGCATGGCGACATAAGAAAACAAAAGAAATCTTCATGACCTTGGATGAGAAAATTGTTTCTTAGACATAACGCCAAAACAACAATCAACAAAATAAAAATAAACTAGACTTTATCAAATTAAAATATTTATACTTCAAAGGACTGCATTGAGAATGAAAAGACAGTCTATAATACTGCAAATCATTTATCTGTTGAGACTTCTATCTCGAATATGTAAAGAACTCTTAAATCCCAACAATAAAAGACAAAGAATCAATAATACATGGGCAACCAATATGAACACACATTTCTTTAAAGAAAATATACAAATGGATAATATGCATATGAAAAGTTGCTCAAGGTCATGAGTCATAAAGAAATTTATTTATTTATTTTTTTTCAGACGGAGTTTTGCTCTTGTTACCAAGGCTGGAGTGCAATGGCGTGATCTAGGCTCACTGCAACCTCCTCCTCCTGGGTTCAAGCAATTCTCCTGCCTCAGCCTCCTGAGTAGCTGGGATTACAGGCATGCGCCACCATGCCCAGCTAATTTTTTGTGTTTTTAGTAGAGATGGGGTTTCACCATGTTGACCAGGATGGTCTCAATGTCTTGACCTCGTGATCCACCCGCCTCGGACTCCCAAAGCACTGGGATTACAGGCTTGAGCCACTGCGCCCGGCAGAAATTTAAATCAAAACCACATTCAGGTACCATTTCTTACTGAATCGGATGGCTAAAAAAATCAGATAATAACAAATGTTTGTGAGTAGGTAGAGATATTGCAATTCTCATACAATGCTGATGGGATTGCCGTATGGGTAGCCACTGCAGAGAACAATGTGGAAATTTCTCTAAATTTTAAACATAGAGTGATCATATGGTCTGGCAACTCCACTTCTAGGTATTTAAGATAACTGAAAACATGTTCACACAAAAATCTATGCATGAGTGTTCATAGCAACATTACTGATAGTAGACAAAAAGTACGTATAATCCAAATTTTCATCAACTGAGAAGAGGATAAACAGAATGTCATATATTCACTCAATAGAATATTGTTTAACAATAAAATGGAATGAAGCAACAACGTATACATGTACTTTCAAACTTATGGGAGAAATTAGTTACAAATATCCACATATTGTAGGATTTCATTTATCTAAAATAAACTTAATAGGTAATCCAAAGAGACAGAAGAAAATATGTAGTTGCCCAGGACTAGTTAGAATGGGAAGTAGTGAGTGACTGCTAACACTTACAGTGTTTCATTTTGGAGTAATGAAATTGATCTAAAATTAGATAGTAGTGACGGCTACACAACTCATTGAATATACTAAAACCCAATAAATTATATGCTTTAACATGGTGAATTTTATGGTATGTGAATTATTTCTCAATAAAGCTATTAAAAAAAAATCAGTCAGCACAGGCCCAGATCTCAAAACCAGCCTTTCCAAATTCCCTCTTATCAAAAGACACCACTCTCTATTCTCTCTTTGCAATAAGCTACAAAAAATTACCCTTTTTATATTTACAAGAAAACTTATTTATTTATTTATTTTATTGCATTTTAGGTTTTGGGGTACATGTGAAGAACATGCAAGATTGTTGCATAGGTACCCACATGGCAGTGTGATTTGCTGCCTTCCTCCCCTTCACCTATATCTGGCATTTCTCCCCATGCTATCTTTTTTATTGAACCATAACATATACACAGAAAATTGTACAAATTATATATATAGCTCAGAGTTATCCCAATATGAACAAATCTGTGCATCAGTTATCTAGTTAAAGAATTTTAATGTTCCTAATACAATCAGATAGTCCTCTTGTTTATTATCGTCTGCTCTAATATTAATAACTCTGGAGTAGATTAAAAAAATTTGAAGTGTATCTACTGAAATCAAACTAGCCTAGGACTGGGAGTACCTTAAAGTCAATTCAGTTTTTATTTTGTAACGTGTGAGAAACCTTGCTAATTTTCTAGTTTTAGAAGCAAGATACAGGAAAGAATGTCCCTCTAATCATTACCCGTCTTTCCCCTCAAAATATGACCACCATTCTGACTTTTAACACCTTTTTTTTTTTTTTTTTTTTACTATTTTTGAACTTCAAATTGAAAAGGATACATACATTCCTTAATATTTGGATTCTGCTGCTCAATATTATGTCTGTGAAGTTTAACAATATTCTTGTGAGTAGCATTAGATTATTCTTTTTCACTTTTTTCCTTCAACTTTTAAGTTCAAAGGTATATGTGCAGGATGTGCAGGTTTGTTACACAGGCAAACGTGTGCCATGGCTGTTGCTCAGATCATCCCATCGCTTAGGTATTAAGCTCAGAGTCCATTAGCTATTCTTGATGCTCTCCCTTCTGCCACCACCAACAGGCACCAGATTGTGTTGTTCCCCTCCTTGTGTCGATGTGTTCTCATTGTTCAGCTCCTACTTAAAAGTGAGGACATGTGGTATTTGGGTTTCTGTTCCTGTATTAGTTTGCTGAGGATAATGACTTCCAACTCCATTCATGTCCCTACAAAAGATAGGATCTTGTTCCTTTTTATGGCTACATAGTATTCCCTGATGTATATGTACCATATTTCTTTATTCAGTCTATGTTGATTGGCATTTAGGTTGATTCCATGTATTTGCTACTGTGAATAGTGCTAGTGTTGCAATGAACATACATGTCTTATAACAGAATTATTTCTATTCCTATGGGTATATACACAGTAGTGAAATTGCTGGCTAAAATGGTATTTCTGCCTCCAGGTCTTTGAGGAATCACACACTGTCTTCCACAATGGCTGAATTAATTTACACTCCCATCAATAGTGTAAAAGTGTTCCATTTTCTTCATGACCTAACCCGCATCTGCTGTTTTTTTAACTTTTTGTTTTAAATTGCATTTTAGGTTTGGGGTACATGTGAAGAACATGCAAGATTGTTGCATAGGTACACACATGGCAGTGTGGTTTGCTACCTTCCTTCCCTTCACCTGTATCTGTCATTTATCCCCATGCTATCTCTTCCCACCTCCCCGCTCCCCCGTGCCTCCCCCATTTCCCCCCAATGGACCCCAGTGTGTAGTGCTCCCCTCCCTGTGTCCATGTGTTCTCATTGTTCAACACATGCATATGAGTGAGAACATGCATGCGGTGTTTGATTTTCTGCTCTTGTGTCAGTTTGCTGAGAATGATGCTTTCCAGGTTCATCCATGTCCCTACAAAGGACGCGAACTCATCGTTTTTGATGGCTGCGTAATACTCCATGGTGTATATGTACCACATTTTCCCTATCCAGTCTGTCATCGATGGGCATTTGGGTTGGTTCCAGGTCTTTGCTATTGTAAACAGTGCTGCAGTGAACATTCGTGTGCATGTGTCCTTGTAGTAGAATGATTTATAATCCTTTGGATATATACCCAGTAATGGGCTTGCTGGGTCAAGTAGGATTTCTATTTTTAGGTCATTGAGAAATCGCCACACTGTCTTCCACAGTGGTTGAATTAATTTACACCCCCACCAACAGTGTAAAAGTGTTCCTATTTCTCCACATCCTCTCCAGCATCTGTTATCTCCAGATTTTTTAATGATTGCCATTCTAACTGGTGTGAGATGATATCTCAATGTGGTTTTGATTTGCATTTCTCTAATGACCAGTGGTGATGAACATTTTTTCACATGTTTGTTGGGCTCCTGTATGTCTTCTTTTGTAAGTGTCTGTTCATATCCTTCGCCCATTTTTGAATGGGCTTGTTTGTTTTTTCCTTGTTGATCTGTTCTAGTTCTTTGTAAATTCTGGATATCAGCCCCTTGTCAGACGGGTAGACTGCAAAAATTTTTTCCCATTCTGTTGGTTGCCGATTCACTCTACTGACTGTTTCTTTTGCCGTGCAGAAGCTGTGGAGTTTGATTAGGTCGCATTTGTCTATTTTGGCTTTTGTTGCCATTGTTTTTGGCATTTTGGTCATGAAGTCCTTGCCTACGCCTATGTCCTGAATGGTTTTGCATAGATTTTCTTCTAGGGTTTTTATGGTGTTAGGTCTGATGTTTAAGTCTTTAACCCATCTGGAGTTAATTTTGGTGTAAGGTGTCAGGAAGGGGTCCTGTTTCTGCTTTCTGCACATGGCTAGCCAGTTTTCCCAACACCATTTATTAAAAACAGAGTCCTTTCCCCATTGCTTGTTTCTGTCAGGTTTGTCAAAAATCGGATGGTTGTAGACATGTCGTATTTCCTCTGAGGCCTCTGTTCTGTCCCATTGGTCTATATCTCTGTTTTGGTACCAGTACCATGCTGTTTTGATTACTGTAGCCTTGTAGTATAGTTTGAAGTCTGGTAGTGTTATGCCTCCTGCTTTGTTCTTTTTGCTTAGAATTGACTTGGCTATGCGGGCTCTCTTTTGGTTCCATATGAAGTTTAAGGTGGCTTTTTCCAGTTCTGTGAAGAAGGTCATTGGTAGCTTGATAGAAATAGCGTTGAATTTGTAAATTACTTTGGGCAGTATGGGCATTTTCACGATGTTGATTCTTCCTAACCATGAACATGGAATGTTTCTCCATCTGTTTGTATCCTCTCTTATTTCGTCGAGCACTGGCTTGTAGTTCTCCTTGAGGAGGTCCTTTACGTTCCTTGTTAGTTTTATTCTTAGGTATTTTATTGTCTTTGTAGCAATTGTGAATGGCAGTTCGTTCTCGATTTGGCTCTCTTTAAGTCTATTGCTGGTGTGTAGGAATGCTTGTGATTTTTGCACGTTGATTTTGTATCCTGAGATTTTGCTGAAGTTGTTTATCAGTTTCTGGAGATTTTGGACTGAGACGATGGGGTCTTCTAGATATATAATCATGTCATCTGCAAATAGAGACAATTTGATTTCCTCCTTTCCATTTTGAATACCCTTTATTTCTTTTTCTTGCCTGATTGCTCTGGCTAGAACTTCCAGTACTATATTGAATAGGAGTGGTGAGAGAAGGCATCCTTGTCTAGTGCCAGATTTCAAAGGGAATGCTTCCAGTTTCTGCCCATTCAGTATGATACTGGCTGATGGTTTGTCACAAATAGTTTTATTATTTTGAGATATGTTCTGTCAATACCTAGTTTATTGAGAGTTTTTAGTATAAAGGGCTGTTGAATTTTGTCAAAGGCCTTCTCTGCATCAATTGAGATAATCATGTGGTTTTTGTCTTTGGTTCTGTTTATGTGGTGAATTACATTTATGGACTTGCGTATGTTGAACCAGCCTTGCATTCCCGGGATGAATCCTACTTGATCATGGTGGATGAGCTTTTTGATGTGCTGTTGCAATCGGCTTGCCAGTATTTTATTGAAGATTTTTGCATCTATGTTCATCATGGATATTCGCCTGAAGTTTTCTTTTCTTGTTGAGTCTCTGCCGGGTTTTGGTATCAGGATGATGTTTGTCTCATAAAATGATTTGGGAAGGATTTCCTCTTTTTGGATTGTCTGATATAGTTTCAGAAGGAATGGTACCAGCTCCTCTTTGTGTGTCTGGTATAATTCGGCTGTGAACCCATCTGGACCTGGGCTTTTTTTGGGTGGTAGGCTCTTAATTGCTGCCTCGACTTCAGACCTTGTTATTGGTCTATTCATGGTTTCGGCTTCTTCTGGGTTTAGCATTGGGAGGATGCAGGTGTCCAGGAATTTATCCATTTCTTCCAGGTTTACTAGTTTATGTGCATAGAGTTGTTTGTAATAATCTCTGATGATGGTTTGGATTTCTGTGCAATCTGTGGTGATATCCCCTTTATCATTTTTTATTGCATCAATTTGGTTATTCTCTCTTTTCTTTTTTATTAATCTGGCTAGTGGTCTGTCTATTTTGTTGATCTTTTCAAAAAACCAGCTCCTGGATTTATTGATTTTTTGAAGAGTTTTTTGTGTCTCTATTTCTTTCAGTTCTGCTCTGATCTTAGTTATTTTCTGTCTTCTGCTAGGTTTTGAGTTTTTTTGATCTTGCTCCTCTAGCTCTTTCAATTTTGATGATAGGGTGTCAATTTTAGATCTCTCCTTTCTTCACATGTGGGCACTCATTGCTGTATATTTTCCTCTAGAGACTGCTTTAAATGTGTCCCAGAGATTCTGGTATGTTGTGTCTTCATTCTCGTTGGTTTCGAAGAACATCTTTATTTCTGCCTTCATTTCATTGTTTATCCAGTCAACATTCAAGAGCAAATTGTTCAGTTTCCATGAAGCTGTGCGGTTCTGAGTTAGTTTCTGCATTCTGAGTTCTAACTTAGTTGCGCTGTGATCTGAGAGACTGTTTGTTATGATTTCCGTTCTTTTGCATTTGCCGAGGAGTGATTTATTGCCAATTATGTGGTCAATTTTAGAGTAGGTGTGATGTGGTGCTGAGAAGAATGTATATTCTGTGGATTTGGGGTGGAGAGTTCTGTAAATGTCTGTTAGATTTGCTTGTTCCAGGTCTGAGTTCAGGTCCTGGATATCCTTGTTGATTTTCTGTCTGGTTGATCTGTCTAATATTGACAATGGTGTGTTAAAGTCTCCCACTATTATTGGGTGGGAGTCTAAATCTCTTTGTAAATCATTAAGAACTTGCCTTATGTATCTGGGTGCTCCTGTATTGGGTGCGTATATATTTAGGATCGTTAGCTCTTCTTGTTGCAGTGATCCTTTTACCATTATGTAATGTCCTTCTTTGTCTCTTTTGATCCTTGTTGCTTTAAAGTCTATTTTATCAGAGATGAGAATTGCAACTCCTGCTTTTTTTTTTTTGCTCTCCATTTGCTTGGTAGATCTTCCTCCATCCCTTTATTTTGAGCCTTTGTGTATCCTTGCATGTAAGATGGGTTTCCTGGATACAGCACACTGATGGGTTTTGGCTTTTTATCCAATTTGCCAGTCCGTGTCTTTTGATTGGGACATTTATTCCATTGACATTTAGGGATAGTATTGTTATGTGTGAATTTGATGCTGTCATTTTGATGCTACCTGGCTGTTTTGTTGGTTAGTTGATGCAGATTCTTGATTGTGTTGATGCTGTTTTACCATTTGGTATGTTTTTGGAGTGGCTGGTACTGGTTGTTCCTTTATATGTGTAGAGTCTCTTTAAGGAGTTCTTGTAGAGCAGGTTTGGTGGTAATGAAATCTCTGAGTACTTGCTTGTTCGCAAAGGATTTTTTTTCCTTCACTTATGAAGCTTAGTTTGGCTGGATAGGAGATTCTGGGTTGAAAGTTCTTTTCTTTAAGGATGTTGAATATTGGCCCCCAGTCTCTTCTGGCTTGTAAGGTTTCTGCTGAAAGATCTGCTGTGAGTCTAATGGGCTTCCCCTTGTGGGTAACCCGACCTTTCTCTCTGGCTGCCCTTAGCATTTTCTCTTTCATTTCAACGCTGGTGAATCTGACGATTATGTGCCTTGGGGTTGCTCTTCTTGAGGAGTATCTCTGTATTTCCTGTATTTGAATATTGGCCTGCCTTGCTAGGTTGGGGGAAGTTTTCCTGGATAGTATCCTGAAGAGTATTTTCCAGTTTAGATTCATTCTCTTCATCACATTCAGGTACACCTATCAAACGTAGATTAGGTCTTTTCGCATAGTCCCACATTTCTTGAAGATTTTGTTCATTCCTTTTTGTGCTTTTTTCTCTGTTCTTGCCTTCTCTTTTTATTTCATTGAGTTGATCTTCGACCTCTGATATCCTTTCTTCTGCTTGGTCAATTCGGCTGTTGAAGCTTGTGCATGCTTTGTGAAGTTCTCGTTTGTTTGTTTTTCAGCTCCATCAATTCACTTATATTCTTCTCTATGTTGTCCATTCTCGTTAGCATTTCGTCCAATCTTTTTTCAAGGTTCCTAGTTTCTTTGCATTGGGTTGGAACATGTTCTTTTAGTTCACTGTAGTTTCTTACTACCCACCTTCTGAAGTCTGATTCTGTCATTTCATCACCCTCCTTCTCCATCCGGTCTGGTTCCCTTGCTGGTGAGGAGTTGTGATCCCTTTTAGGAGGAGAGGTGTTCTGGTTTTGGGGGTTTTCATTTTTTTTCACTGGTTTCTTCCCATTTTTGTGGGTTTATCCACCTGTTGTCTTTGTAATTACTGTCTTTCAGATTGGGTCTCTGAGTGAGCTTCTAGTTCGTGGATGCTGAAGATAATTTTTTTTTTTTAAGCTTTCCTTCTAACAGTCTGGCCCCTCTGCTGTAGGACTGCTGAGGTCCTTTCCAGGCCCTGCTTGCCTGGGGATCACCTGCAGCAGCTGCAGAACAGTAAGGGTTGCTACCAGTTTCCTCTTCCAGTATCTTTGTCCCAGAAGGATGCTCGCCAACTGTCAGTCCATTCTCTCCTTTATGAGGTGAGTCTCTGGATCTATGGGGGCCAGGGAGCTACTTGAGGAGACAGTCTATCTTTTACTGGGGCTTAAGTCCTGAGCTGTGAGCTCCATTGTTCATTCAGAGCTGCTGGGCAGGTACGTTAAGGTCTGCTGCAGCTGAACTCATAAACCACTTTTTATTCCCATGTGCTCTGTCCCGGGGAATAGGGCTTTATGAGTTTCCGTTGTGCTGCTGCCCTTGTTTTCAATTTCAGATCTGCCCTGCCCAGCTATCAGCCCACCTGGCCACTGTCTGCCTGCAGAGGCTTTGCTGAGCTGCTGTGGGCTCTGCCCAGCTGCCCTGTGCTCTTCCCTGTAGTCCTGTTTATATGGGCGTAGTTAGAACTGTCTTGGCAACGGTGGCCCTGCCTCTGTTATGGCAGACTCTCTCTGTTTTGGCAGGTTGCCTCGGCAACGGCGGGTTGCCTAAGCAATGGCAGCCTGCCTCCATAGTGGTGGAGAGTCTCAGTAATGGCGGATGCCCCTCCCCCACAGAGCCAGACCATCCCGGATTCAGCTGTGCTTGCTTTGAAACGCTCAACCCAGAGGGTTTCCAATTACTGTTTTTGTTTTCCTTGTTGTTGGGGGTCGGGGGTAGTAGTACCAACCGAGCCTGATCACCTGGCTCCCTGACTCAGAGTCTTTTTTTTTGTTTTTTAAGTTGAACGACCCAGCGTTCCAGTTGCTTGTTGAAAAGTTGCTGGGAACTCCCGTGCTGCAACTCACTGAGTCGGCTCAAACAGCGGTGCCGGCTCCTGGTTGATTTTTTGCCTAGGAATCTCCTGGCCTGGATCGCTATTTCAGATGAATGGGCAACTCTGCCGTCTCAGGGCTCCAATCGCCAACTAAGAGGACTCCTAGACCAGTGGCTTTTGTATGGCAAACCACCACAGCAGGGTGTGGTCAAAGCAGCCATGCAGGCTGAATCAGCCCTGCGTGGGCCAAAACAGCCGCACCGGCCGCCGAAACAGTGGCGCTGATGACCCCTCTGCCTGGGTATCTCCTGGTCTGTGGGCAATAAAAATTTGTCTGGAAATGCAGCGTCTACTCACCCTCTGCACTTTCACTGGGAGTTGAAGTCCTGAGCTGTTCTTAGGCGGCCATCTTCCCAGCATTCCCCCTGTTTTTTAAACTTTTTATTAATCGCCATTCTGACTGGATGAGATGGTACATCATTGTGATTTTGATTTGTGTTACTCTAGTGATTAGTGATATTGAGCTTTTTTGCATGTCTGTTGGCTACATGTGTGTCTTCCTTTGAGAATTGTCTGTTCAACTTATCCTTTATTGACTATGAATTTGTTTGTTGTTAGGTCCTTGTCTGGAGCATTTTACCAATTACTCCATCCCTTTTACTGACAATGATAGTGAACAATTATATATATTCACAGTGAATTACAATATACCAGTCTTCTTCTTCTGTGTATCATGCATTTTTCACAAAAGCCTGCTGAGGCATTACTACTAAAGACTACAAGACATAGGTTATTTACCAAATCCGAAGTTGCAGGGCTTATTGAGGTATTTTTAGAAATTGAAACCAAGTCTCCAAATTTCAAAATATTTTAATTCATTTTGAGTTTGTGGGAAAGAATAGTCACTTTGCTCTAGTTTATCAAGACAAAAATGACACTCACTTTCTCTGGTAGGTAAACCTTAATTTTCCCACCAAAATAAATACTAAGGGTTGTCAGTAGGAAATTCTTATCAGGGTCAAATGTAGTAGGATCTGGAGAGAGAGCTGTGAGTAGTCAAATATACTTTATTCAATTCCATTGAGGCAGTACTGCTTTGGAAATAGCTTGCATGGTGAAATGAGACATGTAGGACATAGTATAGTCAACCATTTATTTATAGTGTGACTCTAAAAAAAAAAATCACATAACTTTTGTAATCCATGGTTCCTTTAATGGTGTGACCCAGATAGTAATACTATTTCTGAAATATTATTTTAAGAAGTAAATGAGATAATGTAAATTGAATGTGGCACACAAGAAAACTTTATAAACGGTAGTTAATGTTTGTTATTCTCTGTACTATCGTTAATAACTCTGGAGTAGGGCAAAAAATCTGAATTATGTTTACTGAGATCAAACTAGCCTAGAGTTCAGAACACCCTGAAGGCAATTAGGTCTTTATTTTGTAGCCTGTTAGAAACCTTGCTAATTTTCTATTTTTAGAAGCAAAATACGGGAACTAAAAATAGATATTAAATGTTGCCCTTGAATCTCTGTGTTCTCATTTTCTCAGAATTACTCTGATGTAATCTATGCAGTCAGCATTTTAACTATTTCATCATGAAACTAGCTATTGGGATTGAAGCCCTGGAGCTACAATAAGAATCAGGAAAGCATCCATATTAGCCAAAAATGACTAGGTCTTATTCTGCTACTATACTTTCTATATATTTATATCCTTTTATGGTGATTTCTTATTTTAAATTGTTGTGGATACATAGTAGGTATAATGGGTTACATGAGATATTTTGATAAGGCCATGCAATGTGATGTACCCCACATTAGGGTAAATAGGCTGTCCATCACCTCAATATTTATCCCTTACGTTTCACACAATGCACTAATACTTTTACTTTTAAAATATACAATTAAATTACTTTTTACTATAGTCACTCTGTTGTGATACCAAATACTGTGTCTTATTTATTCTGTTTAACTGTACTTTCATACATTTGCATATGAATATCCAGATTTCAAAGCACCATTTATTGAAAAGACTGTCCTTTTTCCAATGTGTGTTCTTGGCAACTTTGTTAACAATAAGTGCACTGTAGACATATGGATTTACTTCTGGGTTCTCTATTCTGTTCCACTGGTCTGTGTATCTGTTTTTATGTCAATACCATGGTATTTCAGTTACTAAAGCTTTGTTGTATAATTTGAAGTCAGGTAACGTGATTTCTCTAGTTTTCTTTCTTTTCTTTTGCTCAGGATAGCTTTCGCTTCTGGGTCTTCTGTGGTTTCCTGTAAATTTCAGATTTCTTTTTCTATCTCTGTGAGAAATATCATTGGTATTTTGATAGAGATTGCATTCAGTCTGCCTACTTCTTTTGGTAGTGACAGGTTAACAATGTTGATTCTTTCAATCTATAGATACAAAACATCTTTCCATTTTTGGGTGTCCTCTTCAATTTCTTGCATCAGTGTTTTATAGTTTTCATTGTAGAGATCTTTTACTATTTGGTTAATTTTATTATTCGGTATTTTATATTATTTGTAGCTATTTTAAATAGGATTACTTTCTTGATTTCTTTTTCAGGTTGTTCAGTGTTGGCATATAAAAGTGCTACTGATTTTTATATGTTAATTTTGTATCCTGAAACTTGACTGAATTTGTTTTTCAATTCTTATAATTTTGTGTTTGGTGGGGGCAGGGGTGTGTGTGTGCGTGTGTGTGTGTGTGTGTGGGGGTGGGTGTGTGGTCTTTAGGTTTTTCCAAATGTAAGATCATGTAATCTGCAAAAAAATATAATTTGACTTCTTCTTATCCAGTGTCCATGCTCTTTGTTTCTTTCTCTTGTCCACTTGCTCTAGTCAGGACTTCTGGTATTATGTCAAATAACAGTAATGAAAGTGAGCATTCTTGTCATGTTCCAGATCTTAGAGACAAGGCTTCCAGTTTTTTCCCATTCAGTTAAATTCTAGCTATGGGGTTTGTCATATATGATTTTTATTATGTTTAGTTATGTTCTTTCTGTACAGTTTTTGAGGAATTTTATCATGAAAAGATGTTGAATTTTACCATACTTTTTTTTAACATCAGTTGAACTATTCATATGGTTTTTGTCCTTCATTCTGTTTGCATGAGGCATCACATTGATGGACTTGTGTATGTTAAAACAATTCTTGCATCCCAGGGATAAATCTTACTTTATCCTGATGAATGATCTTTTCAATATGTTGAGGAATTTTATTTGCTCATATTTTGTTGAAGATTTTTGTATCAATATTCATCAGCAATATTGGCCTGAAGTTCTTATTTTGTGTGCTTTTTGTTTTTGTATTAGGGTAATATTGGCCTTGTAGAATGACTTTCAAAGTATTCCCACCTCCTCTAATTTTTGGAGTAGTTTAAGTAGGATTGGTGTTAGTACTTCTGTAATTGTTTGATAGAATTCAGCAGTGAAGTCATCAGGGATTGGGCTTTTCTTTACTGGAAGACTTTTTATTATGGCTTTGATCTTGTTACTTGTTATTTTTCTGTTCAGGTTCTAGACTTCATCTAGTTCAATCTTGGTAGGTTGCGTGTTTCTAGGAATTCATCCATTTCTTTTAGATTTTCCAATTTATTGGCATGTAGTTGCTCATAATATCACTAATGATGCTTTGAATTTCTCCAGTATCACTTGTAATTTTACGTCTCCTTTTTCATCTCTAATTTTATTTATTTCGGTCCTTTCTCTTTTTCCATAGTCCAGCTAAAGGTTTTTCAATTTTATTTAACTTTTAAAAAGACGAACTTTCATGTTTTGTATGTTATATTGACCTTTGTATTGTTTTGTTGATTTCATTTATGTCTGCTCTGATTTTTATAATTTCTTTTCTTCTGCTAATTGTTGTCTTATCTTGCTCCTGCTTTTTGGTTCTTCAAGATATATTGTTAAGTTTTTCATCTAAAGGTTTTCTTCTTTTTTGATTAGGAACTTATAATCTTCCTTCTTTGTACTGCTTTTACTGTATCCAATAAGTTTTGGTATATTGGGTTTCCATTATCATTTGTTTCAGGAAAGTTTTCAACTTCTTTCATAATGAATTATTTATCCTGAATTAATTTTGTATTCATTGACATAATGCTGGTCATTTAGGAGCATATTGTTTAATTTTCATATATTGACATTGTTTCCAAAATTTCTCCTGTTACTGATTTTTAGTTTTATTTCATTTTGGTTATAGAAGATGCTTTATATTATTTGTTTGTTTGTTTTTACTATTTTGAGATTTGATTTGTAAGTTAACATACGGTATATCCTTGAAAATGATACATGAGACTGAGGAAAAAAAAGTGTATATTCTGCAGCTACTGGATAAAATGATCTGTAAATATCTGTTAGGTCCATTTGGTCTGTAGTTCAGATTAAGTCTCATGATTCTTTGTTGATTTTCTGGTGAGAAGATCTGTCTAATGCTGAATGTGGGATATTGAATTCTCCAGCTATTATTGACAGTCACAGAAGACAGATAAGAGAACCTGCACAGAGTTTTGCCTGGGCTTACCTGCAATGAACTGGGGACCTGCATCTGCACTGAGATGATTGGGTGGAGCCACCAGAAATTCATGCCTTATGCCGCAGGAGGAGCCTGGCCTCTTCAGCTCATGTATGGTGGCCTAGTATTCAGTTGGTGAGGTGGGAGCCTGTTGGCAGAACCTCCTCCTTCTTTGCTGAGAGGCTTCTTTTTGTCTAATAAATATACCCACCACACTCTTTGATATGTCCATGTACCTAATTTTTCCTTGTCTTGAGACAAGAACTGGATTTTAGCTAAACTAAGGAGGACAACAATCCTGGATCATTATTGTGTTGGGGTATATCTCTTTCTTCAGTTCCAGTAATATTCGCTTCATGTATCTGGGTGCTTCAGTGTCAGTTGCATATATATTTACAATTGTTATATCCCCTTGCTGAATTTACTCCTTGCTGAATTATGGTATACAGATTTTGTATTGAAATTTA
Source organism: Saimiri boliviensis (assembly GCF_048565385.1). NCBI lineage: Eukaryota > Metazoa > Chordata > Mammalia > Primates > Cebidae > Saimiri > Saimiri boliviensis. The sequence goes on from NC_133453.1 coordinate 119,125,156, forward strand.
TTCTTTGTGATATAGTTATAGCTACTTTTGCTCTTTTTGGTTTCCATTGGCATGGACTATCTCTTTTTATCTGTTTATTTTCAGTCTACAGGTGTCTTAATAGGTTACTTTAAAAAAAAAAAAACACGAGGTCATTGAGTCTTATTTTTTATGTCTTATGAGTGGAGTGTTTAGTTGATTAATATGCAGTGCTATTATTGATAAATAAGAACTCACTCCTACCATTTCGTTCTTTGTTTTCTGTTTCCTTTTTTGTGATCTCTTCCTCTTTACTTTCTTCTTATCTTCTTTATAATGAAGTTGAGTTTCTCTGGTGATATGACTTAATTTCTTACTTTTCATCTTTTGTGTACCTGTTATATGTTTTTGATTTGAAGTTACCATGAACTTTGAAAATAGCATCTTAGAACCCATTACTTTATGCTGATAACAACACTGTTAGCATAAACAAACAAGCAAAAGTAGATAAAACCTCTACATTTGAAATTCCTCACTTTACAACTTTTTGTTATTTCTATTTATATATTATATAAATAGAAATTCCTTAGCTTTTCTGTTTCTGAGAATGTGTTTATTTCTCTTTTATGTTGGAAGAATATTTTCACTGGATATACTATTCCAGGGTAATTTTTTTTTTTCTTTCAGGACTTTAAATATGTCATGCCACTCTTCCTGGTCTGTAAGGTTTCCACTGTAAAGTCTGCTGCCACATATATTGAAACTCTGTTATATGTTTAATTTTTTTTTTTCTCTCTCCCTCTCTTTCCTCTTGTTCTTTTTAGGATCCTTTCTTCATTCTTAATTTTTGGGAGTTTATTAAATGTCTTGAGGTAGTCTTATTTGGGTTAAATCTGCTTGGCATTGCATAACCTTTTTGTATTTTGATATTGATAACTTTATCTAGGTTTGGGATGTTCTCTGTTATTTTCTCTTTAAATAAACATTTTACCCCTATCACTTTCTCTAACTCAGTTTTAAGGCCAGTAACTCTTAGATCTGTTTTTTGGGGTTATCTGCTAGATCTTGTAGGTGTGCTTTATTATTTTTTAAATTCTCTTTTCTTCTGTCCCCTCTGACTATGTATTTTCAAATAGCCTGTCTTCAGGCTCACTGATTCCTTCATCTGCTTGATCAATTCTCTATTAAGAGATTCTAATGTATTCTCTGTATATCAGTTGAATTTTTTATTTCTGGGATTTTTGCTTTATTCTTTTCAATAATTTGAATCTCTTTGTTGAATTTATCTGGTAGAATTTTGAATTCCTTCTCTGTACGTTTAATTCCTTTTAGTTCCCTCCAAACATCTATGTTGAATTATCTGTATAAAAGGTTGCATATCTCTGATTCTCCAGAATTGGTCGCTGGTTACTTATTGATACAGTTTGGCTTCGTGTCCCTAACCAGATCTCATCTTAAGTTAGACTCCCATAATTTCCACATGTTGTCGGAGGGACCCAGTGGGAGATAATTGAATCATCGAAGCAGTTTCCCCCATACTGTTCTTGTGGTAGTGAATTAGTTCTCGTAAGATCCGATGGCTTTATAAGCATCTGCCATTTCCCCTGCTGGTTTATTCTCTCTTTACCTGTTGCCATCCATGTAAGATGTGACTTGCTCCTCCTTACCTTCTGCCATGATTGTGAAGCCTTCCCAGCCATGTGGAATTGTAAATCTAGTAATCTTTATTTTTTTGTAAGTTGCCTAGTCTTGGGTATGTCATTAGCAGCAGCATGAAAACAAACTAATACAGTAAATTGTTACCCATAAAATGAGACATTGCTGCAAAGATACCTGAAAAATTTGAAGCAACTTTAGAACTAGGTAGCAAGGAGAGGTTGAAACAGATTGGAAGGTTCAGAAGAAGACAGAAAATTGTGGGAAAGTTTAGAACTCCCTAGAGACTTGCTGAATGGTTTTGGCCAATATGCTGATAATGATATAGACAATGAAATCCAGGCTGAGGCTGTCTCAGATGGAGAGGAACTTGTTGGGAAGTGGAGCAAAGGTGACTCTTGTTATGCTTTAGCAGAGAGACTGGTGGCATTTTGTCCCTGCTCTAGAGATTTGTGGAACTTTGAACTTGAGAGAGATGATTTAGGGTATCTGGCAGAAGAAATTTCTAAGCAGCAAAGTGGTGACTTGGGTGCTGTTGAAAACATTCAGTTTTATAAGGGAAGCAGAGCATAAAAGTTTGGAAAATTTGCAGACTGAAAATGCGATAGAAAAAAGAAAGTCACATTTTCTGAGCAGAACTTCAAGCTGGCTGAATAAATTTGCATAACTAATGAGCCTAATGTTAATCCCGAAGACAATTGGGAACATGTCTCTAGGGCATATCAGAGGTCTTCATGGCAGCCCCTCCCATCACTGGCCTGGAGCCATAGGAGGAAAAAGTGGTTTCCTGTGCTGATCCCAGGGTCTCCTTGCTGTGTTCAGCCTTGGGACTTGGTGTCCTGAGTCCTAGCCACTGCAGCCATGTCTGAAAAGGGCCAATGTAGAGCTCAGGCTGTGGCTTCAGAAAGTGTAAGCCCGAAGCGTTGGCAACTTCCACATGGTGTTGAGCCTGCAGGTGCACAGAAATAAAATTAAAAAACTGAGTTTTGGGAACCTCAATCTAGATTTCAGAATATTCATGGAAATGCCTGGATATCCAGACAGAAGTTTGCTGCAGGGGCAGGGCTCTCATGGAGAACATCTGCTTGGACAGTGTGGAAGGGAAATGTGGGGTTTGAGCCCCCATACAGAGCCTTACTAGGGCACCATGTAGTGGATCTGTGAGAAGAGGGCCATTGTCCTCCAGACCCCAGAATGGTAGATCTCCTGACAGCTGGCATTGTTCATGTGGAAAAGCCACAGACACAATGCCGGCCGGTGAAAGCAGCCAGATGGGGAGTTATACTCTTCAGAGCCACGGCGGTGGAGCTACACAAGACTTTGGGAGCCTACCTCTTGCATCAGCATGGTCTGAATATGAAACGTGGAGTCAAAGGAGATCATTTTGTAGCTTTAAGATTTGAGTGCCTTGCTGGATGTCAGACTTGCATGGGGCCTGTGGCCCCTTTATTTTGGCCAATTCTTTTCCTTTAGAATGGCTATATTTGCCCATGCCTGTATCTCCATTGTATTTACAAAGTATCTAACTTGCTTTTGATTTTACAGGCTCATAGGCAGAAAGGACTTGCCTTGTCTCAGATGAGACTGGACAGTGGACTTTTGAGTTAATGCTGAAATTAGTTAAGACTTTGGGAGACTATTGGGAAGGCATGATTCATTTTGAAATGTGAAGACATGAGATTTTGGAGGGCTCAGGGGCAGAATGGTATGGTTTGGCTCTGTGTCCTCACCCAGATCTCATCTTGAATTGTACTCCCATAATTCTACATGTTGTGGGAGAGACCCAGTGGAAGATAATTGAATAATGGAGGCAGTTCCCCCATACAGTTCTTCTGATAGTGAGTGAGTGCTCATGAGATCTGATGGTTTTATAAGCATCTGCCATGTCTGCTTCTTATACATCATTTCTTTGCTTGCTGCCATCCACTTAAGATGTGACTTGCTTCTCACTTTCTACCATGATTGTGGGTCTCCCCAGTCATGCGGAACTGTGAGTCCAATAAACCTCTTTCTTTTGTAAATTGCCCAGTCTCAGGTATGTCTTTATCAGCAGGATAAAAGCAGACTACTACACTTATTTGGTCATTTTTCTCTGGTATCTTGATACTTGTAGTTATTTGTCTGTGCCTGGGCATTGAAAAGTTAGATATTTATTGTAGTCTTTGTAGTCTGAGCTTTTTTGTACTCTTCCTTGTTAGAAAAGCTTTTCAGATATTTGAAAGCCTTTGAGTGCTATGATCTAAGTGATCTACATTAGAAGATGCCCCAAGCCCAGGAACACTGTGGCTCATGCAGATTAGAGTTGCCACCTTGATGTTTTAGACAACATCTGGGAGAGTTCTCTCAATTACCTGGCAGAGACTATTATTCTGTTCCCCTACTTTTTATGGAACAAAGGGAGTCTTTCTCTCTCTGTTCTGAGCCATCTTGATATAAACGTGGAGTGACACAAGAACCTCTGTGGCTATCACCACTAAGGCTGTGCTAGATCAGACCCGAGCCAGCACAGCACTGGGTCTCATTCATGGCCTGCCATAACTACTTCCTGGCTACCACCTATATTTTTTCAAGGCCCTGGACTTCTAAAATCAGCAGATAGATGGTGAAGCCATTCAGGCTTCTTTCTTTCCCCTCAGAGTAGCAAGTTCTCCTAGGCTCTGGACAGTTTCAGAGTTACTGTCCAGGAGCCAGGAACTAGAGTCAGAAACCTTACAAGTCTACCTTGTGTTCTATTGTACTGCAGTTGAGATGACACTAAAACCACAATATGCAATTGTTCCCACTCTTCTCTCTTTTCCAAAGGCATAGGAGCCTTATCCTGTGGCCACCACTGCCACAGGCCCACAGGGAGTTCTGCTAGGCTGTCTCTGATGTTCCCTTAAGGACAATGGCTCTTCAGTCAGCTTGTATTGAATGGTGCCTGAGCTAGGACTCAATCATTAGGCCAGTGGGCTCCCTTTGGGCCCAGAGAAGGTCAAGAAATGCTGCAAAGAGACAAATCTTGTAATCAGGGACCCCAAGAGTCTGCTTGGTGTTCTACCCCTCCTTTGGCTGAGCTGGTACCTAAGATACATATGAAAGGGTCTCCTTTATTTTCTCTCTGTTTTTATCAAGCAGAAGGAATCTCTTCCTATAGCCACCATAGCTGAGAACATGCTGAGTCTTATCAGAAGCCAGCAAGTTTTAGTCATATCTAAGGCTCATAATGTACTACCTGGGTATCACCACTGATTATTCAGGGCCCAAAGTCTCTTCAGTTATCCAGAGATGAATTCTGCCAGTACTAGGCCCTTCCATTCAAGGCAGCAGGTCCTCTTGTGATCCAAAGTGTACTGGGAGCTAGGACGTGGAAAGGGAACTTCATGGCTATGACTGGTGTCTTATTTCTGCTATGGTTGAGTTGATTTCTGAAATGTAAAATAAAGGGCTCCCCACTCTTCTCTCTCCTCTCCTCAAGTGAAAGGATGGGGTTTATTTTGAAGCTTTGAGCTGTGCAGCCTGGGATTAGGGGAGTTGTAATGTCAGCACTCCCCTAGCTTCCCCAGTTGATGTCTCAGTAGGTCGCATGCCCCTGAAGTCTCCTGGCTCTGAGCTCAGTTCAGCACTAAAGTTGCATAGCTGTTGCAGTCCTTGTCATCTACACTGCATTTTAAGTTTATTTAGAGCCACAGAGCACTTTGGCCCAAGGTGGCAAAGCTGCAGAAATTCAGGTTCTTACTGCTGCATTAGCTGATTCCGCTCTGGCTAGGGCTGTTTTAAATCCCCCCTCCATGAGCAGGCGTGAACTGAGTTCATTACAGCTTAACTTTCTGCTGTAACAGGGCAGCACTGAGTTCAATGTAATGTCTCATAATTATTGTGCTCTCCCTCTTCCAGGTTTTCAGATTCTCTCTGTACTTCACCATCACTTCCGGGGTATGGAGTAAGGGTAGCTTTAGCATTTGAAGACTGCTTTTCCTTCCTCTTCAGTGCCTCTTTCAGCAATAGGAAGTTAAAACCAAGTGCTATGAGTGCTCATCTGAGTTTTGGTTCTATTAAGGTGCTTTTTTTGTGTGTAGATAGTTGTTAAATGGGTATCCTTTGGTAAGGTTGTGGGGTAGAGATTGGAAGAGCCTTCTGTTCTTCTGTCTTTCTCTGCCTTATCCTATATTTATCTTTTTGACCAAGAATTATTGCTGAATTCAAATTTTGGATAACATATCAACAGCTTATATTTAAACAGTACCTGGTTTGAAAAATTCAAGGTTTCTTTTAGCCAGTATTTATTTTACTTAGTCTTCCAAATACCCTCTGAGTTACTTATAAAAAACAATAAAACAATATTATTATTCTAAAGTACATTTAAGGAGACTAAGAATAAGAGAAAATGAATCAACTTACGAGACTGTATGTTGAGAAACACAAAACCGTGATTGCAGCCTGCCTGCTCTTCCTTGGTTGACATAAGACTGTGCCTTATGCCTGGAACATTTTCTTACATTCAGATAACTAGTCCGCACAGCTTGTACTACTCATATATCTTTGAAAATATCTTTTCTGTGATAGAAATATTCTGTGATTATGCTGAGCAGTATGGTTAGACATATGTACCTGTTGAACATTTGAAATGTGGCTTCTGCTAATCAGGAATTAAATTTTAATTTTATCCAATTCTAAGTAACAATTTAAAATCTAGCCACACGTGGGTAGTATTTATCATAATTACAAGGCAGGTCTAGGTCTTATAATAAATGCATGTTTTATACAGTTTTCCAGTATTACTGGCTTGGAAAATGGTTCATCCAAAGTTAAACGACTTATAGAAAAGAAAAAAAAATCAATATTGTAATGGAAGCAACATGGAATTTGTAGTCATACAGAACTAAATTTACATTGAAGAAAGACTTAATCTCCTCTAAGTTCTATGAAAAGAGTATTAGTGCCTGTTATTCTTATAAATGTGTGTTGCATAGTTAAATCAATGTGCATGTAAACTTCAGCAAAAGTAAGGGACTCCTTCAAAATTAGTTGCTTTAAATCTATCCTAATTTGAGTATCTACAGCTTTTATTACAGAGCATTTCCCACTGATCAGTTTAAGAGTGCTCCTCAAACAGGCATATGGATATTTGCATGCTTTTTTGCAAGCACACATTAATGGTAATATGTAACATGGTAACATGTAATATGGTAATACATAAATGGTAATATTTATAAGTATTTCACCCAATATTTATTTTGTAAATATAAACACGTTTATATTATGACTTATTATTTATTTCATTATTTGCCTCTTGATTAGAGATTTATTTGTGGTGAGACACACACACACACACACACACACACACACACACACACTGCCACCTCTTCCTCCTCCTCCTCAGCCTACTCAACGTGATGAGGATGAACATAACGACCTTTATAATGCTCCACTTCTACTTAATGAATCGTAAATATATTTTTTCTCTTCTGATTTTCTTAATGACATTTTCTGTTTGTTTAAGAATCTGTTATACAATATAATGTACAAAGTATGTGTAATCAACTATGTTATTGGTAAGATTCTAGTCAACAGTAAACTATTAGTAGTTTTAAGAAGTCAAAGTTAGAGGTAGATTTTCAACTACACTGGGATCAGCACTCTTAAACCCTCACATTGTTCATTGATATATCTTTCTATATCTATCTCTCTATTATCAGTCTATCTATAGAGAGTTGACTTTGTATATGTGTGTGTGTTTGTGTAGACAAATAGATACACTTTGGTTTTAACTATATACATAGTTAAGCTATATATATATGGCTTTGACTTTAACAACAAATAACTGAATTAGTAGAATAAGGGAACTGTCTGTTCCCCTTGTAAATTTGTTTTCTTATTAGTGTCCTGTCAGGAAAACTGAAGCCATGTTAGAGAAGACTGTTTGTATGCATTGGAAGTGCTGAGAGAGGAAAGGAGGGAGTAACTTAACTAAACTGTCAATATGTGTAGTAAGCAGCAGCTTCCGGCCCCTACTGCACAGATGGATGAATTAAAGTGAGGTGGAATAGAAGCTTTCAAAGACATAGGGGCCACACCTGGGCAGTACTAGAACTACAAGGGTTGAGCTTCCACTTTGCTGTCAGAAAAGTTGAGTCGTGTGAATAAAGTTAAAATTTCTTAAGAAATATGCATATCTAGTAATGCTGCCAGATTCGAAAAGAGAGAGGGACAGTGGCTTCTCTCATTCTCATGCCTTCTGATTTCCTATCAGTGCCTCCTACTGTCAAAAACTAACAGGAAGCTAGCTGTCACAGGGCCTGGGAAATGTAATCTGCATACTCTCAGCCACAGCATTAAAGAGCAAATAATTTGGATATGGGGCCAAAAAGTGAAGGGTTTATTACAGGTACATTTTTTGTCAAAGTGATAAAAGCTTACAGAAATTATATAATGGCTGACTTCCTTGGTGATTTCCAAGCTCCTTGGGTTTGTGATTTGGTGTCTGGCTATAGTTTTAGAATATTCTTCTTCATTTTTTCAAATATATCTTCTGTCAATTTACCTCTTCTTATTTCTAATATTTCAAATAAGAACATATTAAACTATTAAACTTTTTGATATTGTACTATGGCTCTTTCATGCTTTTTAACTTTATTTTCTCTGTGTTTATGTTTGGTTAGTTTCTGTTTACATATTTATAAGTTAATCTACTCTAAATTCATCTGAATTGAGTTCATTGAGAATATTATTGAAAGAATCAAATAAAAGTAAAAAAGAAAAACCCATGCTGTGTTTTTCTTCTTTTTTATTTTGATTTCTTTCTTACAGTTTTAATAACTCTTCTAAAATTTCTTATTACTCTTGTTTTTAGAGCCTTTAAACTATTAATCATGATTATTTTAAATTTTATGTCAAAGTCTCAACATCTGTGTGGTATCTTGAGCTTGTTTAGTTGATTATTTTATCTCTTGATAGTATTTTTTCTTTTCTTTCTTTTCTTTTTTTTTGGATTTGCTTTATAATCTTTATTTTTATCTAGACCCATTGCATGATACAAGAGTGACTATGGTGAATTAATTTTATGCCTGAAATTGGGCATGACTCTCTGTCTGTTTTGCCTTTAGTATAGGGACTTGATTTAGTGTATTTAGGAGTCAGATTGAGTTTGAGACTTGATTTTGCTATAGTTACACTAAGGGCTCTGCAACCTTCAAGTATCTCCAGTGATACTTTCTGTTTAGTTTGGGAGCTCTTTTGCCAGAAGCTTTCTTTCAATGTCTGCTCTTTACATGTCTCCCCTTTACACTGTGTCTCAGCACAGAGCTCCCTCCTGAAACTTTCCTAGTATTTCCTTTCATTAATTCACTAATAATTAGTAAGTGCATGTTTTACATATGATTGGGCAAGAATCTCTAAACTTTATATTTCATCCTGGGGTATTAACATTTTTATTCTACAAACCTTTAGAGCTATTTTGCCTAGTTACCCAACAAGAAAAACACTTCTGTGAATTTGATTTCAGTTGAATTTTCTTTACAGATTAATCGTATGTAAACATAATTTGAAATAGTAAATACTCTGATCCAGAAAAAGAGGGTATTCTCTATTTTTTAAATTCATCTTTTGTCCCCTGGGGTAGCATTTTGTGCTAACACATGAATAGATTTATTGTTGAAAAAGTGTATTCCTGACTGGCTGGAGCATTCCTCCTGCGAAAGGTCCTTTGAAAAGGACATCCTCTGAATAAAGAAGAATAAAAGTAATTAAATTCTTACTTATTTTCCCAACATGAGAGGCCCAAAACAATTTAAATGATCAATAAATAAAATGAATGGTGATTTAAAATATCACCTGCTACTGTTAGAAGAAACTTAGTTTCTGCTTTTTCCCCCACATGAGCTTTTTAGTCTAGACTTAAGCAGACAAGAGATCAGTTCAGAAAATAGCCAAAATGTGTTAAAGTCTACAAGAGTATAATATTTATATGTTCTTTATAATATTTTAACTTAGACATACTAAAATATTGACTACTAAAATTAATACATATATTAACATAATTATTTAGAAATGTTTTCCAGTTTTTTATTCTAATATTTAAATTTTATTTTAGATAATTTTTATTTAGAAATTTTATTCATGCTTTCAGCTCTAATTATTACCTCTTCCATATGATTTCTAAACCTTTTGGAATATACATATCTATATATATAGATACAGAGATAAATTAATGTATTTAAATCTATATTTACACCTATCTTAACATTGAAGTCTGAATTTCTCTCATTTTTTCTGTATGTGGAGTTCCAGAAACCTGTAAGTTAAAGCTTTGATATTTCTTCTGGTTTCCAGCAGTGCATTTTGAGCTACTGACCTGATAGTCTGTGGTATAAGATATGCTGGATATCTAAATTTAAAATGTCATAAACTTCTTTTTTCCCCGCTGTAGACTGAAGACAAACATTTCTCCTGACTCCCTGTTTATACTAATGGTAGCATCAACCTCAACTCTTGGAGTTATATTTAATTCTCTCTCCAGTAACCAAAGGCTTTAACCTTTCTTTTCTGCAAATACCAAGACTTTGGCTAAATTTTGCTATTTCCTGAATACATCTTTACTGAATTTCTGTGCTAATGTATGACACAAAGATGCAGTTTCTGCTGTATATCATTCAATGGATATCATTAAACATCTACTTTATGAGAGACATTGAGAAACTACACAGGGACAGGATTGGTTTGCACCCTGAGCTCAGAGGTTAGAGAGTCTATCTAAGAAAGCAAAATTAAATAGTTACAATTTATTGACACATGAATTCTTAACATAGTCCCACTTGCCCTCAAAAGAAGCTAAAACTTCACCTCCTTCCAAGGAACTTTTCTTAGCCCCCTTTCGGTCTCCATAGCCTGGTAATTTATACTGTATTTATAATGCCAATCTTTTATCCAGTTTTAAACCATGTAATAGTATTTACATCATTATATGCTCTTCAAGGCTATTCAACTCCAAATTTCACAGTTCCTAGAACCAATAGAAAACCAACAAATGAGGTGAGGGTTGCGTACAGATTGAGCATTCCTAACAAAAAATTTGAAATCTGAAATGCTCCAAAATTCAAAACTCTTTGTGTACCAACATGATGCCACAAGGAGAAAATTCTACACCTGCCTTCATTTGACAGTTTACAGTGATAACACACAGTAATTCAGCATCCCCATAGTAAAAAGACTATTTCAGCCCTCTTCAGCTACAAAATATATTTTCCACACATGCACAGATTTGCCCACACAAGCATGCCCACAAAATGGCACATGAAATGTCATATATGTAGGCTTGATATACCAATGGCATGTTCTGTGAAGTTCTCAAAGCCAAGATCTTTGTGCATTAATCACTGTACATTGTTGTTGTTGTTGTTTACTTATTTTCTGCTCCATGGTCTGAAGATATTGCTGAAAATGTAAAAAAAAAAAGTTCTGCATATACACTATGGGTAACAGTGATAAGAAAGAGGAAACATTTATTTTTATCTACAGCACAGAAAGTTAACCCATTAGAGAAACCAACCAGTGTGAAATGTCTTACAGAAGACATTTCTATAATAGAGTGTAAGACAAAGTGAAATGTCTTACAGAAATGTGAACTGTCTTATTGAAGAGTTTGGTATTGGAATGACCACTATGTATGATCTCAAGAAACAGAAATATAAACTATTGATGTTATATTCTGAAAGAAATGAACAGACATTAATTAAAAATTTAAAAAAAGAACCGTCCATAAAGCCAAACATGAAGGTCTCTCTTGTCTAATGAAAGAGTAGGTCCTTTCACAGTAAACACATGCCACTTATGGTATGTTGATCATGAAACAAGCAAAGATCTATTAAGATGAACTGAAAATTGAAGAGAACTGTAAATATTTAACAGGCTGGTTGCAGAAATTCAATAAAAGAGCATTCTTTTCTAAGATTTGTGGTAATAAAACAACTACTGATCAAGAAATAGCAGAGAAGTTCATTAATGAGTTTGCCAAGGTTATTGCTCATGAAAATCTGATGCCAGACAATCTATAATGCTGATAAAACATCACTGTTTTGGTCTTATTGCCCCAGAAAGACACTGTCTTACTTTTTCAAGAGGTAACAGCAACAGATAAAATTTAAAGGGATTATTAAAATAACATTTACAAGACTCTGAACAATTATTGAACTCTTATTAAAACCACAAAGAAAGAACAATTCTTTATTTATGAATTTCATAAAGGACTGAATGCACAACTGACATCTGCTAGTGATGATCTGGTAATATACAATTTGTCCAGTAGCCGAACAGTTTGTTTTTATTGTGTTTTCTAACCATAAGAGATCATTAAAGGCAAAGCCTATATGATGCTGTACACAGAAAAAAATGGTCACCGTGGACCATACTACCAATGAAATGGTAGGTAAACAAATCTTTTTCTGGTCAAGAGAAAAAAAAAAGAAATAGCACTCTGCATGCTTCACTCTACAAGATGAATTTCCCTAGAAAGAATCCAATGAAAATGGCTGCAATTACAACAAGAATTTGTTGATGAGACAGTCCCTATAGGAATTAAGGATGTCAGGTACAAAATAACTGTGCTGGGATGTACTAATGGGACAGGCAGACTAACTAAACTTGCTATGATAGACAAAAGCTTGTGTTCTCACTGTTTTCATTGGGTGAATTTCTTCCCAGTCCATTACTGTGCTAAGAAAAAGGCATGAATCACCAGGACATCGTTTCTGACTAGTTTCATAAATGTCTTGTACTAGCATTTTGTTCTCCACTGCAGGGAAGCTGGACTGGATGATGACTGCTTAATCTTCTTACTCCTTGACAACTGTTCTGCTCATCTTCCAGCCAAAATTCTTATAAAAAATAATGTTTATGCCATGCACTTTCCCCTAAAATGTGATTTTATTAATTTATCCATGTGTCATGGTACTTTTAGATCAATGAAGAGTAAATATAAAAACATTCGGCCGGGCGCGGTGGCTCAAGCCTGTAATCCCAGCACTTTAGGAGGCCGAGGCGGGTGGATCACGAGGTCGAGAGATCGAGACCAACCTGGTCAACATGGTGAAACCCCGTCTCTACTAAAAATACAAAAAATTAGCTGGGCATGGTGGTGCGTGCCTATAATCCCAGCTACTCAGGAGGCTGAGACAGGAGAATTGCCTGAACCCAGGAGGCGGAGGTTGCGGTGAGCCGAGATTGCGCCATTGCACTCCAGCCTGGGTAACAAGAGCGAAACTCCGTCTCAAAAAAAAAAAAAAAAACAAAAAACAAAAAACAAAAAAAACATTCTTGAACAGCATGCTAGCAGCAGTGAACAGAGATGGGGGCATGGAAAGTTTTCAAAAGAGGTTTAGCATGAAGGATGCTGTATATGCTGTTAGTGCGTGGAACACAGTTACTAAAATGACAGTTGTGTACACCTGGCACAGCTCCTTGCCAGTGACTGTGTTCAGTGATGATAATGAATGAGGTGATGACTTCAAATGATTCTATATGTCAAGTGATAAAAAATTGATTTCCTTACATATTCAAAAAAATATACCTTCAGAGTCTGTCAGTAAGCTGGAATATAAGTGAATATTGAAGCTTTATTATTGATAATGATGCTCCAAAGTTGTTCATGCATTGACTGATGTTGAAATAGCAAAAGGTTCTGAATCAAGGTGGTTGTGATAATAGTGAGATCATGATGCTAGCACTGCGGAAAGAGTGCCTAGAGATGACATGGTAAAAATGTGTGAAGGACTTACTGAAGAACTACAGCATGGTGCATTCCTAACAGAACAAGAAATCCTGTCAGTTTATAAAATCAGGGAGATATTTCTAAAACAAAATCCATTGTTAAGACAGATGGATCTGGAGGAAACATTTTAAAGAGCTATCTAGCAGAATGCCTCCTTATCCCCAGATGATTCACTTCCTGGTTCCTTACCTGCTTCTGACATTTTTCTCACCAACCAAAATAAAATACAGTGTACAGTAAGCTTTAATCAAAACACAACATCATAGGTGGAGACTGAAAGCTTGCCCTTGTTCTTGGATGCTACGTTCCACAGCTGATACAGGTACTCTGGTGATGCTACTGTGCTGCTTAGCTATCTTGAACATTTTACTTTTTTACTGCATTAGTGGTATGTCATATTTTTTTAACTGTTAAGCATTTGTGTGTAAATACCTGTAAGATACTGATTGCTTATTGGTACCATATAAATGGTCCATAAGGTTTGCTGTGATAGTGCCACCTTTGTTTTCTGATGGCTCGTGGTATACAAACATGGTATACAAATGTGGTATACAAACAAACATCATTTGTTTCATGATGCCTTCCTTTGTTTTTGTTTTATTTTGTTTTTAAAATGTGAAAAATAGTCGAGTTATAAAGTAATCACACAGCACATGTTATGTCAATACATTTTTTAAGAAAAGTATAATTTTATTGGTTGATGATTTTATTAATCATACCAATGTGCAAATGTAATCTATTCCTTCAACCCAAATCTTCTCTAAAGAATGCAAATACACTACTACTGAAAATAACCTAAGAATGTGCCACATACTAAGTAAGGCTCCAGAGGTATAATTTTCTTTTGGCAACTTGATTTTAATAGATTGCTTTTTGCAGTTTCTGTCTCCAGTCTACCAAAGGGTTAATTTTTATTATTGGGCTGCTGGGTAAGGTTTTTAAGATTATTATTCTTAAAAAACAGGGTGTATCATTGTCGCAGATGAAGACATTTAGAAACCAGTTTAGTTTTAATGGTAGTCCTATTTATTTCCATGCTAAAACAGTGATCGTTAGTTAAGAAAGTGGCATCTTTGGGAAGATGGCATTCTTATAAAATCAAGGTTAGACTGGCAAGGCAGTTGTTTAGTGAGATGCAACCAGTCATTCTATTTTATTTTTGGCTAATTGTTATTCTTTTGTTTTTCTGAATTCATTTAAAGAAAAAGCACTTAATTTGACCTTGTTTTCACAAAGGTTTTTCATTATTTTGCATTTATTATTATTTTAATTAACGTAATAATTATACATATTTATGGGGTAGAGTGATATTTCGATACATATATACAATGTGTAATGATCAAATCAAAGTAATTAGCATACCCATCACCTCAAACATTTATTATTTTTTTTTGTATTAGGAACATGCCAAGTCCTATGTAGGTGTGTTTTTCTACCCATTAAACAATATTTGGGTATCCTCTTTCCTTTTATACATCTCTGTCTCTAGTAACCACCATTCTACTCTCTACTTCTATGAGATCAACTTTTTTTAGCTTCCACTTATGAGTGATAACATGCAATATTTATCTTTCCATGCCTGGCCTAATTTCACCTAACATCATGTGCTTGAAATTCATTCATTTTCTACTAATAACACAGTTGTGTTCCTTTTTATGGCTGAGTAGTATTCCACTTTGCAAATAAACAATTTTTTAAAAAATCTATTCTTTTGTCTATAAACAATTAAGTCTGTATCTTTAGTATTGTAAATAACCTGCACAAAACATGGGAATGTGGATATCTTCTTGATATGTTGATTTATTTTTCAGTGTGTTTACTCACTGTTGAGATCATTGGATCATATGGTTGTTCTATTTTTAGTTGTTTGAGACATGTCCGTCCTGTTTTCCATAATGGCTGTACTAACTTATAGTCCCACCAATAGTGTATAACAGTCCCCCTTTCTTCACATTCTCACCAGTATTTATTTACTTATTTGATAGTAGCCATTCTAACTGTAGTGAAGGAATATCTCATTGTGGTTTTGATTTTTCCTTTCACTGATGATTAGTGATGTTGAGCATTTTAAAAAATACACTTGTTGACTACTTGTATTTCTTTTGAGACATCTATTCAGCTCATGCATCCTTTTAAAAACTGATTTATGTTTTTGTTGTTGACTCGTTTCAGTTTCTTGTATGTAGCTGGATATTTATTTTGCTGTGCAGAAGCTGTTTAGTTTTATGAAATTACATTCATCTAGTTTGCTCTTGTTATCTATGTTTTTGAGGTATTTTCCATAAAATCTTAGCCCAGACCAATGTCTTCAAGCATTTCCACGTTTTATTCTAGCAGTTAAATAGTATTAGGTCTTACAGTTAAGTCTTTAATCCATTTTGATTTTTGTGTATGTTAGGATTTAGGGATCTGGTTTTATTTTTGGCATATAACAAAAGTGGGCAAAGGACATGAACAGACACTTTTCAAGGGAAGGCCTATGTGAGGCCAACAAACATATGAAAAAATGCTCATCATCACTGGTCATTAGAGAAATGCAAATCAAAACCACATTGAGATACCATCTCATGCCAGTTAGAATGGCGATCATTAAAACATCTTGAGACAACAGATGCTTGAGAGGATGTGGAGAAATAGGAACACTTTTACACTGTTGGTGGGAGTGGAAATTAGTGCAACCATTGTGGAAGACAGTGTGGCAATTCCTCAAGGACCAAGAAACAGCAATTCCATTTGACCCAGCAATCCCATTACTGGGCATATATCTAAAGGATTATAAGTCATTCTATGATAAAGACACATGCACATGTATAAAGACACATTGTGGCACTGTTTACAATAGTAAAGACCTGGAATGAACCCAAATGCCCATTGATGATAGACTGGACAGGGAAAATGTGACACATATATACCATGGAATACTATGCAGTCATAAAAAATGATGAGTTCATGTCCTTTGTAGGGACACAGATGAATCTGGAAACTACCATTCTCAGCAAACTGACACAGAACAGAAAATCAGACACTGCATTTTCTCATTCATAGGTGGGTGTTGAACAATGAGAATGCATGGACACAGGGAGGAGAGCATCACACACTGGGGTCTGTTGTGGGGAAATGGGGGAGGGACAGCGGGAGGTAGGGAGGTTGGGGAGGGATAACATGAGGAGAAATGCCAGATACAGGGGACGAGGGATGGAGGCATTAAACTGCATTGCCATGTATGTACCTAGGCAACAATCCTGCATGTTCTCCACATGTACCCCAGAACCTAAGTGCAATAATATACAGCTAGTGCTCTACTTACGACCATGTTTGGAACTGCGGACCGGTAGTAACATGATTTGGTCGTAAGTTGAGTAGGCTATATGTACAGTTGAAATGGTGCACACGGAGATGGTAGTGCTGCTGGCAGCTGATCCGCACTGTCATACGCCCAGCTGGGCAACATTTGTGCTGCCAGACGCAGAGCAGTCGTGGCTAGCGATTGTGGTCGTAAAGTCTAATGGTTGTAAGTTGCATAGGTGGTAAGTCAATCAATACCTGTATATATGTATATGTATATATATACGTGTGTATATACATATGTATATATACATATATATATTATTGCACACGTATATATATATACATATACATGTATATATGTTTGTATATATGTTTATGTGTGTGTGTGTGTGTGTGTGTGTGTGTGTGTGTGTCTGTGTGTGTGTGTATGTATATAAATATTTGGTTTTCTAACACTATTGAAGAGATTGCCCCTACTGCAATAAATGTTCTTGGCACCTTTGTTGAAAATCAGTTGGCTTTACGCATGTGGATTTCTTTCTGGATACTATTCAGTTACATTGGCTTATGGGTCTGTTTTTATGCCAGTGCCATGCTGTTTCAGTTACTATAGCTTTGAGTATATTTTGAACTCCTCAGGTATGATGCTTCTGGCTTTTTTTTTTTTTTTTTTTTTAAACTCAGGATTGCTTTGGCTATTCAGGATCTCTCCTGATTCCATACAAATTTTAGAATTTTTTTTTTCTATTTCTGTAAAGAATATAATTGGTTGGTTGTTAAGAATTTTATTAAACTTTTAGACTGCTTTTTGTAATAGGCTCATTTTCAAAATATTCTTTCTATTTATGAACATGGGATTTTTGGGGTGTGTGTGTGTATATGTATATATATTTTCTTCATTGTCTTTCATTAGTGCTTTACAGTTGTTCTTGCAGAGATCATATAATTCCTGTGTTAGTTTATTTCTAGGTATTTTATTTATTTATAGCTATTGAGATTCCATTATTAATTTTTTAAAAGTAGCTTATTCTTGGTATGTAAGACACTGCTGATTTTTTGTAAGTTGATTGTGTATTTTGTGACTTCACTGAATTTGCTTATTATTTCTAATGCATTTTTGAAGAGGTTTTAGGGTGTTCTATGTATAAGATTATACCAGATGCATACAGAGGCAAATTAACTTCATCATTTTTTAAAATTTGGATGCTCTTTACTTTTTTTCTCTTGCCTAATTTTTCTGGCTAGAAGTTCAAGCACTATGTTGAATAAAAGTGATAAAAGTAGGCATTCATGTCTTATTCCAGATCTTAGAGAAAAAAGCTTTTAACTTTTTCTCGTTATGATGTTGGCTATGGGTTTGTCATTTATGACCTTTATCGTGTTGAGGTGTTTTTTTTTAAATATACCCAGTTGTTAAGAGTATTTATTATAAAGGAATGTTGTATTTTTTTCAGATGCTTTTTCAGCATTTATGGAGATGATCATATGGTTTTTGCCCTTTATTCTGTTGATTTGATGTATCATGTTCATTAATTTGCCTATATTAAACCATCCTTGTGTCTATGGTAAATGCTACTTGATCATGATGAATGATCTTTTTAATGTGCTGCTGGATTTGGTTTACGTTAGTATCTTATTTGTACCATTTATATCTAAGTTTATCAAGGATATTTACCTATGATTTTCTTTTTTTGTTGCATCCTTGTTTGGTTTTGATTTCAGGGTAATGCTGGCCTCATAGAGTGAGTTTGAAAGAATTCCCTGCACTTTAATTTTCTAGAAGAGTTTGAGAAGAAATGATACTAGTTTCTCTTTAAATACTTGGTAGAATTTTGCAATGAAACCATCAAGACCTGGGCTTTATTTTATTTTTTTGATAGGAAACTTTTTGTTGTTGTTGTTGTTTTTGAAATGTTTTGCTCTTGTTGCCCAGGCTGGAGTGCAGTGGTGTGATCTCGGCTCACTGCAACCTCCACCTCCCAGTTACAAGTGATTCTCCTGTCTCAGTCTTCCGAGTAACTGGGATTATAGGTATGTGCCACCACACCTGGCTAATTTTGTGAATTTTTTTTTAGTAAAGATGGGGTTTTACCATGTTGGTCATGCTAGTCTCGAACTCCTGATCTCAGATGATCCACTCACATTTGGTTCAATTTTGGTAGATTGTATGTGTCCAGGAATTTGTTCACATGTAGTTACTTGTAATGTCTCTAATGATCCTTTGTATTTTCTGTGGTGTTGGTTATAATGCCTTTTTTTTTGGATTCTGGTTTCATTTTGGGGAGATCTTGTTTTCTTTTTTCTTGGTTATTTTAGCTAATGGTTTATCACTTTTTAAAATATTTTCAAAAAAAACTTTTCTTATTTAACTTTTTATTGTTTTGTTAGTCTCAATTTTGTTTATTTCTGTTCTGATCTTTATTATTCTTTTGTTCTACTAATTTTGAATTTGTTTTATTCTTGTTTTTCTAGTTCCTTGAGATGCATCATTATATTGTTTATTTGAAATCTTTCTACTTTTCTGATGTAGACATTTATTCCTATGAATTTCCCTCTTAATAGCATCTTTGCTGTAGTCTGTAAGTTATGTTTACATTTTTACTTGCTCTAATTTCTTCATTGATATTTTGGTAATTCAAGAGTGTATTGCTTAATGTAATATATTAGTACAATTTAAAATTTTCTGTTTATTAACTTCTAATTTTATTCCATTGTGGTCAGAAAAGATATATTATATAACTTTAAATCTTTTAAATTTGTTGAGACTTGTTTTGTTGCCTAACATGTGGCCTATTCTATATAATGTTCCATTTACTGATGAAAAGAATGTGTATTCTGTGGTTGTTGGATAAATGTTCATTAAATGTCTGTTTGATCCATTTTATTTAAAGGATGGTTTAAATCTAATATTTCTTTGTTGATTTTGTGTCCAGATGACCTAATGCTGAAATGGGATACTGAAATCCCCAACTATTATAGTATTATAGTCTATTTATTCCTTTAGATCTAATAATATTTGCTTTATATATCAGTGCACTTAGGTGTTCAGTGAATACATATTTACAGTTGTTAGATCTTCTTGTTGATTTACTCCTTTGTCATTGTGTAATTCCAGATTTTTATTTATAGTCTGTTTATCTAAGTATAGCTACTATTGCTCCATTTTGATTTCAGTTTTCATGGACTATATTTTTCTATTCTGTTTTCATTTATTTTTGTATTTTTAGTGGAAGTAATTTTCTTGTAGGCAGCATATAATTGGGTCATTTAAAAAAATTCATTCAGCCAGTCAATCTGTTAAGTGGGAATATTTAATCCATTTACATTCAAGGTTATTATCGATAGGTGAAGAATTACTCCTTCGATTTTGTTAATAGTGTTTTGGTTGTTTTGTATTTATATAGGCCTTGTTTCTTTCTTCCTCTTTTACTGTTTATTATTGTGGTTTAGTGGTGTTCTGCTGTTATAGGGCATGATTCGTTTGTCTTTCTTCTTCATGTATCTATTCCACCAGTCATTTTATACTTTTCATGTATTCATAAATATAACATTACAGGGTGACTGTAATTAACAACAATTTATTTTTTATTTTTAAATCACTAGCAAAGCAGATTTTGAGTGTTCTCAATACAAAGAAATGACAAGTGTTTGAGGTAATGAATAAGGTAATTACCCGGATTTGATCATTATACATTGTATACACATACCAAAAAGTCACACTCTACCCCATAAATATGTGTGGTTATTATGTGTCAATTAAAAATGATGAAAGCAAAAGTAAAAAGCTGAAAAATTAACCAAAGTTTGCCATTAACATAGTTTTTGGAATGATGTTATTATTTGCTGTTCCTATAATCAGTCTGGTCAATAACTGTGAACTTGAGAGAGAAATACATGATAACAATAACATAGGGATAAGTAAGTGTTTTTTCTTGGAGAATTGTCTGAACTATCTTGATTACATCAATGTCATGTGGTCAAAGACTGTCTTGAAATTAACTTCCACTTGTTTAAATGGTGTAATCAGGCCATTTAAGTAGTAAAGTATTTCATAATGTATCAGGGTGTTTGAGTAGATGAGCACTCCAAAAAAGCACACAAACACACGCACAGACACCCATAAAATATTTTAATTTCAAAGTTTGTCATAATATAAAACCACCCTGCAGATAATAAAATTTCAGATAAATATAAAAGGTATTTGAATAAAGATTTTTTTCAGTTTAATAACACCAGGGAGAGTATTATAAATAATTAATGACATATGTAGTTTGACGAGTAAACAAAATGATAACATGTATAGTCCAAGAAAAATGGATGCTAATTACTTTGAGGATAGTGAATTTTATTTAATATAACCTCAATAATAAAGAAACACATTTGCCACTTGGGTATTATTTATATATCCCTCTTATTACATACCATTTGTTCTTATACATATTTGCTCTTATTTCTTACACATATTTCCATGAGTTTTAAATTATATCCTCAAGAAAACATTTGCAAACTCTTTTTGAATTGGGACTATTCACATATTAAAGTTTCTTTATATTAATAAAATGGCTGTGGTTTGATTGTTTTGTTTGCAAATTTTTTTTCTTAAGACTTGATTTGCTAGCATGGCAAAAAATACTAAACATATTGAATATGGTCACCATTAATGTTCCTGTTGGGGATTTTGTGGGGTGTGTGTGTGTGTGTGTGTGTGTGTGTGTGTGTGTGTCTGCTGATTATTTTGTTTAGGTGAAGATACTTCAGTCCCCTAAATCCAATGATGTGGTTAGCTTTAAGAAATTACCTTTTAATAATATAGAATATATGCCTTTTTCATATAAAAATTTAACCATTATAATTTTTACATATGTATGTCACAAGAATATGGTAAGATTGGAAATGGAGTATCTGATTAGAATTTGAGGAAACAGCAAGAACATATCATCCTCTGAGACTGAAACTAAGAGAACCAGTATAAGAGGAATTGAAATAGGCAATCTTAGGTGTTGACTTCTTAGTTTCAAAAAAAAAAAGAATACTAACTATGAAGTAAATATTAAACCAGGTATATGATGTTAGAACAAAAAAGGATACGAAAGAAAGGTGGAGATACAAGAAATAAGTTTATGTTATTTTACCTTCTACATTTTGTAAGAAATAGGATGCTCTCAGTAAGTAAAATCATTTGCACTTTTAAATAAAGGCCTTACTCTTATCAATTGCTAGGGTGGACGATAAGGGGAAATATGAGCAAACCCACAGGGTATCACAGGTTAGAGCCATGATACTGAATACGGAATGTGTCCTCTGTCCTCAGGTTTTCTAACATTGATGAGACATAGAGACCACCAGAAGTGGCTTCAAGCACAGGACAAGAGAAAACAGATATCAGGTTTGTCCTAGGAGAGTTGATGGTTAAATTTTGTTGTCAACATTTTTTGAGCCAGGAAATATAAGACAGAGATATCAGGGCCATAAACCCTGTAGTCATAAGAGTAGTAGATCAGCAAGAGTGGAGGGGGATGGCTACATTACTTATGGGGCCTATTGCAAAACAAATGTGTGTAGCCGGTATTCATAATTAATTTCAAGACTGGGAAAAATGTTAAACCAGGTGTGAACCCTTCCAAGTGCCTAGCTCTGTGCAGTTGGACATACATAAATGTTGCCCTAGGAGAGTAAAGCAAAGCAGAAGACACATCAATGCACTATTTCATCTCTTAAAAAATGTTAAAAAAAAGACAACAAATGCTGGCAATCATGTTATTCATGTTGTTACATTTAAGTGATTTTTTTCCCCCATAAGCTTTATAAATATTAGTGTTTTGCACCAAGGTAATTCACAGGCAACACTACTTTACATGACCAAGTAGAATGTTTTTAATGTTAATTATTGAGAACATGGTGCAAAATAGTAATTTTTGTGATACGTTTAACTTTAAGATAAATTATTTTATAATCTTAGTTTGTAGTCTGTTTTCATCCATACACCAAGGAATAAAAGGATATTTTTATTATTCAAATTCAAGGACATTGCATGATATATTAAAAATTCCATTTGGGTTGTTTCATTAGCATAATATTTGAGACTGTCAGTGAATCAATTAAATTTATGTAAATTTTATATTATGACTGTATCAAGCTACCTGAAAGATAATGCATGTTTTCCTATTTGTAAATCAAGGGTTTATCTAAAGTTTATTTGATGCTAACTGATATGGTTTGGCTCTGTGTTCCCACCCAGATCTCATCTTGAATTGTACTCCCGTAATTCCCAAGTGTTGTGGAAGGGACCTAGTGGGAGATTATTTGAATCATGGGGGCAGTTTCTCCTATACTTTTCTTGTGGTGGTGAGTAAGTCTCACGAGATCTGATGGTTTTATCAGGGGTTTCCGCTTTTGAATCTTCCTGTTCTCTCTTTGCCTGCTGCCATCCATGTAAGATGGGACTTGCTCCTTCTTGCCTTCCTTCATGATTGTGAGGGTTCCCCAGCCACATGGAACTGTAAATCGAATTAAAACTCTTTCTTTTGTAAATTGCCCATATCGGTTATGTCTTTATCAGCAGCATGAAAACTGACTAATACACTAACTTTGATATAGGGGTGTGTGTGTGTGTGTGTGTGTGTGTGTGTGTGTGTGTGTGTATGTCTGTGTGTGTGTCTGTGTGTGTGTCTATGTGTGTGTGTTCTGCATGTTTCAAAACATTTCAATAAGCAAGCAATGAAAAGCAAGCAATGACCCGAGCATTGCAGTGTGTTCTAAGTGAAGGAGAAAAAAACCAATGATCTTTGAAGAACAATAATAAAAATAATCTAATTTTGTTATTTTCTAATTCGAGGGCCATTAAACAATTTCTAGCAGCTAGATATCTATGTATTTCTAAAACTCATAAAGGTCTTTCATGAGGTTCATTAGAAAGAAATGAAGGTAGTATCTATTCTGATCACATCATAGTTTTCATTTTTCTAACAACACACATTACATATTAGAGGGGACAGCTTGCTTTGGAATTGATGTAGGGTCTGGAGCCTTTTCAGAGTACACTTTCTATGCCTGAGAAATGACTGTAATAAGCAATTTACTGATAAGTTTTGGGCTTTAATACAAATACACATATTTTCTTCCTAAAAACATTTTAAAAGCCTCTGTTTTTGAAGGGCTAAAGCTATATTTCAACCCTGGCTATCCATGAGAATTATATACAGAGGTTTTAATAAGAATAGATGTTTAGTCTCCACTCCCAGATATGTTGAATAACTGATAAGGATGTAACATAGTTGCTGTAGTTTTGTATTGTTTACATTCCCCAAGTTATCTCAGTGTCTAGAAAAACTTTGAAAACCACTGGTTCTGAAAACAGATATGTGTAATTTATATTGTCTAAAGGTAGGAGAAGGATATTTGTTGCTTTGATAGTGACAGATCAAAGTACTCCGAACTTCTAAGCCTTGGGGGGTTCCTTTCCTTTGTGTAGTTTGATATCTTAGGTCTGATAATTTTGAAGATGAAGATCTGAACAGATGGATCACATTTATCCTGCTGTGGCAAAACCTAGACTGTGATATCTTTTGGGGGCTGAGGGTAGAGCCAGAAGGTCTGCACTTACGGAGCTTTGGTGAACATATACTCATTAGTCTGGTGGGAAGTAGAAATGGCATCACTGAAAGGGTTCCTGAAAATGGCCGAGAGCCACTATTTGTGACAGGTAATGAGGAGTCAAAACTTTACACAGTGACTGAATCTGAGTTAGCTGAATAACTCAAACATGAGTTATTCATGTTTGCCAGGCAGCAAGCTTCTGTCTTCTGTGCATGTGATTGGCCCTAGTGAGAAGGAAATTTAGAAAACTTTCTATAATCGTGAATCTTTTAATGATAAAATCCACAAAATAACATTTTAGTTAGCCGATCCAAATCACTGCAGTAAACCGCACACACAACTAAAGACTACCAAATGGCTTTTATGATTGCATAGTCATAGTGGCGAACAGCATAGGGACTCAGAGCATAAGAACCTGAGCCTAAATCATGGCCCCTACTGCTTGTGAGCTGTGGAACCCCAGGCAAGTTGTTTGGGCTTTCTAGACTCAGTTTTGTCACCTGTAAAATGGGAATATTAAAATTACCTAGTTTGAGGAGTTGTTTGGAGTCTTCATTAAATTAAGATGGGAATAATGTTTGGTATGCAGTAAGTAGTCAATATATGTCAGTGATTTTAATTATTTTGCCGTAGTGTAACTCTGATACTCCAAAAAAGACTGAGAATATTCCCAGTAATTTAGCACTTGCTATGCTAAATAGCTTATAGCTCAGCTAGCGGGACACACCCACTATCAAGAGCTGTGAAGGGGGTGACTTACCACCAGGCGCACTTCCATCTGTTGCTGTTGATTAAACATGCCATTGAAATTAAAGTTGTCACATGCTAATTATAAAGCTGGCTTGGCTAATTCATGTGCCTTTGAAATATACTCCCAGAGTAGCAGGTAAACAGTGTCGGCAATTATAGCATCTCATTAATTCTGTAAGAAGTGATAATGTTAGTTTGAATTAGGTGGTTAATAGTCCCCTTTTCCAGAAAAAGTGAAAATGATGGAGGAGTTGAAAAGCTTCCAATCTGCTACCAGATGTAAAATTTAAGTATAAGGGAGAATCCTAGAATTTGAAATAAGGAAGTTTTTCTTGGCAAGCAAACCGTATGCTAACTGAGCATAGTTTGATCACTGAAATACCACTTCTGTAACAGAGAAGCTCAGTTTCTTGTAGATTCCAACAAAATTATTCCCCAGAGGGTCAGACAAATGGGAATATTTTTATACCTCATATTCACTGTAGACATCCTAGATTTCACTGGGCTAGTGCTGCAAGTCAGCACCAATTAAAAGAATTCCAGGACTTCACAGGCTATTCAGGCCAGCTGTTCAGTGTGTGCCTTATTGTCTGGGTTATTAATGCACTAGTCAAGACTAGGAGAGGAAAAAATTGTCTGTCAACAAAAGGGACATGTAAGATTCTTTCCTTATTTATTTCATGTTAAACATACTTTTCATGGTTCTCTTACAACAGAGTATTTAAAAATTTTTTTGAACAGGCCACTTTTATTATATATATACCTTTATGTTTATACGAGTATATCAGCAACGTTTAGAATCTTCAGAGTTTTCAGATGCTTTGTAATGTTCCCTTTTAAAGCTGTTTCTTTATGGGAAAAGGAATATCCATTGATCCTTTAGAGTACATTTATTTGCCTAAATGTAGATACATAAATTAATAAGCTTTAAGGATAAGATCTGTATGTTTAAAAATAAATCTTCTTACCACTCATTTTATTGTTACAAATTGCTTATGGCAAAATTTTGCTTTTAATTAACTTAGCCAACAGTAGTGTGTCTTGTTTGTTTGTTTGCCTTTGGTCAGCATAACTCACCACTGATTAAAAGAAGAAAGGGGCATTTATTAAGTTCTGACTTCTATTTATTCTTTTAACTTACATTATTTTATTTAACATTCATCCTTAACATAGTTATTTTAATTCCCATTTTAAGGACGAGAAAGGGTAACCTCTTAGAAGGTAAGTAGCCCAAGGTCACAGAAAAACAGGTTGACTCCAAAATGAGGCTTACTACTACATATTTGTTATTTCGGGTCTCTATTATGTTCATATGTCAATACAAAAAAAGAAACATAAACAACAAACAAAAAGATAAAAAACTATAGAAATACAAGATTTGGTATGATCTCAGTGGTAGATTACAAACTCAGTTGATCATCAAAATAAGGAAGTTAAAATAATTTTTCTTTTGGATAGTTTTGTAGATACTATTTGTTGAAGTTTTTACTGGAGAATGCTAAATATATTTGCTGAAACTAATATTTTTCTTAGCCTAGATGACATATTAGAATAAAAATCACTGAGATTATCTGAAAGTAATATGCTAAAATTAAAGAATTATTGAACGAGAAATAAGTCCAATCTTAGTACTTTCTCTATAAAATAAGAAGAGTAACACCTAGATTGTCCAGTTCATTATGATACATACACACACTAGGAAATCTGGCCTTGAAGAAAGGATTACGTAAAAATGAAGTTTCAGCACATGTGTACTGGTTATGAATCTCCCAAATTGCTAGTTTAAAAACTTCCTTGATCAGCATACTGTATAGTCTCTGGATTGCCCATAATTTTAAGTTTATTATTAATTTTCTTTTAAGATACTTTTGCCTTGCTTATTGGAAGAATTTTCATAATTGCTGGCTCTCACCTATGGCAACTCAGTTATTTCCTTCAGATTTTGACCTCAAGAAATCCCAGGTAAACATATGACTCGTCTGGAATGGCTTTCTTAACCCTGTATCTCAGTATGAGTCCATTAGAGATATTATTTCCATCTAGGATTTTAATTGTAATGCAAGGACCAAACAGATCAAATCAAAAAATGTTAAATGAAAAGCACATGCAAAATGTATAGCATAATATCAATAGAATTTTGGTTGACTTCTTAATAGAAATTAACACATGCAAATTGTAGGATAAACTATGTAGGTTCTTCAACAAATATTTTGTTTGCTGGAGGTAGGACAATGATAGCAGAACCTGAGGATTTAAAAAATATTTAAAATATTAGCTAAAACTAATGATAGGTATTAGACATTTTAAAAATCTAAATTTTGTCTAGATAAAATAGATATATTTATATATTATCATTATTATTTTTACTTTTTTCAAGCAGTTTTAGGTTAATAGTGAAGTAAAGTGGAAAGTACAAGGAGTTTTCATGTAAGCTACCCCACCACCAGGTTTCTCCACTATCGACATTCTATACCACAGTGATACATTTGTTGCAATCAATGAACTTACATTGACTTATCTTTAAAATACATGTATTTAACATTATTGATTAATTTGTAATAGCATGCACATGCATACGTGTGTGTGGTGTGCATGCATGTATATTTTAATAGTGATATTTTATCTGTTTGAACTGTATTTATTTTGCATAGAAAGACTAATAAAAAAAGATAGAAATGAATTTTGATAATTTGTAAAGATATGCATATTTATAATTATATTAGAAGCAAACAAAATGATTGATTTTGGGGGTTTATTTTAATTGATATATAATTGTAAATATTTATGTTGTATAGTGTGATATTTTGATACATTTGTACCATCTGTAATGATCAAATCAAGGTAATTAGCAAATCACCTCAAACATTTATAATTTTTTTGTGGTGAAAACATTTAAAAGCCTTCCTTCTGGATGTTTTGAAAGATACAACACATTATTGTGAGCTGTAGTCACCTTATTGTGCAATAGAACACCAGAACTTATTTTTCTATGTAACTGTAGCTTTGTACTGACTGACCAACCTCTCCCCATTCTCCTCTCCACCCAACTCTTCCTAGCCTTTGGTAACCACTATTTTAATCTCTAATTCCATGAGATCATCTTTTTTAGAGTGACATCATGTGCTGTTTGTCTTTCCGTGTCTATATTTTTTTCATGTACAGTATCCTCTGGGTTCATCCTTGTTGTTGAAAATGACAAGATTTTTTTTATATAGATTAATAGTATTTCATTTATGCATATATTTCATTGTGTGCATATATACTTTGTTTATCTATTCATCCACTAATGGACACTTCAGTTGATTCCATATCTTGGCTATTGTGAGTAAGTACTTTGAATAAACATAGCAATGAAGACAAAGAAATGACCAACAGGTATATGACAAAATGTTCAAAATCACTAATCATTAGTGAAATGCAAATTAAAACACAATCATCTCACTCCAGTTACAGGAGTTGCTATGAAAAAGAAAATATAACAAATATTGGTGAGCGTGTGGAGAAAAGGTAACCCTTCAGCAGTGTTGGTGGCAATATACACTGATACAGCTACTGTGGAAAACAGTATGGAGGTTCCACCAAATTAAAATAGAACTGCCATATTACCCAGCAGTCCCACTAATAGGTATACTCAGTATTCTTTGGGTATAAATATTCAAAGGAAATGAAATCAGTATATTGAAGAGCTATGGAAACATCCAATTAGGTAAACTAGTTGAGACAAAAAATTTAAAATGATAAGTTAATATTATTTTTGAATAAGAAATTTAGATTCACAAGTTAAGATACACAGGCCAGGATTAGTGCTTCCACCTATAATTCAAGCAGTTTAGGAGGCCACAGCAGGAGTATCACTTGAGCACAGGAGTTTGAGACCAGTCTGGGCAACATAGGGAGACCCTGTATCTACAAAAAAATTTAAAAATTAACTGGGCAAGTTGGTGCACACCTGGGGTCTCAGCTACTTGGGAGGTTCACATAGCAGGATCACTTGAGCCCAGAAGTTCCAGGCTGCAGCAGTGAGCTATGATTGTGCACTTCAACCTGTCTGACAGTATAAAATCCTTCTCAAAAAAAAAAAAAAAAAAAAAAAGAAAGAAAGAAAGAAAGAAAGAAAGAAAGAAAAGAGATACACAGAAGACTTCCATAGCTGACCAAGCTGGAGTTTGGATTTTTCATTAGTTGCTTACTATTTTTCAATTATTTTCTGTAACTCCATAAATGAATTCCCAAACCCTGCATCACATTTTCTTCAGTCTGCAATTGTGGTGGGTGAAAACCTAGCAAGATACAATACAGGCTT
Source organism: Saimiri boliviensis (assembly GCF_048565385.1). Taxonomy (NCBI): domain Eukaryota; kingdom Metazoa; phylum Chordata; class Mammalia; order Primates; family Cebidae; genus Saimiri; species Saimiri boliviensis. The sequence continues at coordinate 119,154,450 of NC_133453.1, forward strand.
TGGAAATTAGTTCCTTGAAGCATCATGAGAGACTTGGAGAATCTTAACAGTCTAGTCGACAGAGGAGTTTTTGATATTTCAACTGCCCATGCATATCTCTTGATCTAGTAGAAAACTCCTGCCTATAAAAGAAATTGCCTTCTCAGTAACACACTCCAGGTCCTGGAAGTGGATTGTAATCTCTTAGAAAACTGTACTGTCTGTCATGGGTCATTTGTGTCTGTTGCCTTGCCATGTTTGCTTTGGAGCTCAGCAAGCATAAGCACTCCTCAAAAGACTGTAAATTTCACCCACAAACTCCTTTTTAGACCTCATAATCACCATCTAAGTACTTCAGTTAATCATAATGACAAGAGGACCAAATGGCAACTAGACTAATGTTAGAACTTTTACAACAGTCTTTATAGATAAAGGGAAATTACCCACATTTTAGGGCTCATCAAACTCCAAATGGAGTTATTTGCTCTTCTGATTGCAGAACTAGATTCATCTCACATCATTAGAAGATAACTTCTATTACATTTCTTATTATTGCAATAATGTCTTCTGTAAGGTAAGTTTATCTCTGCTTCTTCCACAGTTGGAAGAAAAACTAGTATTACATATCATAATGTCATTTGCTTTCTAAATGATTTATTTGATGACCTCTTTAGACTTAAAATATCTACAAATAACAGCAGTTTAGAGAGAACATCAAACATATTTATAAGCTACATCTTGTTTTAAATGTCTCCTGATAAGCTGGTATAACATTGCTCCCATCACTTAATTATTCTTGGCCTTAGGATGGAGAGATTGTGGTAATTATTTTAGGATAGAAATAATCAAAAGTGATTTTCAGTGTTTTAAAATAAGCCACACAACCCCAGTTCTAATCTGGTTTTTGTCATGCATAATCTGTATTACCACAGCAATGCCATGTAACATTTTTAGATCTTGATCTTTGCTTTTATGCAGATCACGAGGTCAAGACATTTAGACCATTCTAGCCAAAATGGTAAAACCTTGTCTCTACTAAAAATACAAAAATTAGCTTGGTATGATGACGTGTGCCTGTAGTTCTAGCTACTTGGGAGGCTGAGGCAGGAGAATCCCTTGAACCTGGGAGGTGGAAGTTGCAGAAACGTAGATTGTGCCACTACTCTCCACCCTGAATGACAGAGCAAGACTCCTTTAAAAAAAAAAACAACAAAAAAACAACAACAACAAAAAAAAAAACGAACAAAAGAAAAAGAAAACAAATATTGAACACAGTGGATGCAAGACCCTTCCAACTCTAAGAATCAAATATAGGAATGTTTAAATTTGAGGCAGAATTCTAAAAAATAAGAGTTTTTTTGTGATTCCTTCTGGTTTTGAAGTGATTATATTTAACCAGAATATATTTATTTACCCTTATTGGATCTCTTAATGCTTTAAAGGAAAGAGAAGGTATCTACCATGGACTATTACATGTGAAGTAGATTTAAACTCACAGATGCAGAGTAGAATGGTGGTTACCAGGGCCTTGGCTGGGAGTTGATGGAGAGGAGAGACTGAGGAGTCGTTGGTCAAGGGCTATAAAATTTCAGATAGATAGAGGAAAGATTAGGAAATCTATTGTATAACTAGACATGGTGTACAGAGTGAAAATAGTTAATATAAAATACACTGTATACTTTAAAATGGCTTACATAGTAGATTTTAAGTGTTCTCACCACCAGAAAATGGCAAGTATGTGAGATAACAGAATATTAATTAGATTGATTTAGCCATTCCACAATGTATAGAAATATAAATACATATTGTACTCCATGGATATATATTTTTATTTGTCAATTAAAAATTAATTTAAAAAGAAACAAATGAATTAATAATTGATTAGTTTCTGAAAAAAGATTAGGCATTCCAAAATAATGTAATGATTTTTTAAATCATTATTCCTTAAGTTTTGGGATACATGTGCAGAACATGCAGCTTTTTTACATAGGTATACATGTGCCATGGTGGTTTCTGCACCCATCTACCTGTCATCTACATTAGGTATTTCTCCTAATGCTATCCTGCCTGTAGCCTCCCAACCCCTGGCAGACTCCAGTTTGTGATGTTCCCTTCCTGTGTCCATGTGTTCTCATTTTTCAAATCTCACTTTTGAGTGAGAACATGTGGTGTTTGGTTTTCTGCTCCTGTGTTAGTTTGCTGAGAATGATGGTTTCCAGCTTTATCTATGTCCCTGCAAAGGACATGAACTCATCCTTTTTATGGCTGCATAGTATTCCATGGTGTATATTTGCCACATTTTCTTTATCCAGTCTATCACTGATGGACATTTATGTTGGTTCCAAGTCTTTACTATTGTGAACAGTGCTGCAGTAAACATATATGTGCTTGCGTCTTTATAGTAGAATGATTTATAATCCTTTGGGTATATACCCAGTAATGGGATTCCTGGGTCAAATTGTATTTCTGGTTCTAGATGCTTGAGGAATCACCACACTGTCTTCCAAAATAATTGAACTAATTTGCACTCCCACCAACATTGTAAAAGTGTTCCTATTTCTCCACATCCTCTCCAGCATCTGTTGTTTCCTGATTTTTTAATGACTGCCATTATAGTAGGCATAAGATGGTATCTCATTGTGGTTTTGATTTGCATTTCTCTAATGACCAGAGATGATGAGATTTTTTTCATCTGTTTGTTGGCCATATAAATGTCTTCTTTTGAGAAGCGTCTGTTCATATCCTTTGCCAACTTTTTGATGGGGTTGTTCTTTTCTTGTAAATTTGTTTAAGTTCTTTGTAGATTCTGGATATTAGTGCTTTGTTAGATGGATAGATTGCAAAAATTTTCTCCCATTCTGTAGGTTCCCTGCTCACTCTGATGAATTTCTTTTGCTGTGCAGAAGTTCTTAAGTTTAATTAGATTCCATTTATTTTGGCTTTTGTTGTCATTGTTTGTAGTGTTTAAGTCATGAAGTCTTTGCCCATGCCTATGTCCTGAATAGTATTGCCTAAGTTTTCTTCCAGGGTTTTATGGCTTTGTGTCTTATGTTTAAGTCTTTACTCCATTTGAGTTAATTTTTGAGTAAGGTGTAAGGAAGGGGTCCAGTTTCAGTTTTCTTCAAATGGCTAGCCAGTTTTTCCCTAGGGAATCCTTTCCCCATTGCTTGTTTTTGTCAGGTTTGTCAAAGATCAGATTCTGTTCCATTGGTCTATATATCTGTTTTGGTACTAGTACTATGCTGTTTCAGTTACTGTAGTCTTGTAGTATAGTTTGACGTCAGGTAGTGTGATACTTCCAGCTTTGTTCTTTTTGCTTAGCATTGTCTTGGCTATATGGGCTTTTTTTGTTCCATGTGAAATTTAAAGCAGTTTTTTCTAATTCTGTGAAGAAAGTCGGTGGTAGCTTGATGGAGAGAGCATTGAAGCTATAGATTAATTTGGGCAGTATGGCCATTTTCATGATATTGATTCTTCCTTTTCCTGAGTATGGGATGTTTTTCCATTTGTTTGCGTAACCTCTTATTTCCTTGAGCAGTGGTTTATAGTTATCCTTGAAGAATTTCTTCACATCCCTTGTAAGTTGTATTTCTATTTATTTTGTTCTCTTTATAGCAAAGATTCATGATTCAGCTCTCTTTTTGCCTGTTATTGGTGTATAAGAATGCTTGTGATTTTTTCACATTGATTTTGTATCTTGTGACTTTGCTGAAGTTGTTTATCAGCTTAAGAAGATGTTCAGTCGAGATGATGGCATTTTCTAAATATGCAATTATGTCATGTGCAAAGAGAGACAATTTAAATTCCTTGCTTCCTATTTGAATACTCTTTATTTTGTTCTTTTGCCTGATTGCCCTGGCCATAACTTCCAATAATATGTCGAATAGGAATGGTGAAAGAGGGCATCCTTGTCTTGTGCTGATTTTCAAAGTGATACTTCCAGCTTTTGCCCATTCAGTATATTGGCTGTAGGTTTGTGATAAATAGCTCTTATTATTTTGAGGTACATTCCATCAATATACTTAGTTTATTGAGAGTTTTTAGCATGAAGCATGTTGAGTTTTGTTGAAGGCCTTTTCTGCATCTATTGAGATAATCATGTGTTTTTTGTCTTGGTTCTGTTTATGTGATGAATTATGTTTATTGATTTGCATATGTTGAACTAGACTTGCATCCCAGGGATGAAGCTGAATTCTACCAGAGGTACAAAGAGGAGCTGGTATCATTCCTTCCAAAACTATTCCAAACAATCCAAAAAGAGTGAATCTTTCCCCAGTTATTTCATGAGACCAACATCATACTGATACCAAAACCTGGCAGAGACTCAACAAAAAAAGAAAATTTCAGGCCAGTATCCATGATGAACATTGATGCAAAAATCTTCAATAAAATACTGGCAAACTGAATCCAGAAGCATATCAAAAAGCTTATCCATCACTGTCAAATCAGCTTCATCCCTGGGATGCAAGACTGGTTCAACATACACAAATCTATAAACTTAATCCATCACATAAACAGCACCAAAGACAAAAACCACATGATATCTCAATACATGCAGAGAAGGCCTTTGACAAAATTCAACAGCACTTTATGCTAAAAACTCTCAATAAACTAGGTATTGATGGAATGTATCTCAAAATAATAAAAGCTATTTACAGCAAACCCACAGGCAATATTATACTGAATGGGCAAAAACTGGAAGCATTCACTTTGAAAACTGGAACAAGACAAGGATGCCCTCTCTCATCACTCCTATACAACATAGTATTGGAAGTTCTGGCCAGGATAATAGTAAAATAACTAAAGGGTATTCAGTTAGGAAAAGGAGAAGTCAGATTGTCTCTGTTTGCAGATGATATGATTGTATATTTAGAAGACCCCATGATCTCAGCCCCAAATCTCCCTAAGCTGATAGACAACTTCAGCAGGTCTCATGATATAAACTCAATGTGCAAAAATCACAAACATTCCTATACACCAGTAACAGCCAAACAGGGAGCCAAATCGTGAGTGAACTCCCAATTACAATTGATAGAAAGAGAATAAAATGCCTATGTGAGTGGGCTAAATGCCTTAAATTAAAGACACACACTGGAAAATTGGATATAGAGTCAAGATCCATTGTTGTGCTGTATTAAGGAGACTCATCTCATGTGCAAAGACACACATAGACTCAAAATAAATAGATGGGGGAGTATTTACCAAGCAAATGGGAAGCAATAAAAATGGCAATTATAGTCTCTGATGAAGCAGGCTTTAAACCAACAAAAATAAAAAAAGACAAAGAAGGGCGTTACATAATGGTTAAAGGATCAATGCAACAAGAAGAGCTAACTATCCTAAATATATATGCACCCAATACAGGAGCACCCAGATTCATAAAGCAAGTTTTTTGAGACCTACAAAGAGACTTAGCGTCCCACACAATAATAGTGAGAGTCTTTAACATCCCGCTGTCAATTTTAGACAGATCAATGAGACAGAAAATTAATAAGGATATTCAGGACTTGAACTCAGCTTTAGACCAAGCAGACCTAATAGACATCTGCAGGACTCTCCACCTCAAATCAGCGGACTATACATTCTTCTCAGGACCACATTGTACTTATTCTAAAATTGACCACATAATTGTTAGTAAAACACTACTCAGCAAATGCAAAAGAACAGAAATCATAACATAACAAACAGTCTCTCAGCCCACAGTGCAATCAAATTAGAACTCAGGATTAAGAAACTCACTCAAAACCTCACAACTACGTGGAAACTGAACAACCTGCTCCTGAGTGACTACTGGGTAAGTGACAGTAGTCACTTCAGGTAGAAAATTAAGGCAGAAAAAAATAAGTTATTTGAAACTAATGAGAACAAAGACAGAGCGTGCCAGAATCTCTGGCACACAGCTAAAGCAGTGTTTAGAGGAAAATTAATAGCACTTAAATGCTCACAGGAAAAAGTGGAAAAGATCTAAAATTGACACCCTAACATCACAATTAAAAGAACTAGAGAAGCAAGAGCAAACAAATTCAAAAGCTAGCAGAAGACAAAAAATAACTAATATCAGAGCAGAACTGAAGGAGATAGAGATATGAAAAACCCTTCAAAAAATCAATAAATCTAGAAGCTATTTTTTAAAAAAAGATTAGCAAAATAGACCACTAGCAAGACTAATAAAGAGGAAAAGAGAGAGTGGACGTCTTTCACTTATTCTTCATCATAGATAAAATGATTTCTGAGTTTCACTTTTGAATATGATGTTAGCTGTGGCCTTACAATACATGGCCTCTATTAAATTGAAGTAGAATATTTCTGTACCTAATTTATAGAGAATATTTATCATAAAAGGATTTTTAGCAATGTCAAATGGTTTTTCTGTATCTGTAGAGATGACCATATGATTCTTATGCTTCATTTTGCTCTTGCATTGTATCATATTTTTTATTTGTGTATGTTGAACTATCTTGGCATTCGAAGGATAAATCCCAGTTGATTGAGGTATATGGTCTTTTTAATATGTTGTTAAATTTTATTTACCATAATTAGTAAAGATTTTGTACCTATGTTCATTGGGGATTTTGGCCTGCAATTTTCTGTTTTTAGTGATATTGTCTGACTTTGGTATCAGAGTAATGTTGTCCTGATAAGATTAGTGTAGTAGTGTTTGCTCCTCTTCATATTTTTGGTTAATGTTGAGATTATTGATATTAATTCTTTAAATATTGGATACACTTGAGCACTGAAACAGAGGTCCTAGGCTTTCCTTTCATGAGAGACTTTTTACTTTGTCAATCAGCTTACTTGGTATTTATTCAGATATTCTATTGTTTCATGATTCATTCTCAATAGTTTTTATATTTTTAAGAGTTTATTCATTTTTTTCTTATCTATTCTTTGCCATGTAGTTGTTCATAGTAATCTCTAATGATCTTGTATTTCCATGGTATCATTTATAATGTCTCTCCTCTTTCATTTTGATTTTATTATTTGAGATTTCTCTTTCTTTTTTTTTGTAGTCTAGCTACAGATTTGTCAATTTTGTTTTTCTTTTTTAAAAAATCAGTTCTTAGTTTTGGTAGTATTTTCCATTGCTTTTCTAGCCTCTCTTTCATTCAGCACTTGTGTGTCTTTGTATTTTCTTCCTTCTAGTAACTTTAAGCTTAGTTTATTGTTATTTCCTTATGGACTTGAGGTAAGACATTAAAGATTCAAGATTTTTTTTTTTAAGAACATAGCCATTTATTGCTATAAATTCACTCTTGGAACTGCTTTTGCTACATCTCTTAATTTTTGGTATGTTGTTTTCCCACTTTTATTAATCTCCAGCAGGTGCCTCTGTGGCTATGTTGGTTATGGTACGCAAATGCTGATAGAGCAACTGGGTACTAAATCATGGAAAGGTGGGGAGTGACAGTGGCTATAAGGCCTGAGGCATAGGATAGCTCACTGTGGTAGTGGCTCTGATATCTAAGGTGTGGGTCCTCCCAATACAGCCGTAGAAATGATGTCCAGAGCACAGGTACGTGCAGAGACCACTGCTCCAATAACTGTGATATGGACTAGCTCACAATTATGGAGATATAGTAGCTCTGGTGTCTGAGGTATAAACACATGCACAGTAGAGGCACAGAGCTAGAGTCTGGAATACAGCGGCAGTGGCTCAGATGTGTAAAGTATAGGTACTCATGTAGTGGTGGTGGAGCCTCTGTGTGTGGCATTGGTGTGTGCAGAGCAACTGAGGCTCCAATATAAATTGCAGTCTTTGGTGGTGAAGGCTACTGTGATCTTCCTCATCTATTTTTCTCTCTCAGTCATGGCTGAGGGAATTCTATGGGATCTTAATCCTACTTATAGGCATTTTAAAGGTCTAAATGTCAGTGCCCTCAGTGTTTGAGGTGCAGGTGTGCAGTATGACTGCAGAGCTGGCCTATGGAATACTGACATGCATGGAACTGCTGCACATAGATTTGAGTGTTATGTTGGTCCTGGTCCCAGGGTACTAAAACAAAGGCTCACTCTTGCCGAAGGTGGATACAGCAGTATATCCCTCTACAAGGGGTCAGTAGCTGTAATAGTTTTTATTTATCTCAGTGGCAAAAGATGCCAGTGTCCAATGCAGATCAAGTATCTATTTGTTGTCTTTTGTGAGGGGTTGAAGGCTGGTATTTTGAAGGCTGGTATCTTCTACTCTGTCATACTGCTGACATCACTTGAGTATCATTTTAGATGTGAATTTCTCTTGAATGCACTTTATTATGTTAAGGAAGTTCCCTTCAATTCCTAATTTAAATTTTTTTTTCTTTTAATGAAGTAGTGTTAGATTTTGTCAAATGCTTTTCTGCATTGACTGATATCATCATGTGGTGTTACCCTATTATTTCAGTTATTGTATTATATTGATTTATTTGCTTATATTGAAGCACTGTACTACTAGGATAAATCTCACTTGGCCATGGTGTATAATCTTTTAACATGCTGCTGGATTCCGTTCACTATTATTTTTGTTGAGGATTTTTACATCTGTATTCAAAAGTCATCTTGTTCCGTACTTAGGCATTTGCTTTCTACTTTAGTATAAGAGTAATATTAGCCTCACTGAATTAGTAGTCTATCCTACTCACTTTTTTAAGGCCTTGAGAAGAATTGGTGCTAATCCTTCTCTAAATTTTTTGGTAGGATTCCCTAGTAAAACCATCTCTATCTGAACTCTTTTTGGTAAGATTTTTGATAACTAATACAATTTTATGACTTGTTACTTGGTTTGTTCAGATTTTCTGTTTCTTGTTCAATCACTTCTGGTAATTGGGTGTTTTTCAGAATTTATCCCTTTCATCTAGCTTATCTAATTTGCTGATGTACAGCTGTTCATAGTATTCTCTTATAATCATTTTTACAATTTCTGTAACGTTGATGTAATATTGCCACTTACATTTCTGATGTTTCTTGTACTTTCTATGATTTCTCCTAGTCAATCAACATTTGCCAACTCTGAAATTTTTTTCAAAGAATAACTTTTGATTTTTTATTCTTTCTATTGTTTTTATATTGTTTATTTTGTTTACTCTTCCTCTAATCTTATTTCCCTTCTTCTGCTAGGCTTTAGGTTTATTTGCGCTAGTTTTTATTACACTAGGTAAAACATTAATGCATTGATTTGATATACTCCTTTTTAAAAAGAATACAGGTTTTAAAGCTATAAAATTTCCTCTTATCAATAATTTTGTTACATCTTATATGTTTTAGTATATTTTTATTTTATTCATCCCTAGTTATTTTCTCGTCTTGTGATTTTTTTTATATAATACTTTGCTTGTTCAGTAGTATATTGGGTAATTTCCATTTATTTGTAATTTTTTAAGTTTTTCTTCTGTTTTTTATTTGTAGCTTATTTAGTTTAATCTGATAAGCTAATTTGTATTACTTCAATTGTTTTAAATTCATTGAGACTTGTTATGTAGCCTATCATATGGTCTGTGCTGAGAGGTATTTCATGTACACTTGAACAGAATGTATTAGGCTGTATATTCTATTGTTGGGTGGAGTATTTTTTATATGTCTGTTAGGCCTAATTGATTTATAATTTTTTCAGTTTATTTTTTATTGATTTCGTGTTTGGTTATTCTATTCATATTGACAGTGGGGTATTAAGGTACTCCAAGTATTACTGTAGAACTATGTATGTTTTCAGTTCTGTCAGTGTCTGCTTTATACATTTTGGGGTTATATTTTTGGTGCATATAGGATTATAATTTTATTTTTTTGGATGAATTGACTGTTACCATATGTGCTGTTCTTTTTCTATTGTAAATGCTTTTTAGTTCAAGTGTATGTTGCCTGATAGTAGCATACCTACTCCGTTTTTTACTGGTATGTACATAGAATATCTTTTTCTGTCCTTTTGTATTTTATCTATTTATGTCATTGGATCTAAGATAAGTCTCATAGATAGTACATAGTGGGATTAAATGATTTTTCTTATGAATTCATTTTGCCAATCACTGCCCCTTTATTTGACTATTTATTTAGATTTAAAGTAATCACTGGTTAGAAAGAACTTCTGATATTTTGCTACATGTGTTCTCTGTTATTCATTTCTTTCATAGCTGGCTTCTTTTATTTTTATTATTGGCAGTGCACTATCTTGATTTCCTTCTCATACAATTTTATATGTGTATTTTTGAGTTCTTCTTAGTGGTTATCATAGAATTTAAGAAATGTTCTAAAGTTATAATCATGTAGTCTGAATTGATACTAACTTAACTTTAACAGCATTCAAAACTCTGTTCCTATATCGTTCCACCCTCCCTGACATTGTTATTGCCAGGAACTACATCTTTATTCATTGCATGTGTATTACCATACATTTATAGTTATGTTTATTCACTTAACTTTTAAGGCATATAGGAAAATTTAAGAGGTATTACAAACCAAAAATAAAATGATAATGCCTTTTATATTTACCTATGTAGTTACCTTTACTGGAGTTCTTCATTTCTTCATATAACTTCAACTCTTTGTCCAGGTAATTTTCATTTCAGTCTAGAAAATTCCCCTTAATACATCTTTTAGCACATGTTCAGTAGTGACAAATTTCCTCCCTCAGATTAAAAGAAAATCTGAGGATGTGTTAATTTTTATTGCATATATGAAAAATAGTTTTGCTGGAAAAAATTATTGTTTGTCAAGAACATTTTTTTTTTTTTAGAACTTAAAAAATGCCATCCAACTCCCCTTTGGATTCCATGGCTTCTGAAGAGAAATCTTCTGCCATTGGTCCTACTGAAGATGCCTTGTATGTAATAACTCATCACTCTCTTACTTTGTCCAAAATGTTTTCTTTGACTGGCTTTGAACAATTTAGCTATAGGGTGTCTCAGAATATAGTTCTTTGTGTTTCTCTTTACTGGAATCCATTATACTTCGTAAATATGTAGATTAGTGTCATTTGTTAAATGTGAGAAGTTTTTGGCCATTATTTTTAACAATGTTTTCTGTATCTCCTTTATGCTTTACTATTCTTCAATTCTCATAATACATAAGTTGGTGTGCTTGATGATACCCCATTGGTCTCATAGGCTCTATGAACTTTTCTTATTTTTTTTGTTATTCTTATTATGAATAATTTAGATATATCTTCTTCAGGTTGGTTTAGAATGTCTTCTGTCTACTTGAAGCTAATATATAAACTTCCTTGTAATTTTCTTAACATTTCAGTTCCTGTACTTATTAGCTACAGAACTTTTGGATTCCTTTCTCTTTATATTTTCTATCTTTTTATTTTTATTTTCTTCAATTTGTTTGTACATCATTCTCTTGGCTTCCTTTAGTCCTTTTCCATGATTTTCTTTAGATCTTTAAGGACATAGTGGATACTTTCTTTAAAGTTTGTATCTAGAAAATCTGATGTCTATGGGATGGTTTCTGTAAATTTCTTTTGTGAATGAGTCATACATTCATAATTTTTTTCATGCTTTCTAATTTTTTATTTGAAACTGGGCATTTTGAACATTCAAATGTGGTAACTCAGTGTCTGTATTGCCCCCTCATAACATTTATTTTATTGTTGATTGTTTACAAAGGTTTAAAAACAATGTTTATAAAGTCTGTTTTCTGTATTTTGTGTGTTTTCTGAAGTCTCTGTTATTTTATCTTATGTTTAGTTAGTGTTTTAACATAGATTTACTTAAACACCAGGAAAGAGAGAGAAAGAAGCAGCAGCAGCAGAAGAAGAACAACAACAACAACAAGAAAGGGAATGCTTACTATATATATAGATGAGTTCCATGCTGGGACCCTTTTTCAGTGTTTAGTCAGGCTTTTTACAACTCTGTCATATTTCTCATTCAGTGCTTGTGCTGATCCTCATGATCAGCCAGAATACAAAGCTCAGAGTCTTTTCAGATCTTTTCTGAGCAGGGGTCTAGCTCTAGGTACGTGCATTACGTTCCAAAATTTTCAGTATTCACAAATGCTTTTGATGCCATGATTTCTCGTACAAACTCTCTCCAGCTTTTCCTTTCATGGTTTCAGTGTTCTCTTGTATCTTACAATTCAGTAGATCTATTATATCTTTGAATTGTAATCTTTTGCTCCCAGTGGCTATAAATTGTATATTTGCCTTACCATATTTCTGAAGAATTCCTATGACATTCTTATCTTGAATTCCTAATTAACTGCAACTACAACAAGCACCTTGGATCTGTACTTCAGGTCGACTTCAGGCAAGTTAGAACAGACAAAAACAATTCTTTCTTCATGAGTATAATACTTTATGATTTCTGCCTGGTAAGATGTCAGAGCCCCAACATCAAAAAGTGGTTGGTTTGCAGGTTGTAAGTTAGTAAGAATTTACCTATGACATTATAGGTTTGAAAAAGAAAGTTTTATTAGTTAGAAAGTATGAGTGCAGAGCAGTGGATTTTTCCCTATGAGTATGGACCATAAAACCAGAGTTTAAGGTAATTTGGACAGTATTAGCCACAGAAGTCATGATGAATGATTACATTGTAGACCTTTTGGTGCTGTGATGTCATTAAGGATCACACAATGAGTTTTGACTTGCATGCCTTCTGGAAATATATTGAAATTCTAGTTACAATTTGTTTTAAAAGACTGGTGCCATGGGAGTTCAACAATGAGAACACATGGACACAGGGAGGGGAACATCATGCACCAGGGACTGTTGGTGGGGTAGGGCTAGGGGAGTGATAGCATTAGGAGAAATACCTAATGTAGGTGACGGGTTGATGGGTGCAGCAAACCACCATGACATGTGTATACCTATGTAACAAATCTGCACATTCTGCACATGTATCCCAGAACTTAAAGTGTGATTATAACAATAAAAAAGCCTGGGACCAGATGCTGGCTTTAGATAATAGGGAATTCTAATTATTTCTAAATTCCCCAAATAAGGAGTTTTACCTCTGAATAGTCTGCTTGATGCTCAGCAGGTGGCCTTTTTTCTATTCATTATGTTTCCTTTTTTTTTTTTTTTTTTTTTGAGATGGAGTTTCACTCTAGTTGACCAGGCTGGAGTGTAATGGTGCAACCTCTGCTCCCCAGGTTCAATAGGTTCTCCTGCCTGAGCCTCCTGAGTAGCTGGAACTACAGGCATGAGCCACCGTGCCTGGCTAATTTTATATTTTTAGTAGATAAGTTTCTCCATGTTGCTCAGGCTGGTCTTGAACTCCTGACCTCAGGTGATCCACCTGCCTTGGCCTCCCAAAGTGCTGGGATAACAGGCCTGAGCCACTGGGCCTGGCCTCTTTATTTTATTTCTAAATATCTTGGATAAGGAATTTTGCCTCTGGATGTTCTGCTTGATAGTCCCCAGGTGATCGTTACTGTCCTCAGTGTTTCTCTCTGGAAACAAGGACCAGTATGCAACACTGGGAATGCAGACTGACATCTTCGATGTTGCCATCTTATTATTATTATACTTTAAGTTCTGGTGTACATGTGCAGAACTTGCAGGTTTGTTACATAGGTATACATGTGCCATGGTGGTTTGCTGCCTCCATCACCCCATCATCTACATTAGGTATTTGTTCTAATGCTATCACTCCCCTATCCCCTCTCCCCCGACAGGCCCTGGTGTGTGATATTTTCTTCCCTGTGTCCATGTGTTCTCATTGTTCGACTCCCACTTGCGAGTGAGAACATGCAGTGTTTGGTTTTCTGTTCTTGTGTCAGTTTGCTGAGAATGATGGCTTCCAGCTTTATTCATGTCCCTGCAGAGGACATGAACTCATCCTCTTTTATGGCTGCATAGTATTCCATGGTGTATATGTGGCACATTTTCTTTGTCCACTCTATCACTGATGGGCATTTGGGTTGGTTCCAAGTCTTTGCTATGAACAGTGCCACAATAAACATAACATGTGCATGTGTCTTTATAATAAAATGATTTATAATCCTTTGGGTATATAACCAGTAATGGGATTGCTGGATCAAATGGTATTTCTAGTTCTAGGTCCTTGAAGAATTGCCACACTGTCTTCCACAATGGTTAAACTAATTTACACTCCCATGAACTTGATTCAGTGTTTGTTTATTAATGCAAACATTTGACTCTTTTCCTTTTCCTGAGTTCTGACAAAGTTGCTTCTGTCTTTCGTGAGCTTTCAATGTTTTTGTGGAAATCCAGACCCTTGCAGTTACTTTTGTCACAGGCATCTCTCCCCTTAAAAAGATAATAGAGGTTCAGATAGTTACTTTTGACACCTTTGTTCTCTGTAAGACTTCCAGACTCACAAAACAAGATTCATCTCTGTATACATTTCAAAAGAGATTTTTGAATAATTAAATTGGATTATTTTTCTTTTATGTCTGTGTCAAAAGAAATATCTCTTGATTCCTGTGTTTATTAGGAGACTGTTTTAATCCCAGAAAATATTCAAAACACCTCAATGAAAAAAAAATGCATTTCCTTCTGTGACACAATGTTATTTTTTTTTAAATTTTAATGAACATATTAAAACACATAAACATACATGAAATACAGTTTCTCCTGACCTGTAAAAATCTAACATTATGATGCTACTATATACAGTGAGAAGGGGAGGAAAGGAAACTTTTGGAAGAGTGGTTCTGAGCTAAGGGTCGCCCTGTAATTTGGAGGTGTGTGTTGCGAAGTTCGCACAGCTTACGCTTTGTTCCATCTGCTACAAGAAGCCCAAGCTACATGTTGGTGTCCTCTTTGGGCAGTTTGGCTGGCAGTGTCAGCTGAGCCCAGACACTGAATGTGAGCCCAGACATTGCGATTACAGGCATAGACCACCACACTATCTAGCTTATACAGAGACACTCCACACATACTTGATGTCTGAGTGAAGAAGCATGCAGATGCTTTTTGCCCTCTAACATTTGAGTCACCTTAACTAAGGCCTGGGCGGAGAGGCAAGTTACATCTATAGTCTAAAGTTCTGATCCACAGAATAAAGAGCATCATATAATGTGGTTACTTTATGATATTAAAATGGAGTAGCTTGTTCTTCAGCAAGAGATAACTAGAACACAGGGCTGAAAATGAGAAGTCACCTCGTAGAGATCTAAAAGCTAAGTCAGAAAATGATTATAAAGAATCCTGCAGTTTCTAATAAATAACAGCTACTGAACAAGGTTAGGCCCTCATCCATCATGTTCAGGTAGTTTGTTCATATTAATCCTACTTGACTTAGTGTGTATGTCTCTTAGCAGAATCCTACTTTATTTAGCAAATAAGAGACACAAGTCCTACATCTATCCAAACCCATCCATGCCTTCAAAATTGGCTAGCATGTTGAAACTCTTTGCCTCTTTTTTTTTTTTTTAAAAAAATAGGTTTAATCTACCAAACAGCTTATACATACATAAAAAAATTCCCCAGAAACATTTGTGACAAATTCTTTTTGAGCAAGCTGAGCATGGTGGCCCACACCTGTAATCCTAGCACTTTTTAGAAGCTGATGTGGGAAGATTGCTTGAGTCTAGCAGTTTGAGAACAATCTGGCCAACACAGTGAGACCCTGTCTCTACAAAGAAATACAGAAATTAACCAGGCATGGTGGTGGTGTACACCTTTAGGTCCAGTTACTTGAGGCAGGAGGGTCACTTGAACAAAGGAAGTTGAAGCTCCACTGAGCTGTAATTAGGCCACTGCACTCCAGTCTCTGCAACAGAGCAAGGCCCTGTCGCAAAAATAAAAATTAAAAAAGTATTTATTTGAGTGTCAATTGTGCTTAAAAGAAAAAAAAGAAATTCACCTCAGAGTATATTCATCCATTACCAAACTATATTAAATAGTAATGGTTTTATTTTAGGAGAAATGGTTGTCTACTTTTGGAAAAAATACACACATTTTTCTCATTTCATACTTCCATTGAAAAAGAAAGGACTGTGATGATAATTTCATATTTTACAACAACTTAACTTTTTCTCAAGGGATTACAACATAGTCTACCAGAACATTTCTTTGCAGTCCTTAATCATACACTTTATAGTAAGAAATAATTTAATTTTTATAAGGTCTCAACTTTTATAGTCCTGTTACCATTTAATGTGAGCATAAGAATTAAGATACAGATAAGTTTGAAATATATAGTTTTGTAAAGTTCATTTGGATATTACTAGTGAAAGAAGGCCCTCAAGAAAATAGGAGAATAAGTAATTGGGTCAAGAACATTCACTGGGAGCCTATAGTATTTCTCTCATTAACAAGACTCTGAGTTACAGAAGATAACCCATTAAAGTGTACCTGTTGACTACGTATTGCACCTATTCTAGGTGTATAGATATGGTACAGTGAAAAGACATAAAATTAATCCATGTATACTGATAATGTCTGAAAACTTTTAATCTCACTTTGGAATCAAGACAGATGAAGCAATTAAAATAAATTCAAGCTTAGCCTAAGAATAGGAAATAATATGTGAGCTACTGCAGTCATTGTGTTAAAAGCTTCAGTGGGGAAAAAAGGAGCTAGCAATGTAGAAACAAGTAGCCAAGTAGAATTTATAATGAAGTTTGAATTGGATCTGCAGTTTGAAGGAAGAAACACACATATTCTAATCTTGGGTTTGAATGCAGGATATAATTCAAATGAAATATATGTAGATAAATTATGGCTAGTTCATTATTATTCTGTGAATTAAGAACTGCACTTATGTAAAGTATCTTACTTAGGATAAAATTCTTTCCTTCCTCTCTATGTGTTTCTGAATTATCCTAACACATGCACATATCTTAGAATTTTATTCCATTGAAATAATCTATTTTTGTGTCTTTTTCTTTCATTGCATCACGAACCATTTGAAAGCCAGGACCATACAACCTCATTCAGTTTTGTGCAGCTCATGTTTTCCTTGGAATACAGTAATTTATAATAAAAATGTATCTCCAATGGTTAAGTAAATCACCAAAGATTGTACCTTTAGTAAAAAACAGAGTTATAAATTAAACCCACACTCCTTGAGACACTAAAGCCCATTGGGTTTACTAAAATGTGCTGTCAAAAATATGTTAAAAATATATGAATAGTTAAAATTCTTATTCCTGAACCTCTTGCCAAACGTGGACATATAGATCTTATATATTTATCTGGAAACACAACAAAAAGGTAAGAGTTGAACTACCATCACACTGAAAAGCCATGAATTGTTGGTTGAGTCAAGCAGTATGTGAAAAGGAGATCGCAGGAGTGTTTTGTCTCCTTGCAAAAGGATGCTCACAAAAAATAATTAGGAAAATTATAGAAGAGGAAAGCCGTTAACTCATTCTTAGTTGCAGAATGAGAGATCCAGATCACAGAAATAGTACAACAGATTGTAAAATGCATCAACTTTGATGAGTCAAGCACATACTGGTACCTGTGTTCAGACATTTCTGGTTCCGAGCAAGTAGTTTTCATTAAAAAAAAAAAAATGGAATATTTGAGTTTAATTTCTATCAGGTATTTCCCCCTCCAACATCAGTGAGAGAAAAACAGTGGACTGTGCCTCCTACTGTGTGGGTAATCCTTCAATGTTCCCTCTTGGAATCAGCCTCATTTTTTTGGACAGTTTCCTGCTGCTTCTGTGAGCCAAATAATTAGCAGCATAAAACTAAGCTAGAAGAGGTCACATGGCATGTGTTATATGCTTGAAAATACTAATTTCTAAGGTCCTATAGTTTAATATTGTAAATCAAGACACACAAGACAGACCCACAACATAAATATATATCAAAACCTCCTGTATTCCTCCTCTCCTCCATTACCTGTTGAAAAGAAAAGAAAATTTGAAAAAGCAACAATAGAAATGAAAATGATAAACTGACTTCAGGGCTTCTTCTAAATCTGCTGAATAATTCAGGAAAGCATATATTATACTTGTTGCCTATAGCATAGCCACAGTTTTCCCAAATCCACATTTGCTTATTGATTGACTTGTGTAGTTTGATACCTTTGGGTAGTTTAGTTTGAAAGATCTGTTATTTGAGGCTTTTAAAAGACCTAATTTGGTGCTCAGTAATTCAAGCAAATCCTCTTGGTATGAAAATGAATTTCCAGGCATTGAGAGTCGAAAGGACGAGAAGAGCAGGCCTCCCTGTAATAATCTGCATTCATGTCTATGTGGCTGAGCCTGGGGACATATAGTCCCACATGCTGCTGTTTCTCAGTTAATCACAAGTACTTGGCTCGAATACTTAATGACTATGACCAAAAAGCTGCAGTTTGTTGCCCTTCAATCAATATAGTCAAGCTTTAAGTCTAATTGCCATTGAATTAAAGCACATGGAGCATTTTAATGTAAAATGACACCCAGGTGTGACTTATTTAAAATGAGATTTTTATATTTGCCACCCTGAGTAGTGCTACTTGACATACAAGAACATTTATAGATGCATCTTATTCAAAGGAACCTAGAATTATTAGAGTCATAGATAAATCTAGGATGATTTTTCTTCTTTCACTTAAAAGACATTTATTGAGTACCTGTACTGTGCTAGACAGTGACCTATGCACTGGAGATAAAACTGTAAACAGTGTTCTTCCACTCCAGCAAGGTGAAGAAAAGACAATAAGGATATTAGTAAATAGATGGGCCAGATTATTTCAGTTAGCTATAAATTCTACCAGGAAAAGGAAAAGGATTTGTAGAATGCAGAGGAGTGGGAAAGAGTGGATAATTCCAACTTTTATTAATGTAGAAATCATCCGCCATAGTAAAAGTGAAGTAAGTGTAATCATTTTGCCTTTACTTGGACATGTTCTACCCTCTGAAACTTTTCTCTTGGTGGTTATATCACTCCTACCTCATGTCCTCTGCCAAAGGGTAATGCACATTACCCACTTTGAGATCTCAGTATTTTCTATCATTAAATATAGAACTTGTTTGCAGTCATTTGTCTACATTTTTTCTTATCCCAAAATCTATGACATCTCTAAAGCAGAAATTGGCTGTATCTGATTCATTTCTATATCCTGTCTACCCAGCAAAGACTTAGTATAAAGTATCCAGTCCATACAGATATTTAAAGAATAAATGAACTAGGGAATGAGACATGAGCCAGCAATTCTATTTTATGTCCAACCCTATTTCTCAGATTATTTGTCCCCCACTAAACTTCAAGTCTTCCCTTTATACTTTTGCCTGAGCTGCCTTTTACTCTCTAAGCAACGGATGAAGAAATACCTTCATCTGTTGTCAATATGTCTTTCCTTCATGCTCTCCCATGCCCAATAATGGGTAATATTTTCAGGTTAAAGAACCTCTCTTGCTTTTCCTCTGGTTATAATATTTAATTTTTTACCATTTTTGCCAACATACTCATAATTAACTCTAGTTTTTCTTTTTTTTTTTTTTTTCAAAGGAAAGGTCTTAAAAATTATTAAATCAGCTATGTTCTGAGCATTCCAAAGCCCTGTGGTATAATTACATTTTACTGTAACCAATAGTGAGTGTTTTTGATGCTAGGTTAAGGACCTGAAGATAAGTCGATGTGTAGCTATATGACTTGGTATTGGAAATATATTTATTTATTTATAACAGTTTTTTTCTTCCTCTGTTCTAGTTATCATAGACATGAAAATTTATTTGAGACTCAATAAATTTAGAAGCATCAAAGGAATGCACAATCTATACACTTTGTATTTGTGTTTGTATGTACAATGTAATCTTGTATTTGTTCTGTTTCTCTTGTCCTGACTGATGCAAGGTATGCGGTGACTATAGTGCAATGATAGTGGGTAAAGTCAAATAGAAGCCTCCCTCTGAAACTTACCACAGCTTAACCTAGATAGCGTATTTTTAAAAGTGTGTGTGTGTGTGTGTGTGTGTGTGTGTGTATACATATGTGTATAAAATACTTTTGGTGGAATGGCAGAAGTTAGTGATGACTTTAATAATACAAAAGATGCATGTGTAGCGTTTCTAATATTTTCATTTATATCAAGTCTAGCTCCTTTAAAAATTAAATGATTATGGTGGATGATAGTGGGTTTTTGAAAACCTATCCTAGTAGTGGTCCCATTTGCACCTACTATGATATATATGATGTCTTTGTTAGAGCATATTGACATGACCGAAGATGAAAATAACACATCTAGGCCAGGCGTGGTGGCTCATGCCTGTAATCCCAGCTCTTTGGGAAGCTGAAACGCAAGATCACTTGAGGTCAGGAGTTTGAGACCAGCCTGGCCAACATGGTGAAACCCTGTCTCTACTAAAAATAAAAAAAATTAGCCAGGCATGGTGGTGTATGCCAGGAATCCCAGCTACTTGGGAGGCTGAGGCACGAGAATAGCTTGAACCCCGGAGGCGGAGTTTGTAGGGTTGCAGTGAGCCAAGATTGTGGCATTGCATTCCATCTTGGGTGACAGAAAAAAAAAATGATAATTTATCTAGTATCACAGTCAAGTATTTAGGAAGTCTCAAATCAACCATGTTAACTAGAGGTTCAGACCTGTACATCATCTACAGCTTTTGCCCTAGTAGATCTTCCTCAGTTTACTTACATCTATGGCTTCAGCAGCCATCACCATTGCAAATTGTAGGAGGAGAGAAAACACACTTGCTTAATGGATTTGTCAGCTTGAATTTTGGATGCCGGTTAAAAGCACTCCTAACTGCTCTGAAGACTCACTCAGAGATAACAAAAAGAAAGCAGTGAGGGGTAAACTGGCAGGAATTTAGTCTGTGTACCTGGCCAGCCACATTGTGTATAAAAAGTAGCCTGAAGGGTGTAGGTACATGTATGTATACACATACATGTTTACAGGCATACTTCATTGTATTGTACTTTGTTTTATTGCACTTCTTAGATATTTCAATTTTTACAAATTGAACGTTGTGAAAAACCTGTGTTGAGCAAGTGGATCAGTGCCATTTTTTTCTAATAGCCTGTGCTCTCTTTGTGTCTCTGTGTAACATTTTGGTAATTCTTTTTTTTTTTAAATTTTTTATTTATTTATTTTTTAAAATTAATTTTTAATTTTTATTTTTTTTTAATTTTTTTATTGCATTTTAGGTTTTGGGGTACATGTGAAGAACATGCAAGATTGTTGCATAGGTGCACACACGACAGTGTGATTTGCTGCCTTCCTCTCCCTCACCTATATCTGTCATTTCTCCCCATGCTATCTCTCCCGACCTCCCCACCCCCCATCCTTCTCCCCATTTCCCCCCAACAGACCCCATTGTGTAGTGCTCCCCTCCCCATGTCCATTTATTCTCATTGTTCAACACCCACCATGAGTGAGAACATGCGGTGTTTGATTTTCTGCTCTTGTGTCAGTTTGCTGAGAATGATGGTTTCCAGGTTCATCCATGTCCCTACAAAGGACACAAACTCATCGTTTCTGATGGCTGCGTAATAGTCCATGCTGTATATGTACCACATTTTCCCTATCAAGTCTATCATTGATGGGCATTTGGGTTGGTTCCAGGTCTTTGCTATTGTAAACAGTGCTGCAATGAACATTCGTGTTCACGTGTCCTTATAGTAGAATGATTTATAATCCTTTGGATATATACCCAGTAATGGGATTGCTGGGTTGAATGAAATTTCTATTTCTAGGTCATTGAGGAATCGCCACACTGTCTTCCACAATGGTTGAACTAATTTACACTCCCACCAATAGTGTAAAAATGTTCCTATTTCTCCACATCCTCTCCAGCATCTGTTGTCTCCAGATTTTTTAATGATCGCCATTCTAACTGGCGTGAGATGGTATCTCAATGTAGGTTTGGTTTGCATTTCTCTAATAACCAGTGATGATGAGCATTTTTTCATATGTTTGTTGGCCTCCTGTATGTCTTCTTTTGTAAAGTGTCTGTTCATATCCTTCGCCCAGTTTTGAATGGGCTTGTTTGTTTTTTTCTTGTAGATCTGTTTTAGTTCTTTGTAAATTCTGGATATCAACCCTTGTCAGATGGGTAGACTACAAAATTTTTTCCCATTTTGTTGGTTGCTAATTCACTCTACTGACTGTTTCTTTTGCCGGGCAGAAGCTGTACATTTTGGTAATTCTTACAATATTTCAAACTGTCTCACTATCATATCTGTCATTGTGATCTGTGATCAGTGATATTTTATGTTACTATTGTAATTATTTTAAGGTGCCATGAACCACGACCATGTAAGATAGCAAATTTAATTAGTAAATGTTGTGCATGTTCTGACTGCTCCAAAAAGTGGCCATTCCCCTATCTGACTCCTTTTACTAGGGCCTCTCTATCCCTAGAATCAGCAGTGTTAAAATTATGCCAGTTAATAACTGTGTTAGTCCATTTTCACACTGCTGATAAAGACATACCCAAAACTAAAAAAAAATTTAAAAAGGAGAGATTTAATTGGACTTACAGCTCCATATGGCTGGGCAGGCCTCACAATTATGGCAGGAGGTGAAAGTCACTTTTTGCATGACAGTGGCAAGAGAAAATGAGGAAGATAACAAATGTGAACATTCCTGATAAAATCATCAGCTCTCGTGAGACTTATTTACTACCACAAGAACAGAATGGGGGAAACTGTCTCCATGATTCAAATTATCTCCCAGTGGGTCCCTCCCACAGCACATGGGAATTATGGGAGTACAATGCAAGGTGATATTTGGGTGGGGACACAGCCAAAGCATATCATTTCAACTTCAGACCCTCAAAATCTCATGTCCTCATGTTTCAAAACCAATCATGCCTTTCTCAGCTGTCTTCCAAAGTCTTAACTTATTTCAGTATTAACCCAAAAGTCCACAGTCCAAAGTCTCATCTGAAACAAGGCAATCCCCTTCTGCCTATGCGCATGTAAAATCAAAAGCAATCTAGTTACTTTCCAGATACAATGGGGTACAGGTATTGGATAAATATAGCCATTCCAAATGGGAGAAATTTGCCAAAGCAAAGGGATTACAGGGCCCGTGCAAGTCCCAAATCCAGCAGGGCAGTCAAATTTAAAGCTCCAAAATGACCTCCTTTGACTCCAGGTCACACTGATGAGGTGGGTTCCCATAGTCTTCAGCAGCTCTGCTCCTGTGGCTTTGCAGGGTACAGCCTCCCTCCTGGCTGCTTTCACGAGCAGGCATTGAGTGTCTGTGGCTTTTCCAGGCAAATGATGCAAGCCGTTGGTGGATATCCCATTCTGGAGTCTGGAGAATGGTGGCTGTTTTCTCACTGTTCCACTAGATGGTACCCAACTAGGAACTCTGTGTGGGGCCCCTGACCCCATGTTTCCTTTCTACACTGCCACAGTAATGGTTCCCCATGAGAGCCCCACCCCTGCTACAAACTTCTGCCTGGGCATCCAGGTGTTTCCATACATCTTCTGAAATCTAGGTGGAGGTTCCCAAACCCCAAATCTTGACTTTCACATGTCCACAGACTCAACGCCATGTGAGAGCTGCCAAGGCTTGGGGCTTGCACCCTCTAAAGTCATGGCACAAGCTCTTTGTTGGCTTTTTCAGCCACAGCTGGACAGCTGGGACACAGGGCACTAAGTCCCTAGGCAGCATACAGCACAGGGATTCTGGGCCTGGCCCACGAAACCATTTGCTCCTAGGCCTCTGGGCCTGTGACAGGAGGGGCTGCCATGAAGACCTCAGACATTCCCTAGAGACATTTTCCCTATGGCCTTGGGGATTAACATTCTGCTCCTCATTACTTATGCAAATTTTTGGAGCCAGCTTGAATTTCTCCTCAGAAAATGCCTTTTTCTTTTCTATTACATTGTCAGGCTGCAAATTTTCTGAACTTTTATTCTTTGCTTCTCTTATGAAACTGAATGTCTTTAACAGCACCCAAGTTACCTCTTGAATGCTTTGCTGCTTAGAAATTTCTTCCACCAGATACCCTAAATCATCTTTAAATTCAAAGTTCCACAAATCTCTAGGGCAGGGGCAAAATGCCACCAATCTCTTTGCTAAAACATAACAAGAGTCACCTTTGCTCTAGTTCCCAACAAGTTCCTCAGCAGCATCTGAGACCACCTCTGCTTGGACCTTATTATCCATATTGCTATAAGGCTTTTGGTCAAAGCCATTCAATAAGTCTCTAGGACTTTCCAAACTTTCTCACATTTTCCTGTCTTCTTCTAAGCCCTCCAAACTGTTACAGCCTCTGCCTGTTACCCAGTTCTAAAGTTGCTTCCAATGTTTTGGTATTTTTTCAATAACACCTCACTCTGCTGGTACCAATTTGCTGTATTAGTCCATTTGCATGCTGCTGATAAAGACATACCTGAGATGGGGAAGAAAAACAGGTTTAATTGGACTTACAGTTCCACATGTCTGGGGAGGCCTCAGGATCATGGTGGAAGGTGAAAGGCACTTCTTACATGATGGCAAGAAGATAAAATGAAGAAGATGCAAAAGAAGAAATTCCTGGTAAAACCATCAGATCTCGTGAGACAGACTTACTACCACAAGAACGGGATGGGGGAAACTGTCTCCATGATTCAAATTATCTCCCACCGGGTCCTTCTTAGAACATGTGGGAATTATGGGAGTACAATTCAAAATGAGAACTGGGTGGGGATACAAAACAAATCCATATCAATAACCCTATTTTGGCTTCTGAGTATTCAAATGAAAGTAAGATCAATCTTTCATTAATTGAATAGTCGATTAGTGCAGCAAACTTTGTTGTTTTACTTTAAAAAATTGCCGCAGCCACCCCAACCTTCAGGACCTACCACCCTGTTTGGACGGCACCAATCAACATTGAGGTAAGACCTTCCACTAGCAAAAATATTTTAAGTCCCTTAAGGCTTAGATGATTGCATTTATTAGTAATAAAGTATACTTCATTAAGTTACGTATTTTTTCAACATAATGCTGTTGCCCACTTAATAGACTACAGCATAGTGTAACATAACTTTTATGTACTGGGAAATGAAAAGTTATATATTTCCAAGGTATGCCTGCACATACATATATGCCCACATAAACACACACACATACCAGATTACAAGTAGTGGTGAATGGGTTTACTCATTAGTCATGGTGCTGAAAGGAACTAAAGAGAGAGCTTGAAAAATCAGAGTGAAAGTCCAGAAAGAGACTTGTAGTTGGCTTGATCATGGGAATTTGGTATAAAACACACACACACACACACACACACACACACACACACACACAAAACCTACAAATGAGAGTCTAAATAACCAAGTTAAAAAAAACAAAACTGCCAGTTGATATCAGCTAATCTCTATCATTAGCCCTGTCAGTTAAAAATAATAATAATAATAATAATAATAAAATAATGTGCATGAAGAAAGAAAATGTGGTGGTAGGAATGGATGTTATGCATGGTCCAAACAGCTAGAGCTCTTATTCACCAAGGCTACTCTAGCTGTTGTCACTGCCACCTGTCCAGTCCACAGTCCACAGTGCACAAGCATCAGAGATTCCTCAAGGACATCAGGTACCAGTTATTTGAAATCAAGTAGATTACATTAGATTTCTTTCACCCTTGGTTTTGAGTCTCCTCATTAGAGTATCAAGTTGATGGAGAGGGTAAAAAATTGGAAGAAAAAAAGAACATGTTTAGTATCATCCAAAGATTGAAAACCTCTGAAACTGTACTTCTCACCTTCAGAAAAAAATAGAAAATAAAATATCTATTGTAGTCAGAAGGCCTATCAATTATTTAATCTTTCTTTTGTGTTTTCCTGTGAAAGGAAATCAACAAGATTCCTGAAGTAATACTTCCTAAAATTCATCAAATAAGACTAATGGACCCAAGTGGAGTGAGGGCTAGATTATGGCAGATGCTTTTGGCAGACCACCCAGAAACTCATTTGTAGCACTGCAGTACTTGCATTCCACCAGCAGCTGGCATTGTTGATGATGTTCAGCTCTCAGCTTACCCTTCTCTAAAAATTACCCTCAACTGGTGAGCTACTTATTAATCTCCTTTCATAGGCACAGCTTGCAGCTGATCATAATGCTGGGACATAATAGCCTGGCTCCTTTGCCTCATTGTGGCAAAACTCTGGTCATTTCCACTCCAGAGCTCTGTGGAATAACTTAAAATCCTTCTTGTGACTGTATTGCAATTTATCGTGCCCTCTACCCAATCCTGTTTCCTCTTGTGGAAATAGGTGTTGGTTTTGAGAGTACTTTCCAGTAAATATTCTGCACACAAAGCTGTATCTCAGAGTTTGTTTCCCAAAAAAGTACAACATTCTGCAAAGGAGAATAGAAAAAGAATGAAGAAAAAAGAATAAGAGAAATATGGTGCCTTGAAACAATGGATTCAAACATCCAATCTGCTTGGTATTGCAGATTGTCATCCCCAGAGCAGACGATGAGATGAAATTTAGCATCCATGGTATTTATTAGGGATGAACAGTTTAGTCACTTCACAGGAATGTCGGGAGCATATTTGGCTTGTCAGAATTGTCCCATTGTTGCTGGGATGGCCTGTTTCTTGTAAACTTTACACTTGCCTTAATTAGTTTCTGGATCTGAGCAGCTCCAGGATGAGTGTCTCCTTGGGCAAGGAAGCTCTGTTACCCTAAGACAAACTCTGAAGAAGTTGTCAATGGTCAGCTGTCTGCTGACCACACTCTCAGCACGTGGTATAACAAATCTTTCTGTGAAGAGGGATGTGGGGAGGGCATCTCCATGTCTGCCACATTACATAATTATCAAAGCTCTAAAATGTATCAGCTTTTACCTTGGCAGGTACTTAATCTCTTGAATTTTGTGTTTTTTAAAATATAAAGTAAAAAAAAAAAACAATAGTACCTATCTTTTTGGTAATTGTGTGAATAAAATTAAGTAGCATATGAAAAGTAATTTCCATAGCCTTGTTTGGAAGGTGCTTAAAATTGGTTAGGCTGTTGTTGTGGTTATGATTACTAAATAATAAATATAACCTTGTAGATCACTGGTTAGAAAAGTTGAGAGATGAAGACCTTCCTCTCGGTTTTACAGAATGATTAACTTGTCAAGAGCATAACAGCCATTCAGATTAAGTTTAGGGGTTCCTGGGTGGTCACATGTTAGCACTAACTGGAAGGCTCTTTAAAATACAGTTTTGAGATCATTCCACATAAATGCTAACACTTTAAGTCTGGGTAGGTATTTAGGAGATTTTACTTAAAACAAAACAAAACAAAACAAAAAACAAAACAAAACAAAACCTTAACAAGTAATTTACCATGGTTAGATACTACTGTTTTACTGGAACAAATGTCCTATAACCAATTAAGTGTTTGATTTCCACCATTTTCCATGGGAACTGCATATTTAATGAGTGAATTGAACACAGAACTCCTCAGATTCTCTTCTCACTTGACAATTTTACTATTCCCATGTGTGAATCAATCCACAATTTCTTATCTTACTTACAAATGGGTATGGTAAGCGTTATTTTATATCTAAATGATGCTACATAGTTTTCCCAAACTCAAGCCAATCCCATGAAAAGGAATATGTAATACTCTAACTATTTTCTAACTGTTAATCAATTTTCCACTTTCTGTTACTGTTTTCTTTGCCTCCATTCTCTTTGGGGTCATCATTTAGGCAAGGATGACTGTAACCTTTTATTGGAGAATTAGAACTACAAGTTAAATATTCCCTATTCAAAATACTTGAGACCAGAAATGTTCTAGATTTATATCTTTATATACATAATGAAATATCTTGGGAATTGAACCCATCTCTAAACACAAAATTTATTTGTTTCGTGTACACCTTAAACACATAGCCTGGAAGTAATTTTATATAATATTTTAAATAATCTTGTGCATGAAACAAAATTTTGACTATTTTGACTGCAACCCAGCACATTAGGTCAGGTGTGGAATTTTCTACTTGTGGCATCATCTAAGCACTCAAATAGTTTTAGATTTAGGAACATTTCGGATTTCAGTTATTTATATTATACCTCAACCTGCAATAAATTTTGTATCTCAGGGCTGACTATACACTGCTTCTGCTATTCTGATGGCACAGCCTCACTGCACCATAAATACTGTTTTTGTAAAACTACCTGACTATTGCATGAGCCACAAACAAACCCTTGTGAAAAATCTAGGTGAGATGTGAACTAAGACAAAAGTTAAATTATCTAATGCTACCGTTCCAGACTTTATCTAAATGTTTCATGAAAGCACTACTTTCAACCAAACTCACTTTATTTGAACTCATTTTGAAGATCGTATTTTGATATGGTCCCTTGAATATCTATGTGTACAGAACAGAAGGTAGGACTGTTACACAGAACAGGGGAAAAATAATCTGAATTATCTGTGTGGAAAGCTCTTTAAATACCATCAAGTTTGAAAATAATACAAACTCAATTTCTGTCTATTATTAATGGAGGTAGCAAGACTGCCTTTTTGCCTACAAACAACTGCATATGAAAATTGAAAGAATATAAGAAACTTTAAATAATTTTACCACTTGCAAAAGGCATTTTTGAATATTTCCATTTTATGCAAACTAATAAAAGTAGGTATTTTGTTGCTATATCCTTAGTTTTCTTAATCAAGTAATATGTCTTCTATTCATTAGCCCTGCATTGATGCATTTACTGTCACAAATTGTAAAGTATTTCTGAAGGGAGTCTTCAATATATATTTTTTGATTCCCAAATCACCCACAGATATTTTTAATACAGATTACTGCATACCTTAAATTTCATGTTCTCTTTTAATAATTTAATGTGCTTTAGTGTGATGCAGAAATTTTTAATAATATTATGAAATGTTAGAGATAATTTTCATTTTCTAAATTGCCCTCTTATCATTTGTCAATTTCTCATGCTGTCTTACAATGAGTCTGTCAATTTCAGGCAAATTGACACTACACTAGCACACTTAACCACACTTTGACAATGCATGGTTACTTCTTTATGTTTTGAAAAGAACCAGATTTTTTATTTAATCATCTTTTTTCTCAAAGTCAGTTTTTATGAATAGGCACAAATGTGACTGATCTAATTTTATGAGAGGAAAATTGAAACACTGAAAGTAGTGGTTTAGAGTATCACTAACATTGTATAGATTCTGGTTTCAACATTAACTAGATGTGTTCAGTTTGTGCAGCTGTTAACCTCTGGAAGGTATATCTTCATCCTCAAATTGGGGTTGCTAATACACAACTAGCAGGTTGTGGTGATAATTAAATGAGAAGCATATGAAGTGCTTAGTGAAGTTATTGTCAAACTTTAAGTTATGAAACTATTATGTGGGGTTCATTGTAAGTTTGTGGATGATAGACACTTGCAGGCAGCATTTAACACCACACCTTCATAGGAAGTAAGGCAAAACAACAAAAACTTTACCAAGGAAGGAGCAAATATATTTATAAGTGGAAAGCTTCTAAGGAAAATTATATTGACTCATTACCTAGAAGTTAATGATCTAAGAGTCATTTACATGCTTCTGCACACACACATTGATTCACCCAGCAAAAATTATTATTGGCTAGAAAGAGAAAATGTAGCAAACTGGATCTAGGCATAAGACTTAAAATGCCAAAAATTTTAATAACTAGGTACAGGGCATAAATCTTCAAAGTAAGAAGGGAGGAAAGAGGCAGGAAAAAAAAGGAGAGCACTTTTCAGGGAAAGGGCTGATCAGAAAGAAGTGGAAAATAGTTTGAGATGAGGGTTGCTGGAGTCAGATGACAAGTAAAATGTATTATTTGAGCCGGGCGCGGTGGCTCAAGCTGTAATCCCAGCACTTTGGGAGGCCGAGGCGGGTGGATCACGAGGTCGAGAGATCGAGACCATCCTGGTCAACATTGTGAAACCCCGTCTCTACTAAAAATACAAAAAATTAGCTGGGCATGGTGGCGTGTGCCTGTAATCCCAGCTACTCAGGAGGCTGAGACAGGAGAATTGCCTGAACCCAGGAGGCGGAGGTTGCGGTGAGCCGAGATCGCGGCCATTGCACTCCAGCCTGGGTAACAAGAGTGAAACTCCATCTCCAAAAAAAAAAAAAAAAAAAAATGTATTATTTGTATGTAGTAACTGAAAAACAGTATTCTTGGTGAAGAAGAGGCATATATTAGAGTCTATTAAAATGCAAATATCAGTAGCAAATATGTATACAATGGCTAAGAAATAATAAAGAAAGATAGGGGAAGAAATAGAAATGAGGACACCAGCTGGATTTTGAATTGAGAGGGAGATGTACACCTAGTACCAATCCATTCAATTAATGAATAGTGTTCTGGAGCTGGTTGCATGACAGTAGGAGGCATATATAAGATAGACAAAAATGTTGATAGCTAATATTTATGTGTAAGTTATTTTTATGTAAATATACTATGTTGGACATTTTATTATTTTCATCATGTATGGACTCTCTTACTTTCACAATAATTTTATAAAGCAGACCATGTCAACTTTCCCCAAATCATACAGCTAGAAAGTGACAAGAGTTTGAGTGAAGCTGGGCAGCCTGACTGCAGTTTGACTATTCTTACAAGATGCCCAACTGCCAAGCCATCGGCATATTTTCAAAGGACAGGAGCTTTATGGGAGCAGAAATGTTTTACTGTTGTTGTTTTTGTTTTGTTTCTGTTTTATTCCTTTTGAATGTGTTTGTCACAAGTGAGTATATAGTAATAATTTCAAAGAATTAAAAGTCCAACTGTGTATCAAGTTGGGTAACAGTCTCATCGTTTCAAGCTACCTGGAGTTGGGAAAAAAAGAAACAGCCTCGTAAGGAGAATGGTTTCAGGAGGAGCAGCAGCAAGGCAGCAGGAGGGATTCCTTTCTTTCTTTCTCCTCCTTTGTTTCTAAATATTTTGCTAAATTTTTGCTATACTCTTATATGCTGTTGGTGGGAATGTAAATTAGTTCAGCCCTTGTGGAAATAAGTTTAGAGATTTTTCAAAGAACTTAAAACAGAATTACCATTAGACCCAGCAATCCTATTACTTGGTATATATCCCAAAGACAGTAAATCCTTCTACCAAAAAGATACATGCACTCACATATTCATTACAGTACTATTCACCATGGCAAAGACATGGAATCCACCTAGGTGTTCATGAACAGTGGATTGAATAAAAAAAATATGGCACATATATACTATGGAATACTATACAGCCATAAAAAAGAATAAAATCATATCCTTTGTGGCAACATAGATGCAGCTGAAGGACATTGTCCAAAGTAAATTAACACAGAAACAGAAAACCAAATACTGCATATTCTCACTTATAAAAAGTGGGAGCCAGGCGCAGTGGCTCAAGCCTGTAATCCCAGCACTTTGGGAGGCCGAGGTGGGTGGATCACGAGGTCAAGAGATCGAGACCATGCTGGTCAACATGGTGAAACCCCGTCTCTACTAAAAATATAAAAAAAAATTAGCTGGGCATGGTGGCGCGTGCCTGTAATCCCAGCTACTCGGGAGGCTGAGGCAGGAGAATTGCCGGAACCCAGGAGGTGGAGGTTGCAGTTAGGTGAGATCGCACCATTGCACTCCAGCCTGGGTAACAAGAGCGAAACTCCATCTCAAAAAAACAAAACAAAAAAAGTGGGAGCTAAACATTGTGTATTTATGGACATAATGATGGCAAAGCAAAAGTAGACACTGAAGATTACCAGAGGAAGAAGTCAGGGAGTGAGGCAAGGGATGAAAAACGAACTATTGGGTACACTCAGTACCCAGGTGACATGATCATTTGTACTCCAAACCTCAGCATCACAAAATATACCCAGTTAACAAATCTGAAGATGTACCGCTTTAATCTAGATGAAAGTTGAAAAAATAATAAAAATCATTTTCCCCAAGGGGGGGTAAAAAAAAACAGACAAAGGACTTGAGTAGTAGACATTTCTTCAAAGAAGATACACTAATGGCCAAAATTAGCGCATGAAACAGTTCTCAAAATTATTTGTCATTAGAGAAAAGCAATTTAAAATTTCAAGTATGTAGCACATCATCACACCCATTGTGATGACTAAAATTAAAAAAGAAAAAAAGGGGCTGGGTGCAGTGGCTCACATGTGTAATCCCAACATTTTGGGAGGTCAAAGTGGGTGGATCATCTGAAGTCAGGAGTTTGAGACCAGCCTGGCCAATATGGCAAAAGCCCTTCTCTACTAAATACACAAAAATTAGCTGGGTGTGGCAGTGGGCATCTATAATTTAGCTACTCAGGAGACTGAGGCAGGAGAATGAATCTCTTGAACCTGGGAAGGAGAGGTTGCAGTGAGCCGAGATCTCACCACTGCACTCTAACCTGGGCGACAGAACGTGACTCGAGAGAGAACATGGAATTTGTATATTGATAATAGAAATTTAAGGTAGTTTGGTTTAGGAGTGATAGGAAACAGTTTGGTCGTTCTTCAGAAGTTAAATATAGAATTACCGTTGCACTCAGGAGTGCAAGTTTCCAAGTATCATACCCCAAAGAATTAAAAGCTAGTATTAAAAAAGACTTGTAGACACATGTTTATAGCAGAACTATTCACAAGGGCCAAAAGATAAAAAGAGCTCCTATATCCATCAAGAGATGAATAAGTAAATTATGGTACATAGATAGAATGGAATATTATGCAGTCACAAAAAGAAATGAGGAATGATGCCTATTAAAAATGGATGAACCTCAAAAATACTATGCTAAGTAAAAGCCAAACACAAAACGTTACATATTATATGATTCAATTTATATGAAATATATGTGAAAGGTAAACCCACAGAAACAGAATGCAGATTGATGATTGACAGGAGCTTGGTGGAGGGGAGAATATGCAGCAACCACTTAATGGGTATGGGGTTTCCTTTTGGGGTGATAAAAGTGGGACTAGATAGAAGGGGTGTTTGTGCCTTTAATAACATGTCTTTAACCACATGAAAACTATGTTACATGGGTTTCATCTCAATACAAGAATTAAAAGATAAATTGATCATTTTGGATTTAAGATTTCCTTTTTAGACATGGAAATTGGACAGATACAATATCAGATAGCCATTTACAGCAATTTGACGCTCAGCTTATGTGATCTTACTGGATGGAATGAGTTTCATTAGGTTATAGGGACTTCAGCAAGAGGGGTAAAAGGTAACTTTTTAGTGTGAAACATGTTTAGAAAAAGTCATTGAGGGATACTCAAAAAAAGAAAGACTAGGACTGAATTCAAATTTCTCCATAATTTTAGTGAGCACTTAGTTGTAGGTAGAAACAATTTTTTAAATTTATATATGAGCTTTCCTTGGAAAGTTTTCTTGGTAATCACTCTGCCCTCTACTGCAGCTTCCAGGGATATTTCTCCTCATTTCTCAGGCTTCCTCTCTCTCTCTCTCTCTCTCTCTCTCTCTGTGTGTGTGTGTGTGTGTGTGTGTGTGTGAATAATTTTGAAAGATTTGTTGGCCTGCTTCACATGGAAGCTTGAGGGCAATGTATAATCAGGATCAAAGCGAGATTCAGTGGTTGGAAGGCCCTTGTATGTGAGGATTTCATTATCCCATCTTCAAACTACAGCATATTTTACATGATCTCCATTTACTGACATTAGTTCTCTGGTCCTAGTCTTCATTTTTTCTTTCAATTATAGAATATGACTTTTTAATTGGGCTTGTTTTTTGTTAGGTGGCTCAATCCATTAGGGAAAGAGTCTTCTCATTTATTTTTAAATAAAAATGGATTTTTATTAAAATACTTATGGGGAAATGTCTTACATTTGAAGTGTATCAATAAAATATAATCCAGTTTCTAAACAGATATTTCACGCTGACTTTCACTGTGCGGCAAGAAAAGGGAGTGATTGTATCAGCACTGTTCCCATTAATAGCACAGGGATAAAGCCACTGTTTCTTATCTTTGTCACAAAATCAAACTTAAGGCAACAATTATTTTGAATGCCTCTTCTATTATTCTTATTTCAAGGCAAAGAAATGTCTTCCAGTGTCTGCTAGGGAAAGAAAGTGCCAGATGCCAAAATCTAAATATATGACAGAATCCAAAGAAAACATTTTTTTTCAACAGCATCCACTTAGACTCTTGATGAAAATATCTTTTGGTGGACAATCTTATTTGAAGCTGTATCAGTTTAGATTTAATGGAATCTTTATTTTAGTCAATTGTGATAAATATATAAACATAGTAATACAATTCCTGAATCTTAAGGACAAAGTCTATATTGTATTAATCTTGTATTTCTGGCCTCTAGACTAGCACTTAATTCATATCCATAGACTCATTGAATAGATACATTAATAAAAAAATGAACTGAAACTTTTGCTTTTATAGTATCTATCTCTCTAGAATACTCTTTCTGATCTGTATTACCACTAAGTTAAATTTCACTCTTGATCACTCCTCACCTTCTTTTTTACTTGAAATACATTTTTGTTTTTTGAGACAGAGTCTTGCTCTGTCACCCAGGCTGGAGTGCAGCGGGGTGATCTCGGTTCACTACAACCTCCCCCTCCCAGGTTCAAGTGATTATCCTGCCTCAGACACCTGAGAAGCTGGAGTTACAGGTACGTGCCACTACGACTGTCTAATTTTTGTATTTTTAGTAGAGACAGGGTTTCACCATGTTGGTCAGGCTGTTCTCAAACTCCTGACCTCATGATCCACCCCACTCTGCCTCCCAAACTGCTGGGATTACAGGCATGAGCCACCGTACCTGGCTCACTTGAAGTACATTTTAAGGGCAGATTGCATCTGTTATAATTGGCCGTCCACAATTTGATGTTCTTAAGCAATCCAACTTGCTTTGCTCCTACTCTTTATCTTGACCTTTGTCTTTTCTACTCAAGTCTTTTCAGTGCTTCCTATCTGGTCTTAGTTTTCTGTTTTTTCTCATTCTGCTTATCCACCGAGGACATTTGTATAAAGCATAGGATATTCAGACCAAAAAAAAATCTTAATGTAAAAACTATAATGTAAACAGCTTATCTGATAGAATGTTCTCTAGACAATGGATTCTTGATTCTAAAAGTTAAGGTCTTCTCCAGTCCACTTATCATTATATAATTATAAATAAAAGCACAGTTTTCATTATTTTTGTGTCAGTGTGCATGAACCAATTTTGATGTCTATGTTGCAACAGTGTTCATCAGTTTCTTGTCCAAAACCACACATAGATTTGTGTGCATAAAAGAGGCATAAAAGGGGTGGATTTAATTTCCATTAGGCTAGATTATAAAAAGCTGAACCTGTGCCCATGTCTTGTCGATGAATGACAGGAACTTAATAAAACACACCACTAACATCTCCCACTTGCAATCCCAACTACAGTAGATTTGGGGGTTATACTAAGTCTTGTTTTTGTTATAAATGGTATTTTAAAGTTATAGAAATTCAAGACCAAAAGGTCCATGTTTCTTTATTCACTAATCAATTTTTGGATCAAACATTTTTATTTTTATTTTTTGGCCTCAGGACTCCTTTACATTCTTAAAAAATACTGAAGGCTACAAAGGTTTTCTGTTCATGCCACCTATATCTATCAGTATTTGCCATTTTAAATATTAAGTATAAAATACAGATATAACCATTTTAATATTATTTGTCTATTTGTTTATTAATATAACAACATATTTCATATTAACATAAAATAGTCTTATAGTATTATTAAAGATTCTTTTTTTTTTTTTTTTTGGCAGGGAGGGACATAGTCTCCATCTCATTGCCCAGAGTGAAGTGCAGTGATGTAATCATATCTCACTGCAGCCTCAACTTCTGGGTCTCAATTGATTGACTGGGTCTCATCCTCCTGAGTAGCTGGCACTATAGGCATGCACCACCATGTTTGGCTAATTTTTTGTATTTTTACTAGAGACAAGGATTTACCATGTAGACTAGGCTAGTTTGGAACTCCTAGGTACAAGCAATCTGCCAGCCTTGGCCTCCCAAAGTGCTGGAATTAGAAGCATAAGCCATTGCACTCAGCTGAAAGAAAGATTGTTTTTTAAGAAAATATTGAGAAGAGTGGCTTTTAAAAACAATATTTAGATATTCAATAGGTAGATTATTTTATCTGATTCTATGTTCAAGTTATTGTTGAACAAGTTGAGATATATATATATATGTGTGTGTGAATTATATAAATAAAATACTACAAAGTATCACTAAAGTAGAAAGAAAAATGAAAAGTTAAAACTCATTAAGAAAATGTAAAAATTGCTTCTCTGACACTGGAAAAGTTGGAAGACTTTCTTAATTTCAAATACATAATTTTGTGAAGGTTTTAAGGCTTAAGATTAATTTTCTTCCTTAATTTGCATTTTCCAACTTTTGCTTGTAATAGCTCTGTCAACTCAGACACCTTGTATAATTTAGTCTCATAGGTATATAGGGCATCTGATTCTTATAGAATCCCAGATTACTAGATATCAGTTTTGAGTTTTACAAACCCCAGATAACTTAACTACATCATAATCCTTGTTTACTTTCTCCTGTCAACAAAGAACACACTTTGTATCGCTAAAAAATATTTTCCTTCTTTATTGGCGAAAAGTTAATTTTCTATTTACTTCTTTCTTTTGCTGTCACAATCTTCTGCTCAATTACTTGTATAGATTTAATAAAAAGTAATAAATTATTCATCTTGCCTTTTGTTTTTTATAATTTAAACTTTTAGATTCAGGGGTACATGTATAAGTTTGTGACATTTCAGTTTGGGGTACGAGTGATCCTATCATCCAAGTAACGAGCTAAATACCCAACAGGTAGTTTTTCAGCACTTTCTCTCTCCCTTTCCCCTCTGGTAGTTTCCAGTATCTCCTCTTTTTTATCTTTATATCAGTGGGCACCCAGTGCTTAGCTCCCACTTACAAGTGAGAACATGTAGTATTTGGTTTTTTGTTCTGTGTTAATTCATTTAGGATAATGAATTAATACAGTCCTTCAGCTGCATTTATATTACTGCAAAGGACATGATTTTGTTCTTTTTATTTTTTTGTGGCTGATGGCTGTGTATAATATTCTGTGGTATATGTGTAAGTTTTCTTTATCTAGTCCACTATTTATGGGCACCTAGGTTGATTTCATGTCTTTGCTATATGAATAGTGCTGCAATGAACATGTGAGTGCATGTGTCTTTTTGGTAGAACGATTTATTTTCTTTTGTATATATACCCAGTAATTGGATTATTGGATCAAATGGCAGTTCTGAGTTCTCTGAGAAATCTGCAAACTACTTTCCACAGTGGCAAATTTACAGCTCCACCACCAACAGTATATAAACATTCCCTTTTCTACAAAACCTCACCCACATCTCTTCTCTTTTGACTTTTTATTAATAGCCATTATGACTGGTGAGAGATGGCATTTCAGTGTGGTTTTGATTTGCATTTCTCTGATGATTAGTGATCTTGAGCATTTTTCTCGTCCTTTGGCTACTTGTATGACTTCTTTTGAGAAAAGTTTTTTCATGTCGGTTTTCTAATTTTGAATGAGGTTATTTTGTTTGTGCTTGTTGAATTGTTTAAAATTTCTTATTTTCTTAAATCTCTTATGTGGATGTTAGCCCTTTGTCAGATGAATAGTTTGTGAATACTTGCTCCCATTCTGTAGTCTGTCTTTTTGTTCTATTGATAGTTTTCTTTGCTGTGCAGAAGCTCTTTAGTTTAATTAGGTCCCACTTGTCAATTTTTGTTTTTGTCAGTTTTGCTTTAGGGCTTTGTTATAAATTATTTGAGAAGTCCAATGTCCAGAATGATATTTTCTAGGTTTTCTTCTCAGATTATTATAGTTTGAGGTCTTACCTTTAACACTTCTTTGAACTTGAGTCACAAATCCCACACCTATATAGCAAATCTAAACAGACTGAAGAGAGAGTAAATGTGACAGAAAATTCAAGTTCTGCAATTTACTTGTCTCTTTTTTAAGTCCCAGCAAAAAGTTTGTATCCTTTTACTACCAGCTTAATTCTTTTTTTTTTTTTTTTTTTTATTGAGACGGAGTTTTACTCTTGTTACCCAGGCTGGAGTGCAATGGCGCGATCTCGGCTCACTGCAACCTCCGCCTCCTGGGTTCAGGCAGTTCTCCTGCCTCAGCCTCCTGAGTAGCTGGGATTACAGGCATGCGCCACCATGCCCAGCTAATTTTTTTGTATTTTTAGTAGAGACGGGGTTTCACCATGTTGACCAGGATGGTCTTGATCTCTTGACCTTGTGATCTATCCACCTCGGCCTCCCAAAGTGCTGTGATTACAGGCTTGAGCTACTGTGCCCGGCCAGCTTAATTCTTATAATCGGTGGAGATAATAACAAAATTTAAAGGAATTTAATAAAAAATATTCCATAAAATTCTAACAACTCTACATTCATTTCAAAGTAATTTTCTATCGATTTCTCACTTCTTTCTCACAATAATCCTGTAAGGCAGGGAAGATGTCATTACCCTTCAAACAAGTGGAGTAACTGGCTTAAAGAGTGACAGAGAATTAGGTGTGTCACAGATGTATCACAGTATTCTGCTAAGCAAGGCAAGGAGACTACATGAAATCACCAAAAGTTTGCTCTCCAGCCTCCTGTAAAAATAAAAGCAAGTCAAACATGCTGTGATTTGAATCTTTGTCCCCTCCAAAGATCATGTTGAAACTTAATCCTCAATGTGGCAGTATTGAAAGGTAAGGTCTCTAAGAGATGATTGAGTCATGATGGCTCTGCTCCCATGAACGGATTAATCATGCATGAATTAATGATTAATGAATTAATGGATTAATGGGTTATCATGAGAGAGAAACTGGTGGCTTTATTCGAAGAGGAAGAGAGATCTGAGCTATCTAATGACTAAATAAACAAAATAAATCTATTTGTTTTTGAGTCACATTCTGCCAGTTCTTGCTGTGTGATCCCTGTATTACTTCATGACTCTGCAGAAAATCCCCATTAGCAAGAAAGCCCTCACCAGATGCAGACCCTGGGCCTTGGACTTTTCAGCTTTTATAATGTGAAAAATGAATTTATTCTCTTTATAAATTGCCCAGTTTCAGATATTCTATTACAAGCAACAAAAAGTAAACCGAGTGTGACAGAGAAAAATCATATTTGTGGACTAGGAATCAGGAGACTTAGAATCTTACCCGTATGCAGCAATTTACTATGTGACTCAAGCAAGTCACTTTAATTCTTTATTTTTTTAAACCTGTAGTAAGGTAAGATGATGGTGATTATCTTGACTGTCTCACAAGATATGTGAAAAGTGTCCCAAAAGCCAATATAGTTATCCCTCCTCACCCTCTTACAAAAGAAACCCTGATTTGAGGCATTTGCTACTTTCAATAATATAAATAATATCCATTCATAGATACGATTGCAACATAATAAAATAATAAAGGAGTGATGAATTTTGTGTTTATCTCTATTTCTAATGCATTTTTATTGTACATTTATATAATTTAATCTTTACCAATGGCTGATTTAATGACCAGTTAGCAAAATTCCTAAAAATTTAATAGTCAGCTCTCACATTAACAGCTGTAGCCAGTCTCACACTACTCTCTTCCAGGAGACTAGGACTGTCTCTGTTTGTATCTGCATTTCTAGAAGCTTCTTTCCTGAGTCTGTTCCCCTAAACAAAGATATAGTCTTCATAATTTCATTTTGTCTTGCTCTGTACATAGATGTCTACCATTAACCGTTTGTCTTGGGTTTTTAGTCAACACTTTAGAGGTTATCCAGAATGCCAAGGGGGCCCAGCCAATCTCTCCAGGTCACTAACACTGCCTTTTCTTGCTAGATCATAGATAAACCTCGGCTCAAGTGACCTGCTGACAATCACACAACTTAGTAATGACAGATGTGGGGTCACATTTAAGTCTGTTAACTCCTCTATCCTTAGGCTAGGGATGACAGCTTGCAGCTGGTGCAATGAGAGCCAGAGCCCAGTGGAAGAATGAGACATAACTCCTCTGTCACTCCTTTCCAATCTGTGGCCTTGCTTTCCTCAAGATGTCCCCTTTATCACCATTTTGGAGTTATTTCCAACCTCCTGATAACTTTCAGGGCCAATAGTGTTCTTTTTTGAGGTGAATAATCCATGTTAATGAATATTGATTTCCAGCGAGTTAGACCAAGATGAAGTGTGTTGCTCTAGATTAGCCATATGTGTCCCTGAATAGCTTGAGAAAAGGCTCTCAGAGCATCTAATAAATAAGCACCAGAGAGAAATAAAAAAAGGAACTGAATTGCTAGGATACCTGGGTGATCATTTGTTTTATTATCAAGTCTGCAAGTGTAAAACAAGCAATGACAATAGAAACCTCTAAGTAATACAAAATGCTTGCTAAAAAGTGACAAAAAGAAAAAGACGACAGTCTTCAGAGAAGGAAGACTTTGCTTCTTGGCATATATCAAGTTTGATGAAATGCTTATTATTTTTATCTAGTATTTTAGAAAAACTAGCAGCATTCATGACACTCTATAATTATAATAGCAGATGTGATCTTGGATAGAATTGCTCCATTGTTGTTTTCTTGCTGTTTGTGTATACTGAAGAGACAAAGAAGGCTTTTCCATGGCAATGATCTACCAACTACCAGAGTTCATTTAGGTTGTGCGTATGGGAGGCCAGGGCCACTTATCAATTCAGTCAGCTCAGCAGAAGAACAATAATCCATTAAACCTGTTTTTGAAACCTAGCAAACAGTTTGACTTAACAGTATGCTTTGCCAAATTTTGATAATATAATAAAATAAAAATATTTAAAAATTGTCTTTAGAGACCCCAAATTATGGCTGGAAGCATGAAAGTTATACTCATAATAAAAGCTTTTTTGCAACAAGTCAAAATGTTGTTTGACACACTGACCAGTGAGTTACTCCAATCTTGACACTGACATCTGGGAACCAGGGTATGATAGGTTAAGTGGTAACTAAGAAAAATCAGAATAGAGAAAGACTTAAAGTAAAAACTTTATCCATGAGAGTAGGCAGATTTAAAACAAAACTAGAATCAAATTTGTCATCGTATTTAAGAGGTCATTCCAGGATTGTGTAACATATGATCAAACTCAAAGTTCAAAACTGTTTAGGGGAGATGTTGAGATGGAAGAGAAGTGCAGCAAAAATAGTGAAGAATAGAACACCATACTTTTCCTTTACACATAAATGAGTACACACATTTTTCTCTCAGGATTCTAGTAGTCTGATTGGCATAGTAGATGAACTAGATCTAAAAAAAAAAAAAAAAAAGAAATTCTCTTGGGATGGGAAAACAAACACTTATGGAGATGACATCATTAGAAAAGAATGTACATCAAATGCTAAATATTATATACAAATATTGGGGTATTGGAAAAAACAAAGGTCAGTTAAGGCTGGTCATTTTAGGTTTTATAGGAAATGAAGTCTTGACTTGGGTTTTTTGATATAAAAAGAATCTAGATTATTGCAGAGATTTTTCAGTTTTAAAACCACTGTTTTGTTGTGATAGAAAAATTTCAGTACATAGTAGTAACTATACTTTTTTCTTTCAAAGCAAATGGCAACCAAATCATAAACCCTTCAGATCTTTCTCACCACTTTTTTCTTGAGACCTCAATCTTGATTTGAATGGACTGTAATAAATTCTGAGAGAAAAATTCTACTGCCAAACCCCTTTAGGCCTGCTCTTGCCAAATGAATTATTAGTTTAGAGAAGGGCATAGAATTATTATTTTTTTCTTCTTCATTAATTCACAGAAAGCAGTATTCTACATTCTTGTCAGCCATGATTTTTTTTTTTTTTATTTCCTGGATTGACCTAATAATGTCAATGTTCAACTATTCTTCTTAATGTCTTCACAAAGTATAAGGCATTTGGAAGGTGCACATTTTTACAAAAGAATATATTATAAGCTATGAGATCATGATGCAAATGACAAGTAAAAAAAAATCAAGATAGTTTCCAGCTTTTAAATCTTGGTATCTCTCAAGTATGCTCTAGAATATAGTTTTAATTTGAAAGGGAGTCTGGTCAAAATCTTATTGCCAATGTTGTTACAATTTTTATTAGCCCAGGTCTACAGGATCAAGGATGGTTTATCTTTCTTGGCTCCTGATGTAGGAAGAAGCACTGATATCTTCTTTTATTAAAGTTCATTCCTCTTCATCAATGTTGATGTAATACATATTGCTGTAATGCAATCTTTTCTTCTGCATTCCTTCTTCTTAGACTCTGTGCAACCCAACCTCACCAACTGTTGTATAGGAAGTGGTAACTTAAGGGCAGGAGAATCACATAAATCTCCAGCATGTAGTTTTCACTTAATATTCCTTCATTCTCAGTAATATTACAACTTTCTAAGTGCAAATATTGTCACTTCTCTCATATTCTGCTCTAAGTCTTTTGCATACAGAACTCAGTCTTCAAACTATCCAATGATGATATGAACTCTGTGTGCCCTGAAAAACCAATACTGGAGAGGTTTTGCAAAAGTGAGGCATCCAATTTCAATGACACAGGATGAAAACAAAGATTGAAGCTCAGTCTCTTATTACTTTGATTATTGGCTCAGGAGGCTCAAGAACACGTACCAGGGAAAGCTTTCATAGAATGTCTTCCTGCTTAGGACTTTATGGTATTAAATATATGCAGCCCTGTGAAAGAATTTTAAAAGCTCAATTAGATAGATGATGGATGGATAGATAGATAGATAGATACATACATACATACATACATACATACATAGATAATATAGAGGAGCCTTCTTGAGTTATAATTCACATAATTCCTATATATCAGGGTAGTGCAACTTACCACCACAATCAATTTTATGCCATTTTCATCACCCACCCATAGAGAAACCCCATACCATTTAGCTGCCTGCTCCCAAACCCTCCACATCCTCAACCCTAGAAAAACACTAATATACTTTCTGTCTCTTTAAGTTTTCCCACTCTGGACATTTTATCTAGATAGGCATTTGTTCTAACAATATGTGGCCTTCTGTGACTGACTTCATTCATTTAGCATAACATATTCAAGGTTCGTCTGTGTTGGGTAGATTCCTACTTATTGCCAGTCTTCCAACTCTTCATCCTCTAGATGTTGGTAAGAGGATATTTCTAAACTACAAATGTTTCCTGGTACACCTTTAGTGGCTGTCTACTGACTAGAGAAAAAAATTCCAATTTGTTTGGCAGTGTATATCAGGTTCTTTTTAAAAAATCGTATTAACCATTTTAAGTGTACAATTCAGCAAAACATTCACATTGTTGTGTAACCAATCTCCATATTTTTTTTCATCATATAAAACTGAAATTCCATGCTCATTAAACCACAACTTTCCATTCCCCCGCTCCTCAGCTCCTAGCCACTGCCATTTTACTTTCTGTCTCTATTAATCTCTCGGGACTTTCTGTAAGCAGAATAATGTAGTAGAATAATGTAGTAGTTGTCTGTTGTGTGCCTGGCTTATATCACTTAGCACAATGTCCTTATGGTTCATCTTTATCAGAAATATGTCAGAATTTTCCTTTTTCTTAAGGTTGAATAGATTCCATTGCAAGGCATATACCACAATTCATTTATTCTACTCATCCATCAATAGACATTTTGTTTGATTCTGCCTTTTAGCTATTATGAATAGTGATGTTATGAACATGAGTGCACAAATATCTCTTTGAGACTTCATTTTTAATACTTTTGAGTATATATCTATAAATGAAATTGCTGGATCTTATGGTAATTCTTTTTTTTAATTTTTTTTTGAGAAATTGCCATACCATTTTTCATAGGAGGTATATTACATTTCTCTGAAAGAGAGCAACTGATCTGATTTTCTCCTCATCCTAAGCAATTTTTTTTTCTGCAGAAGACACTTGACTTAGTTCATTTCCTGTTGCTATAATTGAATACCTGATAACTGGGTAATTTTTAAAGAAAATGAATCTATTTCTTACATTTGCAGAGGCTGGGAATCCAAGCTTGGGAGGATGTATCTAGTGAGGACCATGTTGCTGGTGAGAACTCTCTGCAGGGTCCTGTGGCAATGCAGACCATTGCATGGTGTGATACTTGCTCGCTGAGGCCTCTCTCTCTTCTTATAAAGCCACTAATGTTCTGACCTCATCATCTCATCTAATCTTAATTACATTCCAAAGTTCCCACCCTCTCAAATACCATAGTCAGATTTTTCAACCTCTTAATATTGTTGCAGTGAGGATTAAATTTCATCATGAATTTTGGAAGGGACGAATACTAAAACCATGGCATCATTCTAATGGATGCTGTGGTTTTGTGGTTTTGATGTGCATTTGATTTGATTTATTTTGAGAATCTTTTTCATGTTTTTATTAGCAATTTGTATATTTCCTTTGGAGAAATGTCATTCAAATCCTTTGTCCATTTTGTAAACAGCTGGTTTTGTTGTCGTTGTAGAGTTATTTATATAGTCTATTAACTCCTTATCAGATGTAAGATTTGCAAACATTTTTGTCTCATTCCATGGGTTGCCTTTTCAGTCTGTTGATTGTGTCCTTTGATGCCAAGTTCAATTATTTTTAAAAACTGATATTTATAATGCAGATAAAACAGCTTCATTGCATGTAAGTATTGTCCAGTACATTTCACAAAGGAGTTTGGGCTCCTTCCCTTAATATTATTTCTTCTAGCCATGCCTTAAAGGAAATGTGTCATTGTCATCACCTCCCCCAGAGCCTATCCAGATACAATTTATATGTGGGAGGAAAGTCCCACTGATTAATG
The DNA here is from genome assembly GCF_048565385.1 of Saimiri boliviensis. NCBI lineage: Eukaryota > Metazoa > Chordata > Mammalia > Primates > Cebidae > Saimiri > Saimiri boliviensis. Next base: position 119,198,994 of record NC_133453.1, read on the forward strand.
GTACATTAAGATTCCTCCTAGATGTATCAGTTTAGGGAGCTTCTTGGAGCAAGCTGGAGGCTAAGTCCCTCGTTGGTTCACTAGGAGCTTTGTAGTGACTCTACTTTCACAGTCTGTACTTCACTTTCTTTGTTTTGGCTGCTATTTTTCAGTGACTTCTCATTTGGATTCTGACTGTACATTATTTAACTTATGTCTCCTAACTCTACAAGAGATTATGTCTGACACTGTATCTGCCACTTTTTCATAATCCACCTGACATACTAGTATCTACTGTAGACACTGAAGCTTCTTCTGGGTGCATTTCTTAATGTATAAATGAGAATAATCATCATAGTGCTTCTCTCTTAGAGCTTTTCGTTGTTATAAATATTAATGGATGTAATATATATAAGGCCTTGCATAACTTTCTATTTAAAGGCATATTCTCAATAAATGCTTATGACTGCTCTTGCCTATATAATACAATCCATGATATATCCTCCAATTAGCTGCTTCTTTAATGGCTGCATCACCACTTAATTATCTGTTGCACTCCTGGCATAATCTTGGAGCATCTTCATTGGCCTTGGCTGAAGTAGGCCCAGAGATAGTGGACTGGGTGAGGGGTAGGCGACACACTGAGACATACTGAGACAGCCGGAGGATGGCTGGCATTACCTGTTCCCTAACCCCAGGTTGCACAGTTCACAGCTCCAAAAGAGATCTCTTCCTTCTGCTTGAGGGGAGGAGGGAAAATCATGGGGAAGACTGTCTTGCCTCTTAGATACAAGCTCAGCCACAGCAGGATAGGTATCTGTCAGAGTCATGAGGCCCCTTATTTAGGCCATGGCTCCCAGGTCACATTTCCAGATACAGCCTTGGCTGGAAGGGAACCCGCTGCCTTACTGCTAACTGAAAAGCACTAGGGATCCTGCAACAATATCCAGGTACTACATCAAGGGCCTTAGTGAACCTCTGAGACTTGTTGGCTTCAGGTGAGACCCAGAACCTTACCAGCTGTGGTGGCTATTGGGCAACATATCCTTCTTAAGAAAAGCAGAGGGGAAAGTAAAAAGGTCTTTGACTGGCATATTAGGTACCAGGATGGACATGCTGGGTAGAGCACCAAGTGGGCTCTCAGGGTCCTCAGTTCCAGGACTTAAATCTTGGACAGCATTTCTGGACCTTCCCTGAGTCACGAGGGAGTCCACTGTCATGAAAAGTGAGTCCCAGGCCAGGCAGCATTCATGAGCTGACTTAAGAGACCTTAGGCATTAAGGGAACATTGGTGGTAGCCTGGCAGTACTCTTTCTGGCCAGGAGTGGTGGTGCATATGGGGGTGAGGCTCCTCTCCTTTCAGAAAAGGGGAGAGAAGAGTGGGAAGAACTTTTTTTTTTTTTTTTTTTTTTTTTTTTTTGTGGTATGAGTTGCCAACTCAGCCCACAGTACAAATAGAACACCAGGTAGAATTCTAAGGTTGTTAACTCCAGTCCTTGGCTTCTGGATGGCACTTCTGAAACCCAAATGAGGATAAAAGATTTCACTACCCCAAAAAAGAGGTGATATGGTTTGGCTGTGTCCCCACCCAAGTTTCATCTTGAATTGTAGTTTGCATAATCCCCATATGTCATGACAGGAACCTGGTAAGAAGTAATTAGATCGTGGGAGCAGTTTCCCCCATGCTGTTCTCGTGTTAATGAGTATCAGAAGATCTGATAGTTGTATAAGCATCTGGCATCTCTCCTGCTTGCATTGACTCCATTCTGCTGCCCTGTGAAGAAGGTTCCTTTCTCTCCTTTGTCTTCCACCATGATTGTAAGTTTTCCAAGGCCTTCTCAGCAAAGCAGATCTATGAGTCTATTAAACCTCTGTCTTTTATAAATTACCCAGTCTCAGGTATTTTATCATAGCAGTGTAAAAGCAGAACTAATACAGGAGGACACAGGCCTAGCTGTTTTTGCCATATGCCTTTTGTAGAGTCCCTGGGACTTGAGTGAACATAAATAGTTGCAAAAGAATAGTTATAGCAGTCCTTGGACAAGACTGGGCACTGTGCTGGCTTCAGCTGTGACCCAGAACAGTCATAGTGATGGTGGCCACAGGGGTGCTTGTGTCTGCCACTCCACCCCCAGTGTTAGGTGGCTTAGAAAAGAGAGAAGGAAACTCAGTCTTGGAGAAACTAAAGGAAGAGAAAAAGAGTCTCTGCCTTGTAATCCAGAGAATTATCCTGAATCTTGTCCAAGACTGTCAAAGCAGTACCTCTACAAATCTGCAAAAAACAGAGTGTTACTGTACTTGAGGTGCCCCCTAAAGAAAAAAAGAGCTAGATTAAAACACCCAACTCTTTTTAAGTATCTGGAAAGCGCTCCCAAGAAGGATAGGTACAAACACACCAAGACAGTGAAGACTACAATAAATACCTCAAACACAGATAAATATCTACAAGTATCAAGATCATACAGCAAAATGTGACCTCACTAAATGAACTAAGTAATGCACCAGGGACTAATCCTGGAGAAACAAATAGATGCCACTCTTCAGACAGAGATTTCAAAATAGCTGTGTTGATGAAACTCAAAGAAATTGAAGATAACACAGATAAATAATTCAGAATTATATCAGATAAATTTAACAAGAGATTGAAATAATTTAAAAGAGGCAGAAATTCTGGAGATAAATAATGCAATTGGCATAATGAAGAATGCATCAGAGTCCTTTTAACAGCAGAATGGATCAAGAAGAGTAAATAATTAGCTTAAACACAAGATATTTAAAAATATAGTCAGAGAATAAAAAAGAAAGAATTAAAATAATGAAGCATGCCGATGAGCTCTAGAAAATAACCTCAAAAGAGCAAATCTATGCTTTATTGGCCTTAATGAGAAGGTAGAGAAAGAGATAGGGGTAGAAAGTTTATTCAAACATGTAATAACAGAGGACATCCTAAACTAGCGAAAGATAACAACATCCAAGTACATGAAGGTTGTAGAACACCAAGGAGGTTTAACCCAGAGAAGACTGCTTCCAGGCATTTAATAATCAGACTCTCAAAGGTCAGAGATAAAGAAAGGATCCGAAAAGCAGCAAGAGAAAAGAAAGAGAATAACATACAATAGAGCTCTAATACATCTGGCAGCAGACTTTTCAGTGGAAACCTTATAGACCAGGAGAGGATGGCATGACATAATTAAAATGCTGAAAGTAAAAACGTTTTGCTGTAGAATAGAATATCAGACAAAACTATCCTTCTACCTTAAAAAAGAAATAAAGCCTTTCCTATGCAATCAAACGCTGAGGGATTTCATCAAAAGCAGACCTGTCCTACAATGAATGCTAAAGGGAGTACTTCAGTCAGAGATAAAAGGACATATGAGCAATAAATAATCACCTGAAGGTTAAAAAAAAAAAAGGAAAAACTTACTATTAGTGGTAATAGTAAGTACACAGAAAAACACAGACTATCATAACACTGTAAAAGTGGTGTATAAACTCTTACTCTAAGTAGAAACACTAAATGATGAACTAATAAAAAATAATAACTACAGCTTTTCAACACACAGTACAACAAATATAAATAGAAGCAGCAAAAAGTCAAAAAGTAGGGTGGCAAAGTGAAGGCAAGTTTTTATAACTTTCTATTTGCTTGCTTGTTTGTTTACATAAATAGTATTAAGTTATCAGATTAAAGCAATGGATAAAAAACAGTATTTGCAAACTTCATGGTAACCTCAAACCAAAAAACATACATTGGATACACAAAAAAATTAAAAAGCAAGGCTACATTAAATCACAAGAGAAAATAATCATAACGAGAGGAAGACAGAGATAAAATTAAGAAAGAAGTGAAGATCACAAGAAAACCAGAAAACAACAAATTGTCAGGAGTAAGTCTTAGCTTATTAATAATAACATTGATGGAAATTGACTAACTTTTCTAATCAAAAGACATAGATTGAATAAGTGAAAAGTAAAAACCAGTGATCTGTTGCCTAAAAGGAACACGCTTCACCTATAAAGATACACATAGACTGAAATAAAGGGATGAAAAAAAATTCCTTCATGATTTGGCTCTCTGATCGTCTGCTGTTCATTGATAGGAATGTTTGCGATTTTTGCACATTGATTTTGTATCCTGAGACTTTACTGAAGTTGCTTATCAGTTTGAGGAATTTTTGGGCTGATACAGTGAAGTTTTCTAAATGTAAGATCATATCATCTGCAGAGACAACTTGTCTTCCTCTTTTTATTTGAATACCCTTTATTTTTTCTCTTGCCTGATTGCCCTGGCAAGAACTTTCAATACTATGTTGAATAGGAGTCGTGAGAGAGGGCATCCTTGTCTTGTGCCAGTTTTCAAAGGGAATGCTTCCAGTTTTTGCCCATTCAATATGATATTGGCTGTGGATTTGTGATAAATAGATCTGTTTATTTTGAGATGTGTTCCATTAATACCTAGTTTAATGAGAGTTTTTAACAGGAAGGGATGTTGAATTTTATCAAAGGTCTTTCTGCATCTATGGAGATAACTATGTGGTTTTTGTCATTGGTTCTGTTTATGTGATGGACAACATTTATTAATTTGGATATATTGAAACAGCCTTGCTCTGAGGGATAAAGCTGACCTGATTGTGGTGGATAAGCTTTTTTAGATGTGCTGCAAAACTCCCATTTGCAATTGCTGCAAAGAGAATAAAATACCTAGGAACACAGCTAACAAGGGACATGAAATACCTCTTTGAAGAGAACTACAAACAACTGCTCAAGGAAGTAAGAGAGGACACAAATAGAAACATATTCCATCCTCATGAATAGAAAAAAATTAATACCATGAAAGTGATGATACTGACCAAAGTAATTTATAGATTCAATGCTATTTTCATCAAACTAACATTGTTATTCTTCACAGAATTAGAAAAAAAGTACTTTAACATTTATATGAGACCAAAAAAGAGCCTGCATATCCAAGAAAATCCCAAGCAAAACAAACAAACAAACAAACAAAAAAGCTGGAGGCATCACACTTCCTGATTTCAAACTATACTGCAAGGCTACAGTAACCAAAACAGCATGGTACCAATGCTGAAACAGACTTATAGACCAATGGAACAGAATAGAGACCTCAGAAATAAGACCACACATCTACAGTCATCTGATCTTCAACAAACCTGACAAAAACAATCAATGGGAAAAGAATTCCCCATTTAATAAATGGTCCTGGGAAAACTGGTTAGCCATATGCAGAAAAGTGAAACTGGACACCTTCTTTACACTTTATACAAAAATTAGCTATAGATGCATTAAAGACTTAAATATAAAACCCCAAACCATAAAAACTGTAGAAGAAAACCTATGCAATACCATTCAAGGCATGGACAAAGATTTTACGGTGAAATTGCCTAAAGCAATTGCAACAAATGCTAAAACTGACAAGTAGGATTTAATTTAAAGAGCTTCTGCAAAGTAAAAGAAGCAATCATCAGCGTAAACAGGCAACCTGCAGAATGGAAGAAAATTTTTCTAATGTGCCCATTTTACAAATGTCTAATATCCAGAATTTACAAGGAACTTAAACATGTTTACATGAAAAAATAGTCCAGACACGGTGGTTCATGCCTGTAATCCCAGCACTTTGGGAGGCAAAGCAAGCAGATTATGATGTTAAGAGTTCGAGACCAGCCTGGCTAATATCGTGAAACACTGTCTTTACTAAAGATACAAAAAATTAGCAGGGCATGGTCATGCTTGCCTATAAGCCCAGCTACTTAGGAGGCTGAGACAGGAGAATCACTTGAACCCAGGAGGTGGAGCTTGCAGTGGGCTGAGATTGTGCCATTGCACTCCAGCCTCTGTGACAGGGAGAGACTTGGTCTCAAAATAAAATAAAATAAAATAAAATAAAATAAAATACACAACCCCATCAAACAGTGGCCAAAGATATGGACAGACACTTCTGAAAAGAAGACATTTATGTGGCCAACAAACATGGAAAAAAGCTCAGCTTGGTGTGGTGGCTCACACCTATAATCGTAGCACTTTGGGAGGCTGAGGCAGGTGGATCTCCTGAGGTCAGGAGTTCAAGACCAGCCTGGCCAATATGGTGAAACCCTATCTCTACTAAAAGTATAAAAAATAGGTGGACGTGTTGTTGCACACCTATACTCCCAGCTACTTGGGATGCTGAGGTCAGAGAATCACTTGAACCTGAGAGTCAGAGGTTTCAGTGAGCCAAAATTGTGCCATTGCACTCCAGCCTGGGCAACAAGAGTGAAACTCTGTCTCAGAAAATAAAAGAAAAAGAAAAAGCTCCAAAACTCAACCTCACTGATAATTAGATAAATGCAAATCAAAACCAAAAGGAGATATTATCTCATGCCAATCAGAATGGCAATTATTAAAAATTCAAGATTTATAATGGCAAGATTGTGGAGAAATACAAACACTTTTACATTGTCAGTGGGATGTAAATTAGTTCAACCATTTTGGAAAACAGTATGGCAATTCCTCAAGGATCTATAACCAGAAATACAATTTGACCCAGCAATCCCATTACTGGATATATACCCAAAGGAATATAAATCATTCTGTTATAAAGATACATCCACATGCATGTTTATTGCAGCATTATTCACAAGAGCAAAGAAATGAAACTGACCCAAATCCCTATCAATGATAGACTGGTTGAATAAAATGTGGTGCATATGCAGCATGGAATAATATGCAGCCACAAAAATGAATGAGATCATGTATTTTGCAGAGACATGGATGAAGCTGGAAGCCAATATCCTCAGCAAACTAACACAGCAGCAGAAAACCAAATGTTTCGATCATAAGAGGAAGTTTAACAATGAGAACACATGGACACAGGGAGGGGAACAATACATGCTGGGGATTGTCAAGCAGAGGCACAAGGAGGGAAAGCATCAGGACAAATACCTAATGCAGGAGGAGCTTAAAACCTAGGCGATGGGCTGATAGGTGCAGCAAACCACTGTGGTATATGGATACTTATGTAACAAAACTGCACGTTCTGCACATGTATCCCAGAACTTAAAGTATGAAAAAGTTAAAAAAAAAGGAAAAGAAATAAAATAAATTTTAAAAAAGAAATTTAATGCCAATAGAAAGCAAAACAAAGCAAAAGTTGGTACTCTTTTAGCAGACAAATAGATCTGAAGAAAAAAACTCTAGGAAGAGACAAAGACGGTCACTATATAATGATGAAGGGGTCAATTCACCAAAAGGATACAACAAGTTTAAAAATGCAGGCATCAGACACGAGATTAGCTGAGTATATAAGGGAAATGTTATTAGAGGTAAAGAGAGATAGGCCCTGGTATAATAATAACTGGAGAGTTCAACACCCCACTTTCAGCACTGGACAGATCTTCCAGACAAAAAATAAATGAGGAAACAAGAGACTTAATCTGCACTGTAGGCCAAATGGACCTGATAGATATTAACAGAACATTTCAGCCAATGGCTGTACAATATACATTCTTTTCCTTGCCATATGAATCATTCTAAGGTCCAGATCACATGTTTGGTCCAAAAACAACTATTAAAACACTTTTTTTTAAAGCTAAAATAATCATCCATCTTCTCAGACCACAGTGGAATACAATTAGACATTAATAACAAGATAAATTTTGGAAATTATACAAATACATGAAAATTAAACAATATGCTACTGAATGACCAGTGGGCCAATGAGATATTAAGAAGAAAACCGAAAAAAAAAAAATTGAAACAAATGATTAATATAACATAACATGCCCAAACCTATGGGATACAGCAAAAGCAGTACTAAGAGGAAAATTTATGGCTGTAAGTGTCCACATCAAAGAGAGATAAAAACTTCAAATAAACAATCTAATAATATATCTCAAACAACTAGAGAAGCAAGAGCAAACCAAACACAAAATTAGCAGAAGAAAGTAAATAATAAAAATCAGAGTGGAATAAATAAAACTGAAGTAAAAAAATTTAAAAATCAATGATAAAATTGTTGAGGTTTTTTAAAAAGTTAAACAAAATTGATAAACCTTAAGCCTGACTATGAAAAACAGAAAGATCCAAATAAATAAAATCAGAAATGAAAAAACAGACATTACAAATGATAAAACAGAAATGTGAAGGGTCATTAGTTGCTACCATGAGTAACTATATCCAATAAATTGGAAAATCGAAGAAATGGATGAATTGCTAGAAACATACAACCTAACATGATTGAAACAAGAAAAAATCCAAAACCTGAATAGACTAGTAACAAGTAACGAATTTGAAGCTGTAATAAAAAGTAAAAGCCTAGGACCTGATGGGTTGAATACTAAATTCTAGCAAACATTTAATGAAGAACTAAGACAAATTCTACTAAAAGTATTTTGAAAAATAGAGGAGGCAAGAATACTTCCAAATTCATTCTACAAGGAAAAGGTGATACCAAAGTAAAAGAAGAAAGCAAGCAAGAGAGGGAGGGAAGGCGAAGGCGAAGGGGAAGGGGAAAAACTACAGTCCAATGTCTCTGGTAACAAAATAATAGTAAACTGAATTAAACAATATATTACAAAGATAACTGATCATGACTAAGTGGGATTTATTCATGGGATGGAAGCGTTGTTCAACATATACTCACTCTGTGTAATATATCAACAGAATAAAGGATAATAAAACCTTATTATGATTTCAATTGATGCTGAAAAGCATTTGACACAATTCAATGTCTGTTCATGATAAAAAATAAAAATAAAAAATCTAGGAATAGAAGGAACATACTCCAGAACAATAAAAGCCATATATAACAGACCCATGGTTAGTATCATACTGAATGGGGGAAAATGAAAGCTCTTCCTTTAAGGTCTGGAACATAATAAGAATGCTCACTGTCAGCAATGTTATTCAGCATATTACTAAAAGATCTAGCTAAAGCAGTAAGGCAAGAGAAGGATATAAAGAGCATTCAAATTGGAAAGGAAGTAGTCAAAGTATCCTGTTTACAGATGACATGATCTTATATTTTGAAAAACTTAAAGACTCCACAGGAAAACTATTAGAACTTATAAGCAAATTCAGTCATTTCAAGTTGCAACATCAACTTACAAAAATCAGTAGCATTTCTATATGCCAACAGTGAACCATGTAAAAAATAAAAAGTAACACAGTTTACTAGCCACACATAAAATTAAATATCTAAGAATTAACCCAAAAAGTGAAAGATATCTATAATTAAAAGTGTAATGCACTGATGAAAGAAATTGAGGAGGATACAAAATCATTGAAAAATATTCTATGTTCATGGATTGAAGAATCAAAACTGTTAAAATGTCTATACCACCAAAGCAATCTACAGATTCAATGCAGTACCTATCAAAATACAAATGACATTCTTCACAGAAATAGAAAAAAAAATAAAACTTATATGAAACCACAAAAGACCCAGAATAGCTAAGGCAATTCAAGCTAAAAATACAAAATTGGAGGAATCACATTACCTGGCTTCAAATTATACTACGTAACTTTTGTAACCAAAACAGCATGGTACTGGCATAAACACAGACACATAGAACAATGGAACAGAATAAAGAACCCATAAAACAGTTCACACATCTACAGTAACTCATTTTAGACATAGGTGCCAAGCACATAACTGTAGGGAAAAGAAAGTCTCTTCAATAAGTTGTGCTGGGAAAACTTGGTGTCCATATGGCAAATGAATGAAACATTTCTCAACATATGCAAAATTGAAATAAAAATGGGTTAAAGACTTACATCAAGATCTACTATAAGTGACCATTGAGGAAAACCTCTAGGGCATTGGTCTGGGCAAGAATTTATTGAGCGATATTCTATAAGCATAGACAACCAAAGTAAAAATGATCAACATGTTGTCATGTCAAGTTAAAAAGCTTCTGCACACCAAAGCATACAATCAACAAAGTGAAGCGACAACTCATAGAATGGAAGAAAATATTTGCAAACTACCTATCTGACAAGGGATTAATTACCAGACTATAGAAGGAGCTCAAACACTCTATAGGAAAACATCTAATAATTTGATCAAAAGATGGACAAAAGATTTGAATAGACCTTTCTTGAGAGATATAAATAGCAAACTGGCATATGGAAAGAAACTCAAAATCATTGAACAGAGAAATGCAAATCAAACCTACAATGAGATATCATCTCACTCCTGTTAAAATGTCTTATATCAAAAAGACAATAGCAAATGTTAGTGATGTTGTGGAGAAAAGGGAACACTTGTTCACTTTTAATGGTAATCTAATTAGTACAACCACTGTGGAGAATAGTTTGGAGATTTCTCACAAAACCTAAAAATAGAGCTACCATAGGATCAGGCAATCTTCCTGCTGTGTACAAAAGAAAGGAAATCAGTATATAGAAATATCCGCACTCCTATGTTTGTTGCGGCATTGTTTACAATAGCTAAGATTCAGAAACAACATAAGTCTCCATGAACAGTTGAATGAATAAAGAAAATATGGTACATATACACAATGGAGTACTATTCATCGATAAAATAGAATAAGATCCAATCATTTGCAACATGGATGGAACTGGAGATCATTATTTTAAGTGAAATAAACCAGACACAGAAAGACAAACATCACAAGTTCTCACTTATTTGTGGGATCTAAAAATCAAAACAATTGTTTTTATGTACATCGAGAGTAGAAGAACGGTTACAAGTGTAGTAGGGGGGCTGGGTAGGAGGTAGGGATTGTTAATGGGTGTAAAAAAAGCTAGTTAGAATGAATATTGATGGCACAGAAAGGTGACTGTAGTCAGTGGTAACTGTACATTTTAAAATAACTTAGCGAGTGTAATTGGATCGTTTGCAGCTCATTGGATAGGAGCTTTGGCCAATGGATGCCCTACTCTTTGTGATATTCTTGTTTCACATCACATTCCTATATCAGAATATCTTGTGTACCCATTATACATATACTCCTACTATGTACACAGCAATTTTTTAAAAAATATAAAAAACTGTAAAAAGAAAAAAACAGTTTCACATCCATTATTTCATTAGACTATGAGAAAATTGGTAAAATGGAGACAGTACTGAACCTACATCACTGATGTTATGTTTAGATTTTCACCCATCTTCTTACTACAAATCCTTGAACATGCCCTTACACATGTCTTTTTTAAGAGTGCATTTTGAGCCGATTCATTTTAGTTGTATGTTGCGGGAAATAGTGCAACTTAAATTAACTGTTCACTTGAATTATATTTAGAATAGTTTTGATATTTTGAATTCTGACTTAGTCCTATTCTTAGGACTGTGTTATATGCTTCCAAATGTATAATCTTCAGAAATACTCTGAAAACTGTTATGAACTCTAGAATATTTTAAAGGTTATATAAATTATCTTTGGGGTGGCTACCACAGTCAAATAGGCATGCAATACTTTTTGTTGAATGTATTAAAGATAAACCTAAAGTTTAAGCATTTAGCTTGCTTCCTGTTTTTCATTTAACAGTGTGATAACTAAGGAACAGGCAAGCTATTTAACGTGCCAGATTTTTCCCAGCTACTTCTCTGATACCCAATGTAAAGTCCTTCTTTGGCCAGTCATGGTGATTCACACTTATAATCCCAGCACTTTGGGAGGCCAAGATAAGAAGATTGCTTGAGGCCAGGAGTTCAAGATCAGCCTGGTCAACACAGTGAGATTCCTTCTCTAAAAAAAAAAGCAAATGATAAAAAATGAAAAAAAAATCCTTTTTATTCAACTAAAAAATTATATTTATTCATTATAATGTCCCTATGGCAAAAGCGAAAATGTAGCACTTTATTTTACCTTCATAAGCTTTCATGATAACCCTATCCTCTTTGGAAATATCTGTTCCTAAAATGTCTTCTTTTCTTTTGCCTTATTTTAATTTTTATCTTCAATATAACTCTAACTTAAAGAGCAGGAAGCCTGAAAAAAATCTTTCCTGTATTCTCTATATCACTGCAACATAAAATTAAATGAAGTAGGTCAGAGAAAATATTCCACAAGGCCTGCATGAGTTCCTTATGCAGTCTGCCACTTTCAACTCTCCCTCTTCTGGGATCCAGGGTAATTTATTTTGAGAGTAGGATTTTCCTGATGTCTTGGTCTTCATACTTTGCCCCTTTTTTAAGCTTGAAATACTCTGAGACCTTTTATTAACTGAACTAAAAGCATTCCCCTTAGAGGCCTGTTCTGTAGCTTTATAAAAGTTTGCACTTTCCCCTGAAGTGTCACAAATGTTATCAATGGAAGCTGTGAAAAGCATATAGTGCTGTTATGTCCTGTAAAAATTATGTTCTCCAAACAATTTCCTTGCTGCAAATAACTCTCAGTGAGTGCTCTGGTTGCTGAACATTGAAATTAGAAAGCAGTTTCCCAAATCGTAACGTCCATTGCTCCTTTTCCCCTTTGCCAGAGAAACTCACTACCAAAAGACCAACAAGAAGAGAAAGAACTGGGAGAAACATCTAATGTGTATTTCTCAGTTTCCAGTTTCTGGTGACTCCAATCCAACCAAGTCACACAGATAGCCAATGGAACCTACTATAAAGTCATGATATAACTTCATTTTTTACATGGAATTTACCACTGACTGGGTGTTACATTGTTATCTAAGATCAGATGTTATTTATTTTATTCCCCAGTGCTTAATTACTCTATGATAGGTTATAGGTGAAACTGAATGGTTATTTTAATATCAGAAAGATGACACAAGCTAATCTTAGTATTATTTTTGCAAATTCTAAATATGCTTCCTTTTTTAGTGTTTTATTGTTGTTCAACACCTTAGACCAAAAAAAAGTTTATATTATAAAGTTGTATCACCACCACCATTTTTAGTGTCAGAAAGACAATAAATCATCACAATTTTTAGTGTCAGAATTAACTATTAGAAACTGTAAAAAAAGAAGAGCTACGCTTGTGTGTCCCTTTCTATGGAATTGTGTAATCCCATCATTTCTACTTCTCTCCTGATATCTATTCAGTGTTATCTCTCTGTAGATCAGTGATATTTCTTTCCAGGTACATGGGAGAAGATGTATAGCAAAAGTTCACCTATTTCTCAGCTCACACTGTAAAGGCAGACTCATGAGGATCTCTAAATCTCAATTCCTAATTTCTGAGAAACTGCTTTCTAATAGTCGAATGTTTCAGTCAGCCTGTCACTAGGAGATCAAGACACTGGGGCCCCCAAATAGTGTCCAGGGCCTGTTCCAAATGCGTGTAATATTAATCTCATACATTTAACCCTAAAGGTACTCCCAAACAAATAGAAATGTTATGAATTTAAAGTAAAATTGGTGAAAAATGTCCCTTGACACATCTGTAAGAGCTGCCCTCTTCAAGTGCTTTCCACATTTCTCCAAGAGCTGCTCCTGAAATGGAAATGTTGATTCACCAACTCCCCAAGTTTCTTGACATGTGAATAGCATAAGTTTAGGTTGGGACCCTTCCTAGGAAGCTGGATTCATCTATGCTTCCCAGGCCATCTCAGCTACAAGCTGAGGTAAATCCATACATCAGACTTTTTATTTTGCCCCATTAAACACTGTAAGGCCTGTTGATCTTTGGCTTTTAATCTCAAGTAATCATCACCTAGGAGTGCTGGATACCTCAGGACACCAGTCTTAATTAGTCATTTAGAGGGCAATTCCCTGCAGCTAATGAAAACGAGAAGGGAACCAAATGAGTAATAGAAATAGCTAAGATAGTACCTCTATTTTCACCTCTCTGTAACAGTAAAATACAAACAGGCTTTAATTCTTCTTGGAAATACCCAACATTGGGTTGTGCAAATTGAACAGCCAGTCCCGTCAATAATGAATGCATATGTTAATATCACAGTCAAGAAATGAGCAGAGTTTGAAATTTATATTAATATTTGCAAGTTATTCTTAAAATGTTCTTAAAAGTGATGAGTGGTCAGTATAATTGCTGATGTCAAGATATATCATTATTAAAGACAGCATGGCCAACAATTATATTAGGTGCAAAAAGAAGCAAGGAAGTAAAACCTCATTTTACTGACGTGTCTGCCTAGTCTAGGCTATGCTGCATTGACAGTCAACCTCTATATCTCAAAGCCATAACACAATAGACTTTAATTTTTATTTTTTTGATCATCTGACAGTCATTAATGAGAGCTATTATTAATGGCTCTTCACAAAAGAGTGACCAGTTGACCCAGATAGCTTGTACTTTATTGTGAAATCATCTGAAATACATGGCTTCAGGGGTCTAGAAGGTTAAAAGTATTGAATGGCTAAATTTTAAAGCCAGGAGTGGAAGTGGCTTATAATTAATTTATTATTGGCCAGAACTCAGTCATACAGCCTTCAACCTAAGTGCAGGAAGTACATTCTTCTTGCATGTTTCAGAAAGTGGTAGTTATGGTGAATGTGTTAACTCTGTCTCACCAATTGATTATATTGGATAATTGATTAAAAATATATATTACTTTTTAAGAAACTAAGCAATGTACTTATTTTTACCATTTAAAAATGAGCTCTTAGGTAAGTAAAATACAGAATCTAATATCTTCACTTTTAAAAAAGAAAATGAGAAAGACAGCTAGAATGTCAGTAAATTTCATAAAAATCAAGGCTCTTATCTATTTCTTGCTTATTATAGAATCCCTAGTACTTAAAATACTGCCTTGTATATGATGCTTAACAAGTATTTTTAAAATAAATAATGTAGATACCAAGTTTATTCTATTTGGCATTATACTTTAGTTCTTAGAGTATGGTTGACTTTTAATATTTCTTGGTGGGGGGCATAACATTCTATAATGTCTTCTAATTTGGGGGTTTGTACACTATATTTCATTGCAAAAGGAATAGGTGAATGGTTTGGGTAATCATTTTTGTTCCGCAAGTACTTACTATACTAAGAAATAATTGACATACACATATACATGTATACAAACACAATCCCAGCTGAATCAGTTCCTCATATGTGCTATACACTGTTCTGGATGCAGTGAACAGCATAGAATATGTTCCCTTATGGAGTTTATAGTCTAAAGTGAAATACAGACAAATAAAAAAATATGATAGGAAATGTATTCTGTAGTATAATTACTCTTCAAAATTGGGAGGAACCCTCCCCCTAAAATTTTGTTACGATATTGAGATTAATGATGCTACAGATGCACAAAGAGGATGTGGAAAAATCTATTACATAGTTGAGATTCCTGGGGAGAGCAGGGCAGGACTCTTCCATCAGGTCTGAAAGGGCTTGAGTGGACAAAGGGTTAGGGGTGTGAGTCAGGTGAGAGTTTCTAAATGTGGGTGGGGCTTTCATAGATTAAATCTCCTGCTGGTGCCAAAGGAGGGCACAGCCAGGCTTTCTTATCAGTTTGTCCACATGTTGGGCACAAAGAAAAGCAGAAGGAGTGAGACGTAAAACCCATCAGCAGTCAGACATGAAAAAATGGGATCAGATTCCTCATTACATTTATGTTACAGTGTGGTAAGTGTTAAGGAGAAAAAATGTAGTAAGGCTGGAGAATCGATAGCTTTGGCAAAGTTGCAATTTAGATAGGGTGACCAGGAAGTCTTCACTAGTGCCTGGAAAGTGCCAGTTCTTAGTTTTCTGAAAACATCATAATTCTGCATGCTCAATGTGAAACACTCAGAAATTACTGAAGCGGTATTTCAGGGACCAATTTAAATGCTGTTGTGGACCAAAAAGCAGTTGGGAATGACTATTATTGCTGAGTTGCTTAAATCCTAATTTGGAACTGAATAGCTTTTTTTGAGGATCCAAATTTCTCAAGGAATCAATTTTTTGAGAAACCTCTAGAATTTTCAAAAATAGTCATGATAGCTTTCTCTAAGTTGGCTCACAGTTGTCTTTGGCTGGTAACTGAAGTTAGCCAAAGCCCCCAAATATTTGCTTCTTCCAAGGTTAATAATTCCCTTTCTATTTTTGCATATCTTCTCAGATAATTATGTCTTTAAGTCCATTATTGCTTCTGTGAGTAGCCAAATACCAGGACATAGAGCAGAGCTCAGAAATCAACCTGTAGGATCAGCTACACAGGTAAATAAAGAAACAAGAATTATACGTATCACATGAATTAGTAATAATATAATTAGCAAAATAAAAAAACACATACTACATACCATATGTCAAACCATTAGTATTGTATTATTGCTGTAATAAATTGCCATCAACTTACAGGCTTAAAACAACATACATTTATTATATTACAGTTTTAGAGGTCAGACTTCCAAAATGGATCTCACTGAACTACAATCATTTTGTTGGTAAGACTGTGCTCTCTTTTGGAGGCTTTAGGAGAAGATCCATTTCTTCACTCAGACTGATGATTGGCAGGATTTACTTTCTTGTGGTTGTAGGAATGAAGTCCTCATTTCCTTGCCCGCTGTCAGGTATGGTGCATCCTTAGTTTCTAGAAACTGCTTTTAGTCCCTGGTTCATGACTTCTTCCTGCAACTGTAAGCCAGCAATGATGCATTGAATACCTCTCACACTTTGGATCTCCGCTGTCTTTTCTTCTACTGTCACATCTCTCTGACGACTGCTAGAAAAGGGTCTCTGTTTTTCAGGATTTTGTGACAAGATTAGGCCCATCTAGATAAACCATGATGATCTCCATATTTCAAGTATATAACCTTAATCACATATTAAAAGTCCTCTTTGCATTGTGAAAAACCGTATCCCCAGGCTACTTCATCAGATACTTCATAATTTACTATTATTATTATTGTTCAGAACATCGATGTCCAAAGTTTGAAAAAAGAAACGCTATCAGTATTTCTAGTAGCTAAAATAGGAAGAGAACTGAGATGAGATCTGTGGAAGTACCATAACAAATTTCTAGACGAAGAAATAACATAATTATCATTTACAGAGAGCTCCATATTTAGATAATTTAAAATAAGACCTTGTGATTTTTTTTACATATGCAGAAATTGCACTTAAAGAAAGAAATGAGTGTATGCTTCCAGACATAGTGTCTTGACTTTAAAACTGCTATCTTATTGATGAGTGACTATAAAGATAGTAGTCTTCACTTGCATTTATATTACTGTTATGCTTCAATACACCTTCACAAATATTTTTATATTTTCTTTAAAAAATAGTATGTGGGGCAAAGACAAGTATCTTCCTAAAAATAGTTAGAAAATTCAAAATAATTATCTAAATATACAAATCTTAATGACAGAGGGAGCTAATTACTAATAAGAGCTTAAATTATTCAATGCTTACTCTATAGCAGCACTGCTTGAAGGATTTTAAATCTGTGAGCTTACTTTAATTTGGAAGTGCGTGAATTATAACACTATTTACCCATTTCATATATGAGGAACCTGAGGCAAAGAGAAGTTAAATAACTCTGCTAAGACTATGTAGCTAGAAGGAGGCACAGCTAGAATTTGAATCTGAACAATTGGGTTTCTTCATTGGAATGCTGTATGCCAATTTCTAGTCAAGTGTTCATTCCAGAGAGCAACTGTTTCTGATGTCCTTTATATCTGTCTTTCCTTTGTAGACACATAAAGAGGGAAAATGTGTACATCAGTCATTCAATGGCCATCTATAGCTCACCAGGTTGCCGTTTTATGGGGCGTGTAAAGATAAGTAAGAATCAGTCTTATCACACTGGCTACATCTCTTCACTTTCCTTTAGCAGTTAACATCTTTATTTCAGATTTCTTTCCCAAGCTGGAGGTGTGGAGTACCTGTATGAACGATATATATCTGACTTTGTAACCACTGTGGATTGACTGATAACAAATCTTTAAGGGCCATATGGTGGTAAAATCCATTGAAGTATACACAAACTGTAAAAACAGATTTAGGAGTGTATTCCTTCATCAATATGCCAGCCTTGACATGAATAACTGCCATTAACATTAAAAAGAATTTCCAGGTTAAATCTCCCAGGAGAAAAGATCCAAACCCTGTCATCTATCTCACAGACATACTAAATTATTTCTTATGGAGCATGCGGAATTGCCCAAATCAAACACCCAAATGGAAGCAGTAGAGTTTTAGTGGTGACGGTTCTTAAGGAGGGGCGGAAGCTGTTCACAACCATTAAACAAATTAATGGTCCAACATAACCAGAATCTATTCCTTCTCTATAAACTAGAATAGTGTCAATTATTCTTTCAGTTGCATGCAAGGTGGTTGGAGGACATCTGAGTGCAAAGTCTGTATCATTATAGAGACATTTTAAGACTTATCAGATGCCACAAGTGGGAAGCACCTAATTTTGTAGAATAGTTTTATTGTTCATATTTTTCTTAAATAAAGAATCCCAAACCTCACATTTGTCCTTGTCTCTGCTATTTATCTTGTAGTCTACTTGACATGAATAAGGTCCCGTAAGAGCTGGGCAGATGGCTGACACATTCAGAGTACAGATGCAGAGCTCTCATGAAAATAAGGAAGTAGGTTGGCTTTCAAAATTCTTTTCATGAATTTGACATCCTCAGTGAAAGGGCAGTTGCTGAAAACATGGAAGTTATTAATGTAAAAACTTAATCCATAAAATTGGCAATGTAATTTAGGCATTTTTGATATAAATTAGATTAAAAATTAATTATCTCTAAGATCCCTATTCTCTAAGACCATGTCTTCTCCTGTCTAATTATATCATTTTTTCCCTCTTCTTTACTATTTACTTTTATTTAGTAATTGCTTCTTTTTCACAATTGCATGAGTTAGGTCTTCCCTATGACTACTTGCTCAGCCCATCTTTTTCTGCCTGACAGAGGTCCTGTATGAGCCCTTAAGAATAATATTCAATGATACAATGTATTTAATGATTAGAAATCAATCCTCCTCTACCCTCATACCACTCTTAATTTGGGTGTCCAACATTAATTCAGTTCCCTGAATATTTTTGTGAAACTAAAATTACTGGAAACATTTCACTGACTTTATTAATTGGAAATATTAGACTCAATGAAAATTAGATTTACAGTGGCTTACACAGTAGGCTGCTTCTGTTGGCTTGATGGTATCTGGGAAAGAATCTCTGCAGTCCTCCTCACCATGCCATTATGGTTACAAGACGGCTGCTTTCATTCTAAGCATCATTTTCCTATCTAAGGGAGATGGAAGGGAAAGACAGTAGAGTTTTAACCAAGTCTATCACTTTCACTCAAGAAAACAAAGAGTTATCTAGATAATCCTTACAGAGGACTTAATCATCTTCTCGAAGACCCACAATGAATTTCCCAGCTATGCAGAGCTACAAGGTAGGATAGGAAATTCAGAGTTTTAGATGTTAATCCTGTGTAATCAAAAGCAGCAGAGAAATGGGTTGGAAATACCTTTTGGGTAGTCAGTCTCAGTAGCTGCTTAAGAGTTTGCTGGCAGTATAACTTAATTTTGTTTATATTAAACATTTATTTTAATAATTAAGAACTAATTCAAATATCCAGAGACTTTAACACAATAACTCTGATTTTTACCATTAATAATTTTCTCACAGCTGCTTCTTCCAACTTTCTAAATTATTCGTCTTATTTTTGTTAGTTTGAGCTTAAAGATATACTGCCTTCTTTGTAATTGACCCCTCAACTCTCATACTCTTTTGAAGTACATCTACACATAGAGGATAGATTAGATAAAAGATGAATTTCAGATCTATTTTTCCTTTGAAATAGCTCTATAAAACTGCCCTCAAACTTTATTCAATCATCTCTCACACCTGAAATTATCAACTATTGGGGATTCACATGGTAGAGAATTTACACAATTTAGGCATAGAATGTATTATAAATAAGTTTACTCATTCATTCATCCAAGATTTATAGATTTGTTTTACTTCTTATGAAATAAAGATGTCCAGTATTTTCAGCTTTCTTTCTTTCCTGACTTACCATAAACAGAATATTTTCCCCATTTTTCTGATTAACCTCTAGTTTTCATTATTTGGTAGTCAGAATAATGCTCTCCCTACCAAAAACATGCCCATACCCTCATCCACGGAAGCTATAAATATGTTGCCTTACATGGCAAAAGGGACTTTGTAGCTGTAGTTAAGATTGAGGAATTTGGCTGGGCACGGTGGCTCACGCGTGTAATCCCAGCACTCTAGGAGTCTGAGTTGGGTGGATCACCTGAGGTCAGGAGTTTGAGACCAGCCTGGCCAACATGGCAGAACCCCATCTCTACTAAAAACACAAAAATTAGCTGGGTGCAGTGGTGGGCACCTGTAATCCCAGCTACTCAGGAAGCTGAGGCAGAAGAATCACTTGAACCTGGGAAGCAGAGGTTATAGTGAGCTGAGATCACACCATTGCACTCCAGCCTGGGTGACAGCGCAAGGCTTTATCTCAAAAAATACAAAATAAAATAATCACAGCAACCTTTCCTAGCTGCAGTGCAAAAGATGCAGACTGTGGAAGAGTCAGAGAGACTGCACTCTTAACAGCCTGGAGGTTGAGAGAGAAAGAGGCCCCAAAAATGTGGGTGACATCTAAAGATGGAAAAGGCAAAGCAATGGTTTCTCTTTTATGGCCTCCAGAAGAAAAGCAGCCCTATTTATGCCTTTATTTTCACCTGGTGAGATGCATCTTGAATGCCTGACTTTTTCTGTTTGCTTTAAAACATTAAGTTTGTGAAAATGTGTTACGGAAGCAATAGAAAGCAAATAAAGATTTTCATACCTGAAGGTGGAGTGCTGATGTAAAAAATACCTGAAATTAGTGAATTGGAAATTGTGCATTGGGAAGAAGCTGGAAGAATTTTGAGTAGCATGATGGAAAATAGGTAGATTGCCTTGTAAAAACTGTTAGCAGAAATGTGAATGTGGACGATTCTGTCAGTGAGAACTCAGAAGGAAGTGAGACACATGATGGAAACAATGTCCAGTTAGAGAACACCTAAATGTTTGTGAACAGACTATAAATAGAAATAGGTGCCTGATGTTGTTGATGTTGATGGGGCTTAGGAGGAAGTGAAGAACATGTTATTGGAAAGCGGAGGAAAGGACACGGTTAGGAAGAATCAACATCGTGAAAATGGCCATACTGCCCAAAGTAATTTACAGATTCAACGCTATTCCCATCAAGCTACCAATGACCTTCTTCACAGAACTGGAAAAAAACACCTTAAACTTCATATGGAACCAAAAGAGAGCCCGCATAGCCAAGTCAATTCTAAGCAAAAAGAACAAAGCAGGAGGAATCACACTACTGGACTTCAAACTATACTACAAGGCTACAGTAATCAAAACAGCATGGTACTGGTACCAAAACAGAGATATAGACCAATGGAACAGAACAGAGGCCTCAGAGGAAATACAACATACCCACAACCATCTGATCTTCGACAAACCTGACAAAAACAAGCAATGGGGAAAGGACTCCCTGTTTAATAAATGGTGTTGGGAAAACTGGCTAGCCATGTGCAGAAAGCAGAAACAGGACCCCTTCCTGACACCTTACACCAAAATTAACTCCAGATGGATTAAAGACTTAAACATCAGACCTAATACCATAAAAACCTTAGAAGAAAATCTAGGAAAAACCATTCAGGACATAGGTGTAGGCAAGGACTTCATGACCAAAACGCCAAAAGCAATGGCAACAAAAGCCAAAATAGACAAATGGGACCTAATCAAACTCCACAGCTTCTGCATGGCAAAAGAAACAGTCAGTAGAGTGAATCGGCAACCAACAGAATGGGAAAAAATTTTTGCAGCCTACTCATCTGACAAGGGACTGATATCCAGAATTTACAAAAAACTAAAGCAGATCTACAAGAAAAAAACAAACAAGCCCATTCAAAAATGGGCGAAGGATATGAACAGATACTTTACAAAAGAAGACATACAGGAGGCCAACAAACATATGAAAAAATGCTCATCATCACTGGTCATCAGAGAAATGCAAATCAAAACCACATTGAGATACCATCTCACACCAGTTAGAATGGCGATCATTAAAAAATCGGGAAACAACAGATGCTGGAGAGGATGTGGAGAAATAGGAACACTTTTACACTGTTGGTGGGAATGTAAATTAATTCAACCATTGTGGAAGACAGTGTGGCGATTCCTCAAGGACCTAAAAATAGAAATCCCATTTGACCCAGCAATCCCATTACTGGGTATATATCCAAAGGATTATAAATCATTCTACTACAAGCACACGTGCACACGAATGTTCATTGCAGCACTGTTTACAATAGCAAAGACCTGGAACCAACCCAAATGCCCAACGATGATAGACTGGATAGGGAAAATGTGGTACATATACACCATGGAATATCACGCAGCCATCAAAAACGATGAGTTCACGTCCTTTGTAGGGACATGGATGAACCTGGAAACCATCATTCTCAGCAAACTGACACAAGAGCAGAAAATCAAACACTGTATATTCTCACTCACAGGCGGGTGTTGAACAATGAGAACACATGGACACAGGGAGGGGAGCACTACACACTGGGGTCCCTTGGGGGGAATTGGGGGAGGGGCGGAGGGGTGGGGAGGTGGGAAGAGATAGCATGGGGAGAAATGACAGATACAGGTGAGGGGACGGAAGGCAGCAAAGCACACTGCTATGTGTGTACCTATGCAACAATCTTGCATGTTCATCACATGTACCCCAAAACCTAAAATGCAATAAAAAAAATAGCATTTTGGCCAATGCTGAAGTAAAATCAGAGAATATAACACTTCCAGATGAGGTTTTTACTGTGTATAGATAAAATGTATAAGACAAGTACGTAGCATAAAAGAACAAGGGTACCTATATAATGTTAATATTTCTGTATTCCAAATAACATGGTAAATTATTGATTCTCAATAGACTTTAAGAGCAAGTATGAAATAGTTAAATATATGTATTATTGGACCTAATTGTAAGCATATGAATAGTTACATTAAATGTAGTCTAAACATACTAATTAAAGAATTTCAGACAGAATATATAATATAATCCAACTCTGTGATGTCAATAAAAAGTTCAAGTAGAATTTTTAAAAAGAGTGTAGAAAAAGCTTTTCCATGCAAAAATGAAACAAAAGAAAGCTACAGTGGCTATATTCATATTGAGCAAAACTATTACCAGGGAAAACAGAGATATTGATAAAAGGGATAATTCACTAAGAAAACTTAGAACTTCTACATTTGTGCACCTAACAACAGAGCTTGCATATGCATGAAACAAAATCTAACACGACTAAAATAAGATAAAGTCCCAAATGATAATTAATTTCAATACTTCTTTCTGAGTAATATTATAGAACTAGTGGGTAGAAAATAAATGAGGTTCTAGAAAAACTAAGACCCGCATAAACTAAATAGATCTAATTAACATTTATAGAACACCCACCCAATGTACTTGTAATACTAACAAGATATATCAAACCTGTGCTACAAATTAGACCTTAACAAATGTAAAAGATTTAAAGCTGTACAGGGTATATTTTCAGAATTTATGAAATTAAATTAGAAATTGCTAAAAGAGGTATGTGAAGACAATCTCTAAACACTGAAATATTAAACAACGCACATCAAAATAATATTTGAGGCAAAGTGGTAATTTTAACATAATTTAGAAAATAAATTGAACTCAATAAAAATGAAAAATTAGTGATATGCAGCTAGAACAATGCTTGGAGGGAAATTTATACATTAAAATGCTTATATTAGCAAAGAAGAAATGCGTTAATAGAGTAAAATACTTCCACATAAAAACATTAGAAAAAGAATAGAAATAAACCAAAATCAAATCAAGCAGAGAAAGAAAGTAAGGATAACAGAAAACAACAGCAACAACAACAACAACAACAAAACCCACAGAAAAACATAGAAAAAAATTAAAACAAAAGAGGTTTTATGAAAAGATTTAAAAAGTTGATAAAACTCTACAAAGACTAAAGCAAAAGAGAAGTAGTTAATATTAGGAATGAAAGACAAGCTATTCACTGCTAGCCTCACAGATAATGAGATGATAAGGAATATTATAACAACTCTGTAGACATAATTACATAACTGTGGCAATTTAGAAGAAATTTTATAGATCTACTTCAGGCTCTTGTGAAATGAATCTTACCAATTTCTATGTTTTTCTTACTGGGCATTCTGACTTTCTCTCCACCTGATTCTTACCACTTGCAGTATGTGATTGGCATAATCAAAATCTGTAAATTTTCTAAAGCTTATCTTGTAACTCCTATGATTCATATTTTAAAATTTCTTTCAACTTATTAGAAAATAATTATTAACATAAAAGCTCTATTGTTATATGACTTCTCCCATATCTATATATATTTTGTATGACTCATTCTTTGTTTTCAGAAACTGTGTTACTTGTTTTTACCCTAATTCACAAATATTTCTCATGTACACCTAGAATGCTCTCCCACGATTTAGTGTAGCAAATTCTTGTATTTCTAGATATCTAATTTAGTTTACCTTTAAAGGTTTGTCTTCTTTCTTTAGGTAAATTTATACGCCATTTTCCACCTGCTCTTACTGCATTTGTTTATGTTTCAGATACTGCACATATCTCATGTTTTTGGCATTATTTGCAGATCTGCCTTCTATTAGAATGTAACAATCTTACAGGCAGGGGTGAACCTCTCTGCATTTGTGTCTTCACTGACCTTCACAGGTTCTGGCACACAGTAGTCACTCAGTGTTTGTATATAGACAGATGTATAAATGAAATGGTCAAAATCTCACAGACTGGTAGAAGAGTCCATATGGGTGGCCCAATTGAAAAATTGGTGTTGTACCTGTCAATTCATTTCAAAAACAGAAAAATGTTAAAAGTTTAATATCTGGAACATGGTGTTCTTTAAATTTCCCAAAGCAATTACTTGAAGTTTATTTCATAAAATATATTATTCATCTAATATTAGTTTGCTGAGTTTAACATTGAATGATCAGTTTGACATAGTCCATCATGTTCTACTTCATGCATAATAAAATCTTGCTTGATTTATAAAAACATTTTGACATTAACCCCACATATACAATTAAGTCTTCTCACTACCTATTTGCTATGCATGAGTGCACACAACGTATGTTCACGTGGTATTCTTTTTCTGGAACGGGGGTACAAAATACTGTTATATCATTATTAAACATGAAATATCATTAAAGACACTGAAATAGTGGTACCAAAGGGATAAAACCATGCAATATTGTTCCATCATTTCAGAGACTGAAGCTCTTCCAGTGAGGCTGCCATAATTTATGATTTGCTTCCCACCACCTGTTTTATCAAATCTTGCCCCACTGGCAACATCTTTAAAAAAGGGCCTTCCCTGTTGATATTTGACATGTCTCTTCACCTTAATCTTGTGTTATCTTTACTCAGTCTCATTATACTCAGAAAAAGACACTTTGGGAACTTGCAGCCACTTACATTGTAAATGGGTTTATGTCACAATTGGTTTTAAAAAAGAGACATAATTTTTTGAATTGGGGCACTCATCTGCTCTATTTGGTAATTCAGTATGACAAAGTGACTCATCGGATAACAGACTATTCAGATTGAAGAAGGAAAAATTGGAAGTGACATTTTATTCTGGTAGCCTTTTTATTTTCTTTGCTTATGTTCCTAGGAATTAAACTAGTCAAAATAACCCACGTGATTGAAATGTGTCCACTATATTCATACAGAAAAAAAACAAAAAACAATGAGTATCTTGAGCAGGATTTATCCTAAAGGCAGCAGAGCCATTCCTTCTTGTGATTTTCCTGTGAAGAACTAGCTCTTCTCTGTATGAACAAGGGTCTTGCTCTTGACTGGTTAGCCTGCATTGAATCAGGTCATCAGGGAGAGCTCAGACAGGTTTGCACCATCCTATCTCCATGCAAAAGGTTACAGCATTAGTTAGCCCACTGTCCCCAGGGCTTCCAGCAATGTGACAGCCCTGTCAAGAGAGGTGCTGAAGAGTAAAAGTGGTTGCTTGTTCACAGGCTTAACAATGGAATTGCTGCTGAAGTTGAGACTCACTGAAATGATGTCAATATGTTTGATAATTCCAGATCTATCAGGCTTGCAAAGGAATAGGCGATTTCCAAGGTTTGGGGTGAAGGATTGCTTCAAAGGATGGGAGAGACATCTAGAAGTCATTTAGTAATATTTATCCATTTAGTCTATGTCTTTGTCATCATAAACATATGGTCTGAGCTTCCTCAGGTTGGTAAGGAAGCAGCTGAAGGAGTTCCCTGAGTAAACTGCCTGTGCTTCTCTGGGTCGGCATGGCCATGGCCATTTGAATGATGCCCAGAAACTTTATTTAGTGCACTATTCTGTTTTTCTTAGAAGAAAACATAGCCTTCTAAGAAGAGCCAGAATGGACAAAAGTCTAGAAATCACTTGCTGGCTAGTGTTTGTACATTTAACTTACATATGAAGGCTTAGCTGTTATCAATGCTTAGAAGACTTCATTTTAACTCTGCCTATAGATCCTTTTCTTATTCATGGCTTGCCTGGCTTCTGGTTAGAAAAAGTTCTCTATGGCTATTCTTTTACTTATTTAGATTCATCTTTCTCCATACTGTCACAGCTTTGTTAAACTCCTCACAAATGCACAGAGTCCTTCCAGAATGATGCTGAGTCTAGTCTGTTCATGGTACTACCTGCACCTTGACTACTGCTTCAATATACCCCATATGGTAAATCATAAAGTCAGAGTACCATTCCTTTCCTATTCTATTCTCTCATAAAATATACTTGATACCAAGTTACATCTTTGTATTTTCCAAGTGTCAGAAGTGTTTCTGAAGAATTTCCTGAAGAAATGACTTAAGTGATCCAGATTCATTGAAATTTAGTTGCAGCAATGGCTAATTAACTTAGAAAAATTGCTCAACCTCATCGGTCATTTAGAAGAAGTATAATAAAAGCTACAGTGAGATATTGCCTTATAAAATTAGAAAAAAAAATAGTGAAGTAAGATCTTATATGAGTCAAGATATAAAATAGGGACTCGTTGCTAATGAAAATAAAATATTTAACAAACTAGTTTAGAAAAGCTTATTAAAATTAAAAAGTATATGCATTTTGACACATATTTTGAAAATACAGGAAATTTCATCATGGTATGGTTTATATTGGCAAAGCATTGGAGACAAACTGAATACAGAAAAAAATTGATTTGAATCTAAATTCTGAAATATTGAAAAGAATAAAATAAAATTACATTGGATAAACTAATAGCCAGGAGAGAAATCCATAAATACTGTTGAGGAAAACAAGTTACAATAAAATGTGTTTAATACAATACATTAAAATAAAAAACCAAAAAAAACCCTTTACACGTGTGTGTGTGTGTGTGTGTATCTCAGCTATACTATAAGGCTTTTTTTTTGAGGTAGATAAGTAATGGGTGGGGCTAGTTATATTTTTCTAAATAATTACTGCACCATGTCACTAGTATTATTGATCATGTGCAAATTAATATTGAAACATGATATGGTTTGGCTCTGTTCCCCACACAAATCTCACCTCAAATTGTAATCCTTATAATCCCTATGTGTTGAGGCCGGGACCTGGTGGGAGGTGATTGGACCATGGGGTTGATTTCCCCCATGCTGTTCTCCTGATAGTGAGTCCTCATGAGATCTGATGATTTTGTGTTTGACAGTTCTTCCTACACACCTTCTTTCTCACCTGCTGCCATGAAAGACATACCTGCTTCCCCTTTTGCCATTATTTTAAGTTTCCTGAGGCCTCCCCAGCCAGGTAGAACTGTGGGTCAGTTAAACTTCTTTTCTATATAAATTACTCATGGGTAGTTATTTATACCACTGTTAAAATGGACTAATACAGTAAATTGGTACCACAGAGACTGGGATACTGCTATAAAGATACTTGTAAATGTGGAAGCCACTTTGGAACTGGGTAACAGGCAGGGGTTGTAACTGTTTGAAGGACTCAGAAAAAGAAAGATGTGGGAAAGTTTGGAGCATCTAGAGACTTGTTTAATGGTTTTGACCAAAATGCTGATAGTGATGTGAACAATGAAGTCCAGACTAAGGTGGTCTCAGATGGAAATAAGGAACTTACTGGAAACTGGAGTAAAAGTCACTCTTGCTAAATTTAGCAAAAAGACTGATGGCATGTTGCCCCTACTCTAGATATTTGTGAAACTTCACACTGTAGATAACTGATTTAGGATGTTTGGCAGAAGAAAATTCTAAGCAGCAAGGTCTCATGAGGAAACAGAACATAAAAGTTTGGAATATTTGTAGCCTAACCAAGATGTAGAACAGAAAAATGCATTTTCTGGGGAGAAATTCAAGAGGGTTGCAGGAATTTGTATAAGTAATGAGGAGCCAAACGTTAATAGCCAAGACAATGGTGCAGATGACTCAGGGGTATGCTAGAGACCTTCATAGCAACCCCTCTCATCACAGGCCCTGAGGCCTAGAAAGAAAAAAATGGTTTTGTGGCCTGGGCCCTGGGCCCCCTGCTTCGTGTAGCTTCAGGACATGAGACCCTGTATCCCATCTGCTCCAGATCTAGCCATGGCTAACAGGGGTCAAGGTATAGCTTGGACCATTGCTTCAGAGGGTACAGGTCCCAAGCTTGACAGCTTCTACATGGTGTTGAGCCTTCAGGTGCATGGAATTCAAGAAATGAGGCTTGAGAACCTCCTCCTAGATTTCAACAGATAAATGGAAACACCTGGATGTTTAGGCAGAAGTCTGCTTCAGGTCTGGAGCCCTCATAGAGAATCTGCTAGGGCAATGTGGAAGGGAAATGTGGGATTGAAGCCCCAACACAGAATCCCCAATGGGGCACTACGTAGTGGAGCTGTGAGAAGAGGGCCTCCATTCTATAGATCCCCAAATGGTAGATCCACTGACAGCTTTTACCCTGTGCCTGCAAAAGCTATAGACACTCAACATCAGCTTATTAAAGCAGCCGTGGGGGCTTGTACCCTGCAAAGCCACAGAGGTAGACCTGCCCAAGACCATGGAAGCCCACCTCTTGCATGTGTGCCCTGAATGTAAGACATGGAGTCAAAGTCTCCTTTCAGAGTTTTAAGATTTAATGGCTGTCTTTTTGGGTTTTAGACTTCCATGGACCGGTAGCTCCTTTGCTTTGGCCAATTTCTCCCATTTGGAATGGGAGTATTTATCCAATGCCTGTACCCCCACCATTACCACTTGTCTCTTGGAAGTAACAGACTTGCTTTTGACTTTACAGGCTCATAGGTGGAAGGGACTTACATTGTGTCAGATGAGACTGTAGACCATTCTTCTGAGTTAATGCTGAAATGAGTTAAGACTTTGGGAGACTGTCTGGAAGGCATGATTGGTTTTGAGATGCAAAAAAACCCCTGAAATTTGGGAGGAACTAGGGGTGAAATACGGGTAGGCTCTGTGTCCCCCACAAATCTCATTTTGAATTGTAATCCTCATAATCCCCATGTGTTAAGGGCAGAACCTAGTGGGAGGTGATTGCATCATTGGGGCAGTTTCCCCCATGCTATTTTTCCAATAGTGAGTGAGTTCTCATGAGATCTGATGGTTTATAAGTGTCTGACAGTTCCTCCTACACATACTCTCTGTCACCTGCCACCATGTAAGACACTTGCTTCCCCTTCTATCATAATTGTCAATTTCCTTACACCTCCTCAGCCATATAGAACTGTAAGTGAATTAAACCTATTTTCTTTATAAGTTACCCCATCTCAAGCAGTTTTTTATAGTAATGTGGAAATAGAATAATACAACATGCATTTAACATTTCAACACGAAAGAAAACAGTGGAGTTTGGGACAAACAAGATAGCCAAGATCCGCAGTTCATCACCTATGTATTACAGTAATAACTGTCTTTTCATTGTTCTGTTTTTATACCCACAGAGATTTTCTGTTATTATTTGCCTGACTAAAGAAGGTAAACTTAGAGAAATGTTATTTCACTGAACAAATGTATTCAAGTTATTGAGACTTACAAACTAAAAACAAAATAATTCCATGAGGAAGAATGTTTGAAGTGGAAAAAAACAACAGCACATGAATCTAGGCTGAAAATTGGTAGCATGGCTTATTTTAAAGGCTGATAGTTAAGGAGAAGAGTACATAAAGAGAACAAAAAGATGATTACAGATTAGCAGTGTACTACTCCAGCTCATAATCTAGCATCACAATGAATCTGTTCTTAGTCAAAAAGATAATTGTTCTTTTATACCTACTATTATTTTGCTACTAAATAATAAATGTATTAGTCAGGGTTCTCCAAAGAAACAGAACCAGTGGTGTGTGTGTGTGAATATATGTGTGTGTGTGTATATATCTATATACACATATGTACAAGTGTATATAGATATGTATGTGTATACACTTGTACATATGTATATGTATATATATGTTTGTATATATGTGTGTATATATACACATGTACAGGTGTACATATATGTGTGTATACACTTGTATATGTGTGTATATATATATACACACATATGCACACACATATATAAACGTATATATATATACTGAAGGATGACTATATAGCTGTATATCTGTGTATATATATGGATATACACGTGTGTATATCCATATATACATGTGTACATATACGTGTGTATATACATGTACTGTTTATGTGTGTGTGTATATATATATACATGTATATACATATGCACACATACACACACACACACACACACACACACACACACATATGTATATATATGTACAGTCACTCTTAAGTATCTTCTGAGATTGGTTCTGGGAGTCCTGTAGATACCAAAATAGGTGGATGCTCAAGTCTCTCAATCAGCCCAAAGGAACCTGCTGGTATGAAAACTTGTCTCTCCACATCTGTGGGTTCTGCATTCCTGGACTATTGTATTTTTTAATCTACAGTTGATTGAATCTGTGGATATGGAAACCACAGATATGGAGGGTCAAGAGACATGGAGAAATTGAGAGAAAATATACAGGGGGAGACAGACAAACAAAAAGAGAGAGATTTATTATAAAGAACCAGTTTACATGATTATAGATGCTGAGAACTGAGAAGTCCAATCTTCCATTTCTCTGTGGGAGAAAAGAGGCAGGATAAATATCAGTCTTGCTAAATAAAAGTAATCTGTATGGTGCCAGATGTCTGCTTTGAGTGCCTTCAAAGCTGACCTGCTAGCTTATCTAATTTATTTTCCTTGGTGAGAAAGTTTATAGCTAGAAACAAAACTAACCTATTCTTAAATTCTTCAAAAGCAGCTCCCTTGCAGTTGTTTGGCAGGGGATTTGTTGATATGTTCTTTAGGTGTTAATTTTTTTCAAGATAAAAAAAGAAATAGAATACAAATATAAAATAAGAAATGAAATGTCAATGGATAGTCAATTACCCAGGAAATTTTTCATCCTTTTCTAAAAATAAGAAAAAAAAAATAAAAACATGAAAACTATCACACACTGGAATGTTGCTCATTGCAAAACTAATCAGAAAAATACCATGGGGTGATTTTAAAGTTGCAGGCAACTTATATTCACAGAAACAAATAATGGGCATTTTAATGTCTAACAGAGAGAATACTTGGTTAGGAATCCCAAAACTTGGCATTGATCCTGATTTTTTGTATTCAAAATTCATTTTATGCTTACGAAATACAGAAAAATATATCTACCAATTAAATTGTTTGATGATCAAAACTCATGATGTATGAAATGTGCATTGTAAATTATAAAAGGCTGAACAAACATTAGATTGTCTTTTTATTGTGTATAATTTATGTAGAGTAAAAACTATTCTTTTAAATATGTAATTCTTTGAGTGTTGATGCAATCACACAGTAATGTTACTATCAGCCATTATGATCTCCCAAAATATTCTTTATGCCTTTGAATAGTCAAGTTCTCCTTATGACCACAGTCTTGATAAACATTGATTTTTTTTTGGTCCACAGTTTTTCCTTGAATTTGTTTTATTTCACTTAGCATAACACAATTGAGCTTTGTTCATACTGTTGTGTGCATCAGTAGTCCGTTTCCTTGTATTGCTGGAGAGCATATCATTGTATGAATTTATGACAGTTTGTTTACAAATTTACCAGTTCAAGAACATCTGGATATTTTCCCTTTAGATGATTATGAGTAAATCTGTTATAAATATAAACACAAATTATTGTATAAACATATTTTAATTTCCCTTGAATAAATACCTAGAAGTGAGGTTGCTAGGTCATAGGGTAAGAGTATAGCTAAATTTTGTACTAACTTACTTCAAAGCAGCTGTGTAATATTATCCAAGTCCTCCTGTATAAGGGTCTGGTTGCTGTATGTCTCACCAGCACATGGTATAAGCATATTTGTTTTATTTGTAGTGTTTGGTTTGTAGCCATTGTGATAGATGTGTAGGGATGGCTCATAATAATTTTAAGTTAAATTTCCGTAGTGAATAATGATATTAAGAATATTTTCATGGTTTTTGGCATACATATTTTTTATTTGGTGAAGAATCTATTTACATCCTTTGCCCATGTATCATGAAACTATCTTTCTTTATATTATTTCATTTTAATAGTTATAATATTCTAATAGGTTAGGATTTATTTTACAAATGACAAAACTGAGACATAAATACCACATTATCTCATAGGTGGAATCCAAAAATGTCTAACTAATAGATGTAGAGAGTAAGATGATGGTGACCAGAGGCTGGATAAAAGGGGATGAAGGGGATGGAGGGAATGGAGCATTGTTGTTCAAAGGTACAAAGTTTCAGAGAAGAAGAATGCATTTTGGCATCTATTGCACAGCAGGTTGACTACAGTTAATAAAAATATATTGTACATTTCAAAATAACTAAGAGAATGAATTTCAAATATTTCACCATAAAAAATAGTAGGTAAGCAATTTGATGGATGTGCTAATTATCTTGATCTAATCATGATACTTTGTATATATTACATTATTACATTGTAATAATTGCATAACGTATGCAGTTTCAAAGTAATTGCATACATGTATGCAATTATAATTTGTCAATTATGGCTTGTCAAAAATAGTATTTAAAACAGCAAGCAAATGTGTCTTTTAACAAGTTCTAGTGTGGCTTAAAAGCATGTACAAAGACCAGATTTCAGAACTGGAAACTCTTGATAATTTATTGTTGCTGTACTCATTCCACAGAAGCCAGTGTGTTTTCTAAAGTCTATCAAGTGCTGGTTGTCTTTAGGAAAATGATGTGCATTGAGGATTATCATTTTACAGTTTTGAATTTGATTTCAGCTGCCTTCTGTTTTCTAACATTTTTCAGAAATAACTGACAGTTGTGCACTATGACTGAAAAGGTATAAAACAGTTTCACTGCTTTGAATCAGGAAACAAATCTGCTGAAGGAAGCTGCAGGTGATTCATGCCTGAACATCAGGTAGATAGAATTCTGGATCACCTCCCTGTTTGGTTGTCTCTACCCTCTTTGGTTAATCTAGTGAATAAAAATTATTTATTTCTTTATTTTTACTCTGGAGGTACAAAAGAGGCTTTTAATAAAACACATATTTATGAATTAGTATAAATATTCAGTCTGTATGGAAGAGGCCTTAAACATCAATCTTCCTGTATGGAAAATAAAAATTATAAATCTGCCATATAGAGTAGCGTTAATTAAAGTTAATGTATGTGACATGGTTAATATAGAAGATTAGTTAATGATAATCACTTTAGTTAGTTAATGATAATCACTTTATGATATTACTTACTGTATGCCTAGATTTTGATAAATGCATTATGAAATTCTAACTCCATGAAGCAAATTTTACATGTGAGTTAATTGACATATTATGCAATTAAACAAATAGACAAATTACCTAAATAGTAAATGAAGATGGGATTTAAATCAGGTATATTTGACACCAAAGTCATACTCTTCACCCCCTACTCAATTTATTATTTTAATGCAAACTATTTGAAATATTTAAAGTGTATGATGATCTTCCAGTTATTTCTTAACTACTTTAACAAGTATATGAGGCCTGACTGTTTTCTCAAATAGATTGGCTTTATTTTATAGGCATTACAAATAATCAAGATTAACCTAATGCTTACTATTTTACCAATAAAATGCCCTTTGTATGTGTCCATAGTGGAGGCTGTAATCTTTGGAATCATAAATGAAACAAACAAATAGTAGCTAGCTGTAAATAGTAAATAAAGAAAAATAGAAAATGTCTGTTTTTGTATTTGATCAGGGAAACAAATATAGAACTATTATAAATATTATAGAGTGAGAACTTATGACAGAAACTAGACACAACTTGGTTGAGAGAGGAGTTTGGGAAGTTGGGGTCACAAGGGTAATTGGAGGATCAGGGAAAAGTCCTGACCAGTTTTCCTAAACAGTGGTGCAGGTGGAAAATACACAACTTGCAGGAAAGTCTGGTAAGCCAGGTAGGTCCAGCTGCTGTGTGTGCCCACAAAGGAGAACTAAAGGGGAAATCTGTGGAAGGCTGTAGCCTCTACATCTGGAGGTAAGCGTGGCATTATTGCTGTTCAATCAAGCCAGAAGTCAGCAATAAGAGCCAAACATGAAGTGGGGTGAGCCAGCCTGAGCGGGCACTTACCAGAAACATTACATAGTCTCACTGAACTTATCCTTCCCAGCATAATGTCTGTCACTTCACTTCTACCCTTTACAACTCATGCAAATGCCTCTGTTGGCCATCTCTAACCCAGTAGGGATACCGAGGAAAGTAGATCCATCTTAGCCAAATTAATTTTTTTTAAAGACAATGATTGCTTCTCTTTATTTTGTTCTGGAATTATTTAAAATCTGTTGAGTTTCTGACTCCATAATGATGTGAACATTCTGAAGCAATCTGTAAGGAAAGGGAAATTTGTTTTGAGATATTTCTCTTCTCTTTAGATCACTGTTCTGGCACCTGTTTATGTTTCTGGTGTGGAGAGAGACCATTTACTGGCCTAATATTGTCAGACCTCATTTCCAGAATGCACTGCTGCATATTGATGAACAGCTTGTTTAATATTGAAGGGAAGACAACCGAATATGGAAAAGAAGGGATAATTTCCAGTAATTCATAATAACATGGAGGGTAAAGATTATTAGTAAAGGAAGATTGAGAGTGAATCTCATTTCAGAAACTAAGTACAAAGCAGCATATGTTCTTCCAACAAGATCAGCTAATAAAAAACTGATACATGAGGAGAATATGGGGCTAAGTTGGGTAGAGAGAAGAGTAATTAGATACACACTGGTATTAGAAAAGAGTGGAAAAGGTGTGAGCATCTGAAATACAGTTCTCTCTGAAAATTTTATAACATGGTAAATTAGAACAAAAAGTGTGAATAAGTTAGAGTAAACACATACTAGCCCATGGACCATTGAAGGGATACAGGGAAGAATTCAAGTGTGTGCTCTGTTGTGCTGAGGCAAATACAGAAATGTCAGGCACTCAACAGATCTAATCAGAAGGAGTTAGGAAGGCACGTTGTTTTGTGATGGGGCTATTTTGAGCATGCAACTTTTTTGCGCTTTTATAGTTAACTATAATCGCTGTGTTTATTAAATCCCTATTGTGTGTGTTGTTTCTTGTTCTCACATTAATCCTAACCTTCCTTCCTGAAATGGAGAATAAAATAATCCCCAATTTACAGATGGGGAAACTGAGACTTAAGAATCTTGCAAAACATCACATAGGTAAGAAGTAGAGCTTAGTATACCAAGTTGCTGTCACCTGCTAAACCCATGCATATTCCACTGTACTGCACTCCTGCTTTTAAAGTCAGCAGTGTGATTCAAATTCTAGGTGGCTGCCTGCTTTCTCAGAATTTATTAACTTGAAATTATAGGCACATAAAAATTTTATATAGAAATTTGTTCATCATACTTTTACTGAAAAAATACATTTAAAATTCCCATCAACAAAAAGGAGAAAAGGTAAAATAAACTATGAAATATAAATAAGATATGTATTTATAAATCATGTTTTGGTAGTATATGAGCTTTTATATAAAATGTACCCAATGTAATGTTAAATGATAAAAACTTTATATTTTAAAGCACTACATAGAGTATGATATTAATTTTGCTTCTTTAAAAAAAGTGCTATTGGATATAAACCTGAAAAATAAGCAACAACATTTTAATGATACATATTTCTGGGTGGTAGGATTCCAGATTATTCGAATACTTTTTATAACTTACCATACTTTCTAAAGGTTATAAATAAACAAAGATAAGTTAGAATCTGTTAAAAAATTATGCTTTAAATGCAATTTTTCTTTTATTATTAATGAGAACAAACATAAAGACTACAGCTATAAACCACAGGAATTGAGATTCCCATATGTTATGGCTGAATTGTATTCCTCCAAAATTCATATGTTGAAGCTATAACCTTCATGCTTAGCATGTGACTGCATTTAGAGATAGGGCTTTTAAAAAGGTGATTAGGTTAAAATGAGGTCAGCAAAGTCATCTTTATAAAAAGTGGAAATTTGGACACACAAGGAAATACCAAGAATATGGTGCACAGCGAAAGGACCACATGAGGACACAACAGGAAAATGGCAATCTGCGAGCAAAAGAGAGACACCTGAGAGAAGACTCCCCCTGTCCAGAACTTAGTCTTAGACTTCTATCTTCTAGAAAATAAATTGTTGTTGTTTAAGTCATCCAGTCTTTGATATTTTTGATATTTTGTTATGGCAGCCCTAGCAAACAAATACACCATTCCAACTTTAATTAACTAATTTTTCTAGCATTAGTAACTTGGTAATTTTCAAACTGCAAGTTTGAAATTTTAATTTTCATAGATTAGAAAAGTGAAACAATTCTTACTACTTTAGTAGTATAGAAATTTAGCACTAATTTTCAGCTTTGGTGCTGACAGATAATTTATGTGATCCAAATGAGATGTATCAACAATATTTAATACAATGCAAACATCTGCACTAGAGTAATATAAGACCTTATTGTAGGATAGTAAAATAGATATTTAAATCTATATGAGTCAATCCTTGAAGCCTGATGATTTTACTTAGAATAACTTTTTTGTTCTATATTAATACATTTTTAATTTTTTATTTCTCTTCATTTCTTTTTTCATTTCCTTTTCTTCTTTTTCTCCTTCCTTCTTTACTTCTCTTTCAGTTTTTCTTTTATTTAGATAAATACGTAATTCAGTGTGATGTTTTCTAATACCTAAAACATTTGTGTTGTTATCCATACTGCTAAAATATGGAATTAGGCTTTTGAAGCATTTTTATTTCTCAAACTGTTTTTTTCCTACCCCTAAGATAGTAGCAGGAATGATTCTATTTTTATTTTTTTTTTGTATCTTCTTCTACTTCTCTTACATACCAACAAATAAAATCCTTTTATTTGTTGATACGTTGACATGATACTTTGGTAATGATAGTTCACACTTATAATTTGGGGTATGTTTATTTTTAAGTCATGCATTTATAATATTGATTATTATTTCAATATAGAAATGTCAAAAAATGAATATTCCCAAATTCATGTCCAAATTTGATCAATATTTTATAGAAAAATAAAACAAGACAAAAATGAAATAATGGTATAGACTTCAAATAAATTTATCATATAATAGAAAAATATGTGTAGCAGCTAGATAATAAACTTCTTAGAACATTAGAATATGAGTTTAATTCTCAAATATAAATGTACTATATTTGAGATTATGATATTTTATTTTGGCTTATGTTTTTATATATGGATATATACATTATAAACCTTATTATTTTGTGTCTAAGGAAGCACTTTTAGAAAATACTGTGCAAAGACCTTTTTTTTTACAAAGATTAAATGTTTATGCCCTGGTAAGAAAAGAAATTTAAGTAAGTTGAATGAGAATACAAATAAAAAACTAAAAATATTTGTTAAATAATTATGAATAGCTTTAGTGTGTAATTTAATATTTACAGTAGAAAAATTTTATTTCTATAGTTTTTGAGCAACTTAGGATTATGCATCAACAGTTTGAAATGTTAATTATCTTGCATTTCTTGAAATACCACTTTTGAGAATATTTCTAAGGCAGAAGTTTTGATTTTGGGGGATACTTTTGAAACTGGAAAACATTCATAAAATAAGAAGCTGGTTAAAATAATGGTAATGCTGTTCAGCCAAAAAGTTACTCAACAGTTAAAAATATTTAGACAAGCATATTAAGGTATTGGGAAATGCTCAAGATAAAAACTTGAAAAGAGGTTAAAAGTTACTAATACTTGTGTTGCTTCAATTTTGCCTCTTGGATAAGTAATGGATCTATAACTTCATCACTGCTTTAAGTGTTTGCAATCACACATATATCTCACTCATTTAGTCATGT
The DNA here is from genome assembly GCF_048565385.1 of Saimiri boliviensis. NCBI lineage: Eukaryota > Metazoa > Chordata > Mammalia > Primates > Cebidae > Saimiri > Saimiri boliviensis. The sequence continues at coordinate 119,237,287 of NC_133453.1, forward strand.
GCATAAATATTTCTCTGGTGCCCCTGCACCAGAGAAATTACTTTACTTCACTCACAGCGACAAATGTGTATTAGTCTGTTCTCACACTGCTGTAAAGACATACCTGAGAGTGCAAAATTTATAAAGGAAAAACGTTTAATTTTGTGTCAAACAGCAAGGAGGAAGTTGACCCCCATGATCTAATTACCTCCCACCAGACCTCTCTTCTAACATTAAGGATTACAATTTAACAGGAGATTTGCGTGGGAACATAAAGCCGAACCATATCATTCTACCCCTGGTCCTTCTCAAATCTCTTGTTCTTCTCACATTTCAAAATACAGTCATGCCTTCCCAATAGTCTCCCGAAGTCTGAACTCATTCCAGCATTACCTCAAAAGTCCAAGTCCAAAATAACATCTGAGACAAGGCAAATTCCTTCCACCTATGAACCTCTAAATGTAAAAACAATTTAGTTACTTCCAAGTTACAATGAGGGTATAGGCACTGGGTAAATGCTCCCATTCCAAGAGGAAAGAATTGGCCAAAAGAAAGGGGCTACAGATTCATGAAATTCTGAAACCCAGCAGGACAGTCATTAAATCATAAGGCTCCAAAAAAATCTCTTTTCACTCCATATCTCATATCTAGGCCACAATGACACAAGGGGTGGGCTTCCAAGGATTTGGATAGTTCGGCCCCTGTGGTTCTGTAATTTGCAGCCTCTCAACTGCTTTCATGGGTTGGTGTTGATTGCCTGTGGCTTTTTCAGGCATTCACTACAAGCTGTCAATGAATCTATTATTCTGGGGTCTAGAGAATGGTGACCCACCTCTCACAGCTCCACTAGACAGTGCCTCAGTAGGGACTCTGTGTGGGGGCTCCAACCCCCCATTTCCTCTCTGTACTGTGTTAGTAGAAGTTACCTTGAGGGCTCTGCCCCTGCAGCAGATTTCTGTCTGGACATCCAAGCATTTCCATACATCCTGTAAAACCTAGGCAGAGGCTCCAATCCTCAACTCTTGCCCTCTGTGCACCTGCAGGCTTAAAACCACATGGAAGCCACCAAGACTTCCTTCTTTCACCCTCTGGAGCAGTGGCCTGAGACTTATCTTGGGCCCTTTTAGCCAAGATTGGAGCTAGAGTGGCTGGGAGGCAGGGAACAGCATCCCAAGGTTGCACAGGATAGCAAGGCCCTGGTCCAGCCCACACAACCATTCTTTTCCCCCCAGGCCTCCAGGCCTATGATTTGAGGAGTTTCTGACAAGTCTCTGAAATGCTTTGGAGTCATTGCTCCATTGTCTTGGCCATTATCATTTGACTCCACTTTAGTCATGCAAATTTCTGCAGCGGGCTTGAATTCCTTTCCAGAAAATGGATTTTTTCTTTTTTTTTTTTTTTTAACCTCATACTCAGGCTGCACATTTTCTACATTTTTTGTTCTGCTTTCTTTTAAGTTCCAGTTTCAGATTATCTTTTGTGCACACATCTGACTATTTGCTGTCAGAAGCAACCAAGCCATATCTTGAGAGTTTTGCAGTTTAGAAATTTCTTCCACCAGTTATCCTGAATCATCACTCTGAAGTTTACAGTTCTACAGATCTCCAGAGCAAGGGCATAATGCAGCCAGTCTTTTTGCTAAAGCATGGCAAGAGTGACCTTGACTACAGTTCTCAAATTTCTTATCTCCATCTCAGACCATGCCAGCCTGGACATCATTGTCCATCACAACAATTTAGGAAGTCTCTAGGAAGTTCCAACCTTTTTCTCATCTTCTTGACATTTTCTGAATTCTCCAAACTTAACAGAAAGGGGTCCTAATTAGACCCCAAAAGAGGGTTCCCATCTCACAAAAGAAAGAATTTGAGGCAAATCTGTAAAGTGAAAGCAAGTTTTCTAAGTAAGTAAATGAATAAAATAATGGCTACTTCATAGGCAGAGCAGCACTGAGGGCTGATGGTTGCCCATTTTTGTGGTTATTTCTTTATTATATTCTAAACAAGGGGTAAATTATTTATACCTCCCATTTTCAGACCATATAGGTTAACTTCCTCATGTTGTAGTGGCTTTTTTCAACTGTCATGGTGCTGCTGGGGGTGTAACAGTGAGGATAACTAGAGGTCAGTCTTGTCACCATCTTGGTTTTGGTTGGTTTTAGCCAGCTTTTTGATGCAAACTTTTATCATCAAGGTCTTTATGACATGTGTCTTATGCCAATCTCCTATCTCATTTTGTGACTAAGAATGCCTTAACTTACTGTGAACAAAGCCCAGCCAGTTGTACCCTTATTTTAACCAGCCCCTATTCAAGATGAAGTCACTCTGGTTCAAATGCCTCTGACAAAACTGTTCCAACCTCTGTCTGTTACCCAGTTCCAAAGTAATTTCCACATTTTCAGGTATCAGTATAGTAATGCCCCAATTCTCTGGTATCGATTTTTTTGTATTAGCTCATTCTCACACTCATTCTCACAATATAAGGTAAAGACTTACCTGATACTGAGTAATTCGTAGAGGAAAAAGATTTAATTGTGCTCATGATTCTGCAGACTGTACAGCCTTCTGCTTCTAGGAAGCCTCAGGAAACTTACAATCATTGCAGAACATGAAGGAGATGCAGCCACATAAGTCACATGGCCAGCAGAAGGGAGAGAGATAAGGGAGAAGTGCTACACACTTTTAAATGATCAGATCTTGTAAAAACTCACTATCATGAGAACAGCAAGGGGGAAGTCCACGTCTATTATTCAGTCAGCTCCCATCAGGCCCTTCCTCCAACACTGAGGATTACAATTCAACATGAGATTTGGATAAAACAGACAGCAAAACCATATCAAAATATAAAGTGGAAAATGCTGGTATTAGATGGGTATTTTTCATTTATCCTTCTAACTCTTAGAGTTTACCTGGTTCTCAAACTACCTGTGGTTACAAAAGAGAAAATAGTGGACTTCTGAGTTTTCAAGGCTGCACATGGATGTAGCCAATGATGAACTTGGCTAATTCTTCTCCAATTGACTTTATGCAGAAAAAAGACAGCAGCGCCTATCTTAATAAACAGTATGAGCATGACAGAGACAAAGTTATTAGGACTGTATAAATCTGTTCCTAGAAAGATTCTATTTTGAGATTCTTTTGAGATTCATATCTCTGATATGATGCATCATCCCATATGTCACCTCATTAATAGAGGGCAGTTAGTCTTCCTCTTAGCTGCATTTCAAGGAATTGAAAGGGTGAGAACACTGTAATCATAGAATACCTTATGCCAGTGAACGAAATTCTGAACATGGTCAAAATAGAAAAGATAGCATGATTACTATATTTTAATTTTTCATCTAAGTTAACAAACTACATTTTTAAATGATAATTTCTACATTTTTATCATTGAAAAGTAATGCATGCTAACTTGTAACAACTTCAAAAATATAAAATCAATGTTAATATTTTGGTATGGAGTTAAAGGATCAAGGAAAGTAACATACCTTGACATTCCTTTCTTTGGGAATCCACTATCTCCTCAGTTCCATATTAATTTTTCTTTGTCAAAGAGTTTTAGTTAGGACCAATGCCATCTCCCTAGACCAGTGTTATCTCTCTAAGCCAAATAGAAGATACATAAACTAGACTTGATCAATCATGTTACTCCTTCCCTTTTTGCATAAAGATATTGATTGAAAATGGCCAAATGAATCCAGAAAGGTCGTTTGGAATTATTTTTATGTTATGTTTTACAGACTAGTTAGTTGGAAAGGTATTTTCTTCCTATGTTGTTACCATATGCCACAAGAATTCTAAAATTTAAGTCAAGGTATGATGTCTGACGTCACCATTTGACGTGGATTCAGTTGTGTCTGAAGTGAGACTTTACTCTAGATTTTATTCAATTAAGGCAGCCAATGGATTGTTATTGTTTGCTTGAACTACTTGGAATTATATTGATTATAATAAAATATACTAACTACCACAAAAGCATAGTCAAGCTCTATGATTAAGCTAATAGAAAAATATGTTTGTTTTAGAATATCTGCATAAGTTTTTCCCAATTTTTATACTAGAAGATATTTTATATCCCCAATCCCATAGACATCTGTTCATCACCTTTCCTATGCATCCATTCATTAATTAAATGTAATTAACTAATTAATGCAATTCCTGCATAAACAGGAACTGTTATATAGCATGTCATCTCATCTGGCTCTAATTTAACAAAGAATTTAAATAAAAACAATAATAAAATTATTTCTAGTTGTCCACCTGAGAAAGCCTCTAAATGTAGTAACTTTAAAATAGTTTAAAACTAGTTATGGTCAAAAAGGAAGTTTCATAATTTTTACTTAAAAGTCAGACTTCGAAGAAAATAGCTAAGGAAATGGTAATTGATTGACATCTAATCTGAAATTACCTGTGTTTAGAAAAGAATTACAATTTCTCAAGCTCCAGCAACACAAATAAGCCCAGAGACCCATGTGGCTATGAAAAACTGCCTGAAAAAAAATAGGAAACAAATAAAACCTCATTCCCAGAAGGAAAAAAAAAAAGTTTTCCCATCATGTAAAAACAAGATAAAACATGACCCATTATATCCTAATACTAGATACAAGGAAAGTCTTAAAAGTAATTATATAACTTAAGAAAATAGCCTAGAGAATAAAGAAAAAGAAAACAGGGCTTTTAAGGGCAGAAGAGGGCACACAGGAGAGAAAGTTATCTTTTGCTGATATGGTTAAGAATAGATGTAAGGAGGAAATTTTTATTGTCTTATAAAAAACAAAACAATATGTCATCCAAACTGTAGTTTGTTGAATAGTGACCCCAGTCTGAATTCATGTCACCCTTATTTGAATGTGTACTTTATTTGTTCAACATAAGAATGTGACCTTATTTTAAAATAGAGTTTTTTCAGATGTAATTGATGAAGGATCTTGAGATGGAAGCATATAGGATTTAGAGTGGGCCCTGAATTCAAAAATGGTGTTTGTAAGAAGAGTAAAAGATATAGGGAGATGCAGGGATGAAGGCCATGTGATGACAAAGGCAGAGATTGCAGGAATGCAGCTAGGTGCCAAGTAGCACTGATAGCCAACAGCAGCCAGAAGCAAGAGAGAAGCAAAAGCAATTCTTCCCGAGAACGTTCAGAGACAACATGGCCCTGTGACACCTTGATTTCAGACATCTAGATTCCAAAATTGTGATTTAATAAATTTCTGTTGTTCAAAGTCATTAAATTTGTGGTAAATTCCTAAATTTACTGCAACCTTAGGGAATTAATTAAAGCAGTTTGGTACTGCATTAATTTTGTGGAATTTGTTACTACAGCCCTAGGAAATTAATAAATTAATACACAATTCCACTCTACATGGCACACACCCCCATCCCCAAAACATTTTTGTGAAGGAGAATATGTTTTGATGTATTGACAGAAGAGGGCACTTTTGAACTAGAAATATTTTACAGCAAGTGTTGGCAAACTTCTCCATAAAGGACTGGAGAACACTTTAGATTTTGCAAGCCGAAACTCAAAATTTAGGAAATGATATATCCTAAATTTGTAATTATATGTAACTATTAGAAGATGACCATTTAAAATTTTCAAAAATATTTTTAGCATGAAAATGAGTCTTTTAAAAGTTGCTGGATAGATTTGGACCATGGACCATAATTTGCAATCCCTATTTTTTAACACTTTCTAACATCAACCACATCTATGAAATGTAGAGAAGAAGCAAAAAAAAAAAAAAGAAAGAAAATTTCCCTGCCCACATTTGTAGCTATAAAAATTTGGAATTAAAAATATAAAGACTAATGACAAATATGTAGAATAGATAAGAAAAGTAAAATGAGAGTTGTTTGAACCAAGGAAAGAATTGGAGCCAAGAAAGAAATAACTAATAAGACATATTTATAACATAAAGAATAAATTACAAGGTATCCAAAGGAGTATACATTTAACTTTAAATAAGAAGCATGAAGAAAAGAAGGAAAAGAATCAATAGAAGGAAAAAATGGGATAAAAAAACATAAGGAAGGTCAGAAAGTAAGTTAATGAAAAGAGATGAACTAAGATTTGAAGCACTAGAGTACCTTAAAGAGCAAAACAATGAAATATATATATATCTATATATATATATATATACACACACACACATGTATATTTATAAGCTATATATATATACACACACATATGTATATTTATAAGCTATATATATATATATATATATATATATATATATATATATATATAGCTTAACAAAGAAAATAACAGACTAAAGATGGGATCAAAAAGAGAATAAATATTAGAAAATAGTTGACAAGTGGATGACAAGCCAAAAAAAATCCCCCATGATATAATTGAAGACCCTGAAAAAGAAGAGAGAAACATTGGTAGAGAACTTATTTTAAATCCATATCCAAGGAAAAAATGTGTACATATTAAATTTCAAAATAGTAAACCAATACTGCAAAATAGAAACTAAAATACAAGTAATAGCAATAATGGTACAAAGAGTTAACACTTCTATAAAAATAAACATCAGTTTATTTCAAAAAAATATGAATTATATGCTGTACAGAAGGAAAGCATCAAAAACAAAGTTAATTTACAAAGCTAAAATTAACAGATTGGTAAAAGTATATTAGATAAAAATATTTCTCAACTTTATAAAAAGAGCAAAATAGTGAAACAGGCAAAAATATGAGAAAGAAAATACTAAAGACAAAAAATAAATTATTGAAATGGAAAATAATGATTCCAATTATTAAATTTTAAAAAATTGACAACATACTAGATAATTTACTCGAAAGAAGACACATGTATCTGAAGAATGACAAGTGTGAAACTTCCATAAAAGTAGAAGAAAAACGTTAAAAGTGATATAATTTAAAGACCTCTATGAAAATAAATTTGAAGATCTAGATAACTGGAGTATTTACTAGTTAAATTATGTTTATCACAATTTGCCTAATTAGAAATAAACACTTAAAAAACTTCCATAGAACAATAAGGAAAATTAACAAGGAATCATCCTACTATCCAAGCACTAGGCCAAGACTTCTTCACATAGAGGCCCTGTTGAACCTTGAAAACCATTCTAGCTTCCCTTGAAAACTAAGGGAACCTTTTAAATTCCTTTATGAGTCAAATACACCATCAGTAACTAAATCAATAAGTACAGTACAAAATTTAAAATACCAATACCATTCATTCGTGAATATTAATGAAAAAACTACTAGCAAACAGAATCCAAATTTCTTTTACTAAAATACTACCTAATGACCAGGTGGCAGATATTCAGAAAGACAAGGTCAGTTAACTACCAGGAAACCCATTGAGACAATATACCATATTAATAAATAATAAATAAAATAACTGCACTGCACATATACTTACAACTGATTTATCTTTTTTTTTTTTTTTTTACAAAACTACAATGTGATTTAATCCAAGCTGAAGTTTTGTTTTCAAAAATGATGCTGGAATATTTTGACATAAGAAAGGTCAGACGTTTGATATCAATTTTGGTGTTTCTTATATCAAACTTTTGATATAAATGTTTTTATATCAATTTTGATCTAAGTTTCTTATCAAACTTTTGATATAAATGTTTTTATATGTTTTGATATAGGAAAGGTCAGAAAGTAAGTTGATGAAAGATGAGCTAGGATTTAAAGCACTAGAGTACTTTAAAAAGAAAAACAAACAAACAAATTGATTCATGTTTACATCATATACACATAAAAACTCAAAATAGATCATATACCCAAATGTGAATACTAAAACCTGAAAACTTGTAGAAGACAATGTTGAAACACAATCTTTGTGGCTGTGAGATAGGAAACTTTAATATAAAATAAAATAATGATAAATTGGATTTTAAAGAATTAGAACAGTGGCTGGGCGCGGTGGCTCACGCCTGTAATCCCAGCACTTTGGGAGGCCGAGGTGGGTGGATCACGAGGTCAAGAGATCGAGACCATCCTGGTCAACATGGTGAAACCCCGCCTCTACTAAAAATAAAAAAAAAAATTAGCTGGGTCTGGTGGTGCGTGCCTGTAATCCCAGCTACTCAGGAGGCTGAGACAGGAGAATTGCCTGAAACCAGGAGGCGGAGGTTGCGGTGAGCCGAGATCGCGCCATTGCACTCCAGCCTGGGTAACAAGAGCAAAACCCCGTCCACCCCACGCCCAAAAAAAAAAAAAAAAAAAAAAAAAAAAAAAAAAAAAAATTAGAACTTTCAGAGTTTTAGAAGCCACATTTAAGAAAATGAAAACAAAACAAAGAAAAACTGGCCACACCTTTGCTCTGCACTTGAATGAGTGCTGAGTGGGGAGGAGCCAGGGAGTGGGAGCAGGCACTTCGGAACCTGCACTGGGGCAAGAGGCTACTCATGTCCTTGAGAGCAGTGCAGGGATGCCAGGTCTGGAACCACAGCTGGGTAGCAGCTGTAGCTTCAGCTGGGAGTCTGGGCTCCCGCTCCACCAACTGGGTAAGGCATGGGACTCCCACTGGGACCTGCTCCCAACACCCACTGGCTCCACAGAGTGCGTAGCCCCAGCTATGCCTCCCCTGCTGCAAACTGGCGTCTCTGTAGCAGCTGCTCCAGATGGGCCATGAGGGCCATCATTTATCCACTACTTTTGCCAAGACGCAAAAACTTATCCATGATAAATACCAATTTCTGATTTGATAAAATATCTTTGGTAATAAGAGGCACAACTTGTCCAGCTTAAATAGTATTTTATTTTCTTCAGGCATTTCTCGAAATAATGAATGAGAAATCACATCATAAATGTTAGTTACTGAGAATTATACCCATAGAATCATAGAACATTCATGTCAAAAGGAAACATAGTGGTCTTTTATTCTTGTATTTCCAATGTTTTATATTCTTTACATTATTATTCCAAAATAAAAATTTACTCATGTTTATGACTTTGTAAAATAAAGACATTGAAATTTATATTGTCATTCCTTTTATCTTTTTGCAAAATTATATTTCCCCAAAATTAGAATGAAGCTGTCATTATGTCTTCAGAATTTTTTTTTTTAAAATTACTTTATAAAAATTTGTTATGTTGTTTTTGTTTTTTATCACTTCATTTTGAATAAATAAAAGTCATGGACCAAGGTCCCTCTTCACATCTAAACCTACCTTTCCAATTTACAGAACAAGAAAGCAAGATCCATAGAATAAATATGACTTGCTCAGATTCCCATGACTATTGTGTCCAGGATCTGGATTTAAAGGCCAAGTCACTGGACTCCCTATCTAAAGATTCCGACATCACAAAAGCAGTATAGAAGAGTAGAAAACACTTCTGCTGTCCTTACCAATCCTGTGTTTAATGATCACCTTGCAAGTTGTGTTAGTTGCCCTTTTTTAGTTCACCTATATAAAATCACAAGGAAATACATTTTTAAAAGAAAGACATTGTCTTTTAATGCATCTCACAATGAGCTTTGAAGAGAAAAGATCAGAATTACAGAGGTTGGAGATTAAGTATTCTGTGGAGTAGACAGTCTGTAGTAAATGCACTACTTGTGTGGGTTTTAAGTTCCATTTCTTTATGAACTAACAGTTTCATTCTCTGAAGAGTGTTCTCTGAGAGCTAATCAATGTGTTTCTAAATAATAAAACATATATTCCTAATAAGTTGAACTTGAAACTGGATGGGATGAAATGAACATTATTTCCTTGAAGCTTGTCTGTAGAACTGTCAAGAAAAGGACATATGAATTTTAAGATAGCCATCCTTGTTATGTAGAAAACTATTACACTACAGCAGTGTTTATCAAATACCAAGTGGCTTTACTTAATTCTATTCTTGTTGACTCTATTTTCCATTTGTAAAATAGGAATAATAAGACCTGTCAATGTTTCTGAAATAATTAAATGATACATTAAGTACTTAGTAGGGAACAAATGTAAAATAAATATTGACAGGCTGTAGAGTCTAAAATGATATTTTCCCAATTATCTTTGAATTCTTCAGAATTCATTTTTCTGATCATCTTCTCTGATTCAAATAACCCTGCTACCTGTTAATTACTCACATTTAGAGTTAAAGTGAATTGGATTTGAGACATTTATGGAGGATTCCTAGCTTGCCAGGATACTTTGCTAAGTAATCGCTGGAGAAATTTAGTAATACTGACCTTCATTGGTCACCATGTGTAAATAATCCCAATGTGGGAGCATAAGCACTGTGTGGTGACCATGTCCTCTGCTTTAAATTTGTGGTATTGCAAAATAAAACACCTGCCAGGGTACTGTGGAATGCAATCTTGGGAAGGTTGTTGCCAAAGTAATCCCATATGATAGAGGGAGAGTGGGGAAAATACTCCTTGATAGATATGCCCTATGTACCATCTATAAAACCACAAGTGTAATTTTTAATTTCTTCTAAAAAAAAGGTTATAAAGACTGAGGGCTACTGTAGAACCCAAGCAAATTATTCATAAAAAGAAACAAGAAAGCATCCATTTATCTAAAGGTCTAGAAGGCAGAAGGTTTCAAAGATAATATTAAAAATTAATAACTCCATTTTTAGTATTGAACCTCAAGTTGCAGGTGCCACATTTGAGGAAATAATAGTTATAAGTGTGACAGTCCACAAGAGGACATTTCCCAAACAGTTCTACAACAAACCTGTCAAAGTGTTTGGTCAGGTGCTCTTCAGAAGATTCTCTAGCTCTGACCAGATGGTCTATATGAACTATATATGCTGGTAGTTCTCTTGTACTCTTTCTCTGCATTAATCTTTTAAACTACTTTAACTCATCATTGCTTATGTCAGTTACAGTAATGGGAAATGTTGGGATATATGTCCTGTTATGAAGAAGAGTAGTTAAATCCCAATCTTAGGGTGTGGTAATGAAGGCTAGCTGACCACCACAGTCCTTCATATGTAATTCAAATTCTATACCAGAGCTTGTCCTGGGAAGCTGCTGATAAGCCAGAGGGTCCGCTTCTTAGTTGCCTTGTATCTAGAGACACATTAATATTTCTGGCCAGTACATGTAAGAAAATTAATTATGTATTTAATGTGGCTCCCCCAACTCATACCTTTCTGTGACGACAGCAGTGTGTTGGATATGTGAACACATTTACTCAGAATGTGATCTTATTTGGATTAATGATCTTTGTCAATGTAAGCAAGGTAAAAATCTCCAAGTGAGATCACTTTGAATTAGGGTAGGCCCTAAATCCAATGATAAATCAATAATAAGCTGTAGGAGAAGAGAAGAAGAGACAACACAGCACAATGTCACACAGAGGGAAAGGGCACATAAAGATGAAGGCAGAGATTGGAGGGCAGCCACAAGCCAAGGAACACAAGGATTGTCAGTGGCAACTGGAAGCTGGGAGAGAAGCATGAAATGACTTCTTCAAATTAGCACATTGATTTTGCACTCCTGGTCTCCAAAACTAAAAGAATAAATTTCTTCTATTTTAAGTACCAAATTTTTGGTAATTTTGTATTGCACAAAAAATCCAGGCTTCTACAAGCCTGACAACACCAAAGATTGCTAGAAAACCACTAGAAGCTATGGGACAGCCATTGCAGATATAATTGGTAAAATGTAGATGAGGTTATACTAGAGTAAGGTGGGCCCTTTATTCAATATGACTGGTGTCCTTATGAAAGGGGGAGTGTGGATACCAAGACACACACGCAGGATCATCCCAAATGAAGAAGGCATAGATCAAGATAATGCTTCTAGAAGTCTGAGAACACCAAAGATTGCCAGAATAGGAGAGGCATTGAACAGATTTTCTCACAGCCTTCAGAAAAAAATAACCTTGCTGGGACCTTGATATCAAAATTCTAGCCTCGAGAACCATGAAGCAATACATTTCTGTTGTATAAGCAATTCAGTTTGTGGTACTTTGTTACAGTAGCCCTGGCAAACTAATACAGGAAGGTTATTAGTTCACATAACAAAGTAAGTTCAGAGGCAAGGCAGATTTCAAATAGGGTTTTACCTTATTTCTACTAATCCTCTAAGGTATTCTCTCTCTTATGGGTTACCTTTTGCTTTGGGTGGCTTTTCTCATGATAGTAAATGGTTGCAGGAGTTCCAGGCATTGCATTCACTTCTGTGCTGTCCAGAAAAAGTGAGAGTATCTTTGACCCAGCATTCTAAGTAAAAATTTAAATTCAGTTCGGACTGGACTAGAGTATTGCTAACTAACTTTGGGATTGATAATTAGAAGTGTTGACTGATCTAAGTGAATCCGGATGGACTTTTAGATTTGAAGGAAGATTAACATTCCTCAAAGCAAATGAGCAGCCTAGTCAGGGGAGTATGCCTGAGCAAAAATAACATACCATGGGAAAATAAGAGTGGGAAAATGAAAGCCAAGTTAAGTGGCTGATGGACCAGAGATACATATTTTAACATTGTTTTTGCCTTCCAGATAGTTTATATTTCTAACTTGTCAATTTTATCCTACGTAATACCTGATTTAATGTGTTCTTCAAAAAGAAAATTTGGATTTCTTGTAGTTGTTCATTTTATGCACATTTTAAAATAATTTTTGATAAATATTGAGAATTGCATTTTTTTTTTACTTTAAAAATGTATTTGCTAATGTGTGTACATTCAATTGTTACAGTGGCAAAAAATAAATTTAGTGGCAACAACTTATGAAACTCATGTACATATTCTTTAACACATTGCTATTTTTTAAATGGCATTTAGAAAATTTTTCACTGGTTACCTATATTTACAAGGCAATGCTGCATATTTTCCAAGAAATACATCATGTTTTTTACTGCTGAAAAAAGTAATCTGTATTATTCTTATGAAAAGAAAAATTACAGGTCTATATTTAATATCTTGATAAATAATTTTTCTTTGGGAAAAGACAACATTTAAAAATCAATTTTATGGAATACTATTCTGCATGTTGTTAGCGTGTTTGTTTTAAACCCATGGACCTATACTGATTTTAATGGCTTACAAAAAACTTCTGATGTGGAGAAATGCCATCTAGTTTAAAAGTTTCAGAGTTCCCACTTTAACTGAAGGTACATTTTGCTAGGATAACTTTATAAAAGAAGCATTTGGTAAGCAGGTTTAGAAAACAGTGTCAGGGTATGATCTATAGTGAAATGTAGTGAGAAAATATTTTATTACTGTGATGTGATCAAAAATTGAAATGAAAACTGCAATGGTATTTTTCTAGAATGATTACATTCTAAAGAGCATCTGGACTTCAATGCAGTTTGCAGATTGATAAACTATGCAATTAACCAACATCCAATTTACTAGAGTAGTAAGTCAAGCAATCAGATGAGACTAGGTCAGAAACATACTGAAATACTTTCCTATTTATGAGTTTTAAATGTATTTCAGAGATTAAGAGCTTATTCACTACTTGATGTAAAAACACTTATAACTACTTTATTACTATTTTTTAAAATTTAGACTATATTTCTATGACTCTTTCTATTGAGTAGAAAATTTTCTGTAAAATGTTTAATTCATTTTTTCCTTATACTCTAATTTAATTAACAGCAAGTAATAGTGCACAAGACCTCAAACCTTAAGTGTGCCAATGTAAAGGATACTACAATATTTGGTTATGACATTTATTCCTTCAGTGATTCAGAACAAACACTTATTCACAAAAAAATTACCATCCTAAATTCATAATGATCCATATAATGTGATAATTTAATACTTTTGAAATAATTTTCAGTTTTTCTTTGGATTTCGCATTTTCCTTTAGCATTCTTTTGTCTTACGTTTTTAAAACAATGAGTTCCTACTAGCTGCTGAATTGTAAGAATATATGTAGCTAAATTCTAAGAATGCAAAAATAAAAATGAGTAAGTGTTCATTCTTGTCCTCAAGACAAACTGAGAGGAATGGGGAAGACAGATGGAAAAGAAAGAATTAAACAAGGGTAACTTTATATTGTAATAAGAAAAAGGAGCCTGGAGTGACATGCAGAGGAGAGACACTTATTCCTGGAAGAGGTGACCTGAGAGATGCATTTTGAGCAAAAAGTTAGAGTTCACGAGATTAATAAAAGATAAGCAGAAGAGAATGAAACTGGGGACAAAGGAGAATACCCAAGGGGAGGAAATAATGAGAAAAGTCATGTATGGAATTAACACTATAAAATTACTTTTAAACACTAGCTTTGTTGAGGGCTTTTCTTGTGGCACACACGAAGCTCTTTAGATAGGTCATTTCCTAACAACCCTGAGAAGCAAGTACAATGACCACTTTCATACCGCATAATGTGTGAGGGATAAAAGTGGCTCAGTAGTGGGTTGAATGTTTAGTGCAAAGCATAGGCTAGTATGATTATGAACCCAGAGACAGGGAACAGTTTAAAGCAGAGTTTAAAATTTGTGTTAGCTTTTTTGTTTGCAGGTGATAAACACATCTGCAGAGTCTTCAACAGAGGAATGTTATGATTCCTGACACTTGAAATAGGTTATTCTGGCCACTCAATAAAGGACAGATTCAAGGGCACACAATGAAGGTACAGAAAAATGCTTGAAAGTTCAACTGCAAAGGCAAGGAATTCTAGGAACTGGAACCTGGAAGAGTGGGAGTAGGGGAAAGAGGATTCATTTTTACTTCTATTTAGAAGTTTGAAAATGATTCCCTTCTTCCATAAATCCAGCATTCAACTTATGCAGACATATTTGACATAAGGAATTATCTTAAAACAAAAACTTAAGGCATTAAAAACCTAGCAATTTTATGTAATGGCAAAGAATTAACAATTTTTAAAAACGATATTTCTCCAATCCTGAAATAAATCAAACACTGAATTGCAAACAGTCTACAATGCACCTAGCTTTTCTGACATGCATCCAATTTTATGGAGAAAATGTTAGACATTAGATTTAGAGTGTGACTTGTTAATACGCCTGGGTGTTTAAAGGTATTTTATCCACTATTAGGTTTGGTGTCTCCATCTGGAAAAAAACTGAGAAAATAATAGAGAAACCTAAGTGCTCAGCAGCAAAAGAAATAGTTTCTTTTTTGTTTTGTCTCTGCCAGGTTGGGTATCTGGATGATGCTGGCCTTATAGAATCAGTTGGGGAAGAATTCCTCCTCCTCAATTTTTTGAAACAGTGTCAGTAGGAATGGTACCAGTTTTTTGTAGATCTGCTGGAATTCAGCTGTGAATCTGTCTGGTCCAGGGCTTTTTTTGGTAGATAGGCTACCTATTACTGATTCAGTTTTGCAGTTCATTATTCTGTTCAGGCCAAGATCCTTGAAGAACACTGATGCAAAAGTCCTCAATGGAATATTAGCAAACCGAATCTAACAATACATCCAAAAGTTAATGCAGTGTGATCAAGTAGGCATTATTCCTGGGATGCAAGGATGGTTTAACATATGCAAATAAATAAATGTGGTTCATCACATAAACATTACTAAAGATAAAAACCACAGGATCATCTCACAGAAAAGTCTTTTGATAAAATTTAATATCCTTTCATGTTAAAAACTCTCAATAAATTAGGTATTGAAGGAACATAACTTGAAATGGTAAGAGTCATCTATGACAAATCCACAGCCAGCATTATACCAAATTGGCAAAAGCTGGAAGCATTCCCCTTAAAAGCTAGCACAATACAAATATGCACTTTCTAACCACCCCTATTCAACATAGTACTGGAAGTCCTAGCCAGAGCACTCAGGCAAAGGAAAGACATCCATCCAAATAGGAAGAAGGAAAGTCAAACTATCCCTGTTTGTAGATGACATGAATCTATATCTAGAAAACCTATAATGTCATCCTGGAAGCTCCTTTAGGCTGATAAACAACTTCAGCAAAGTTTCAGGACACAAAATCAATGTACAAATATTTCTAGCATCCCTATACACCAATAATAACCAAACCAGGAGCCAAATCAGGAACACGTTCCCATTCACAACTGCTAGAAAGAAAAAATAAAATGCCTAGGAATACAGCTAACAATAAAGGTAAAAAAAAAAAAAATCTCTGCAGTGAGAATCATAAAACAATGCTTAAAGAAATCAGAGATGACAAATAGAAAAACAGTCCATGCACATGGATAGGAAGAATCAATATCATTAAAATGGCTACACTGCCCAAAGCATTTAACAGATTAAATGTTATTTCTATCAAACTACAAATAACATTCTTCACAGACCAATAAAAAACTATTTTAAAATTCATATGGAACCAAGAAGGAGACTGAATAGCCAAGGCAATTCTAAGCAAAAAGAGCAAAGCTGGAGGCATCATGCTACTGACTTCAAACTATACTATAGAGCTACAATAACCAAAACAGCATGGTTACCAGTACAAAAACAGACACATAGACCAATGGAACAGAATACAGAACCCAGAAATAAGGCTACATACCTACATTAATCTGATTTTTGACAAAGCTGACAAAAAAAATGAGGAAATGACATCCTATTCAAAAAGTGGTGCCAGGATAACTGGATAACTATATGTAAAACTGTAAAATTGGACTCCTTCTTTACATATACAAAAATTATCTAAAAATGGATTAAAGACTTAAATGTAAAATGTAAAACCCAAAACTATAAAAATTCTGGAAGATAACCTAGGCAACAACAATCTGAACATAGAAACTAGCAAATATTTCATAATGAAGATGCCAAAAGCAATTTCAACAAAAGCAAAAATTGACAAATGGAATCTAATTAAACTAAAAAGCTTTTGCATAGCAAAATAAACTATCAACAGAGTAAACAGACAACCTACAGAATGGGAGAAAATATTTGCAAAGTATGCATTTGACAAAGGGCCAATATCCAGCATCTATAAGGAGCTTAAAGAAATTTACAAGAAAAAAACAATGCCATTAAAATTGGGCAAAGTACATGAACAGAAACTTTTCAAAAGAAGACATACCTGTGGCCAATAAGCACTTGGAAAAAAAAAAAGAAAAACTCAATATCAATGATAATTAGAGCAATGCAAATCAGAACCAGGATGAGAAAACATCTCACGCCAGTTAGAATGGCTATTGCTAAGAAGTCAAAAAATAACAGGTGCTGGCTAAGTTGCAGAGAAAAAAGAACATTTATACATTGGTTGAGTTTAAATTTGTTCAACTCTTTTGGAAAGCAGTGTGGCAGTTCCTTAAAGAGCTAAAAACATTGTTTACATTAGCAAAGACATGGAATCAACCAATATGCCCATCAATGGAAGACTAGCTAAAGAAAATGTGGGACATACACACCATGAAATAGTGTGCATTCATAGAAAAGAACAAGATCCTGTCCTTTGCAGGGACATGGATCGAGCTGGAAGCCATTATTTTTAGCAAACTAACTCAGAAACAGAAAACCAAATACTGAACGTTCTCACTTACAAGTGGGAGCTAAATGATGTTAACACATGGACACAGTGAGGGGGACAGCAGACTCTGGGGCCTACCAGAGGGTGAAGCTTGAAAGGAGGAAGAGGAGCAGAATAAATAGCTACTGGGCACTAGGCTTAGTACCCGGGTGATAAAATAATCTGTACATCAAACCCCCAGGACATGAGTTTACCTATATAACAAACTTGCACATGTACCCTTGAACATAAACTTTTTTAAAAAAATAAATAGTTTATAATTGTGCTACCTCAATAACTTAGCAGTTTCTTAGAAGCTATTGTAAAATCTGCGCTGCCTTCTCATACAAATGCCTCCTGCTTTAGCATAGCAATTTCCAAAAATTAAGCATTTTACATGTGATTTGCTTTTTGATTGTAAAATAATTATATTTAATGCTGCATGTTATAGTTTTATTTTAATTATGTCATAAAGGAAATACAATAATTTATTAAAAAGTCAATAGGTACTGGCGAGGTTGAAAAATATATGAATTAAAAGATACTTTCATAGGAGTTTTGAAGTCTGCCAAGAATGCAAATCAGAAGTCATTTGTGATAACAAAGCAGGCAGGAGGAAAATATTTGCATGGTAAACGAAGTTGAAAGTCTCAAGGACAGAGCTGATTGTGTCGCTATAGGATGTTGTGAAACTAGGGGGAAAAATAATGGTATCTCACTAAGGTTTCAAGAGAGATGAAATGTAAGCTATGGATAAATGTTTATAAATATGCTTCCACGAAAAAATGACCCATTTACATTCTCACCATTGTCTGAGAATTACCATTTAACTGTACCAATTACAGGTATAAGTATACCTGAACAAGTTTCCTTGCTTTGAAGTTTGTCCTGACTGAAATAAAAATATCTACTACAGCTTTCTTTTGATTATTATTAGCATAGTTTATTACTCTCCATCCGTTTACTTTTGATCTGTATGTGCCTTAATATTTTAAGTGGGTTTCTTCTAGGCAACATATATTTGGGTTTTGTTTTTGAACAATCGACATTTATGAAAATCTCTTTTTATTGGAATATTTAGACCATTGACATTCAAAGTGATTATCGATATAGAATTAATATCTATTATATTTGTTTCTGTTTTCTATTTGTTTCCCTTGTTCTTTCTTCTTGTTTTTGTCTTCCACTCTTTTTATGCCTGTTGCGATTTTAATTCAACATTTTATATGGTTCAATATTCTCATCTTTTTACTATGACAGTTTTACCACTTCTTTATTTAAAATTTTTTACTGCTTGTCCTAAACTTTACTTTATACACTTATAACTAATCCAAGTCCACTTTCAGCTAACACTATACCATATTAGATGTAGTTCAAATACCTTATAGTGACAAAATAATTCTAATCCCTACCATCCCTACCATTGTCAGTAGTTTCTCATTGTTGGCATTCATTTCACTTAAACGTAAGCATAAAAAAATAAATAAACATAAGCATAAAATATAAACACATATACATATGAACATGAGTACACAAATTAATACATTTTTGCTATTCATTTTATACATGAACTGCTACCTGTTATTTGCTATATCAATTAAGAATAAGAAAGATAAAAATCGCTATTTTACATCCACTTATTTCCTCTCTGATGTTCTTCCTTTCTTTATGTAGAACTGAGTTTCTGAACTATATAATTTTCCTTCACTCTAAAAAACTTTTTTTAACTTTTTATACATAGCAGGTCTACTGGTGAGAAATTCACTCATGTTTTAGCTGTCTTTGAAACTCTGTATTTCTTCTTCACTTTTGAAAAACAATTTCGTAGGGTACAAAATTATAGGTTGGTGGTTTTATTTTCTCCAAACGTTTTAAATATTTTACTCCACTGTCTTCTTGTTTGCAGTTTCTCAGGAGTTGGATATCATTCTAATCTTTGCTCCCCTGTGGTTAAGGTGTTTTACTCTACCCTCCACCACACCCCACCCCCAGCTTCTTAGAGGACATTTTCTTCATTTTAAATTTTCTGTAGTTTAAAATGATGTTCTCAGATGTAGATTTTCTGCTATTTGTCTTGAGTGGTGTTCTTTGAGCTCAATGTCTGATAGTCATTTAGACATAATTCTGTCATTACTGTTTTAAATATACTTTCTGTTCTTTCTCCTTTTATTCTACTTCTGTAGTCCTATTTTGTGTACGTTATACCTTTAATCATTGTTCCACATTTCTCTGGGTTTTTTTTTTTCTCTTTTTTTTAGACTTCTATCTATTTTCTCTTCAGTTTTGGAGGTTTTACTGACAATTGGAGGTTTGACTGACATATTCTCAAGCTCAGATACTAGTTTCTCAGCTATATTGAGTCTAATAAAGCTCATAAAAGACATTTTTCATTTCCAGTATTTTTTTAATCTCTAGTATTTCTCTTTGGTTCTTTCTTAAAATTTCATCTCTCTGCTTACTTTGTCTGTCTGTTCTTACATGCTGTTGACATTATCCATTATGGACCTTAGCATATTAATCATAGTTGTTTTAAATTTCTTGTCTGATAAATTCCAGCATCCCTGCTATATCTGAGTCTAGTTTTGAAAGTTGCTCTGTTTCTTCAAACTGTGTTTTTTGCCTTTTAGTATAAGTCTTTGTCCATTCTGTGCTGCTAAAAAGAAATACCTGAGACTGGGTAATTTATAAAGAAAAGACGTTTATTTAGCTCATGATTTTGCAGGCTGTACAAGAAGCACAGCCCCAGCATCTGCTTGTGGAAAGGGCAAAAGGCTGCTACTACTCATAAAAGGTGGCAAAAAGGTGCTGGTGTGTACAGAGATCACATGGCATAAGAGAAAGCCGAAAAGAAAGGGAAGAGGTGCCAGGATTTTCAACAACCAGCTTTCACAGGAACTAATAGAGGATATTCGCTCACCTCCAAGAGAGGCCATTAATCTACTCAAGAGGGATCCAGCCCCATGCCCCAGACATTGTCCGTTAGGCCCCACATTTCAAAATTGCCACACGGGGGTTTAAATATCAACATGAAATTTGGTGAGGACAGATATCCGAACTATAACTGTATGTCTTATAATTTATTCTTTAGCTAGGCATGATGTACTAGGCAAAATAAACTGTTCTAAATAAGCTTTTAGTAATACGGTGATAGGGTGTCGCGGGAGGGGAAGTGTTCTATTGTCTTATAAGTGAGTTTCAGACTTTTAGTGACCCTGTAGCTCTGGACTGCTAATTTCACACTTGCTTCCCAGTACTTTTCCCTGCTTGGGTTGGTTGGATTGCATTCCTAGAACTGGCTAGAGCTGGATTTTCCCATCCCCCAAAAAGGTTACACTCTGATAAAACCCCAGCGGGTTAGGCTCATGAAACAGTTGCTCCTGAAGGCAGTCCTAGTTAAAAAGAACAGAATGTTCTGCTGTATTTTAAAATGGTCCCTATACCCTTCTTTTGCTGAAAGCATAGGTAATTTTTCCCTGATATTAACTGTGAGAACATGGTTTAGCTACTAGAGGTAAAATTTTACACTAGAGGTAAAATTCGCACAAGCATGGAGGCCATTCTATAACTGTTTACCCTGCAATCTTTATCTCTTAGACTTGTCCACACTGAGCCTCTTGCACTTCAGTTATAGTTCAAATTTTCTGTCCCAACCTTGGTTCCTATAAAGGCTGCCACTTGTGAATTTTTGCTCTGGTAAATTGTGATTCTCTGTACTGTCTGCCCCTTCAATGTTGTGAACAGCAGTTTCCTCTGTGACTTCACATATCTTACAGAACTAAGAATAATTCTGGATATTTTACTTTGCTCTGCTTTTTGCTTGTTGTTAGGTTGGAGTGGCAACTTCCTAGATTTTTGCATGTCAGACTGGATACTGGAAAGCTTAAAGCTATTTTAAAATCTCAAAGCCATATCATCATCATTTCTATTATATTTCTATTATATTTTATATGTTCCAATGTTTATAGTATTGCTGACTTTGGTACCTCACTCTGATTATTAAATATTTACAGACCCAAAATATGTACAATAAATTCTCAAGCTGAAAGTGATTATAGGTTGATAATCATCAACCAATTGATTTTTTTGTTGGATCTTTAGACCTAGTTGATTCCCTAAAGACAATTTCAACCAGTTTTGTGTAATTTGTACATCAACCATTGATATAACAAACAAACTTTATGCATGGAAACAAAGCTGTTATTTCAAGCTTTGTTTAAATTTATAAACTTTACTTGTTACATCAATAATTTGCTTGATCTATATTTTTCATGTAAATTCATTTTTAACTTAGTTTTTTACTAAAAAGTATGAGCACTCTAATTTTTCTTAGCATTATATAATTCAATGTGTCATCTATTCTGAAAGATAATTAAAAAGATAAGGTATTGATCTGTATCTAATTACAATTAATAGTTCTTACAAAAATTTTCTCATACTGAGTGAAAGATGGACTCTACATGGTAAAATCCTCTCTTTAGAACGTTCAGGTGATTCATCAACCTGGCACACTGTTGAAGCTTCTTGCTGCTCATATATTGCAACTGAGTTTGGAGCTGGCTTTTTCCTCCTATTCTTGGTATAATCACGAACACCTCTAGGATTATTTGCATAAGCACCAACCCCTTCCCCTCGAATTCCCATTCATCATTTACTAACTCTGTTAGAAGCAAATATATCTTAGTAGTTTATAAACAAACATACACTTAATAAAAAAAATTCGTGCATAAGCATTAACATTCTGCTACATTTATATTGTAATTAATATACAGGTTATGCTAATTTTTCACTTTCCAATTTTATTATGAAATCATGACCTTTTAAGAACTTAATTTATTTTTATTTTATTAATTGAGTTTTTAATGTCATTATTAATTTTAAATTATAACAATTTAGACAGCGTAAACTCTTTTAATATAGTTCCTTTGTGGGTTTTTTTTGTTGTTAATATTACCTACCCTGCTGTAGACATGTTTGAAAGAATCACTGCATTCTAGCAATAATAGTATGTTCTAATTCCATATGAAATTTTTTCCTTCACCAATCACCCTCCAAAGAGGATAGCCATTTTTTCCAATAGAGAACACACTGAAAAGCAAAATATCAGGAAAAAATGAGTATCATTGTTGAAAACAGTTGCTGTGTGTTTATCAGGCATTTTCATTGATGTTTCACGTTTAATATATTGGAGATGTAAATATTTTGTCAGATGCAATTTTATTAGTCACTGAGACTTGCTCTGGTGCAGAAAAGCTGAAGTGAATGTAGCATGCAGAATCAGTATACTGATTTTGGGCCTGAGGTTCTTTAACTTGCTTTGTATTGCTTACTGGATAAATATACTCCAAAGCCAAGAGTCATTAATCATAACTAAGAGGAAGATTACTGAACTTGTCTCAGTGAGGGAGGCAAGAGGTCATTAGGATAATATAGTAGTATTAGAGGGACGTGAACTCAATAGTACTAAGAGCATTGATAAGGGGCAGGGCCTTGACTACATAGCTAGTTAAATAGATCACACATTATGTGATCTCTACTAAGCATAATCAGTCTCTAAAAGTTCCCATTCCTGTGGGTTGTATTTCCTAACATGCTTGGTTTGCTTTCTTTTATTCATACAGGCAAAGAAAACAATTCTTTTCTATGCTGAAATAGATATTTTCAAAGAGGACTCCACAGAATGTTAATATTAATTCTGTAGGGTTAATGATAAAAAAGAGGAACAATGTCCCATGCCTGAATACTTCTGCAATATTGAATTAAAAATTAACTTATTTCTTAATTGCAGAATTGCTCAGAGCCTTTAGTATCCTTATGTAGACAGTAATATATACAGTATTTCATACAATATTTGGCCATCCAAACATCTTTTTAAGAAACACTGAAAATTAAGTATTTCTAATGTATCACTTGGATAATACTTACTTAGAGGAATAATTGAGAATATAACCAGTGTATGGCTTAGAATAAAGTATATAAACAATTGTTAGACTATTTAACCATGAAAATAAGTGCATTTTCACACATAATTATTAACAAGCAGAAAATAAACAAAAATTTTAACCAAATGAGTTTATCATTAGTCATATGAAGCATTGTCCTTGGAGATTTGGCTTTGCCTCTAAGGAGGGAGTTTGGAGGCAAGTATGTGCTATATGTGGATAAACTTGAGAAACTGACCCATTATTTTTGAGTATTTGGATGAAGAATAACCCCTTAAAAGCTTTTATATACTTTGGTTTATTTTACTCATTTTATTTTTACGTTAGAAAGAGTCACCGAGTTTGCTTTACTAAACTGATTTACATGAGACTAGGAAACCTCTTAGTCTCCTATGACTTTATTCACCTTTCAAAATGAACAGTCATAGTCATTTTTAGAAAATTAGTTGAATTCTTATTGGTGATAAGTTCATAAAAGCTCTTCATTATGACACATGGATAGGCCTTCAGTAAAGTTGGTAAAATTAAATAGAGTGAGACAGGTTATGAGGTATGATTGCTGCTACTCTTAAACATACAGAACTGTGGAATTCCTTACTCTATTATTAATCTTTTACTTTGGGCTGATTTTTGATAGAATTTCAAAGTATTGATAACTAATTGTCTTTTTTTCATTTTGCTAATGTGCTGTGTTACTTCATCAACCTTGTAATGTTGCTTCTCAACCCATTCACAGATCTACAATAGGCCTTAAACATAATAAATTCTTTATATTCCTTATCAACACTCTCAATTCTTTCAGTTAGGAGCCATAGGAAAAAAATGTTTTAACATTTTCCTATTGGTAGAGTAATATAGTAACTTGAAGGATTCAATTCAATGGTTGGTTTCTAGGGATGAATATTTGGATACTTGCTTCCAGAAGTCTTCAAAAGGTACCTGTATCATGAACGTGTGATTTCCCAACATACAGATATGCCTCCCCGAGACTGGAACACTACATTTCGGTCATGTAAAGGACAGGTGTGACTTTATTTAAACTAAAATAGACAGGATGTCACTCTGTTGCCCAGACTGGATTGTAGTGCAGCTCACTGCAGCCTCAAATTCTTGGGCTCAAGGGATCCTCCCACCTCAGTCTCCTGAGTAGCTGAGACGACAAGTGCATGCCACCACACCCAGATAATTTAAAAAATATTTTATAGAGATAGGGTCTTGCTTTGTTGCTCAGGCTGGTCTCAAACTCCTGGCTTCCAACAATACTTGCACCTCAGCCTCCCAAAACGCTGGAACTACAGGCATGAGCCACCATGCCTGGCTGAATTTCGAGTCAGTCTCTATTATGTTTGTGTTTACATACTGCTTGCCAAGCTCTGTAGGATACTATACTTTTGGGAGAAATAGAAAATATTGCGTAAAAAATTATCTATATCTTCAAACAATTTACATTATTTTTAGGAATATAATGTCCACATTTGAAATAATTACTTATAACAAGCATAAGCAAACTCTGTGCCAGCAAAATATACCAATTACATCTTCTCTATTTGGATACTAGTTTTTGAATATTATGTGTTCTAACATTCTACCTAATCAGTACTTTACTATATGTTCCCATTCATGGATCATTACTCACAAAGACCTCAAACAAAAACAAGAAAAAAACTTCCTTTCACATTCAGCTGCAATGGTTCATTGCTTCCTTACAAAGAGATTTTATCACAAGCAAAGAAAGAAAATGCCTTTGTATTTTGAGAAGAGTAGCTTTTAAAATATTCAATGTTAATTATTGGTGTTAGAAAACTGAGGACAGGCACGTTGGCTCAAGTCTGTAATCCCAGCACTTTGGGAGGCTAAGGCTGGCAGTTCACCTGAGGTCAGGAGTTGGAGACCAGCCTGGTCAACATGGCAAAACCCCATCTCTCCTAAAAATACAAAATTAGCTGAGTGTGGTGGCACACGCCTGTAATCCCAGCTGCTATGGAGGCTGAGGCAGGAGAATTGCTTGAACCTGGGAGGAAGTTGCAGTGAGCCCATATCATGCCACTGTACTCCAGCCTGGGCTACAGAGCAAGACTCTGTTTCAAAAAACAAAAACAAAAACAAAAACAAAAAACCGGGCAGTGAGGGCATAACATATATATTATATAGTTTAATATTTATATAAAATATATTATTATAAGTATGTGTGTGTGTATATATATATATGTGTGTGTATATATATATGTGTGTGTGTGTGTGTGTGTGTGTGTGTGTGTATATATATATTTAGTCTAGCCAGACTACAGTAGGCAAATGTCTCATAAGCTTACAAATGCTGGAAAATCAGCAGTAATTTTTTTGTTTGTTTTCTAATTGGAAAGGAAGGAAAAAGAGGTTGAGAAAGAGGAAAATACAAAAACTCCACACCAAAAAATATCATCATAGAATTTCAGAACTCTGGTGACAAAAAATAAAAAGTATAAGATTTTTGATAGAAAAAAAATTGGTCTCATAAAATAGTGATGCAGTGATGTGTACGATGTCAATCTATTACACAGCAGCACTGGAGCTAGGGTACAATAATGCCTTTACTATCAATTAATTGTAAGAGTAGAATAATGTGTTACCTGCCAAATAACTTTCTCAGGATGTTTTAAATAAACAAATTGAAATGCAAAGGAAGCAGGAAATAGGTTTCAACAGTAAGAGCGAAATAAAAGGAGTGCCCAGGACACAGGAAGAAGATTAAGAATGACAGCTATATTTTTGTTCTTCTTCTTCTTTTTTTTTTTTTTTTCTCATGGCAAATTAGAAGCTTTTAGCCTGCCTTGGCCACTTGGAAACAGCAAGATAGTGCATAAAGATCAACTCTGTGAGCTTTAATTCCAAAAGGAAAATGGGAGTCCACTGGAATTGTGAAGGACACACAATATCATAGGGAAGAGAAAATGAGTGAAACCCTTGTATGTGAAAGAGTCAGCCTCCCTCTGTGATTCACCTTTCCACTGGGAATCCAAAAAACCAAGGCTAGAGGAGGGCATTTTATTTCTCCCAATCCCTGTACTGTAGGTTTGAAGATGCTGTGAGGGAAGGACACTGGGAAAAGCTTCAGGCATTTTTCCAGGTTCAGAACTGACAGCAGGAAGCTATTTTTAACCTGGGAGCATACAAAGTCAGCTGTTCTTTTGTAACCTGGAAACATGGATATCCAGGCATTTTTGTCTTGGGCCAGAGATTGGAGCTAGTTGCTCTGCAGCAGCGTAAGAGTCTTTATAGCCAGAACTGAAGAATGTGTTGCAGCAGCAGGCCTTGGTGGAAGAATTGCTGCTACAGAAACAGTTTTGACTGGGTGATAGGAGTTGCAGCCAAGGTCAGCTTGGCAGTCTAAAGCGAGTTGGCAACAACACTGTTGCTGAGTGCCCTAGCCTGCTCCCCTGTGATCGTGGTCTAGCAGGGCCCTCTCTGCCCCACCCCAGGTAAACATTTAGATATTTGGAGCACCCACTTTCCTGGACCAACAGCCAAAGCAACCCCACCCTTCATAGACAGAGAGTGTGGTGCAGCAGATCCTTTACTACACGCCCTGGCAGATCACCATTGGGAGCATCCCGTTATCTGGATCAGCAGCCTGAGTACTCTACCCATTATAGACATACCTTGTGGTGTAGGAGGTCCCACTCCACTCCACATCCAGGCAGATTCACCAGGTTTTCAGAGCAACCCCTTGCCTGGATCAGTAGCCTGAGCCACCTCACCCTTCTTATTCAGAAATCCTCGTTTAATAGGACGCTCTTCACTTCCCACATAGGCAGATAGCCAGGCGTTTAGAGCACTGACTTGCATGGACCAGCAGCCTGAGTTGCCACTCCATTCCTTCCTATGCAGAGATCCTGGTTCAGGGGGTCCTCTCTGCTCAGTGCCTGGGTAGATGTCCCAGCATTTGTCACGTGTTCTCCTGGATTAGAAGTTTAGGCTGCCCGTATCCCCATGTAAAGAACTTGGGGCCAAGAAGAGTTCTCAGCTTCATGCCCAGGCACACTTCTGGGTCCTTGATGGCTACCCACTAGATTCTTCCTGGTGCTGGTGCTTGTGTCTGCCATTGGGGGATTTGTAGGCAAACCTGCACAATGCATCCCCACCCTTGTGACCCTTTGCGCTGAGCATGAGCTCAGACTATTGTGTACTCCGTAGATCAGCTAATCACCTGAGGCAGCAGAGGGTCTCTCTCAGCAAACAAAGATCAAGTGTATACCCAGCCTCTTTGCCTGCAACTTGCTTTTACCCAAAGATGCCATCTACTGGTTTGTAGGTCAAACTGCACAGCCCATTATGAAACCTACCAAAGTAAGTGCATAGGGCTATAAAAGCAAAGACAAAAGACCCTACTCAACATTCTCTATAGTCACAACTCCTATGGAAAGGGGGAAAGAGAATGGGAAAGAAAATAAAACAATACTATAGAGAAAGAAAGAAAAAAAATCCTACTGACAAGAAAATAATTTCAAAAAATAAAAATGCCAGCATTTCCAGATAAGAACCAGTACAGTCTGCCACCATGAAAAATGAATGCAGTGACATCACCAAAATAACACACTAGCTCTCCAGCAATAATCCCTAACCAAAATGGAAATGCAGAAATGACAGATAAAAATAGAATTCAAAGCAGGGATTGCAGGGAGCTCAATGAGATCTAGTACAAGGTTGAGAATCAACACTATGAAACTTCTAAATCAAGCCAGGAAATAAAGGATGAAATTACCATTTTAAAAAGAAATCAAGCAAAGCTTCTGGAATTGAAAAACCCACTTAAGGAATTTCAAAATACAATTGAAAGCTTTATCAACATACTGGATCAAACAGAGAAAGAATTTCAGAGTTTGAAGACCAGTTTTTCTAGTTAACCCAGTCACACAAAACTAAAGAAAATAATTGTTTTAAATGAACAAAATCTTAAAAAAACATGGGATTATGCAAAATGACCAAACCTACAAATTATAGGCATTCCTAAGAGGAAAACAGAAAATGTAAAAACCAAACAAAAAACCTGAAAACCATATTTATGAGAATAATTCAAAAAAATTTCCCTAATAGTGCTACAGAGATAGACATACAGTTACAAGAAATCCAGAGAGCACCAGTGAGATACTATATAAGATGAATGTTATCAAGGCATGTAGTTACCAGACCACGGTCAACAATGAAGACAATTTTTTTTTTTAATTTGAGACAGAGTCTCACTCCGTTGCCCAGGCTGAAGTACAGTGGTGCGATCTTGGCTCATTATAACCTATAACTTTACCTCCCAGGTTGAAGCAATTCTTTACTTCAGCCTCTCGAGTAGCTGGGATTACAGGTGTCTATCACCACACCTGGCTAATTTTTGTATTTTTAGTAGAGATGGGGTTTCACTATCTTGGCTAGGCTGTTCTTGAACTCCTGACCTCGTGATCTGCCTGCCTCAGCCTCCCAAAATGCTGGATTACAGGCATGAGCTACCATATCCAACCTGAAAAAAAAATCTTAAAGGCAGGTATAGAAAAAAGTCAGATCTGTACCAAGGGAACCCCATCAGGCTAACAGAAGATTTCTCAGCAGAAACTTTACTGGCCAGGAGAAGCTGGGGGCCTGTTTCTGCATTTTTAAAGAAAATAAATCTCAGCCCAAAATTTCATATTCCATTTAACTAAGCTTCATAAGTGAAGAAGAGGCTAGGCATGGTGGCTCACTCCTGTAATCCCAGCACTTTGGGAGGCCAAGGCTAGCAGATTGTTTGAGCTTAGGAGTTCAAGACCAACTTGGGTAACATAGTGAAACACTGTCTCTACTAAAATACAAAAATTAGCCAGGCATGGTGGCCCAGACCTGTAATCCCAGCTACTCAGGTGGCTGAGACAAGAAAATCACTTGAACTCAAGAGGTTGAGGCTGCAGTATGCCAAGATCATGCCACTGCATTCCAGCCTGGGTGACAGTGTGAGACTCTGTCTCTAAATAAATAAATAAGTGAAGGAGAAATAAAATATTTTCCAGAGGTGCAAGTGCTAATTTGCAATCACTAGACCTGCCTTACAAGAGATCCTAAAGGGAGTTCTCCCCATGAAACAAAAGAAAGATGCCTGCTACCATAGAAACACACTTTAAGTACATATCCCACAGACCGTATAAAGCAACAACACAATATAAACTACAAAGCAACCAGCTAACAACCTCATGATAAGATTATAACATCACAAATACATATTAGCCTTGAATGTAGGTGATCTAAATGACCCAATTAAAAAGTCACAGAGATGCAAGTTGGATTTAAAAACAAGACCAGTTGATCTGTTGTCTTCAAGAGACTTATTTCCCATTGGCTCAACATAAAGAGTTGGAGAAATAACCTTTCACACAAATGGAATACAAAAAAAGAACAAGGATTGCTATTCTTATATCAGAAAAAAAGGAGACCTTAAACCAGTAACAGTAATGAAGGGGAAAGAAGGGCATTACATAATGATACAGGGTCCAATTCAACAAGAAAATATAACTTTTTAATATATACACATTCAACATTGGAGCACCCAGTTTCATAAAACAAGTACTTTGAGACCCACAAAAAGTCACACAGTTGAATAGGGAAGACTTTAACACTCCACCGAAAGCATTAGACAGATCACCGAGGCAAAAAACTAACAAAGAAATTCTGGACTTAAATTTGACACTTGCCCAATTGAGCTAATACCTACAAAACACTACTCGTCAGCCATAGAATTTACATTCTTCTTATCTGCACAGGGAAATACTTCGAGGATAACCACATGTTTGGCCAGAAAGCAAGCCTCAATAAATTATATATAAAAAAAATCATACCAACCATATTTTCAGAACACAGTAGCATAAAAATAGAAATCAGTACCAAGAAGATCACTCAAAACTACCAGTTACATGGAAATTAAACAACTTGCCCCTGAGTGATTTTGAAGAAAGCAACAAAAATAAGGCAAAAATATAAAATTATTTGAAGTAAAAATAGAGATAAAATATACCAAAATCTCTAGGATGCAGGATGCAAAAGTAATGTTAAGAGGAAAATTTCTAGCACTAAACGTTTACCTGAAAAAGTAGTTTTCCAAAGAGGAGAAAAAATGGGAATTCATTACTGTTGAAGAAGAAATAGATGATAAACAGTCACAAATCATAGATATTCAGTGACTCACAAATCCTCATATTACTATGAGCACTATGAAACAACAATCCTTTTTTAAAAATGTCCAATATATAAAAGTTCAAACTTATGTATCATCAGATTATAATTATATCCATTAGCAAAGGCCTTCCTACATGATTCCCTTAATGCACAATATTCCTCATTGTATTATAATAACACTCCATTAACAAATATTACTTCCCAAACATTTTTCAGTTGTCTGTCATCACTATAGAGAAGAGTATATATCTCCACTTGGGATCTTCAGCATCTCTTTTATCTTTAGTGGTAGTATATTACTTTACTCTGTTAAATATAGTTCAGTGAAAACTTAAGTTACCAATTAGACTGGTTATGTAGAAGAGTTTCTAAAGTTTAAAAGAAACTAAGCTAGCCAAAGAGAAACCTAGGGTTCTCCCTACTTAATTAGGTTAGTGCTATTTATTGGTAGCAGAGGTTATTTTGGAAATGCATTATTTCAAAATTGTGTACTTTGTGTCTTTTCTACATTTTCTTCAAAATCCCTTCTTTGCACTGCTGAGTACAATTTTTTTCTTTTATTCTTTCTTTCTTTTTTATTTATTTATTTTTTTATTTTCCAGTTTAGAAGGCACTTAGGAATATTTGGAACACATCGGATGCAAATGTCTGTATGAACATGCCGATTGTCATAGCAGTTTCTATAGTTTTCTGTTATAAACATTGTGATTTCTTCTTAGAAGATGACTACAGAGTATAAATGTTCACATAGAATGTATTTTATGCAATATTCACATAAAATATATTAGAACATATATGGTGATATTTATTAAGAAAGAAACAGATTATAGTCATCTTCCAAAAAGACAAAGAGCTTAATTTAATCTTCCAAGAAGACATAGATCTCAGATCGGATGAGAAATCTTTTAGTAAATCAAACTAAAATAGCTCTTTCTAACAGCACCATGTTTCTGTAGTAGATAAATGTTTCATTTACTCAAAATGAGCGGTTTTTTTGACAATAAAAAACGCTTCTTCTAGAAGATTAATTTCTTTAACTTGGACAGATCAAATGAGGAAAGGAATATGAATATATATTACTATAAACAAGAGAACTCTCAAAAGACTTTCCCAAATGTCTAATCTGACTCTTGTAATAGTTCTTTAAAGTAAATAGAAGGATAATATTATCTGACAAATAAGAAATTAAGAATAGAGAAGATGGTACAGATGGTCCTTATGATGGAATAACATCCCAATAAACACATTGTAAGTTGAAAATATCATATGCCAAAACTGCATTTAATGCACCTAACCTACCAAACCCTGTTGCTTAGACTAGCTTACCTTAGTTGGGGTCAGAACAATTACATTAGCCTAGAGTTGGGCAAAGTTGTCTAACACAATGTGTATGCATAATAAAGTGTGAGTATCTTGTGTCATTTATTACATACTAAAAGTGAAAACAGAATGGCTATGTGGGGACTTGTACGGATTCTGCTGAATGTGTTTATCACTTTCACATTATTGTAAAGTTGAAAAACCCTAAGTGGAACCACCATAACTCATGAATCATGTGTAGTTTGAAATTATCTACTCACTGAGCATGATCAGTGGTGCTTCATAAAATGTGAAAGCATATCCTAAGAGCTTACAAGTTTATGAAGCATCCCTAAAACAAGATTCATGGTAAAAGGTCAATTCAAAGAAGAAAGTCTGGGAAACTTTTTCCTTGGAGGATTAATTAATCAAGTAAAGGAAGTTCAATGGCTCGGACATATATCCAAGCTACTGACAGCCTTGCATTGCTTGGATGATAAAATGTATGTTGAATTCCTGAAAGGTACATACATCCTAGGATTAAAGATTAGTTGGAAATAGTTCAGCCTTTCCAGAGGTTGTAAAGCAATTCAAATCATTTTAAACCCTAAAATTGGACTAATTTATTTCACATTGCTAGTGTCTCCAGGCATTTTGCCTTAGAAAAAGTAAATTTTCTTTTCTGCAAAGAATTGCTACAAAAAAAATTTAAACTAAATGTCTACTATACAGTACAAAACAACAAGTCATGAGAAGAGGAATGAAAAAATGATAAAAAAAAATCAGTGGAAACAAATTTAAAAAGCCAAAAATGGTTGTGGCAGAAAAAATGTATCATGGAAAAAATGTAGTTAACAAACTGAACAAAATTTATGCATACAGAATGCAGCATCCCAAAATTGAGGAACACTTTTTTGCAAATACCAAGTACACATAGGACATTTACAAAAAAATGATTACCTAGGTTTGATTTTTCACTAAGAGAACTCACAGATCCCAGCAAACAGTTATACTCATGGTTATGGTTTATTACTGTGAAAGGGCAGTTATGGGCTGAGTTGTGTCCCCCCACCCACCCAGATTTATATTTGGAAATCTTAACCCCCTCTACTCAGAATGTTATTGCATTTAGAGATAGAATCATTGAAGAAGTGCTTAAGGGAAAATGAGGCTATGGGGGAGACCATAGTCTAATATTACTGATGTCTTTATCAAAAACAAAAATGGTCACAAAAGAGACACATGGGACATGTATACACAGAGAAACAGTCACATAAGGACACAGAAAGAAGGTGGACATCTGTAAACCAATGAGAGAGGCCTCAGGAGAAACTAGCCCCATCAACAACTTAATCTCAGATTTCTAGCCTCCAGAATTATGAGGAAGTAATAGTTCTGTTGTTTAATCCACCCAGACTGTGGGTATTTTCTTATGAAAGCTCTTATAAACAAATATAGGCACCAAGAAAAATCAGCAAATGGAAAAAGGCATATGAAGTAAAGTCCAGAGGAAACCAGATGAGGACTTCTAAAAGTCCGCCTGCAAGGTCTTCTCCTTGCCATCTGGAGTATTTACTGCAAAACTACTAGCAGGAAGGACTCTAGGTAGCAGAAAGAGACCAAACTGAAGTTTTCATCTCACACAGGAGCTTTAGGTGTCAAGGATTTATTCAGTTAAATCCCATTAACCATAAAAGTCTATTTTTAAAAGTGAGGTGACTTCCTTCTTCAGCTTCTGAATAGCTTCTTTTGTTTTTGTTTTACCCCTGGCTCAAGACAAGAATTCAGGCGCAGCCTAACTCTGGCCAATAAGTTGAAGCTGATATGAATGCCTTCCAAGACTGAAGCAGCATGGTGATAGTTAGGATACATACACACACGAGAAACATAATCCCAGAGGGAACATGGTACTCCATAATGACAGAGTTTACAATTGTTAGGGTTCCTCCAGAGGGACCCATTAGTCAGGCAGTAAATTTAACAGGGCCCCTATTGTGGTTTCTCACCATGGAGCCTATCACCCTAGGATTCTCAGTTCACTTCACTCAGTTTAGTCCTTGCTTTCAGAAGGACCACCTGAGGTAGCTAGTTCTAAACATTTCACTTGTCCCTGACACCAGTTCATTTTCCTTTCAGATGTGGAAGCATCTGGTGGTGTTCTGTGTGGAAAGTGCTGAGGTTACCCCCTGCTGTCTCAGAGTCAGGTGTGATCATAGGCTCAGTGGTAGATTAAATTCAAAATGCTCAGAACAGCATGGAAAGTCAACACTGGGGATTTTTTTTTTCTTTTTCCTTGGGAGTAGAGAAACCTTTCAGTAATAGTTTTGACAAACAAAGTTCATTGCCTTTCCACTTCTCCATGCCTGTACTGGTGCAAAGATTTTATTTTTCCTTGTTATAAAGTCAGTCTCTTCTTTTTAGCAATTATAACTTCATGCTTTTTCAATTAGTTCCTAATTTCACTGAGATGTTTCATCTAGAAAACGTTCATGTAAGAAGAGCAAAAGTATTTTCTTAGAAAAAATATTTCTGTACAACTTAGAAAGTTGCCTCATGTTTAGGAATTGGTTAGATAAAATCTTGAAGTTAAAAAAAATAAAATTAGTTTACATAACATTCGCTTTCTTTTATTATAATTGTTTAACTAGTGAACATTCTATAAACAATCACACTTTTTGGGGGATGGTTGTATTTAGTAGTAAAATTTCCTTACTGATGTGTGTGTACATGGAGAAAGATGCAGAAAATAGACTGAAGCTATCAGTTCATCATTGCAATCTACAACTGATCCAGAAATCCAAACACAAGTCAACAACAGTTAGTGAGACACCTCTCAGGA
Organism: Saimiri boliviensis; assembly: GCF_048565385.1. Taxonomy (NCBI): domain Eukaryota; kingdom Metazoa; phylum Chordata; class Mammalia; order Primates; family Cebidae; genus Saimiri; species Saimiri boliviensis. The sequence goes on from NC_133453.1 coordinate 119,271,830, forward strand.
GGTCAAGATTCTCTGTGAAGTGTCTTTCTACCAACTTGCAGATTCTAGCCTAGATCAGAAATAAAAATTCAAGCAGTGTCACAAATATTGGGTTGACTTGGAGCTCAATTTCACATAGTCCCACAGAGAACGAGCCCTTTTTGTGGGCATTTGTACACAGCACAGATGGTCCAGTCAGCAACAAGAATGTTGTGATAGTTTATGTGCCCACAGAGGGGAATTTTAAATTTGCAACAGTCTTATAATTTGAGTTGTATTCATTAATCCGGTGCTTGCTTTTAGTTCAACTTAGCCTATCCTGAGGCCGAAACAGCCTGTAACAGACAATACTAAGTTTCAGCATAGAATCAGATCCAGGAAATTAGGATATATAAATTCAGATTCTTAAAAAAGCCAACGAATTTTCTTCAGCAGCAGTGAAGTTGAAATGCTATAGGGCCACACACTATGATTCACATCTGAGTGACAAGCAGGGCTTTCTTGAGGTTTTTTGTCTTGTTAGTCTGAGTCCAAATTGATCCACTCAAAAATATGCACATTATGTTAGAAAATCATCAGCCTCTAAGGGTCAGATCACTGACTTATAAGGGCTCATTAGCAACTAAAATCTGTTTACGATGCCAGAAGTGCACCTCAATTTCAATATTGACTCTCTGTTAATGCTATGTTTGTTTATTCAGAGAGCCTAACATTAGGCAAAATCAGAACCAAAAGCAGGTGTTACAAAGACATATTTTGTTTTAAATGCTTAACAAATTTAAATTACAGCCAACCCATCAGTGATAAAAAGCAAAGAAGTTATGTCCCACTGTCACTTCCCTTTGCAGCTTTCACTGATTGTGAAGATCCCCCTAAGAATGTTTAAATTACAAGTATATATCATTTATAACAATTTTTATTATACAAATAACCACAAAATGCAAAGCCAGTTTTAAAAATTCATTTTCTAAACTATCCCAAATTTATTCAAACTCCTGTCAATAAATTCCACATTTATAGGGTTAAGATTATAGTTGCTGGAGAGATCTAGCTGTGATGCTGTTACTGGAAAGGGGTCCTTATCCAGACCCAAAGGGAGAGCTCTTAGATCCTTTGTGCAAGAAAGGATTCAGGGTGAGTCTGCAGTGCAAAGCTAAAGCAAGTTTATTAAGAAAGTAAAGGAATAAAAGAATGGCTTAGACAGAGCAGCCCCAAGAGCTACTGGTTATACATTTTTATGGCTAATTCTTGATTGCATTCTAAACAAGGGGTGGATTATTCAGTCCTCCCCTTTTTGGGCCATATAGGATAACTTCCTGATGTTGCAATGGCATTTGTAAAGTGTCATGGAGCTAACTTGAGTGTAGCAGTGAGGATGACCAGAGCTCACTTTTGTGGCCATCTTGGTTTTGGTAGGTTTTGGCCAGCTCCTTTACTGCAACCTGTTTTATAAGCAAGGTCTTTATAACCTGCATCTTGTGCCCACCTCCTATCTCATATTGTGACTTAGAATACCTAACCATCTTGGAATCGCAGCCTTATTTTACCCAGCCCCTATTCAAGCTGGAGTTGATCTGGTTCAAATACCCCATTCAAAGACAATGCAAGGGTGGGGCTGCTGCAGCAAAGGCAGTTAGGGTGAAGATCTGGCAAGATTGTGATTCCCTCTTCCCCATTCAATCCTTATCCTCAATTTATCTATCACTTTGTTTCAGCTCTGGAAATTGATTTAGCTGTTTTTGTCCCACTTGGAAAAGAAAATATAGAAAATTTTAACATTTTTAGCCAAAATTCACATTTGTGACTATTTGGGCTATTTCTTTTTCCACTCAGAGGAGAAAGAAAGAAATCACCAATACTGCATGCTTTAATCTTCGCTTTAGCCAGGATGGCCAAAAGCAGGTAGACAATGCAGCAAGCCAAGCTCATAGAGATACATGAATCATTTTCAAATTCCATAGGTAACTTTTAAATATCCCAGTAGACATGCTGTTTCATACCATGACTAACTCCATAGCCACTCAGGAAGTGAAGACTCACCATTCCCTGCCCTTTGAGCTTTTCTTTTCCCATTGTTTTCACCATATTTAAGTGAGTCAGGGTCATTCCAGCAAATTCCACTTCTGACACCTGCTATACCAGAGGTTCCCAAAACCACTACCAGATTTGATGATTCATTAAAAGGACTCACTGGAAATAAAGTGTAGTCTTACTTATGGCTATAATTTATTATTGCAGAAGAAAAGCAAGTTAAATCAGCAAGGGAGAAAAGGTACATGGGTAAATTCCAAAAAAAAAAAACAAAAACAAACAAACAAACAAACAAACAGATTTAAGCCTTTGTGAATCTTTTCCCAGTAGAGTCACATAGGACACACTCAGTTCCTCCAGCTGAGTTGTAATGACACATTTGAAATGTCTACCAGGGGAGCTTATTATAGACTCAATGCCCAGGGTTTTCATTGAGGGTTGATTGCATAGCATCCTCATCATACATACCAAAATTCTAGGCAGCCATAGTAAAGTAAGTCTTCAGCATAAACAACATAATTTGTACAAACATTTTAGGCACAGCCAGTTACTCTTGTCAGTCTTGAGTATGATAGGAACTCTGTTAATATCTAAGTTATCAGATGCCAGCTGAGGGCCAACTTTCAAACAGACCTTTCTGTAGTAGTTTCAGGCCTGCTATGCTCTGCTAACTCTTTTCTGCACATAGACCCATTAAGTCTTAATAAATATCAGAGATTAACTTCATGCAGTCTGTTCTCTTATCACAATTAATTAAGCTTGAATTAATAGCAAAATATTACAATTTAATCTCTAGATGTTTGAACAAGATACATGTTTAAATGTCACAGGGCCAAAGTCATACTCATAATGGAAATAAAATATTTTGAATTGAATGCTTTAATCCTCATTGGAACCCAGGGAAATGGAATGCTAAATGACAATATTATATCACTACACTTTACCAGTTTGGCTAAAACACAAAAAAATTAAAATATTAAGATTTGGTGAGAGCATGGAACAATTAGAGTTCTTATTAAATATCCTCATGATTGTAAGTTGATGTAACAGAACTGTGTAAATAACTTGTGTAGAATGGTAAATATATTTTGTGATATTCCTATATTTGAATATATATATATGCAGAGAATGACTTGCATTTATACACACATACATGGGTGATTCTTACAATGCAAAGTTGAATGAATAAGATCACGCACAAAATAATAGATGTTATCTGATTCCATCTATATACAAATTAAAATAAAAAACTCATTTTTACAAATGTGTTCTTAGGTATAAAACAAATACAAAATCAGGAAAGCAGTGGCTGAAATTCATGAAATTGTAGGTAGGTAGAGAGTACTGATTGGGGGAGATGGCACAAAAGAGATTGTCAGTGTTCTCTTTTTTGAACTGCATATAGATTAAGTAAGCAAATCCTTTTTGGCATTTTAATGAGCAGTATATTTTAGTTTTGTGTATTTTTATAAAAGTGTGTTATATTTTGAATTAGAAAAAGTTTAACTGAAGAAAGAAATATTTCTCACAAGAAGTAAATGAATCATCTAATAACATATATCTATTTATATTCTAGAGGCCAGCCCTGTTGAATGTCTAAATCAGGATCATTGTACAACAAAGTTAATGGTATGGCAGTTCTTCAAAATGGAACTACATCCCCATAAAATCCCTGAAACTAATAATACTGCTTCTATATGAAAGCAATAATCAGATATTTCCCGTACTCTAAAGCTACTACTTTCTTTGTGCCATTATTCTTAATCTCAGCACTCATAACTCTCTTTTTAATTCCCATAATATCCCACTTAACTTACATGTATACATTATTTATATACCTGTTCATTTACAAAGTAAGTATTTTTGTGAATGTGTACATTTCACATCATAATGAAAGGAATTTGGAACCCCTTGACAAAAAAATACTGTAAGTTATTTTAAAAACATAAGCATACACACATACATGTTCACACAGATGTCTATATCTACCTAAAGCATACATATGTATATGCTTATATAAATATATGTGTGCATATATATTCACATATAAATTTTACAAAGGAAATTGAAAATAAAAATGAAGCCAAAAACTCTCTTAGATAAGAAATAAAATGTAGGTATACAGCAATGAGTGAGGGTTAAGATAAACAACTAGATTTCCGGGTTAGAAACTGGAAGAGGAGGATTGGTGTTCATTTCATATGAAATTTTAGAGGACAAAGTCAGTGATTTTGGAGACCAGAGCATGGATTTGGTTTCCTGGCCTATGTTTAAATGCTTTAAAAAAAGTATTATAATTAGGGTTATAGGAATTATGAAGCTGAGGCCTACAATGATATAAAGAGCAGTAAAAGCCATATAGTCAAATCTGAAAAAGTTATGTATTAACTTGGAAATTTATTTCTGATTTTCTTTTTAAAAACAAAAAATGCTTTTAATTGTCAACATTAAATCTTATGGTGAAGAGGATCCTAACTATTTAATTGGAAGGCAACAATAAAACCACTAAATAAGGAGGAGTGCATTTGGGGAGTATGAGATGGAATTACCCATAGGAAGGGAAACACCATGTGGCTAACAGTGGGAAAAGTAATGTAGAAGCTGAGGGGAAACAAAAACACACCACTACCCTGTATTTTAAGAGGCCAAAATGCCTCTTAAAAAATATCTCTTTGTCCTCTTAAAATACAACATGTTGTTGTAGTTTTTTTCTCCTCACCCTCTTCATTATTCTTTAGAGTGAGCAAAAGGTATGGTCACTGGGAACAAGGTTAGACGGGTAGGAGAGGCCACTAAGTAAGTTACGCTTTTTATCGTTTTAAAGCATGTGGGTTTTATATGAACATAGTGGGGATTTTAAGTCGTAGAGCAGCATAATATGATTTGTTTTACATTTATCATTCTGATTACTCCGAAGACAAATGATCTGATGGAAGAAGCATGAAAGAGAAATGTTAATAATAACGAGACTATTTCAACCTTAAGGAAATAATGAGAAGTGAAAGTGACTAGCCCTCTACACAGCTTGAAAAAAAAAAAAAGGCACTACATATCTAATGATGTTATATGTAAAAAGAGGAAAAACAGAAACCCAAGATGACCCCCTAATTTTCTGGTTTGAGAAATTGAAAGGAAAGCTATACATTGAAAATTACTAACACACAGATGTCATATATTGCTGCTAGAATGGATGAGATTTCCTAGGAAGACTATGAAGCAATATATGGTTAAATAACACTTACATTTTTTCACTATTAACTAGATTCCAGGAAAAGTGCTCAGCACTTCACATGACTCACCTTGTTTAATCTTTGATAAAACCCTGAGAAATAGTTAGTGCTTCTATACTCTATTTAGATAAGCAAAATTATAATCTTAAAGGGGCAGGTAGCTTTCCCATGGCCACACAGTAAATGATGGAGGCAGAGTTTAAATTTATATGGTCTGAATTTAGAACCCACAAGCTTTACCAGTATTATTGCTGCCTTGGGGAAAAGAAGCATGTTTTGAACCATACCTTAAAAATGTCCATTTTTAAAGCATGTGGTAAAGAAGCAGTCTACAAAAGAGATTGGAAGACAAAAATATGTTCTTATATTAGGAAGACCAAGAGAATCATGAAGGAAGTGTGTTTCAAGGTGAAGGATCTGGTCACTCTTGAATGTTGCTGTGAAAACAATTATGAATAACAATTAAATTTGACATTTTTTAAGGTATCACTAGTCTGTACAGGAACAGCTTTTTTAGAGTATTGAGTGTAGGATTAAAATTGGAGGTCTATGTGGCATCAAAAAATATATTATGTCCAATCTTATGTATATGATTTAATGAGAATGATTGAGAGGAGACAGAGAAGAGGGAGAGGAACAGAGTGATAGTGAGGAGGGAAATATTAGATAACTGATGCATGAGGTGGGGGAGAGAAAAGAATCAAAGTCTGGAGATGTAAAAGGAAAAAATGCTGCTCTTTAATGTTGGAGATAGTCCAGTGTACTCAGTCTGCCACCAGGTAATTGGCTGATCTTTCTGAGAAATAACGTCAGGGGCTCAGCATTGGTCTTAGCTTTTGGCAAGTTAGGTGCACAGCAATAGAAATTGCCAGATTATCTCCTAATCACCTAGCTAGAAGAAACTCCTCATAAGGCCATAAATGTGGGTTAAAATAGAGGAGACAGTGAGGCAGGAGTAGGAGCCATAGACATCCAAGCCACTTGGCCGTGTAACTAACTCATTACTTAAGGATTTATTTGATCCCTCTGTTTATATACTACTACCATTTAATAATGAAGTCCTACTGCACTCAACCAAATATATAGCTTGGTCTGTTATACAACTTTCAGATAATGAGTATAATTGGGTGGTCAGTGGACAAGCATTCATTCAGCCTCTGTTAAGGACTGTATCAATCCAAAACTTTCTCAAAGGGAACATAGTTAAATGCTGAGGATGGGATGGCTGTACTCCAAAGTTCCAAAGGGTTGTGCCCATGATCCATTTATAAGTGTCTGTCACTGTTCTATACAGCATTCTATCTGTCATACATACTGTGAGCACTTTTTGATTTACTTAGCTATATAAGCCAAATAGCAGAGCAGCCAGCAGAGTATCCTGGACCTGTTGCAAAGCATTTCTTTTCTAGGTTCCATTACAAACTGGAAAACTTTTGGAATATTCGGCAGAGTTTTTGATAGCACAATCTGACAAAAGTACATTTTTCTGAAGAGCATCACAAGACATTGTGCCTGTGTCTTAGTTGTAAGAATGGCAGATGCAGCAATTCATCCTTTACCTTGGGAAGGATGGCTGAACATACCCTAAACCATAGGACAGACAGTTGTCTGCATTTTTATAGAATTTGTTTCCCACTTTGTGCCATATATGTGTTGTATTAAAATGTTCAGTAATGTTTAGTTTATTAGTTCCACTTAGCATGATATCCTCAGCATAATGGATCAAGGTGATATACTGTGTTTTTAAGAGATGTTTGATTCTGGAGAGTTGGTATTTCCATATGGTAAGCAACTAAGATGTACTGTCGCCCTTATCAGCTAAATGCAAACTTTTTCTAGATGGTCTTTATTAATATGTAAAGAGAAAAAGACATTTTTTTTCATACTTATTGCTGTTTCATGGTGACTAGAAAATATGTTAAGTTGCTTCCAATTGTAGTGCCACAAAACAATAATTTTATTAAACTAATGAATTTGGTGGGATACGAATTTAGGCAGAGTACTGAAAGGATGGCTTTTTCTGTTTCATCATATTTATTGCTTCAGCTTGGAAGACTTGATTGAGAGTGACTCAACTAGGTAGACAAAGGAATCACATGGAGGCTTCTTCAGCCCTGTCTGGTGCCTGCCTAGGATAGCTTGTCTGTTAAGACTTGCCTTTGACTAAGCACTTACAGGTGGATTGAGTTGCCGCACAGTGTGAGTGCCTCAGGGTAGTCAGAATTCAAACATAATGACTCAGCACTCTAAGGGCAGCAATTTTAATGTGAAAGGAGGAAGCTATGGAACTTGTTTTGGTCTAATAACCTTGGAGGTTACACAGCATCACTTCTCTTGTATTACATTTGCTGAAAGAAAGCCACAGATTGTGTTAGTCATCTGTAGCTGTGTAACAAATTAATGCAAAACCCAATGGCTTAGAACAAACAAAAGAGCCACTTACTATCTCACAGTTTCTGAGTCATGATTCTGAGCGCAGCTTAGCTGTCTGATTCTTTCTCAAGATTTTCCAGAGGAATGATGTTAAGGTGTTAGCCAGAGCCATTGTCTCTCTAGAAACCTCAACTAAGGGAGGGTTTACTTCTAAGATCAGTCCTGTGACTGATAGCAACATTCAGTTCCTCGCTGTTGTTGGCCTCAGGGTCTCAGTTTCTCCTTGGCTGTAGACCAGAAGCTCCCTCCATTCCTTGCCATATGGTTTTCCACTGGGCAACATGCAGCATGTCAGTTGGCTTCCATCGGAATGAAAAAGTGAGATAAAGCAAAAGAGAAAAAGCAGGAGAAAGAAAGTTTTTAAATAAGCCAATCTCAAAAGGGATTGGGCACATTCTACTCATTAGAAGAAAGTTACTAGGCTGTCACAAAATGAAGAGAAAGGGATTACACAAGGTTCTAATACCACACCAGGAGGATAGAATTATTGCGGCCATCTAAGAAGACACTTTCTTAGTCTGCGCTCTGATGCCAATAATTTATGTTCCTCCCACATTAAAAGTGCATTTATATCCACTCACATTTTCCCCAAATTCCATAACATTACATGATCAGCTTAAAGGGCATAATCTCACCACCTAATTTATTTCCACATGTGTTGACACTCCTCAAATAATAGTGCCACAAGTGCAGCTTAAGTACAGTTCCCGTCAATCTGTTGATTTATCAAACTAGAGAGATACATTCTGTCCATTGCGTAATCAACATACAGTAAAGAGAGAAGTACAGGGTAACTCCTGAAGATAATACTGTTTAAAAGGAGGGAAATGAGAAGCAAAATGAGTCACTGATAGAAACTCTGAAATCTAGCCAGGCAAATGTTGACAGCTTCTTGATTAGGTCTTAAGGCCTGAAAATAATTATCCACAGCTCTCTTCTCCTCCCTCTGAGCTTTTTACTGTACCTTTTGAGTCATACTTAATTCTTGGTAAATGTGTTTGAAGCCAAGTAGTGTTCTCAGCCTGCTTTCTGCCTGTAGGATTTCAAAGTTCAAAAAGCATCTTGTTATTTCATTCTATCTATTTCTGGAATGTTTTTGCTGATATAATTCACTCAAAAACTTTGTAGGCTTCCTCTGAATATCACTGCAGTTTACTTAATTAGGCAGATATAAAAGCCACAAATTTATTTGATGTAGATTTTTTTCTACTTTTGTTCCTGTGGAGATAGCGAAGGGGCAAGGCCATTTAGCTTCCATATTAGTCTGCGAGTGCTGTCATAACAAAATACAACTGTGAACATTATTGCTCAGTTTCTATATTTTTTGAGTGATGACAAATGTTTCATATTTATCATTTATGATAATTTAGGTGAATAGGAAATTTTGTAAGCTATTAAGGCTAGAGGACATTAATACCACTTAAAATTTGTATAGCGTATTAGTGTGTCAGGGATGCCATAACAAAATATCACAGACTAGGTGCCTTAAACCACAGAAATTTGTTGCTACAGTTCTGGAGGCAGGAAGATTAAGGTGTCAGCAGTTTTGGTGTCTTCTGGTCTGAATTTTCTCTTCACATAAGGACATCAGTCATATTGATTATGGCCCCATTTTAACTTAATGATCCTTCTTAACTAAAAACCTCATTTTAACTCAGTCACCTCTTTCAAAGACCTGTTTCTAAGTGGATTCACATTCTGAGGTGCTGGGGGTTAGGACTTAAGTATATAAATTTTGGTGGGACACAATTCTAAGCATAACAGTTTTCTGTGGACAGCTTGATATTTAAGATAATTTGTAATGCCCACCTCATTCTTAAATTTTGTAAAAGGACATTTGTGTGATTAAATCATACTCTGAGATATCATCTTTCTTACTTCTGAGGTTTTAACAGTTTTCATAGTCAAGCCTTTTCTTCATCTTTAGATAATATTTTCCTAGAGGTGACCTATATTTAAACTTTGATTAAAAGTAATTTCTTAATTTCAGCATCTGTGTTAATGAGGGTTTTCCAGAGAAACAGAACCAATAGAATATGAACTATATATGTAATATATATATATATATATATATATATATATATATATAGTTGATGTTATTGATAGTCTACAGAACATATATTCTATATTTTATATAAATATATTGCCTCTCTTTATATATATCTCTAAATTCATTGCTTGATTGGATGATAAGAGGAATGTCTGGGGAAGGAGGCTGACTGGCAGCTGCAAAATGGGTCATGTTATTCACTTGATTATTAATATATAATTATTATCAGGAGTTGGCTCACATAATTATGAAAGCTAAGAAGTCCTACAATTAAACAAGCTGTTTCAAGATAGTAGGAAACATGTTAAGAATGGTGAATATTATTATCATGAGCTTTCTGCCACACTTTTTTTGGCTGTGACATGAGTCCTTTAGTCCGTGCCATGTTGTATGGAATTATAATCCTCAGTTCCACTAACTGTTAATACTTTGATGGTGGATAAGGCATTCTGTAAGTTTGCAAATTATAGTTTTGATAGAAGCATTGCATGTAGGGAAGGCAAATCCATATCCAAAGTAAATATATATTCTGATAAGAAAAAAATGCTACCTCTTCCATAAGTGGTCCAGTGTAGTCAGCTTGCTACCAGGTAGCTGCTAATCATCCCAGGGAATCATGCCATTTCACTGCTCCAGTATGGGTCTCCACTAGTGGTAGATTTGACAGTCAGTGGTGGCTGAACTTTTTAAAGACAAAAAGTTCATGTTACTGAGCTAACGCATAACCTCCATCCCTACTACCATGACCTTTTTGTTCATGAGTTCATTGGGCGATGACATGGGTGACTGAGAAAAGAGGTTGATGCTATCCATAAAATAAGTTGCCCTATCTACTTGATTATTAAAATGTGTCTCTGGAAAGTCACCCTTTGGTGAGAATGCCCATGCAACACAAATATCTTTATGTCATACTGCCCACACAAAGAAGTCTTTTCACATAGCTCTTTTCTAAATTTGTTTCTCACTAATTTTTCTTTTTTTTGTGTGCCCCCACCCCCAATCTCACTAATTTTTCAATCACATTTCCTTGAATTCCCTGACCATCCAGCCAAACCACATGTTACAGCCCATCAACTGGTATATAATCACACATATGGCTCTTTATCCTTCCAAGTAATGTGCACAACCAGGTAGACTGTCTGAAGTTTTGCCCACTGGGAAGATTTGCCTTTCTTGCTGTCCTGCAGGGATGCCTGAAAATGGGGCTGTAGTGCCACAGCTGTCCACTTTTGGATGATGCTTAACTATCAGAACCATCTGTAAAACCAGGCCTGAGCCTTCCCTTCTCTGTCAACTTATCATAGGAAACTGTTACAATGAGGCTATACACACTAGCAGGGAGAGAGAAAGCAGTGTTGCAGTAGGGTGGATCATAGGCATTGTGTCACTTCTTTATATAACTTGTGCCTTCAGGGCTTGCTTGGCCTTATATACAAACCTACTGCCCCGTATAATGGTGGAGTAGTGCCGTACACACCCAACTTTATGGCTTGGTGAGTGAGACAGCACTCAGCTAATGATACTCAGCTCAGGTTTTAGGATTACTTGGTGGTCCATGGTCAATCATTCAGTCATTACAAAGGACCAGTAGCAGGCTACTTTCAAAGGAATGTTATTTACAGATAATTGCAGGAACATCTTCCAAAATCCAAAAGGCCTACACTGTGATTCACATATATGGGAACCTGCAAAAAGCTCCAAACAGCATCTCTGTATAGCTGCTTCTGTTTCTGCTTCTTCACAAACTATTGTATCTGCTGGATCATATAGTTCAAGCAGCAGAGCAGCTTGCATAGCAGCTTGGACCTGTTGCAGAACCTTCTCTTGCTCTGGGCTCCACTCATAACCAGCAGCTTTTCAGGTCACTCATTAAGTGGGCTGGAGTAACACACCCAAATGAAACATATGTTGCTTTCACAATCCAAATAGACCCACTAGACTTTATGCCTCTTTCTTGGTTGTAGGAGAAACCTAGATACAACACGTTATTCTTCACCTTAGAAGAGATATCTAACATACCCCATACTGAAATGGCTATGTAGTCTGGGGTATATACCCTGAAGTTTGTTGTCTTGTGCCTAGAAAGAATTAGGGACTCAGACACATGTTGATGAGTTAAGGGGTGGAAAGTTTAATAGACAGAAGAAAGGAGAGAGGAGAGCAGCTCCTTGCAAGAGAGAGAGAGAGAGAGAGAGAGAGAGAGAGAGAGATCCAAAAAAAGGGAGGCAGTGAACCATAGCATATTTTATAGGCAGGCAAGAAAAGGTGGTGTCTTATTTACATAGGACTCACATATTGGTTCAATTAGGTGTAATATTTACATAGCATAAGAGGAAGGATGGTTGCCCCACCCAAATCTTATTATGCAAATGGGCTTTCCAGCTTATCAGCACCATCTTGTCTGCTCTTTATTGTACACATGGCTGACAAAAAGAAGGGGAGATGGAGCCACCATCTTGAATATGTCTAGGCCCTACTTCTTAGCTCCTATATTATTCCTCTCTCTGGAGTTGTAATCCTAACTGTGGTTAAAGGTTGCTGGATGATGACTCTTTCTGGTTACTTCCTGCTAAAAAGGGGTGTTGTGGGGAACAGTGGCTAGGGCTCTTCCTGAGGCCAATCTAAGGGTTCTCAGAAGAAAGGCATGTCCATGCATGGTTCTTTCTGCAGTACCATTTGGAGTTTGAGTGCTGTCAGCCATTTCAATGAGTTGTAACACTGGTTGCCTCCACCAGATGTTGCTGAAATGTTCATATAAAAGCAACATTCCTTTTAGGATAAGTGGCATTGGAGTAGAGTGGCTAGAGTAACATTGTTAATCTTGGCTAAATCTTTCCTGAAATTATTAATCTCTTTACCTCCACAGACCACCTAAGATATGCTTAAACTTTCCAACTTGTTCTAAACATTCTTCTTTTTAAACAAACAACTATTTTTTTAGGACAAGTATTTACCATCCTTATAATCCTTTAATGCTTTCTTTTTGTTGGTAACTATAATCCCTGCTATAATGATAATAATAAAGCAAAATACTACAGCAATGGAAACTCTCTGTCTGATATCTCAGTTAGAAGGTGCTTCTGTGTATAGCCCTACTGCAAATAGTAGAGTGAGTTTGGCAGTTTCTGCAAGTGTGGTGTTATAGATAATTTCCATCTAAAATCTTACTTGCCAAGATATAGAATTTCCCTTTGAGAGTCTATGAAGTTCCTTTGTTTTCCTTTCTAAACAAAGAAAACTCAAGGTTAATCCCAGCACTTTGGGAGGCCAAGGTGGGTGGATCATGAGGTAAAGAGATCGAGACCATCCTGGTCAACATGGTGAAACCCTGTCTCTACTAAAAATACAAAAATTAGCTGGGCATGGTGGTGCATGCCTGTAGTCCCAGCTACTCGGGAGGCTGAGGCAGGAGAATTGCTTAAACCCAGGAGGCGGAGGTTGCAGTGAGCCAAGATCGCACCATTGCATTCCAGCCTGGGTAACAAGAGCAAAACTCCATCTAAAAAACAAAAAACAAAAAACCCTCAGGGTTATGGGCACCCTATTAACTTTCACTACCTGACACGATTTGCTCAGAACTAGCGTGTTTACCCAGATTTTTATGTTACCCATTCATTTTTGTTTCTTCCAAGCTGCAGGAGATGACCACTTGATTAACAGGAATAAGCAGAATTAGTTTAAAATGTAGGCCAACAAAACTTAAAAAAAAAATTAATGAGACTAGGACTTAATGACAAATGTGTAATAACCTTTGGAGCATAATTTTTCTCTCTTGATTTCTCATTTTCAGTAAAAACAAATTATGATAGGACTGTGTTTTTTTGTAGAATAAACTTTAGTCTTATACTTGGCCTGATTATTTTCATAAAGTGGAGCAAAAATGATTATTTCTACATAGGCCTTTTGGATTGGCTTTGATGGAACTCTGTTCCACAAGGAATCTTATATAGTGTCTTTGAAAGCTGGGCCCAGCCATGGGTTGCATCCTTAAAAACCTGTGAGTTGGGTGATTGTCTTCTCTGAAGGTCCCAAAATAAACTGAGAGCTTCTGGATGTGTTAGAAAGTGACAATCTTTACTGACCACAGGACAGGAACCCTGTTTGGGGATAGTGTAGATGAAGTATGGGGCCAGTCTTCTCCAAGGGCCTTTTATTGGCTCTGCAAGTTGAGATAGACTTCTTAAAAGGAAGCATACCTTTCCAATGAAAGCCTTGATAAAATAACTAGTTTTTCTAATTATGTCTTTTTACAAAAGAAAAATGGATTTATATTGCACTGATGTAAACAACTATGTTGCCATAATTTAAGAATACTCACAAAAGTTTCCAAATTCTAGAGAAACTAGAAACAAACATGCTACCATTTTTTTTCACAGAAGTATATCTTACTCAATTATTAAAGGCTATAAATAGTTCAAAATAAGTTGTCCTGACTCTGAAAAACAAAACAAGTATCAGCAATATTCCAAGCAAAAGTCAAAAAGGTTGCTTTAGCTTTCTGAGTCCATTTAGTTAACTCTTGTTTTGCTTGACTTTCATAAATATTTCATTTCTTCATAAGTCTCATACATTCTTTCTGTATTTCACTGTTACAATCTTCAAAGCTATTAAAAACCTGCATTTGAGAATACCAGTTAAAGTCCTTGGTATAGGTTGATTATAAACCGTCTTTTGAGAAGGAACAAAGCAAGACAACAATTGTCTGCAAATGACCAAATTTCCAGGTAATTACAGTTAAAACGTGACTGTGAAAGAAGTTCAGTAATGTCCATGGTTTACAGCAACTTTACCCTTAATTATGATTTATAGAATATACTCAGGCATTAGAATTTCAGAAATCTCATACAATTTTGGAACATATGTTAGTATTATTCACAAAGATATAACTTAAAGAAGATTGGACATCATTTTTGTAATCCCATGTGAGTAAACATGTTGAATAATCTTGTTAAACTCTTTTCTGAATGTTTCAGGGGCCACCTGAACCATCCAGAAATCCAGGCATCAGGAAAGACAATTTTGAAACTTGAAGTTTGATTTGGGGATGCCTATTAAATGTTAGAGGTTTAAAACACTTGACATTATGAAATAGAATTCCAGATTACTGTAAATTATTTATTTTGCCAAAATAATGACTCAGAAAGCTAAAACCTTTCATTAGCCTTTAATATTGCATGAAAATCCTGTTCAAAAAAATCAAACACTGCATGTTCTCACCCATAGGTAGGTGATGAACAGTGAGAAAACATTGACACAGGGAGGGGAGCATCACACACTGGGGCCTGTTGTGGATGCAAGGTGGGGACAGCAGTGGGGTGGGGAGGTCGGGCAGGGATATCATGGAAAGAAATGCCAGATATAGGTGATGGGGGATGGAGGCAGCAAACCACATTGCCATGTGTGTTCCTATGGAACAATCCTGCATGATCTGTACAAGTACTCCAGAACCTAAAGTACAATAAAATAAATAAATAAATAAATAAATAAATAAATAAATAAATAAATAAATCTCACAACAGCCCTAAAAAGAAAAAGAAAAGCCACATTTTACCATCACATTAGTTTATTAATTTAAACCTCAATTTTTAATGAAACCTCACAGATGATTCCATCTAATCTTAACCAAATTGACCATGATGAAATCTTTACAAACCTTTTATGACCTTTTTTTGCTAAAGGGCA
This sequence comes from Saimiri boliviensis, assembly GCF_048565385.1. Lineage (NCBI taxonomy): Eukaryota > Metazoa > Chordata > Mammalia > Primates > Cebidae > Saimiri > Saimiri boliviensis. The sequence goes on from NC_133453.1 coordinate 119,287,235, forward strand.
GGTTAGTGTCTTAAGGGAACCTTGTTGTGCTTCTATTTTAATGCTCAGTTTATGAAAAGACCATATAATACCATTTTGAATCTAGTTAATGTTTTCATGTTTTTTGCAAAATTAATTTTTACAATCTTTTTACAACTTAAACTTTAAGCTTTATCGTATCAAATTTACAATAATCCCTCATTTCTGGGCAAAATTTGTATTTCCATACTTTCTTACAATTTTTTACTAAAAGTACACATTTATTGTTTTTAATCTTAAATACATGTTGCACTGTTAACTCTTAGCAACTTTTACTTTTGGTGAAAAACATGTTCAGTAAGTGATTTCAATTATGCACCAGGTGTAAAGCCTAGGACCCAAACAGAAGTGCAAATAAGGCCTGACTCTTACCAGAGTCTAACTCCATGTGTTGATAACTTGCTTATCTATAAAGCAGGCAGTATGCAAGCTTGGGACATTTAGCAAACCTAGTATCTAACTTGTATGATTTAGACCTCTGGTGTGCATTTTGACAACACCTGCAGTTTACCAATAATCATTAAGACCATTTTTATTTCTTACAGATTTTAGTCACATAAACTACAAAACATTTGATGAAAGTGCTTATTCTCCTTTAAGCCAATCAAGTAGAGTTTTTAAAATAGACATTAGACACAACACATATATATATATACAGACAAACAGAAGATTTAGCACTTGACAGATTTTTCATTTGCCAGTTTCTTTTTTTTTTTTAATTGCATTTTAGGTTTTGGGGTACATGTGAAGAACATGCAAGATTGTTGCATAGGTACACACATGGCAGTGTGGTTTGCTGCCTTCTGTCTCCTCACCTGTATCTGTCATTTCTCCCCATGCTATCTCTTCCCACCTCCCCACCCCCCCGTCCCTCCCCTATTTCCCCCCAACGGACCCCAGTGTGTAGTGCTCCCCTCCCTGTGTCCATGTGTTCTCAATTGAATTACTGGTTTTGGGGTTTAAGCCCTTGGAGGAATAGGGTCAGAAAGGCATGCATTTGTAAGACATAGTAAGCTGGCACAGCTGAAGGCAAAGTCAGATCCCCAAAATTAAGGGTGCCATTTTATACTGGAACTTAGATCCCCTAAAGGAGGAAGATACTATGGCAGAAGACAGTGCATTGCTTCTACTGTACATTTTGTTGCAAAGCAACTCAAAGCCAATCAATCAGTCAGTTTTGTAATCAGCCCAACCTCTATGGAAATCTCATCTCTCAGAGCGGGTTGGGGAAATTTCCATATCTTTCAGGTCGCCAGGAGTATGCTTCTCTGATTCAGATGTTCAAAGTTAAGTCTCCCTCCATAACTACTATTAGCCATTCCTTAAAGTATATTTCCTTTCTCGTTATTGCACACTAAAGTGCTCTCATAATGTGAGGTAATTTCTGATACCTTCAAAACTCAAAACTGACAAATCACACAATGCAAAACAGAACAGAGCCTTTGATTTTGAGAGAGAACTATCCACTTTTAATTCCTACAGTTTCATGAGAAAAACAGAGATTTTTCCCCCCCCAATCAGTGTTTGTGGCACACTCTCTGTTTTCCCCAAGGAGTCCCATACATCAGAATTTATCTTAGGGCCTCTCATGCATGCATTAGAGTGGCCACATGAAAAAAATGGAGAAAAATAATTCAGTTAAATGAGAAAAAAGAATTGTTTTTTTCCAGAAATGCAAGATCCATGAAAAGAAAACCCTAAAGGCCCTTTAAAGATACCTGTAACTTGAGTATCCACTTTTTAATAAGCTGAATACTCTTTAAGAAAATCCTTTTAAATTCCTTGTTACTTGACTTTAGCCATTCTAAGCAATTAGAATTTTCAACTTTTGAACTTGACAAAAATTAACCTCACAGAAAGACTTCATTAGGTTATGACTTCACCACCACCAGCGTACAAGGTATTTTCAAAGGGGTAATAGACAGCTTTTGAGACCATCATTACATAATTGTGACTGAACTAGTGAAAGAGATCCAACCCAAACCATTCTATTTTGTTTCCAACCCCAAGTTGTCCTTACCCATCTTTGGGTATAGGTCAAGCCAACTTTGGGAGGAGTCTGGTTTAGAGCTTATAGTCTAAAACAAGGATGATAACAGCTCCTTTATAAGCTATGTTTCCCTCTCGCCTGGGGGCCAGACCACAAAACTAGCTACAAGGTTAAAAATCATGGCCACAAAGCCACACAGCTGGAGGCTACAAGACCTTGACCCTCCCTAAACTGTTCTCAAAACCTGTGCTTAAGATATTTTGTAAACCCTGCCCTTGATTAATCAGCTGGAACCACCCAGATTGTTAAGTAGGCTTATCTGATTTTGTGGCCTTCACCAAAAAACTGACTTAGCACAAGAAGACAGTTACCAATGCAAAATGGTGGAGACTATAAGTATTGCCATGTGGTTGCAGTTTATTTTCCCAAAGACATGAAACAAGATGGAGACCTGTAGCCAAGTTTGTTACTGACAATTTTGTTGGGCTGGCTTGAATAGCAGGCTTATGGGGTCCTAGGTCTGCATCCTAACTTAAGGTACTCTTTCCTTGGACAGAACCATACAAAAAGACACACAAATCACACCAGATTGCCTACAGCTTAAGACCAGCATCATGAATCCTCTTCCATTGATTGCAACTTTACAGAGATGAAACAATGATCTTTATTATTCTTTTACTGGTTTGCACAGGGAGAAAGAAGCCAAAGCCTGACTGGTGAAAAGTCTTTTGCCCTTTTACCAGCATGGCAGGCTTCTGGGTTCCCTTCCCCTCAGATCAACTCTAAGCTAAGCATTTTAAGGTTTGGAAAATTAACTTTTCCCAGGCTGGAAAAACACTATGAAGGAAGATAGGAGTCATTTTAAACTATGCAAGATGGAAAAACACTGTACAAAAATCTGGGACTTCAATTTAGTGTTGTCAAGAGGTACTGCCTCTCTTCCTATTAGGAATTGTGTTTCCAATATCTCTTCACCTTTTCTATTTTCTCTTTTCCTTTTAGGCCTACTATAGGAGACATATTGCTCATCTCCAAATTTCTCTGCTGCCTGCAGAGCTGCAATTGGAGTTGGGCTTAGGAACAGCCTAACATCCCTTTATGAGAAGTCAGACATCTAAAGTAAATTCTGGAAAGCTTCTATATAACTATCAGAGTTGGCAGAGCATTGGCCTAAGTCTCCTTATACTTGCCTGAAGTCTAGCAATGAGAAGTGAACTTGAACCTTAGTAGCATTACCTCCATTGGGAATTTCCTGTACAAGTGAAAGTGAAGGTGGGATAGTGGGAAATTTTGAAGATGGTGGAGGTGGAAGAGCTGGTGGCATGGTTGCAGGTAACCAGATAAGAGGGACTTGAAGGGCTGGGATTTCCAATAGCTGCCTCAGATGGTTCCCCTGGAAGTTGCTGTTCTAGTCTTGGGGATCATTCACTTGACTGAAAGTATTGCTAAAAGCACTGAGTTGATTTTATAACACCTGCAAAGGTCTAGTAAGAAGGCCATGCCCTTGTGCAAAAAAGAATGACCTGCTTTTTCTTTAAAGTCTCAGGGTCAAAGGAGTCCCAGAGTCACTATGCTTCAGAATGTACTCCAGAGAAGTACAGGTCAAAGATGATAAAGAGAAGAGAGAAAAAGCTGTCCCTTTAGTCTCCTTTCTTTTAGTGTGACCCAGAGTGAAGAGGAAGACAGTGAGGATGTCCCTTCTGCTGTTCTCCCTCCATGGTTCATGGGTCTCAGCACCTTGTTGAATGTGTCACCCATGGTTGCAGATGTGATCACCAGCCATGGAACCAGAGGAACTAAAGGATTTGTGTTAGTCAGTCTCACCCAAGTGGCTCTATTTCTCTGCCAGTGATTTTTGGACTTGTGTGACCTGCCTGGCAGCCTGATGAATTCATCTTGGGAGAGACTATGTGACAGTTGCATTTAGGGAACTGTTGCACTTCCCTCCTTAATGGAGGAAGTGTGCTTGTTTCAACTCTATATCCTGTTATTATGGCCTATACTAAAGTAGAGAATGGTTCTAGTTAACTTCCAAACTTCAAATCTCCTTACTAAATACCATTCTAATTAAAGGAAGAATAGGTATCTTAAAGAAAAACGTAGGGACCAATGACTGTTTTCCTGCTGATGGGACAGCAGCAAGACTAAAATTTGTCATTGAAAGATATTTTGCTCGAAACTGTGGAAGACAGAATTTTCCTGTTCACAGAAGATCATAAAGCTGGGTTTCTAGTAGAGGTGAAAAAAGGAAAGAGGATTGGGAATCTAGGATATTTTGGTAAAGATTCCATGTGACTCATGGAGAGAAACTAAGCACTTACTTAGCACCAAGTGGTGCTATTGACTTTGATATGCCATGTGCTCTCTCCACACCAAGCAAAGAGAGATACCTGGAAATGACACGTGCTCTCCACAACAAGGGCAGAGAATGACCTAGAAATGCCATGTGCTCTCTAGTCCCAAGAACAGAGAGAGATTGTCACTTTGGGATTGGGGGCCCTCTGTTCCTAAAAAAATCACAAAGATTCCTTCCCTTGAGCTATATCCCTAGTTACTATGACATTCTCTCATCTTGCCAAACAAGATTATTTCCCTGAACTGTAAAACTTCCCACACATTGTATACAAAGAGAGATATGATGGTCACAAACAGGAAAGGAGGAAATTGCTATGGGAAAGTTGGAGATCCTGTTGCCAACACTTCATTGGGACAGTCAGGTGCTGCAGTCAGTCCAGAAGCCTTTGGAAAACATAGGATTACCCATGGCCAGAAACCCTCAGTTGCCCCAGGACTTATTCCAGATCCATGTGATGGCCAAGTCCTCCATGAAAGAAAGCTAGTTCAAACATGGCCATTATGTCCAGCATCCCATGGGTGATGGGGGATTCTGCATGTTCTCTCCACCAAGCATATACCCCAAGTCTTCTGAAGCTGGCAGCCACATGAATCATTTTTAAATGGCTAAAGGGGGCCTAGTATTTGGTTTGATTTGGAGGCTGAGAGCTTTGAAATAAAAGGACAGAGTTGTAGTCTGTTCCTCGACTCACCATTTTGATGAATGTTATATACCTTGGCATCCTGAATGAGTTCCCTTAGATTGACCCCAGGAGGAGCACTAGCTGCTGTTCTCTACACAGTGCCCCTTTTCAGCAGGAAGTAGCCAGAAAGAGTCATCATTCAGCAACTTCTAATATCAGTTAGGGTTACCATTCCAGAGGGGAAAATAATATAGCAGTTAAGAAGAAATTACTTATATAGACATCAAGGGTATGGGAGTCCTGAGTAAAGCTTTTCTTCTTAATGAAAAGCAGCCCCAAATTATTTTACTTTCTAACAGAGAGCAGCCTGTAAAATCAAACTGCTGGCATAGATACTGGCAGGTATGCCAATTATGTTCAAGGTGGCAGCTCCAACTTCTAATCTCTGTGTCAGCTGCATGAGCAGTAAGGAGCAGACAAGATGGGGCTAATGAACTGGGAAGCCCATTTTCATAATAAGATTAGGGTGGGGAGACCAGCCTTTCCTATGCACTTTGTAAACATTATACATGATTGAACCAATCTGTGAGCCCTGTGTAAATCAGATACCACCTCCTCCAACCGGACTGTAAAATGTGGTACATTTGCTACCAGCTGAACCTTTCTGCTCAGAGGCCCCTTTCTCTATAGAGAGAGCTTTTTCTCTTTCTCTCACTTCTGCCTATTAAACCTGTACTACTAAACTCCTCGTGTAGGTTCATGTGCTAAATTTCCTGGCAAGCAACAACGATCTCCAGGGCATATACCCTAGACAATGTAGCTACTTCAATACCACTGGATCCTTAGAAATTTCATTGAAATAGAAGGTCCTTAAATTGTAGTCAGATTTATTTTCCACTCTTTGGCACACATATGTACTACCAATAAATCTAGAGTAGTCTCTACCTTTTTCTCACTAGATCCAGTAAGCATAATGCCATCAATGTAATAAATCAGTGTGATATCTTGTTGAAGGGCAAGACTATAAATATTTCTACAAACTAAATCCTGACATAGTTCAGGAGAGTTGATATACCCCTGAGATAGAGAGGAAAGGTGTATTGATTGCCTGAGAGAAAACTGCTTCTTGTGAGTTTTGTTGACAAGAATTGAGAAAAAACAAAACCAAAAAAACAGACCAATAGTTACATACCAGGTACCAGGAGATATGTTAATATGCTCATATAATAAAGACAATTTGGTACAGCAGCTACAGTTGGAGTCACCATCTTTAAACTTACAAGAACCCTCTAACATTTCCCAAAATCTACTGGTTGGCAAATTAGAAGAGCTGAATGGGCTTGTGTTTGGAATCACTACTCTTTGATTCTTCAAGTCTTCAAGTCATATCACTCTCTACAACGTCTCACACATCTCGCCGTTTCTTCTTCCAAGCAAAGTCAACAACTGAGTGAACTGCCTGAAGTTCTGCCCAAAGTTTTGCCCACTGGGAAGATTTACTTTCACCTTTATCCTTTAGGGATGTCCCAAAATGGAACTGTAAAGCTACAGTTATCCACTTTGGATCTATTACAATTATGCATTCTAGAGCTGGAAAAAAAAGCACAGGATGGATTTGGGGACCCAAAGGGCCCCCAGAGAGGTAAACTTCAGCTAAAATTTAGTTTGTCACGTGACCTCCCTAAGGCTCTACTCTGACTGGAGGGCTCTAGTGACGTTTTGGGTCTCCTGAAATTAGTGTCAGTTCATGGCCAGTGTTCAGTGGTCCAGTAGTCCTTGAAATGTGTGATGTTCTTCTTTTCCTCAGTGCACAGTTACCCTAGTAAAAGGCCATAGGTCCCTTTGGAGAAGACTGAACAATTAATAATGTAATTTTTCAGTAATATACTATTAGAAATGATGTGGTTAGCATAGTTAAATCTAGTCAGATTAGATATCTATTCCAGGGACCCCAGAATCAATTCAGAAAGTCCATCCATTACATTCTCTTTCCCTAGAACCACTCTCACTACCAAAATTTGTGCTAGACAGGGTACTCCACATTTGGAATGAGAAATTGCCTCACACATTTTGGAGGCTTGTTTTTTTTTTTTTTTTTTTTTTTTTTTTAATAAATGACATCTTACATAGTAGCCTCACATAGTAGAAGGGGTAAGATAGCCCTCTGGGGCCTCCTTTATGAGGGCACTAATCCCATTTTTGAGGGCTCCACATTTATTCTCTAATTATCCCCACAGACCCCACCTCCTAATATTATCAATTTAGTTACTAAGTCTTAATATATGAATTTTGGAGAAACACAAACATTCAGATCATAGTATTATCAAAGAAGTAACATGAATGTGCATTAACTAGTGATTAGGTTTGGCTGTGTCCCCACCCAAATCTCATCTTAAATTCCCACATGCTGTGGGAGGGACCTGGTGGGAAGTAATTGAATCATGGGGGGCAGATCTTTCTTGTGCTGATCTCATGATAGTGAATAAGTCTCTTGAGACCTGATGGCCTTATAAGAAGTTTTCCTGCACAAACTCTCTTCTGTTTTCTGCCAACATGTGAAATGTGCCTTTTGCCTTCCACGATGATTGTGAGGCCTTCCCAGCCACATGAAACTGTAAGTCTATTAAACCTCTTTCTTTGTAAATTGCCCAGTCATGGGTATGTCTTTATTAGCAGTGTGAAAATAGACTAATAAAATTGGTAAATCAGTCAATAAATTGTGGTTTGAATAAAGCCGCAAGACGTACATACAAACTGCTTTTCATTAAAAAACACCTTACATATAAACACAAATATTAAGAAGGTAAAGCAATAGAAAAAATATGGTATGCCAACACAAACTACTAGAAATATAGAAAATTATATTAATATCACAGTTGATTTTGTGTCAAGTAATAATAAAAAGAATTTAAAATGTTTATTTCATGATGGTAAAGTTGCCAGTTTATCAAAGGGGCCTAATAATACAAAGTGTTTATGTGCATAATAAATAAGCTTTAAAATATAATGCACAAAACTGGTAGCTCTGCAAGGAGATTAGACTAATTTAATTATAGTAAGGTATTTCAAATTTCTTTTTCTCTCTCCCACTAAAAATTGATTTTAAAAAAGAAAATAGAAGATTAGTAAAGATATAGAAAAAGCATTAATAATCAACTTAACCTAATTATAATTTTTATAAAATATTACCTAAAAATAACAGAATAAATATAAATATAAAATTATATATATATATGTATTTAAGTACACTAGAGAATAGTGCCTGACTATCTGATACAGTAGAATCTATTTGACCACAAAATAAGTGTGAGTAGATTAAAAATAATTAAAATCATACAAAAACTATATTGTTTGGCTGTGACGTAATTCAGAAATAAATAACAAAAATACACGTTAAAAAATTCTAAATATTTGAAAACTATCTAAGTTCCTGCTGAATTATTCATGTGTAAAAGAAAAAAAAGCAAAAATTATTTTAGATACATGAAAATAAAAATGTGTGGCATATATTTAAGCAAGACGAGAAAAATTTATAACATAAAATGTCTATAATAGCAATAAAAAATTAAATAGTTTAATCTCTGTTCTAATCTTTATTATTTCATTCCTTCTGCTATCTCTGGGCTTAGTTTGTGCTTTTTCTAGTTACTTGAGGTGTAAAGTTGGGTTCTTTAGTTGAGGTCTTCCATTTTTCTTCATGGAGGTGTTTATCAATATTAGCTTTCTTAGTACGGGTTTTGCTTCATCTCATAAGTTTTGATATGTTGTTTTCATTTTCATTTCTCTCAAAACATTTTCTATCTACCTTTTAATTTTTTTATTGTCTTGAGTGTGTTATAATTTCCACATTTTGGTAAATTTTCTAGATTTCTTTCTGTTACTGATTTTTACTTTCACTCCATTGGGATCCAAAAGATATTAGATGTAATTTTAATTCTTTTAAATTTGTTAAGACTTGCTTTATGATCCAAGGTGGAATATCCATTCTGAAGAATGTTCCATATGTGCTTCAAAAGAATGTGTATTCTGCTGCTGTTGACTGGATTCTGTACAAGATAAAGCAATAATGTTACCTTTTACCTTAGCAACTAGATTACAAAGAGCAAATAAAACCCAAATATGCAAACAAAATAAGAACCTGTGGCATGGGAGTCAGTGAAACACAATATAGAAAAACCATAAAGAAAATCATTAAGATAAAAATTAGGTATTTAAGAATATAAATCAAACTGATGTACCTTTAGTCAAACTGATTAAGACAAATAATCACAAAGTATACCAATTACCAATATTAGGAACTGGAGAGATGACAGAAAAAAATTCTTTGGAAACTAAAAGATATTAAAAATTATTATGAACAACTCAAATTCAACTACTGAGATGAAATGGACAAGTTGATTTTAAAGACACAAATTAATAAAAACTCATTTAATAAGAAATGGGTAAAATGAATAGGTCTACATGTACTAAAAAATGAATTTGTAGTTCAAAGTAAACTTCCAACAATAATTTCTAACAACTGCTCACAAACGACTTCACTGATAAAATCTATGGAATATCTCAAAATAAACCATTCTAATTCTATGCAAACTCTCACAGAAATTAGGAAGTGTTAAATAACTAATTTTTTAAGGTTTGTAATAACCTACTAACAAAACTAGGCAAACACTGTACAAGTAAATACTCCCATAGAACATTATATTAAAAACATAAATTTGAACATATATATACACAAACGTGTGTGTATTCATAAACATATAGTATACAAAATTTCTTAATTAAATTTTAACAAACCATACCCAAAAATATGAAATGGATTATACATAATGACAAAGTAAGTTTCACCCAAGGAATGGAAAGTTGGTTTAATATTTGAATGTCAATCATTGTAATAGGTATATTAAGCAAAAAATTCCATATATTTTTAAAAATTTTATTGAGATATATATATATATATATATATATGTATATATATATGTGTGTATATATATATATATATATATATATACACAAATTTCTAGGGTACATGTCATATTTTGTTGCATACATAGAATGGATAGTAATCAAGTCAGGGTATTTTCAATACCTTAAATATTTGTCATTTCTATGTGTTGAAAACATTTTTTCCTCTCTTCTAGCTATTTTAAAATACACAATACATTGTTGTTAATTATAGTTCACTTTATTATAAAACAAAATATTTATTTTACCTAACTGTACATTTGTATTCATTAACCAGCCTTTCTTCATCTCCCTTCCTCCACCCACACACTCTTCCTAGACATTGTTGTCTCTTATTCTACTCTCTAACTTGACAAAAAATCTACTTTTTAGCCCCCAAATATGTGACAATATGCAACATTTTTTCTTTCTGTGGCTAGCTTAGTTAACATAATCACTTATAATTCCAACCATATAACTTTAAGTGACATTATTTAATGTTTTAATGGCTGTATATATTCCATTGTTTATATTTGCCATATAGTACTTACTCAGTCATTCATTGATGGACACGTGTTGATTCCGTATCTTTCTTGTTGTGAAAGTGCTGCAATAAACATAGGGTTGCCAGTATTCATTGATATAATTATTTTGTTTTCTCTGGATAAATACTCAGTAGTGGGATTGTTGAATTTTATGGTGGTTCAATTCTTAGTTTTTTGAGAAATCGCCATTATGTTTTCCATAGTGGTTGTATTAATTTACATTCCAAACAGCAGTGTATAAGGGTCCTTTTCATATCCTTGCCAGTATCTGTTACTTTTTTCCTTTTTAGTAATAGTTGTAACTCGAGTAAAATAGTGTCTCATTGTGGTTTTGATTTTTATATCCCTGATAATTAGTGATATCAAGCATTTTTTATGTACCTATTGTATATTTGTATGCGTTCTTTTAAGAAATGTCTATTTATGTCCTTTACACACTTTTTTTTTTTTTTTTTTTTTTTGAGACAGAGTTTCGCTCTTGTTACCCAGGCTGGAGTGCAATGGCATGGTCTCGGCTCACCACAACCTCCGCCTCCTGGGTTCAGGCAATTCTCCTGCCTCAGCCTCCCAAGTAGCTGGGATTACAGGCATGTGCCACCATGCCCAGCTAATTTTTTGTATTTTTAGTAGAGACGGGGTTTCACCATGTTGACCAGGATGGTCTCGATTTCTTGACCTTGTGATCTACCTGCCTCGGCCTCCCAATAAACACTTTTTAACTATATTATTTGTTTTCTCACTGTTGAGATTTTTCAGTTGCTTATATATCCTGAAATCACTTAGCATATGAATAGGTTAAAAATATTTTCTGCCATTTAACAGGTTGTCTCTTCACTCTATTGATTCTTTCCTTTGCTGTGAAGAAGCTTTTTAGTTTAACCTAACTCTATTTTTGTTACCCTTGCTTTTGAGGCCTTAGCCATAAAAATCTGTGCTTAGGCAAATGTCTTATACTGTTTTCTAAATGTTTTCTTTAACTAGCTTTATTTTTTCAGATCTTAAACTTAAGCCATTTTCATTTTATTTTTGTCTATAAGGAGAGACAGGCGTCCAGTTTCATTCTGTAATTGTGTCATGGAGAAGACCTTTTTGAATTGTGCATGTTTAGGAATATCTGAACTTCCTATATCTGGATATCTGAATCCTTTGCTAGAATTGGAAAGTTTTGAGCTATAATTTTATTAAATAGATTTTCTATTTCTTTGGTTTTCTCTTCATCTTTTGGGGCACTGGAAATTCAAGTATTTGGTTGCTGTATGTCATTCTCTACATCATGTAGGCTTCCTCATTTTTTTTTATTCTGTTTTCTTTATTTTTGTCTTACTGCCTTATTTCAAAAGGTCTGTCTTCATATTCTGAAATTATTTCTTCTGCTTGATCTAGTCTGTTGTTGAATTCTCACATGTAATTTTATTGTATTCATGAACTTTTCAGTTCCAGGATTTTTTAAAAAATGGTAGCTATTTCCTCTTTGGATTTCTCAGTCACATCATACATTGTTTTTCTAATTTGTTTGTATTGTTTATTTGTGTTATCTCCCATCTTAATGAGTTTTTAAAATACTATTTTTAGTTCTTTTCTCAATATTTCATAAATTTATTTTTCATTGGAATTTGTTGCTAGAGAATTATTGTGTTCCTTTGGAGGTGTGATATTTCCTTGTTTTTTCATGTTTCTTGTGTCCTCACATTAATTTCTACACATCTGATGTAACAATTGCCTCTTCCAATTTTTTGAATTTCTTTTCATAGGAGAGGACTTTTTCATAAAGGTGTACCTATAGTGTTATTTGGCTAAGACATTTTAGCTTTTATTCCAGGTACATACAGTAGTGCAGTCTCCATATAATTTCTTCTGATGTAAACAGTGCCAGTGGTGTCTGTGATTTCCTCCGTTGCTCAGGGTGCATCTCTTCATGGAGGCTGTGGTGAAGCTGTTGCTGGGGATGGGGATGCCAGGCAGACCTGTCCACAGGCCCCAGCAGTGGCAGCAGTGGACCAAGCATGCCTGTCCTTGGGCTTGAGGATGGCATATGTTGGCACTGATGTTAGTGGGTTCAGGTGGGCCAATTATTGGGCCTCCAAGTGACTTGCTTGGGTGTTAGCAGTGGCAGTAGCGGGCCAGGAAGTTGCAGAATTCCTGGGATCCCTGAGAAGCAGGTATGGTGTGGACAATAGCTGTAGCAATAGTGAGACAACTCTCTGGCTCCTAAGCAGTTGACATTGATGCTGTTGCTGACTGTGATGAGCTGGGCAGACCAGTCCCTGGGCCCACCGATGCATATGCAGGTGGATGCCAGCTGTGGTGGTAGCATCAGGCTGCCCGAGCCCCCAGGAAGAGCACTCAGGTGCCAAAGATGGTGAATGGTTCAGGGTGATGTGTGCTTGGGTACTGGTGTGGGCAAAGCGAGGCCAGGCAGACCTGTCCTCAGGCTGCCTGGTGGTGCATATAGGTGCTGGCTGTGGTCATCTGGTTTGGAGTGATGCTCAGGTCCTCGTAATGGAGGATGGAGGTCTTGGGTGTGGCCCTGCTGCTGGGGAAGACAGGTTTTTGCTTTCAGTGTCAGCAGCTGTAGGCAGGCAGCTGGGGAGTATGTAAGTCAGCCTCAGGTGGTAGGTGCAGACTATGGAGTTTATCCTCAGGGTACCTCTTAATGAGCAGTAACTCCCCTGCTTGGCTGCTTGATGAGGGAGGATCACTGCAAGTGGCTCATGCTTTGGCCCAAGTGGCAGCAGTCTGCAGCAGTGGTGGCTGCATGTGGAGGATGTCATTGTCGCTCTAGGGATGTGATGTGTAGTTTGTTGAGTCCGAAGGCAGCATGTAGTTTGGTGGGGGCTGGACTCTTGAAATGGCCCTATGCCATAGCTGCTTAATGTTAATAAACATCTCAGGAAATGCATGGAACCCACTGTGAGCATCCTTTCTTGACTAACACTGTTGTGCCGTCTGCAGGTAGTCTCAGGGCCCACAAGAGTTGAATGGATATCTTTTGGCTAGGATTCAAAGAGCTCATGGTAGAAATGTGGACTGCTAGGAATTTTTCACTTGACTCCTTTCCCACATTTGAGAGGCTTTCTGGGCCTCCAGCTGATCCAGGCTAGGCAGGCTGACTCACTTCTCTGTCCTTTGTGACTTAGGTGTTTCCTGTCACTCTGCTGTTGATTTCCAGTGTTCCTTCTTAGATGATCTATTCAAAGTGTGCATATCTACTCACTTTTTTTTTTTTTTTGGATGAGGTGACTGCCAGATGCCTTCAGTCAACCACCTTGAAGCAGAAGATACATAATAATCTAAACAATAACAGAACATGTAATTGAAAAAAAACCATCAATTTCTGATAAAAACTCTGTAATCTGAAAATAGTAGAACATTTTCTAAGCCATCAGGCTTATGATATATTGCACAAATGAAAAATGCCTGTAAAACATGATACAGGGCAAATATGAAAAATGTACATCTCATATTATATTTAGTTATCATAGTCTAAATTATTTTATTTTTAGACTGAGAACAAGGAAAGTATGTCTACTCCTACCCATTCACCATTGTACTAGTAATTTTAGCCATTGGGAAAAAAAGAGAAAGAAAGAAAATGCTAAAATAAAACTGTCTCATTATAGATGACATAATCATCTATGTGTAAAATACAACAGAGTATACAAAAGAAGCTGGTAGAACTAATAAGGGAGAACGGCGAGGTTATGAAATAGATCAATTAAAATGGTATTTCTGTATGCTAGTAATGAGTATATAATATAGTATATAATAAAATTCACATCACTTACAATAGCATTATATGCAATATTTATGGTTAAATTTGACAATATGACAAAAGATGCGTGAAACGCGCAGAATAAAACCTACCCAACATTCCTGGAAGTTATGTACAAAGACCTAAATAAATGCAGAGATATACTGTGTTCATGCTTCAAGACTAAACATTTCTAAGATATCAATTTGAAAATTAATCTATAGATTCAATGCAATGTCCATCAAATTCCTAGCAGGATTTTCTTTGTGTCAAAATTGATGAGTTGGTTCTAAAGTTTTTAGACAAATGTAAAGGATCAGTAGAGCCTAAATATCTTTGGAAAAAAAACACATTTGTCTGGCTTACTTGGCTGATTTTCAAATTTATTATCATGCTATCATTATCAAGGTAGACTAGTATTGGACTAGAGATAGTCAAATTGATTAATGGAAGATAATAGTTTCCAGAAGTAAACCCTCTTATATATAATCAAATAATTTTAACAAATATTGAAAGGCAAGTCAGTGGATAAAGGAAAGTTTTTATATATAAATGAAACAACTGGTTAGTTACATAAAAAATAAACTTTTATCCATACCTCACAGCATATTTCAAAAATTATCTCAAAATAAACCATAGGTCGAGGTATAAAATCTAAAATTACCAAACTTCTAGACAAAAGCATAGGTGAAAATATTTATGCCTTGGGCTACAATGATGTAAGAAGTAATGTTGAAAAACAAGCCAAACAAAATTATTGTGATGAAGATGGAGAAAATCTAGAATGTATTAAGAATCCATAAGAAAACAGAATACAAAACTTATTTGAGAATTTGGCAAAAAAAAAGTGAATCGTCATTTTGAAATAGAGGAAATCCAAATACTAATGGAAATCTAGACAAATCATTAACAAAGAATTGCAAACAAAATAATAGATAGTACACTTGAATACCGATTAAATTAGTAAAAATTAGAAAGCCAGAAAACTTTAAGTTTTAATAAGAATATAGAATAAAGAGAAGTTAACATATACTCTACTGAGAATGCAAATTGGTACATTCATCATTGAAAATAATTCAGTAGTATCTAATGAAGTCGACCATATACTGAATACTTTTTCGTCTTAATAACTTTTATCCTTACATGTATAGCCTAAGGTATTCTTGTACATACTTGCATCACAATAGAATTACCGGAATGTTTATTGAACACTAGCTTAGTGTTTTTGTAATAGGTACAAAACTGGATACAATCTAATAAGGCATCAAAAATAGGATGTGTAAGTAAATAATTATGTAATATTCACATAATTTTCTAAAAAATGCATATTTTGCTTATGGATTATTCACATAAAATACTATTACTAAAGATAATATATATTACTAAATACACTAAAATATATTATAAAATACTAATGTCTTTGGCTATTCTCAGGCTACCAAAAGCAAAGTGTCCAAAGAAGTACCCTGGGCCATCAGGAATCCTCCTGAAAAATTTTTTCAGGGACCACCCCCATAGAGTCTCCTTCCAAAAGTTCCTTAAGACCCTGGAAAAGTTTTAAGGAACTTGTCTAGAATTATATTACTGTGTTCTGAGAATGGTGTGATAGAGAACTATGCTGATTAATTTTAAAATACTTTCTGACCCTTCTGAACACAGTTTGCCTATCTTAAAGTAAAATACAAAAGCAGGCAAAATTATACTATATTTTACAGATACAAACATATTTAGAAAAATTATCAGTAAAATAAGGGAATTATAACAAAAGTTTAAGAGGATGAAAAGAGGTTGTGGGTGGCAAAAAACTCAATAGGTGATTCTACTATTGAAATTAAAATTCAGAGCTAGTGATACTCAATTTCTTGACCTGTGTTTTACTTACAGTTACTTGTAAAACATTCCCTGTATGTTTTGACGTACTTTTAAAAATATATGATAATTTTGGGGAAGAATATTTTACTCTGTTCTGTTATCTTTATTTATATATTCTATTACTTGAGAGTTATATCCCCTTTGAAATTTTGAAGAACGTCCAAGAAAAGTGTGTGTACTACTCACTCAGTTCCTTTAGTCGTAGTAGCTCTATCATATTTTCTATTTCTTTAGATTTTCTCAGTTATGTTTTAAAAGGAATTTGTCTATATATATTATAAATAAATTTATTAGCTAAAATTTCTCAGAATTCTATGGATATTTTTAAAATCTGAAATCTTTTGTTAAATCAATGTCTCTAAATGTATTTATTATAACATTTTATGATAGATACACAGTAGAGGCTAGCATAAATATCATGTTTCCTGTCAATCTACTTAGAAAATACAATATTATTCATATCTTTGAGGCATCATGTACTCCTTTATTGTTGTAACAGTCTTTGTTTAACCCTCAAATAACCAATATTCTGAATTTTATATTCATCACTTTTCATACTTCACAATTCTTGCTCAATTTTTTTTTACTGTGTTTCTTTACCCAAGAATATATTAGTTGGTTTTACTCACAATAAAGATTTACATAAACAGAAACATATTCTTTGTATATCATTGTGACTTGATATTTTCTCAAAGTTATTTCTGAAACCCACTGATACATATAGCTGTAATTCATGTTTTTTCTCTGACCCAGAGTGAACAATTTTATGAAATATATCACACTTTATTCTGGTATGTATGGCCAATTTTGTTAGTAAGACTATAATTATTTTCAGCAGTTATAAACATCCCTCAGTGCAGAAATATAAGAGATTTTTTTTGTACAGTATTTTTCCAGAAGGTTAAAATTCATTAGCGGTCTGTGGAATTAACTTAGTGAATTGCAACCATTATTTTAAAATAAAACAGAATAGAATAGAATAGAATAAACCAGAAGAGAGTATAATTTAAAAGAATGTGGTACACCAATAGTAAGTATTCAAATGTGTATATGTGCACTTATACATTGTATATGTATTTCATTGTATATGTACATGTATGTGTGCTGGCTCAGATTTTAAAATGTGTTTTCTACTGATGATTACTGTAGATTGCAGTCAAAAAGTGTTTTTGTTTGTTTGTTTTATAAGAAGCCACCCTCCATCATGGAGCAA
This sequence comes from Saimiri boliviensis, assembly GCF_048565385.1. Classification (NCBI taxonomy): domain Eukaryota; kingdom Metazoa; phylum Chordata; class Mammalia; order Primates; family Cebidae; genus Saimiri; species Saimiri boliviensis. Next base: position 119,304,543 of record NC_133453.1, read on the forward strand.
AGTGTGTCCAAAGAAGTACCCTGGGCCATCAGGAATCCTCCTGAAAAATTTTTTTCAGGGACCACCCGCATAGAGTCTCCTTCCAAAAATTCCTTAAGACCCTGGAAAAGTTTTAAGGAACTTGTCTAGAATTATATTACTGTGTTCTGAGAATGGTGTAACTGAGTGTCCCAATAAACATTGTCCATGAGCTCCTCCCCTAAAGCACCTATAGATCCAAGAATGGGTTTCCTGACTGCAGACAGAAAAATATCCCACAGGAGCATAGGTCACAGTGTCAATAGCTGTGGCTGTTATTAAAGCCATTTAGTCTACCCACAGACCTGTTATGCTGTTTTCATACTCAGATAAGGCTGGGCCTATCCAGTATATTTTCCACGCTGCAAAACTGGGGTCAAATGAAGTCCTAAAGAAATTATCCAATGATAATTTTCATATGCCATGCTTTAAGAATGTAAGGGGACATCTCTGTCCAGAAATCAAATACAAACAAGGGAATTTGGTAGCTCCATGAATGAGTAAGATGAGGCATACATGATACTCCACTCTTTGGGGAGTCTTTGGATACTCAAATGTGCAGATATGGATATTTGAAACATTATGAACTGTCTGTATCAGAGGATCATAATGGTCTAGAACAGATGAGGTTTGGGGTGACATATCCAATGCCAAAATAAGTTAACAGAAGAAGCTAGAGTTTGGGAAATCCATAACAATGAATTGTCCTTCCACGAAATAGAAGAAATCAAGGCGATCATGACCCAAACTATAAAGACCCAATTTATTTTGCCTTTCTGTTAGTAGGAAACTCAAGCAACTTGAAGCAGCAACTCAAGATATTCCAGTAGCCAAAGTTTTTATTTACCCCTTCAAGTTTATAGGGAAAAGTTTTACTTGAGTGTGATGGATCCAAAATTCTCTTCTGGCTAGCATGGCTGACAAGTGGGCTGTCAGCCGGACTCCTTCGGGACCAGTCTGTTGGGGGATGAGTTGATCCTTTGGCGTGCACTCTGTCTACCATTTGAGGAGGACCTGATCACCCACTTTAAAGTGATGGCAGGGCACATCTGTTGGGATCAGTAGGCTGTTAGAAGCAAGCTCATAAACAAAGGTTAGAATTCCATTTAAGTTTTTTAAATACTGTTTAATTGCTATCTGCTTTCATTATGCCAGGCACCTTTCCTTTAGCAAGGCCATAAATGGTTTCCCATGCATCATTTTAAAGCAGCTCAGTTGGACCCTACTTTGGGACACTACTCAGATTCACATCAAGGAAGAGCATAACACCTTATTTAAGGTTAAACTGGATTCTTGACAGAGTTTTGCAATCATTTTCTTCAAGGTGTGATTTATCTCTTCAGGCTTTCCAGTTGACTCTGCTCATCATAGGGCAGTTTTCAATTTATGAAAACATCTGACACTTCTTAAGTTACCTTGGAAGTAAAGGTGGTCACATTATCACTCTGAATTGTCACAGAAAGTCCATACCTAAGGATTATTTCTTTAAGTAGAGCTTTAGCCACTTCTGTGGCCTTATCTGTTTGCAGGGAATGGCTTCAACCCACCCAGTGAAGACATCAACAAACACAAAAGGGACCTGATGTTTCCATATGCTCAGAGCATCACGGTGAAGTCCACCTGAAAGTCCTTGGAAGGGGCTAGTTTCTTGTGTTGTAATCCCTTTAGAGGGAACGGCCCCACCAGAGGGCTCTTTTCAGCACAAATTACAGACTTTTGAATTATCTTTTGGACAGTCTGTTGTAAACTAGGGCTAATTAAATATTTTTAAATCGACTGCAAGGTGGCACTCCTCCCATAATCACTGCCTTAATGAATTTGATTTATGATTTCCTTTAAGAGGACCTCAGGCACCAGAATGATAACTTCTGAACTGTATTTCCAGCCAAGATTTACTGGGGTGGAAAACTCAAAAACCAATTCTTTGGCTGTTACTAAATCCTCTTGGTTATACCGAAGCTAAAAATTGACAAAGACTATTTGGGAAATTAAGCGTTCCAGAAGGGCTTCAAATCTTTTAAGTCTTTCCTACAGGCTTAGCTGCTTGATCTGCAGCTTTGTTGGTTTCTTTTTGCTATTACGGAATTTCCCTTCTGGTGCCTGGAACAGTGCGTAACAGCTACTTCCTTAGGGATGTTCACAGATTTCATAAAGTCAAAATGCCTCACACATACTTGGTGTCTTTATTTTCAGTTGTTAAAAGTCCTCTTCCTTTACATATGGCCCTGTGTGCATGCATCACTGAAAAAGCGTATTTTGAGTCTGTGTAAATGTTGACAGCTTTGTCTTTACCTATTAGGAAAGGTCTGGTAAGGACCTTTCTTCAGATCTCTGAGCTGAGGTATCTGGAGGCAAAGCCTTGGTTTCTAAGGTGACCTGCAAGGTGACAACTGCATAACCTTCTCAATGATCCTTGGCCCGTGAAGCTGCTTCCATCAGTACATATTTCCAATTCTGGTTGCTTCTATGGCTAGTCAAGTCATGGTGGCTAGAAAATATGTGTTTAATAATCCAAACATTCAGTATAGCAAGTAAATCTTAACCCAGGTAGAAAACAGGACATTCAGGCATCAAAAAAAAAAAAAAAAAAAACAACTATGTTTCAGGCTTGTGTCTCCAAGATGACAATCTAAAGATTGCAGGAAGGGGCAAGTCACAGTTCCTCTGACATTCCTATAACCACCATAGTGTCCTTTGAATCAGGGAATGGGTGGGTGTTAACTGCAAATGATGTGGCCCCTGTATTAATAAGAAAGTCAATCAGTTTGTTCCCCACTGTCAATTACAATGAGGGCTCTTGTGTGGATATGGCACTGATTGTTTCAGATCTAATGGAGCCCTAGGGCCTCTTCATTCTTCAGCTGTATCACTTTCCTTCACTTCCGCTATCTGAGCGAAGATAATTCTACCTTTCTTAGTTGTCTTCACCAGTTTGGAATAATTCTTTATCCAGTATTATTCTTTGTAATACACACATTGATTCTTTCCCCAAGGAGGGGGCTTTCCTCTTATCTTCCATCATCATCCTTTTAATTCCTTTCCTACATTCCTATCAGCTCAACAGTTGAGTGCTGCTGCTAGCAGGGTATCTTGTTACTTCATCTTTCTTTTTCTTTCACTTAACCTTTATTGTTGTAAACATTAAAAACAAGCTCCATCAAATGTGAGATTGACAGCTCAAGGATGTTGTCTACCTTCTGCAACTTCCTTTTGATATCTGGGGAACTTCAGCTGATGAGGGTCGCAGTTACCATTCTCTGATTGTCAGAGGCCTTGATATTGACATCAGTCCATCTTCTATATGCCTAACATAATTATTTTAAAAACCGAGAGGGACTCTCTGGGGATTGTTGCTCAACCTCCTAAACTTTACTGAAGCTTTTCAATTGTAGGAATCCTTTCCCTAATCTTTCCAGAATACAATTTATATAGTGCTCAAGCTAGTACAGCTCCCCGTTTTTCAAATCCCAGCTTGGATCAACCATAGAAACAGCATCAGAAGATTCAGGGCAGTTGTTCCCATCTTCAAGACGAAGTCAGTGGACTTCTGCTCTTGCCTTTCAACAACTATATGGTGTTCTACAGCCATAAGTAAAACCTTCGTTCATCCCTATCAGCTCAGGTAGGGTAGTAGGTCAGAAAGGTTGAGGAAAACAGCTTGGCTATGAATCTAGGGTTATGCCAATAAAAAGTTTCTTGTTTTTTCAATTAAATAAAACCAGGTAGGAAATGGGCAGTGTATCTACATCATACCTGTAGGCTGTCCACTGGAATTTAGCCCTCCAACTGGGAATTGGCAAAGTGGAAACTGCCCTGCCTGAGGAATTCCAGCCCTCCGGCCATACTGGACACCCTGTCAAGTACAGGGTGGTGAGAGGGTCTTGAGATTATATCCTTCCTTCATTACTTTCTTCCACCAGAGGAACTTGTTTCATTCTGCACCCCAACCCCCCAATATCAAGCCTGGGTCTACCAGAAAAGGAGGTAGTGGTTCAGGTGCAGATGAAATTGGCATCAGCTGAGGGGGTAATTCTGGCCCCAGTGGTGATTCAGTGACATGGCAGGAGAGGTTAAAGCACTGATCAAAACATTATTCTCCTTATCTAGTTTTTGAGATTCTAATACTTTTGACTTGAGCTTCTTAGGCCCTTGCACCATCAAATTGAACATTGTACAGACTCATTCTGAAGCAGTAACATGAAAGCCTGCATATATGGAATTTCTTCCCATTTTCTTTTTCTATTATGAAACAGTTCTAAGTCACATAATAACAACATAGTTAAAAGATCCATTAATTGTCCATGGTTACCAACAACTTAAAAGTTAGCCTGTTTATTCAAGATTTATTTAAGTCATGTGAACTTGGAAGCATTGGGGCTTATTTACTTTATCAGCACTCCTTTAATAATAAACCAGTATGATACCATATAGACACAATATATAGGACAATATAGGTACATATGCATAAAAACATGTAAACACATATTCACACACATATAAACAACAATCCAATAGCTTTTACCTCAGAACGCTGGTCACGAGATATCAGCATAGCATCCCCAGTTTACAAAAATTCGCTAGATCCAAATAATTTCTGATGAAATTAGAACCTGTTCACATGTCTAAACTTTCTTTTCCCTCGCAGATAAACAAATGAAGGCTATGAGACCAAAATTTGGGCAAAACAGTAAGCTATTTTACCCTTTTTTTCCCTTCAGTTTCAAATGAATTCCAGTATTTACATTTTAGGGAGAACTGGCTGAATTGAATAAGAGAAACAGAATCTCAAAATGGTCTTGAATTAGTAGCATCATAAAACTGGGTTTTATCTTAGTGCCACTAGCTACTAACAGCAGAATTGAAGCAGGCAGAAAAAGAAACAGGGAGCCTTAGAGTTTAACACTACAGTTGCAAGTTGACCATTTGAGCTCTGAATTTTCTTTTGCTATAATTTGCCTATCTATTTAGTATGTGCAGAAGCATGGGCCATAATATGTAACCAGCTGGAGCTGTAGAAGACCTGGCATGCCTTTGAACTTTCCCATAGCTCAAACATGTAAGCCAAAAGATTTCCTGTGATTAGTGAGTAAGTTACCCATTGCTCTGACCTGATGAAGATGGCTTTTCCAGTACTGTTAGTGGGAGCATCCCCATAAAACATATGGACCAGTTGAGTCTTACCTGAATCTAGGTAATATTGTGGCAAGATGTTATTGTAAGAGAAAATAACTTCTTAGGCTTCATTGGTTTCTAACTGAAAGCAATACAGTTCTAGAGAATGTACTCCAAAGGGCTGCATTTGGGGATCAAATTTGAGTTTCCCATAGTTGCACACTAACATATAAATAATACAAATGTTTACACAAAGAATAAAATCAAATTCCTGCAGGACAAAAGGATGGAGTCCAACAGTTTCCTCAGCTTTCCCAAATAAGGGTCCCTCTTTTCAGTGACTAACAAAATGCAAATGAGAGATACCGAATCACAGCTGTTCACGTCAAAGTGACTCACCCAGCAAAGGCAAAACTGAAAGCAGACTGAAGTCTGGCATGTATCTCTACTCCAAGTGATTGTTGTCCTGAAGGCTGTTGGCCCCAGCAAGAAGGGAAGTGATGAGAAATGTTTCCCAGGCAAAACTCCAGAACAGCAGCAGGGATACCCTGTGTGCTCAGATCCTGCTTGGGCTGCTCACCTATGAGCACAGTATTCTGCTGTGGACCCCAGAAATGTGGAATAACCCAAAATATAAGCTTGTGTATCTAATACACAGCTAATACTAAACACTGACACACAGTGCTTAAAGATTAAGGTTCAATTTGGCCAAAGCAGAAGAGCAAGATCTCAAATCCATCTTAACAAAAGGAAGGAGCAGGAAGTTTTTATGTAGCTAGACAGTGAAAAGAGGGGAGATTTAGGGATTCCTCAGGGAAAACTCTGTCCTTTTCCAACTCAGATATCACCTTGAGGAACCAAACTTGTAGATATCAGTAGCTGGCTGCAGTGTTCTTAAAGGCATTTATTCCTTCTGCAAAAATATTATGTGACCTTTACATTATCTCCTCCTACTTAAAAAGACAATACATCAGCAGTTTATAAGAAGGGATGTTGGAGCTTTTGTGCAAGCAAGCAAGAGCCTAACCAAAATTGTCATTATGTCAACCCCAACTAAAAATATTGGGGTACTGAAATCTCAGAAGTCTCAGTTACAGTAACAGTTTAGTAAAATAGAGTGGCCCCTATTGCTTACTCAAATCTTTGGGCACAAGTGCTTCATTCCAGGATAGTCCTGGATGAACTAATTTTTTCCTGCCTCTTTTTTTTTTTTTTTTTTTTTTTAAACAAATGATTTAGAATGTAAACTGTAGCTTTACAAGTCCAATTCATTTATTTACAGTAATAGCCCATATTTCCCATACTCATCAAAATCTACAGAATTATTTTCTGACTGCGTATTTCCTTGATTTAAAACACCATACTTGATTTGCTTCTCTTCAGCATTGTATACCTAGATTGATTTTATTTTTTAATAAAATATTATTTTAATGTTTAATTATATAAACATGTCAGTAGTTGGCCAGGCATAGCCACTCATGCCTATAATCCCATCACATTGGGAAGCCAAGGTGGGTGGATCAGCTGAGGTCAGGAGTTCAAGACCAGCCTGATCAACATGGTGAAAACCCGATCGCTACTAAAAATACAAAAATTAGCCAGGTGTGGTGGCACATGCTTGTAATCGCAGTTACTAGGGAGTCTGAGGCAGAAAAATGTCTTGAACCAAGGAGGCAGAGGATGCAGTGAGTCAAGATCACACCATTGCACTTCAGACTGGACGACAAGAATGAAACTCCATCTCAAAAAAAAAAAAAGTCAATAGTTGAAATAACTTTTACGTAAACTGATGAGTAAAGGCAAATGGATATTTTTAGGCTTATGTGTTATCAAGATGTCTTTCAGAAAGGACCACGAAAAATCATCTTCATCAACAATGTATCAGAATACATTTTTACTTTTTAAAATAGTAGGCATTTATCAATATTATTAATCTTTGTGAACCTTATACAATAGGTTTTTGTTATTTTTGTTTTCCATATATTTGAATAATTATGTATTTGAATCAATATTAAGTATTTGACTAATTTTTGTTTTGCACATCAATTGACAGTCTATTTTCTCTTTTGCAAATTGTTTTTGCTCAGGATATTAAAATTTTTTCTTATTTATTTGGAATAGTTCTTCACATAGTACAGATTTTAATCCTCTTTGTTATAAGAATTTTTATGCACTTTTACAAGGGGCTCTTTCTACTGAATATATTGAATTATTTAACAAACATCTGTTTAAACAATTACTACTGTAATTAAAAATGAAGTCTTTGGGATCCGAGATTTTGAGATTCAAATCTAGGCTCTAGAATTTATTAGTAATATGAGACCAAGAAACTTGCTTAATCTGGGTTTGTCTCATTTGATTTGTTAAATAAAAGAGAAAGATTTCTAAATCACTATTGTTTTCAAAATTAAAATGAGGTAATATATGTAAAGTGTATTCCAGTGTCTAGAACACTATAAGTACTGAATAAATATTAGCTGTTGCATCCTAAATAAATCACTCAGAAGTATTTAAAAGTACATTACAATTGATCCACCTGAGCCTAGTCAGCTTTCTCCTTGTCAGCCTCTCTCTTCTTTTACTTGAGTATCAGCTGTGAGAGAATAGTGTTGACACTGAATCTTGCTCCATGGACTCTCTACACTGCAGAATTTGGTGACCTTTTTAGCTGTGTGGTACTAAACACAGATTCCATACTATATAGTGAGTAGACATTATCCAGGATGTAAATTTTCAGATGCAGACATCAATTAATCGGGAACTCTGATCTCAGAAAAGTTATTGTCTAATTTTCTGTCTTTATTTTGTTTTAGCAATATGTTATTAAGGGTTTTTCTTGGTTCTGAATTTTGGTAATTGTTCAGTTCATTTTTGGGGTGAGCCTTTTTGTAAATTATAGTTATTAATTGAAGAAAATATTAAAACAGCTACAGCAATAATGATATGGTTTGAATATGTGTCCCTTCCAAATCTTGTGTTGAAATGTGATCCCCAGTGCTCGAAGTAGAGCCTGGCAGGAGGTGTTTGGATGAAGGAAGTGGATCCCTCATGAATGGTTTGGTGCCCTCTCTAAGATAATGAGTGAGTTCTCGTTCTGTGAGTTCATGCTAGAGCTGTTTTTTTAAAAGAGTCTGGCACCTCCTCTTCCCTCTTTTGCTCCTTCTCTTGCTATGTAACCCTCCTGTTCCCCCTTCACCTTCCACCATGATTGTAAGCTTCCCGGGGTCTTACCAGGAGTAAATTCTGGTGCCATGCATCTCACAGAGCCTGTGGAACCAGGAGTCAAAATAATTATCTTTTCTATATATATTTCACAGTCTCAGATACTAATTTATAGAAACACAAGTGGACTCACACATATAATAACATCAATTTGACAACCTTGGAAAGAGTCACAAAGCAGATAGAAATTGGAGGAAATTTTACTCCTGAAAGATTGTGTTCAGTTAGATAGCTATCATGAGTTTGTTGCTGCTTTGCTTGTGGTCACTACTCAACACCTCATATCTCCAGCTGAAAATAATTGCAGACTAACTGGCTAGAAAAGGAGAGGAACGAGATCACGGGGGGCGAGCAGAGAAGCTGAGAATTTGTAGATTGTATTCAAGAAGCAAGAGAGCCACAGAAGGAAGGAGGATCCCCAAATCTGGATGTAATGGCTGGATAACTTCTTAACAAACACATGCATAGATGAGTCTCCCAGCAACTCAGTGAAAAAAAGGAAGAAATCAGCAAAGAAGCCATGATTTAAAGAAAGTAGCACACTGGTGAGATTTGTAAGTTTGGTCTATTTTCATCATATGATTCTTTAACCTGTCAACAAATCAGGCAATAGAAAATACATTAGGGCAGGGTGGGGGCATGTGGCTCATGCCTGTAATCCCAGCACTTTGGAAGGCTGAGGGGGACAGATCACCTGAGGTAAAGAGTTCAGGACTAGCCTGGGCAACATGGTGAAACCCTGCCTTTACTAAAAATTAGCTGGGTGTGGTGGAGGGCGCCTATAATCCCAGCTGCTTGGGAGGTTGAGGCAGGAGAATGGCTTAGAAACTGGGAGTCAAGAGATTGCAGGGAGCTGAAGTCATACCATTGCACTCCAGCCTGGGTGACCAAAAAAAAAAAAAAAAGGAAGAAAAAAAAAAAAAAACATTACTGGGATGAAACTTGCTTAAGTTACTTAAGAAAGTTTCTTAATCTGGGTTTGCCTGAGTTTATTTGTTAAAAAAAAAAAGAGAGAATGATTTCTAAATCACTATTGTTTTCAAAATTACAACGAGGTAATATATGTAAAGTGTACTACAGTGTCTAGCACACTGTTTAAGTACTGAATAAACATTAGCTGTTGCAATCCTAAATAAATCACTCAGAAGCATTTAAATACGCATTACAATTGACCCACCTGAGCCTAACCAACGTTCTCCTTGTCAGCTTCTCTCTTCTTTAACTTGAGTATCAGCTGTGAGAGAATAGTGTTGACACTGAATCTCACTCCATGGACTCTCTACACTGCAGAATTTGGTGACCTTTTTAGCTGTGTGGTACTAAACATAGATTTCATACTATATAGTGAGTAGACATTATCCAGGATGTAATTTTTCATAATATAGACATAAATTAATCAGGAACTCTGATCTCAGAAAAGTTACTGCCTAATTTTCTATGTCTTTGTTTTAGCAATATGTTATTAAGAGTTTTTCTTGGTTCTGAATTTTGGTAATTGTTCAGTACATTTTTGGGGTGAGCCTTTTTGTAAATTATAGTTATTAATTGAAGAAAATATTCAAAAGAGCAACAGTAATAATGATATGGTTTGAATATGTGTCCCTTCCAAATCTTGTGTTGAAATGTGATCCCCATTGCTCAAAGTTGAGCCTGGCAGGAAGTATTTGGATGGAGGAAGTAGAATAGAGCTTGGACCTGCTAGAGCAGCTGGAAAGGTAGAGAGCAGGGCTTGAAAACAGTGAAATCACAGAGAAACGGAGTACCTAAGGGTGAATATCAGCTTCTCAAGTCTTTAGCTAACCACCAAACTATACAGTTCAGGGGCGATGAGAGGGCAGGAAAGTGAGGAGAGCAGGCAAGAAAAAACACGGTAGCTGGAAACCGAAAGAACTGAGGAAGGTTATTAGCAGCTGAACAAGGCAGAAACAAGTTTGCTGTGTGAATGTAGGCTAGTTAAAATACTGCTAGAAGAAAAGAAAATCTTTATAAGAACACAATTGAATGCAGAATAACTAGCCTGTATCATTTATTATCCACAGTGTACCATTTTCAACCAAAATCATGAAAGTCCAAAAATTACAGAGAAGTTTGTATCCTGGTGGTATAGGGATGGATTTATCAATAAAATAAATGAGATAAAATGTAATGAGAAAGCTTTTAGAGAGGGGGAGAATTGTTGACTAACTTGATTGTGGTGGTGGTGGTTACATGGATGTAAAATTCATCAAAACTTATCCAAAGGTATAAATAATATGGGTAAATTTTAATGTAGAGAGTATACTTAGCAAAAAATGTGAACAGGCATATTAAAAAAAAGTTATCCCCCAATTCCATAGACAAGCAAATAGATTCTATAGAAGGAAAAGAGGAAAGAAGTCATTGAACTTCGTTATAATGCATTAACAACATATAGATCCTGGCGTCTTTTGTTATTGTTACTTTCTGATTATCTGACACTTGGACAAAAAACAAATTATGTTTTTTTTTAACACCTCACTTTTTCCATTATCCTTTTGGGCATATTTTTCTCTATTAAACTATGGCTTCTTTGATTATTTTATTTATAACTGCTTTCTAATACTGTTGAATAATGCCTGGGTATAGTTAGAGCTTGATAACTATGTTGTTTGTTTGTATGAAAGAATTATGAATGAAAAACTAAAAAGAACAATTGCTCTCCTTCTTAGAATGTAGCTCACTCAAGTTCTTCTTATCATCATTTAGGTCTTTAAATTTTTTAAGTGAACATACAATAATTGTATATATTTATATAGTATGTAGTGATATGATACATGTAACATAGTGATCAGATCAGGGTGATTAGCTTATCTGCCATTTCAAAGCTTTATCATTTCTTTGTTTTAGGAATGTTCAATATCATCTTTCTAACTATTTGAAACTATATATTATTGTTAACTACAGTCATCCTATAGTGCTATAGAACACTATGATTTATTTTTTCTTTGTAGCTGTAACTTTGAATCCTTTAACAAACTTCTCCCTATCCCTCCCCCTTTCCCCTTCCCTTCCAAGCCTCTAGTGTCTTCTGTTACAGTTTTTCTTTTTATGAGATTAACTTTTCAAAGATTCCATATATGAGTGAGAACATACAGAGTTTAGCTTTCTGTTTCTGACTTATTTCACTAAACATAATGCACTCCAGTTCCATCTATGTTGCCTCAAATGATAGAAGTTCATTCATTTTTATGAATGAATAGTATTCTATTGTTGAAGACCTAGGTCAGTTCTATATCGTGGTTATTGTGAATAGTGCTGCACTAAACATGGCGTGCAAATGTTTCTTTGATACACCAATTTATTTTTCTTTGGATAAATAATCAGTAGTGGGATTGCTGCATCATGTGATAATTCTATTTGTAGTTTTTTGAGGAACCTCCATAGTGGCTCTACATGTTTCCATTGTCACCAACAGTGTATGAGTTCCCATTTCCCAACGTCTTGAACCAGCAGGTTTTTTTTTTTTGGTCTTTAGTAATAGGCATCCTGTTGGGTAAAATGGTACGTCACTGTGATTTTGATCTGCATCTACTTAATGATTAGTGATGTTGAACATTATTTCATGTGTTTACTGGTCATTTGTACGTTTTTTTCTGATACATGTCTGATCAGATCATTTGTCCATTTTGTAATTGGATTGTTTTTTGATGTTGTGAAGTTTGAGTTCATATATATATACATGATATATATAAGTATATATGCATATTTATATGTAAATTTGTATATATATCATTATATATACATGATACTTGTATATATACATAAATATATTATTTATATATATACACATAAATATGTGTGTATGTATATAGACACATATATCATGTATATATGAACTCAAACTTCACATCAAAAAGCAATATATATAAATATATATATATATTATGTGTATATATATCATGTATGAATATATATAAAACCCCTGGTTAGATGAATAGTTTGCAATATTTTCTCTTATTATTTAGATTGCCTTTCACTCCATTTATTTTTTTTTCCTTTGCCGTGAAGAAGCTATTTAGGTTGACATAATTCCATTTATTTACTCGTACTTTTGTTACCTCTGCTTTTTTTTTTTTTTTTTTTGAGACGGAGTTTCGCTCTTGTTACCCAGGCTGGAGTGCAATGGCGTGATCTTGGCTCACCGCAACCTCCGCCTCCTGGGTTCAGGCAATTCTCCTGGTTCAGCCTCCTGAGTAGCTGGGATTACAGGCACATGCCGCCATTCCCAGCTAATTTTTTTGTATTTTTAGTAGAGACGGGGTTTCACCATGTTGACCAGGATGGTCTCGATCTCTTGACCTCGTGATCCACGCGCCTCGGCCTCCCAAAGTGCTGGGACTACAGGCTTGAGCCACCACGCCCGGCTCTACCTCTGCTTTTAAGGTCTCATTCATAAAATTATTTCTGAGACCAATGTCCTGAAGAATTTCCCATAAGTTTTCTTCTAATAGTTTTTTAGCTTCAAGTCTTACATTTAGGCCTTTGACCCATGCAGAGTTCATTTTTATTTTATTATTTTATTTTTTGAGAGTGAGTCTTGCTCTGTCTCCCAGGCTGGAGTACAGTGGCATGATCTCAGCTCACTGCAACCTCCACCTCCTGGGTTCAAGTGATTCTGATGCCTCAGCTTCCCAAGTAGCTGGGCATCATGGGAATGAATCACCACATCCAGCTAAATTTTTTTCTATTTTTAGTAGAGAACGAGTTTCATTATGTTGGCCAGGTTGATCTTGAACTCCTAGCCTCAAGTGATCCAGCCACCTCGGCCTCCCAGAGTACTGGGATTATAGGTATGAGCAACTACGCTGGGCCTGAGCTGATTTTTTTTTAATCAGCTGAGAGGTCTGGATCCAGTTTCAAACTTCTGCATATGGATATCCAATTTTTCTACCACCATTTGTTGAAGAGATCTTCTTTTCCTTAATGTATGTTTCTTGAAACTTTTGTCAAAAATCGGCTGGCTATAAATATGTGAGTTTCTGCATTTTCCATCCTGTTCTATTGGTCTTTGTTTCTGTTTTTATGTGAGGACAGTGCTATTCTGGTTGCTATATAGTTTTGTAGTATATTTTGAAGTCTGGTAGTGTGATGTGTCCAGCCTTGTTAAGTTTGCTCAAGATTGCTTTGGCTGTTTGGAGTCTTTTGTGATTCCATACAAATTTTAAAACTGTTTTTCCAATTTTCTGAGAAATGTCATTAGTATGTTGATAGGAATTGCATTGAATCAGTAGATCATTTGGGGTAATATGGTCATTTTAACAATATTAATTCTTCCGATCCATGAGCATGGGATGTTTTTCTTTTTTATTTATTTTTTATTTTATTTTATTTTTTTTAGAGATAAGAGAATGGGGAGGAAAGGTGGGGCAGAAGAAAAGGAGATTAGATTTTTTTTTTAAATAATAAGAAAAAGAATAAAGAAGAGGAAGAAAGAGAAAGAGGAAGAGGGAGAGAGGATGGGGGTATTGCTTTATTGCCCGGGCTAGAATGCAGTCTAAATATGGGTATGCCTATAATTGTCCTTAATAATGGAGACATAAAAGAAAATGAGGGAAGAGAATAACAAACAAGGAGCCAACCAACATTTTGTTTAAACTTCTAAGTTGATATGATGTGGTACTGATAAGAGTGTATATTTTGTGTATTTAAAGTGGAGAGTTCTATAAATGTTAATTACATTTACTTGCTCCAGATCTGAGTTCAAGTCCTGGATATCATTGTTAATTTTCTGTCTCATTGATCTGTCTAATTTTAATATTGAAGTCTCCCACTATTATTGTGTGGGAGTCTAAGTCTCTTTATTAGTCTTGTATGTCTGGGTATTCCTGTATTGGGTGTTTATATATTTAGGATCTTTAGCTCTTCTTGTTGTTGCATTGATCCTTTTATCATTATATAATGTCCTTCTTTGTTTCTTTTGATCTTTGTTGCTTTAACGACTATTTTATCAGAGGCAAAAATTGTAACTTCTGCTTCTTATTTATATATTTTAGCTCTCTGTTTGGTTGGTAAATCTTTCTCCATCCCTTGTTTTGAGTCTTCGTGTATCCTTGAATATGAGATGGGTCTGGATGCAGCATACTGATGGGTTTTAGTTTTTTATTCAAATTGCCTGTCTGTCTTTGGATTGGGGGATTTAGTCAATTTAAATTTAGAATCAATAATGATATATGTGAGTTTAATACTGCCATTTAATATTAGCTGGCTATTTTGCCCATTAGTTGATGTAAATTCTTCATTATATTGATGCTCTTTTTGGTATTTTTTAGAAAGGCTGATACTGTTTGTTCCTTTCTATGTGTAGTGGTTCTTTCAGAAGCTCTTGTAAAGCAGACCTGGTGGTGATGAAATCTCTGAGTGCTTGCTTGTTAACAAAAAACTTTATTTTTCCTTCACTTATGAAGCTTAGTTTGGCTGGATGTGAAATTCTTGGTTGAAAGTTCTTTTCTTTAAGGATGTTGAATATTGGTCCCCACTCTCTTCTGGCTTGTAGGGTTTCTGCTGAGTGATCTGCTGTAAGTCTAATAGGCTTCTCTTTGTGGGTAACCTGACCTTTCTCTCTGGCTGCCCTTAGTATTTCCTCCTTCATTTCAACCCTGGTGAATCTGATGATTATGTGCCTTGGAGTTGCTCTTCTTGAGGAATATCTTTGTGGTGTTCTCTGTATTACCTGGAGTTGAATATTATCCTGCCTTACTAGGTTGGGAAAATTTTCCTGAATAATATCCTGAAGCATATATTCCAGCTTGGATTCATTCTCTTTGTCACATTTAGGTACACCTATCAAGCGTAGATTAGGTCTTTTCACATAGTCCCATATTTCTTGGAGATTTTGCTCGTTCCTTTTTATCCTTTTTTCTCTAATCTTGTATTCTTGTTTTATTTCATTGAGTTGGTCTTTGACCTCTGATATCTTTTCTTCTGCTTGATCAATTTGGCTGTTAAAACTCGTGCATATTTCACGTAGTTCTCGTATTGCATTTTTCAGCTCCATCAATTCACTTATATTCCTCTCTAAATTGTATATTCTTGTTAACATTTTGTCAAACCTTTTTTCAAAGTGCTTAGTTTCTTTAGATTGGGTTTGAACAAGTTCTTTTAATTCACAGAAGTTTCTTATTATCCACATTTTGAAGCCTGCTTCTGTAATTGGAACACACTCGTTCTCCATCAAACCTTGTTTCGTTGCTGATGAGGAACTGTGATCCCCTGCTGAGGGAGAGGCATTCTGATCTTGGGTATTCTCAGCCTTTTTTAGCTGTTTTCTTCCCTTCATTGTAGATTTACCCATCTGTGGTCTTTATAATTACCGTCTTTGTAATTGGGTTTCTGAGTGGACGTCCAACTTACTGATTCTTAGCGCCGAAATCTAAACAAAGCACTGCGCCAACTAAATCAGCGGTGTTAAGATTGATGGCGCTTTTCTGACTCTGCACCAAGAACTGACACTCCAAGGCACCGGCAAAACCGCCTCGCCGGTCACAAGAGTCGCGCTGGCGACCCGTGGGGCTCCTCCGCTGGGAATCTCCTAGTGCGTGAGCAGTAAGAATTCATGTGAAGGTGTGGCATCCTCTCGTTCTTTGTGCTTTCACTGGGAGCTACAATCCCGAGCTGCTAGTGATCAGCCATCTTGGATCTCTTCCCCCATATAAAAATGGGATGTTTTTATATTTGTTTGTATCTTCAATTTTTCATTGGTGTTTTACACTTTTTCTTGTAGAAGTCTTTCATTTTCTTGGTTAAATTTATTCCTAGGTTTTTAAAAATATTTAATTTTTCTTTTGTAAATGTTGTAAATGGGATTGTATTCTTGATTTCTTTTTCAATTACTTGTTTGTGTATAAGAAGCACTACTGATTTTATTTATTGATTTTGTATCCTGCAGTTTTACTGATTTAAGAGTTGTTAATCTCAATTTTTCTTTTTCATGTCAGACTTTGTTTATAGATTGCTCCATTTATTAATATATATATAGTCTAAAGGGATAGCTTTTTATTTAGTCATGGTTGTGTTCCGAATACCTAGGATACTACATGGTATATAGTAGGTGCTTAAATTCTTGACTGACTAACAAAAGATTGACAAAGAGATCCATTTGGATTATTTACTGGCCCTCTTTTTTCTTCACATAATCAGTTTGGGGTGCAGGATTCATTCCAGCTTGGCATCAGTGAGTAATTTTCTTCTTACAATTCTCTTAACCTCTTACACATTTTCCTTTAGTACAGTTGAAAGAGAACTGGATTTCTGCCACTCAGCAGATAGTGATGAAATGCAGCTGGGTTTAGTGCCTCTCAGTGATACATTTTACTTAATTTTACTCTATGGAGTCTCTGTAATCTGCATAAGTATGCCATTTGTAAATTTTTGGAAGCAAGTGAACTGTATGTAACACTTGATTTTTTTGTTTTTTATTTTGTTTTTATAGTACAAGATTCTTAATGGAAACTAATCTACTAATTACAAGTCCCAATGATTTTCCCCAGATAAACAGAAAACAGTTCTCTCTCCCAATAATTGTTTTAAATTTCAATTTATAATTTTTGCAAAATGAATTTAATGCTTTCATGATGTGTTAACGTCATATGATTTTTCTGTATGTTTTCTGAACATCTTCGTGACTTTAAATCAGGATCATTTTTCTCTGCTAGATCTCAATAGGTCATAAGCACTTTTCTCATATAACATAGTTCTTTTGGAAATCTTATATCATCTATAAACCTTTTTAGTTATTTTTAGCTTACAGTGATGTCTATTCTTTAGTCTGACAGCTTTTACTCTCTGTATCGTAAACTTTCACATTTGATTTCATCCTTTTTATACTGGTCTGTAACCTTCGTTGCTGTTAAATGTAAAATAGAAGTTAAGGAGAATTCATTTTATTTTCCTTGAACCCTTCATAGTATCTAGCAGAGTTCTGGATGCATACTCACTGACTGACCTATAAGGAGATGTAACTTTAATTCTATTGCTGTAGTGAGTAAAAATGTTTCAGAGTTAACTGGCATAGAAATTTTAGTTTTTAATATATGTTTGGCCGGCCTAAATGTCAATACAAGTTTAAAAATTTCTGCTGAATGTATGTGTGTCACAACATATATTTTTTGCCTTGTGATTGGAGAAGATTGAATATAATGGAAACTGTATGTCAGTAACTCCAGGATCTCACTTCACTCAGAGTGGGTACTTCCTTCCCAAGCTGCAAGTCATCTCACAGACCTGTAAGTGAGGCTGATGTGTGTGGAAAGGGTATCTCAACACTGTGATTTTTAGGGTTGGTTTAACTTATCACCGTACATAGGTGATTAATTCATGAGTTTTTAAATAAATGCTCACTTTTTACCAGGTTCTGCGCAAATACTTATGTAGGAGTGTCCCCCATAAAATATAATCTAATTCTTTAAATATCTTCTCACAAGATGTTCCTTCTGCTGGGAATATCCTTCCTTCACTTACTCTAACTTTATCTTTTACACTCAACATTCGGCTCAAGTATATGTCTTTGGAGTCTTTCTGATCTCTTAGTCTGAGTTATGTGTTCTCTTTTTCATCCTCCTCATCCCTCTTGTGATTGTGTATATTTGCCGTATTTCTTTGTTTATTTTCTGCCACAAGATTGAGAATTAGATTGAAGAGTAACTGGTAAAAGATGGCTGCTACATTGTATTCTTTCACCTAACTTAATTCAAAGGTGTTTATACATAAGCAAGCATCTGAAATAAAATAATTAAAGAAAATATTTTAACAGGAGTCTTAACACTGCATTTGTTCATGATTGAAAGTTTATGTAGCTCACACAGCCAAAATCGTGTGAAATTTAGATCAATATTTTTTCTGAAAATGGAAATATATAGTTTATATTTTTACTTAGTAGACCCAGTTCAAAGATGTTTCTTCAATGAATTAACAATCATAAAGGAAATTTAGAACAACTGAAAAATAATATATTTATAATACAATGATTGTAAACCAGGTAAGTTATGCTGATTCTTTCTACAAAGATGCTAATAAACCTATGTGGACATTATTGCTGTGGCAAAGATTACTTTTACTTCTATACTTAAAAAAATTGGGGTATAATAAAACGTTCATGAGTTTCTATGTAGTGCTGAAAAAGTAAAAAATTACACTATGGACAACCAGACTGTGACAGTCCTTCGAAATTAAACAAGGAAACTTTAAGACCACAAAAATGACTAACTCCTTTTTCTTCTCACTGACGTATTTTCTGAGTGATTTTTCCTTCCTTTCCGATGAAAACTCTAGTACTGCCTAAAACTTCTACCTCCTAGTTCAAAATGTTAAAATATCCAATTCTTGAATTTTTCCAATTTCTTAAAGACAGTCAATCAAAAATTGGTGTTCATAGGGTTTTTTTTTGTTGTTGTTGTTTCATCATGGCAGACTAGAAACATTGCCAGCATACCTCTCCTGCTTGAAAGGACAAAATAGTTTTAGAAATTCATGCCATAAACACTTCTTTTCAATAAGCGATGCAGGAATTAAAAAGGAAACCTGAAAGAATCAACAGGCCCTTTGAAGGAAATACCAGGTTGCAGCCTACACCATGATTTTGCAAAGAACTGCGAGAGTTCCCAGAATGTGAGAGGGAGGGAGCCTGTCTCCAGGATACACACTCTCACCAGGGATCTTGAAAGTTTATGCCACAGAGGGTGGCATTAACCCTACCCAGCACAGGAACTGACCTGGGGAGGGTTGTGGAATATAAAAGTAGGAACGACACAGACGATGTCTGCCTGCACTCCCAGTCTTGAGCATAGATCAAATGATGCCATTCCATATTTTTTGTCACAGAGGACCCTGCAGAGGTTAGCCAGAGAGTGCCGGCAGTTGTCACAGGTTGAAAGAAGCCCTCAACTGCGATTTGCTATAATACAAGCTTGGGTGGAGACAAACTTTCTTGGCCACAGCTAGGGAAGGGCAAGTGAAAAGCAGGTTGTAGCCGTTAAGGACAGGAGCCAGGCACCTGCCTTTGTGGGTAGACAGGGAAGCCACAGTTGCTATCTTCACAGGGAAAGCTTATGACCTGAGGCATGTATGAATTCTGAGTGCAAGCTGCCTGAAACTTAGCTCACTGCTGTTAGTGACACACTGAGGGAGTGGGGTCTAATGTGCCAAGTGTGTGGGATCTGTGTGGGGCTTACTGCTATCTGCTATTCCCCATTGCCCATGCTAACTCTTGGGTGCAGCAGAGGTAGCAAATATCTTCTCTGGAACGTCAATCCAGTGACCTGAGAACCACCCTCACACCTCCACACCCACAGGGGCTGCTGCTTTCCCTTCACACAGAGATTCAGAGTGCAAATCCACCTTACTCAGCCCCCACCTAGCTTTGCCCCACCACCTGCCCTGATAGCTTAACACAAAGGATAGAAACTTTTAAATATCCCACTGCTGCTACCACAGAGTGTGCTCTTTTGCAAGTGTCACCTCCTGGCTGGAGGCAACCAACAATCCATTATAGTACTTCCTGGTAGAATACCACTGCACCCAGGAAGAAGAAAACAGCTGTGCAACCTCAGTTATCACCACTACCTACACCACTCTGGCTAACTAGGAGGTCATAAGTCTGTCCATGTGATGAGTTCCTTACTACTATAACTGGTATTTGAGAAAGCAAACAAACTAATGCTACCTATAACCAAGAAATCTCTGTCACTACCCTGCCACCCCCATTAGAGCTGGTGTTGCTACTCACTGCTGGCAGGCTTTAGGACAGGTCACATTACTGGATCCCTTGAAGACATAATCTCTCTAAATGAGAAGGAACCAAAAAAGTAACTCTGATAACACAACAAAACAGGGTTTTATAGCAACCCCAGAGGATCACACTGGATCCTCAGCAATGGACTCAAACTAAGAGGAAATCTTTGAAATACCAGATACAGTATTTAGGAGGCTGATTATTAAGCTACTCAAGAAAATAACAGAGAAAGGCAAAGACCATCATAAATAGATTTAAAGAGGAGTTCAGGATACAAATGAAAAATTTTCTAGAGAGACAGATATAAAACAATCAGAACTTCTGCAAATGAAAGATACATGTAGGGAATTTGTGAAATGCAGTGGAAATTTTTAACAATAGAACAAATGAAAGAATTTTAGAACCTGAAGACAAGCCTTTTTTATTAAGTCAATCAGATAAAAATAAGAAGAAATAAGAAATGAACAAAGTCTTAAAGAATATGGAATTATATAAAATAGACAAACTTAAGAATAAGTGATGTTTCTGAGGGAGAAGAGAAAATGCCTGAAAAATTTATTTGAGAGTAGAATTCAGGAAAACTTCCCTGGCATGGCTAGAGATTTAGAGATTTAAATCCAGGAAGCTCAAAGAATTCTTGGAAAATTTATTGCCAAAAGTTCTTCACTAAGTTGTATAGTCATCACACTACCTAACATCAACATGAAGGAAAGAATTCTAAGAATAATGAGACAAAAGCATCAGGTAACCTATAAAGGAAAACCTATCAACTAACATCCTACTTCTCAGCAGAAACCTTACAAGCCAGAGAAGACTGGGGTCATTTTTTCAGTCTCCTTAAAAAGAAAAACCCAAGATACTTAAGTTCTAGATTCATTTATTTTTATTCACAGTTCTGGAACCTGATTTTTGTACTGGGACTTGAGTGTTAATGTCCCCTATATGACTGGACTGAAGTGTTTTCAGTCATCCTTTAACCAGGTGAAAGAAAGAAACAGGTTAAGCTTCTATTTTTTGCTTCTAGGATTAACTTTAACTACTTGTTATACAGTCATTATGAACTACTGGGGAAAAAAATCAATTAATTAAATAATTTTTTTTCCAGCAAAATCTTAAGAGCTGGTGTTAATTGTGCGATGTGAATATTTCTTTTGTTTTAGGTCATTTCACCGTCTCCTTGTGACCTTGGTGACATTATAAGCCTAGAAATGCCCATAAACAGCAAAGAAATGAGGTGTGCTGTAATATCTTAGCAATTAGATTCTTCTCGTTTTCTAGCCTCAATGGTTAAGTAGGAAATATTTGAGAATACATAGATCCCACATAATAACTGGGCAGAGAATGAACATTAAGAAGGCTATTTCATAGATGATGGAATGCAGGCTGACAAACCAGGGGACCAAATCATGAGCGGTTCCATTTCCAGATCTTGTTGCTTAATGGTAAGCTTTCTACCTTCCCACAGTTCCGTTAAAGACATTCTAACAGTGTAAACAAACAGGACAGAAGAATCATTTCTGCAGAAGTTGTGATTATATTAATAGGCACCATCATGTCTAATTACCTGATTAGAGAATCCTAATCTTCTTTCAAGTGTTGGCTTCAGTAATGGGAAGCAGTTAAGTCTAGATATGAGTAATAGAAGTTGATTTCACCACCTGAAATAACACATTTCTCTCAATGAAATTATTCTGCCTCTGCCTTGTAATATTGGAGCTGATATATGGTAAGACACTTCTGCTCTTATATATTACCACTGATGGCACACAATACATATTTCCTTTTAACTTTGTCATTTTTTCTAGAAGGAGAAATAAAATACAAATGTGAAGTTGTGGGTAAAACTGTAGAGACTAGCATAATTTATTACATTATTTCAAACAGACACACTCATCTGGCATGTTTCATCTGGTATGTTTCATCCGGTTTGCATATCTGTATTTGATGCTTGTTAAAAATGAATAATCGAATAAATACTTCCCAATAGGAGGGCACTCTTCAATTTGCTCCTTTGGACTTCTTTTTTTTGGCATACAAATATGACTTTAGTGCCCTATGCCTAGTGGTATCAGGGGAATTCAATGAAGAATTACAGCTCAGTTTTTGATGTCATCCTTAGAGCATTCAATTGAAACTTAAAAATAAAAGCAGTATAGACTTTTCGGAGAACAGTATGTCAAAAATTGGCACAATACTTTCATGAAAAATTGCTGTGCTCAATATCTGCTTATTCCTACAATCAGAATCAGAATTTCCACAGAAAATCCATTCTAGGCAATAAAGGCATCTCATTGACTGTCTTGAATGAGCACTTACAACTTTACATGATGCACCAGTTGTTTCTCCCATTACCTCTCTACGGAGACAGGCAGTAAATGATTGGGTGGAGGGGTAGTGTGTATTTTGGAAGATTATTTTCACAACCTAGCATTTCTCCTACATGAAAGAAGTACATAGACTAACTGGTAAAAGCTGAGAGAGTTAACTGTTAGCTGCTGATGCAAAATGCCTTTTTTTTTGCCTCCCTTCTTTCTCCACCAAAACTCCATTTCACGAGATTTTGGAGGCTAAGTGCAATAAAATTTGATGACAGAAGGGTCTCTTCGAAGATAGGCACTGTATGTTGTTCAACTCTGAGCCACATCTAGCTCAGTATATATTCATTTAATTCATTTATTGGACTAAACAAGATCTATATGATTATTATAAAAAGGTAAATGTGTCCTAGAGATAACATTAATTCCTTTGAACTGCTCATGGTGGAATAATTTGTTTTAACTTAATCAACCAAGCACTGAAGAAAAGAAAAAATAGCTTTATTTTTATGGAACACTTGTACACACATACAGACTTGTGAATCATCAGTAACCTGAGTGTAATTGTAAAGAAATCCCTCTATAGAAATAAGGCGAACTTGTATGTTTTCTAGCTGCTGCCACTTAGCACAAGAGACCTTTGAATGGTACGTGTATGCATAATGAATACATTAATCATTATGTCATACAAATGTCGCAAGCAGTTCAGATTTACATACTTAACATCCAATGTGTTAATGAAATTATTTGTATTTTAATTGATCAGCTTAGCATTTTTTTACAGAAGATTGAACATTTTGTAGCCACTCACCTATTATAGTATTAATTTTTTATTAATAATTCAGGCTATGAGCAAAAGTATGCAGCCAAAGACTTTTTTTGGCTTCTCCAAAATTATTTTCAATTTTCAGCTTTATAATTTTTCTGATAGTACAACTGCCGTATAATTCCGCCAACAGCATTCCAGTTTTTGAACTCTTGTCCCTGAAAATTAGGATGCTAAGCTTTTTTTTGAGTCTGTTTTAACCTACTATTTGACCAAAGGTTATCTTTTTGCCCAATCAATATGAGAAGGTTGCATATCTTATTTTGTTTTTAAGCTTAGAACCAGGACAACCTAGGGTAGATACCATTAGCTGTATCTCTCTATGATGCCTTGCTTTGATAATACTGCAAATGATTTCATCAGCCAGAGCTTGGATGTATTACACCTAAAATGTAGCCCTTGAAATACTACTCCCTCTGACACTCAGTCCAACAAATATACTCATTTAGTCATCTTCTCAGGAAAGAAACCACCATCATTATTTACACTGGAAAATTAAAAGTTATATTTGTTCCTTCATTTTCATTACTCCCAGATACAATCAATCAGTGCCATAACATAGGTTCAAAATAGTTTCCATTTTGAAGGTAATTTGCATTACCTTCAAAATAACCCCATTGTCCCTATCTGACTTCTTCAACAATACCCTGTTCAAGCTGCTATCTTCATTTATTTCCACAATTGGAATTGCCTCCTTCTGATATCTCCACTATGGTTAGATTCTAAGTATTTTTATTGACAGCAACTGAAGTGATATACTTTTTAACAAACATCATTATTATATTGATATCTTGCTTGAAATGAGGTAAGAGGTGGGTAAATCTTTTCTATTGAATACATAAATTTATCACTTTTCTTTCTAAAATGGCATTAAATGACCATGACAGGTAAGGAGATATAACAGGTATCAAAATGACAGAGATAGGGTTTAACAATTTCAAAAATTAATTAAATGAGCAATAACTGACTTGACATATCTCAGAAAACTGTTATGAAACTTAAAGAAAAACCACAGGAAGCAGGTTATTTCTGTTGGAATTCTCAGAAACACTAGGTGTATACAAGCAGAGTTTAGAGTTAGATGAAATCAGAAGGGATAATTGAAAGTTTCTATAAAAAGTTATATAATACCAGATACTTTTCCCTATTCTAAGAGATCTTTAAAAACAGCAACACAAGGGAAGGACAAAATAGATACTGATTTTAAAACACTAGTTTCTTTACTTTTTTTGAGTTGTAGCATATTACATGTATATGCACTATGTTCTTTTCATTCCACCTTATTTCCTAGAGATCTTCATTCATTCTCACAGATTTGTAATACTCTACTATATGAGCTGTGCCATTATTACATGTATGAGCTTATAGTTTTTTCTTCCCAATAATTGCCATTATAAATGATGCCAAATAAAAGTAAAACTTTTTCTAGTAAGGTATTTTTCTAGAATATGTCTCAGAGTGAATTCTTAGAAGTGGAGCTGGGAGATCAAAGTGTAAAAAAGAACAATGTAGTTTTAGTTAGATATTGCTAAATTTACCTCCTGAGGGGATGTACAGCTTTGTGCCTATTTCAACACAGCTTCTTAAATAGAGTGAGTGGTCAAACTTTTTTATTTTTTAAAAATTGAATAAGCAAGAATTGATATTGTCATGTAGTAGCTTTAAATAAATATTTAAGAATAGTGTTATGGAAAATTATGCAGTACAAAGACTTCCCACATACCCAGGATTTCTCCTGTTACTACCTTCTTGTACTGATATAGCACTTTTGTCACAATTAATAAACCAATACTGATACATTATTATTAACTAAAGTCTACACTTTATTAAGATCCCCTATCACTACCTTCTTAACTTGATAGCACTTTTGTCACAATTAATAAATCAATATTGATACATTATTATTAACTGAAGTGCATACTTCATTAAAATTTCTAACTCTATACCTAATCTATTTTTTTAATTTTAAAATTTAATTGAAGATATCATTTTGTACATTTAGTCATGAGGGCTCTTTAGGCTACTCTTGGCCATGACAATTTGTCAGACTTTCTTTGTTTTATAGAATGTCCCTCATCTGCACCCTGTCTGAAGTGTTTCTCATTTTAAACTGGGGTATGTGTTCTCACAAGGAAAATATAAAAGTGAAGCATCATTTTCATCACATTCCAAGGGTTCATATGATCAAGACTTGTCACTATTGAGGTGAAACTTGATCACCAGGCCAAGATAGTATCTGTCTGGTTTCTTCATTGCAAACTTACCCTTTTCTTTTTTTTTCAATGCACTCTTTGGAAGAAAATCACTGTGTACAGCCCATATTTAAGGAGGGAATTATGCTTTATTTCCTTGAAAATGAAATCTGGATAAATGATCTAGAATTCTTCTGCATGAGAGATTTGTTTATTCTTTATATATTTATTCAATAATTATATCAGTATGGACTCATGCATATTAATTCCTGTGTCCCTTTGGAAGGAAGTTTTTCCTGTATAGCCTGCTAAACTGTGATTCAGTTAAACCTCTTCCATCAATTACCCTGTGACAGGTAGTTCTTTATAACAGTATGTAAACAAGCTTACACTATGTTTGTATATATATGTTTGTGTATATGTGTGTGTCTATGTGTATTTAATACTTTATTAATTTCTGTTGTACAAAATGCTCCCTGTTTATCTTATGTATATTCTGCCCCGGACCTAGAGTAAGTCATTTCTCTTAGCATTCCTGGTTCCTTTTACTAGATAATGGTATTTGAAAATAAGACCTGGCTCTAGGTATACTTTTTTTAAATGAGAGTGTTGTAGCTTCCAGGCCCTTGGCTGACAGGAAAATATGTTTGTATATTCAGATTATAGATACATACATACATGCATACATATTTCTGTATGAAACTGTGTGTATCTGTGTTAAGCACAACATGAATTCAGTTATTTCTCTAAATCAAATTCATTGCCACATGGATTGTTCCACCCTCACCTCTTTCTTCTGTGAAACTTCACATTAAATAGGCAGAAACTTGGCTTCTACTACCCGCCATCAATTTACCTAAATAGTAAACTCTTTTATTCATATATTGTGGTTTCAGATTTGTTAACTCATATTCCTGTGCACATGATTTCTTCAACTAGAGTACAGTGCTTATGGTCAGCTTATTTTGCCTTTAGTCTTAGAGACTCTACTTATTCTAAATATGCTTGGTTTTCTGCCTTTTCTCTTTAAACCTTACCACAAGTTTGTTTCACACATATAATCCAGTGAGGTTCTGTTGTCTCCTTTTGCATTTTATTGTGAGATTCATCAAGATCCTAAATGTTCGTTTACTTAATTTGCACACATTAAGGTTAATTTTTTTGTCTATACGTTTTGATAAACATATCATGTATCCACTATCCAAGTATCATATGAAATTAGCATCACTATCCTGTGCTTTACCTATTCAATCCCTTCCCTTCTCATTCATGACAGGCACTAACATGTTTATCATCTCAATAGTTTGGCCTTTTCCAGAATGTCATTTCATTGAAACAAGCCTTTTTAGACTGGCTTTTTTCACTTAGCAATATGCATTTAAGATTCATTTATATCTTAGTATTTTCTTTTATCTTATTATTTTAAACTGTTGCTGTAGTTTGAATGTGTCTTCTCCAGTATTTAGGTGTTGCCAATATGATGGTATTGAGGTGTGGGGCCTTTAAAAGATGCTTAGGTTATGAGAGCTCACTTCTCATTAATGAGATTAAGTCTCTTATAAAAGAGGCTTCTTGAAGCATTCAGCTGGATTGCTAGCTTGTAAGCTTCTCCTTCTGCTAAATACGGATACAGCAAGAAGGTCTCACTAGATGTCAGCACCTTGATTTTTGGCTTCCCAGCCTCCAAAACTGTGAGAAATAAATGTCTATTTTTTTACAGATTACTCAGTTTCAGGTATTTTGTTGTAGCAACACAAAATAGACTAAGACAATTCTGAACTGTATTTCATTGTATGGATAAACCTTAGTTTGTTTATCCATTTACCTGTTAAACGATATGTTAAGCCATTTTTTCATTACTATAAAGAAATACCTTTGGCTAGGTAATTTATGAAGAAAAAACATCTAATTGCCTAATGGTTCTATGGGATTTACAGGAAGCATGGTGTTGACATCTGCTTCCAGTGAGGCTCAGGAAGCTTACAATCATGGCAGAGGTCAACCGAGAGCCAGCATGTCAACACGGTGAGAAAAAAAGCCAGAGAGTGGTGTCAGGAGGTACCAAACTTTTAACCAACCAGATCTTTTGTGAACAAACTGAGCAAAAACTCATTTATCACATAAGGGAATGGTGCTTAAGCATTCATCAGGGATCCATCCCCTTGATGGAATGACCTCCCACCAGACCCCACCTCCAACATTTGGAATCATATTTTCAACATGAGATTTGGAGGGGACAAACATCCCTACCATATCAAAAGACATCTTGTTTTTTTTTTTCCAGTGTTTGGTACTAATAAAGAAAACTATTATAAACATTTATACGTAGGCAATTGTATACTTATGTCTTAAAATTAATTGGGTAAAAAAACCTAATAGCAAGACTTCTGGGGTGATATGGTAAGACTACATCTTGCTGTATAAGAAACTCCCAAACTGTCTTCAAAGTGGCTATACTATTTTGCATTTTTTTACCAACAATAGATGAGGTCTGGTTGCTAGGCATCGTACCAGAAGTCAGTATTGCCAGGATTCTTAGATTTTTTAGCCAGTTTACAGAAATAGCAACAAACAGAAAACAAGACAGCACCAAATAAATAGAAACAGTACAGAGATCAAAAGATTATTTTAAAATTAGTACCTTCAGAGAAATAAGAAAATATATTGAAACCATGGAATAGAAACATGATGCTATAAAAGGGCATCCATAAAACAAGAGTTTTCAAGTAAAAATATGGTAGCAGAAAATAAACATTCAATGGAACAATTTAAAAAGGAATATATTTGGGTCGTATTTGTGAAGAAATGGAGGAGAGATAGAGTCAAGAACATATAAACCAAAAAAGAAAGGAAAAGAGAATTAAGTCATTTTGATTGTAACATCAAATGAATAGATTGAACAACGTGAAAGTAATAATATTTTCACAGAAATAATAGTCTAAATTCCTAAACATGAAAAGAATAATGTTCCAAAGAAAATAGGCAAGTACAATAAAAGAAAGAAGACCCATGTTAAGACAAGTTTTTGCAAAATTTCAGAGTACTAGGAATAAAGGGATAATATTACAATCTTTGAGGGAGGGAAAAGTAAACTATGAAAAGAATCAAAATGAATGACATTGGTCTTCTAAGATGATGCCAGAAAGTGAAAAATCAAATATACCTAGAATCTAATACCCAGTTTTGCTTATTTATCAGTGAACTACTGTAGGGAATCATCCCCACACCCCACCCATGAGACCCCAAGTTTGGTAATGACAAAGGAATAAGAAAAAGATTAAGAATACATATAGTGGGATGAGGAGGACAATGCATAAAGGAGGGTGCAAAGTTCCCTAGCTCTGATCTTCCGCGGTAATTATTGGTTACAATCACTTTGATCTACAGAGTAGTCAGTGGAGTGATAGTGGGGAGAGGGTGAGTGCTGGTGGGGTGAATCAGTGAGCTGGAACTGAATCAGTGAGCCGGAATTGGTGTGTCATTCTAAAGATTGATAACAGTGGTGGTTTTGGAGTTTCACAAAACAAGAACATGTGGTTATCTTTTGCCTATTATCTATGTGCAACTGGTGGAACTCGGGCCTTACAAGGAGCCCACAAGTCTGGTTATGTTTTAGTGTTATGAAGGGGTTTTATGTCCTTGAGTACAATGTTTATGGTAACAGAGCTTAGGTTACACTGCACTGGAACATGAGGCATGGAGAAGTTTGCTTCCCCAGAGGCCTACTGCAGTTTGCCATTTCCAGTTTACATATTACTCATAACCAATTTATATAGACACGCTGTAAGTCCTTTCTCCTTTGCTGCTTCCCCCAGCAAACCACATTATTGTTGTATTGTGCTTATTCTTTGTCAATGAATCACATTTCTTAAAGCTATTCCACATTTAATTAGTTACTTCAAATCCTAGTACTGTCAAATTTTCCTTCTGCAGTTACACAATTAATCCAAGTTCATTTCTTTCACCATAAACATTGATCTTTATATGCATCTAATTGTTTATTTTTTTTCTGTCTGGTTTTTGTGTCTCTGTGTTTGAAGCTCTGTTGTGCAAATCTGCTCATTTCTATACCTCTGATTCATAGAATAGTGCTCATTTAAAAGATACACTTAATGAATTCATAAATATTATTCTAATAAAGAGTTATAGCTTTCCTGTATTTTGCCCTTATAGTGAGAATTCAATGTTTGAATTCTCTCTTTATCTGAAACCAGGCTATCTTGTCAAGGAAGAACAGAAAGTACATCTAACCTCATCATCATCTTAAAATTACATCACCATTATTTTAAAGATATTACCTTTGTGTTTACTGTGTGATGATACTATATATATTCTTATTACCAAAGATCATGTAATTCTACTACGGACTTTCATGTTCTGGAGCAGGCTTCACTTTTTAACTTGTCATGCTCATCACATACAGCTTACTCATCATTTTTCCTCCTGATTTCTTGGCATCACTTGATGTATACTTGGATCACAGACTCCAGGATCTTAAAATCCATGAAAAATTTACAAGTTAATCTCTTATTCTTGGAAATTTTCTGAAGAGTGTAGTCTGATTTTTAAATTATACATCTGAGCATACAAATGCAGCTGTTTTTACAAAGAAGTAGCTTTGTGGAAGAGAAGCATAGACAGAAGGGTATTTCTGAGCTTTGTAGGAAGTCATTGCAGGGCAAGAGTGTTGTTTTATGTTTTCCTTCAAACGTAATGACATAAAATTCAGCCTCAATAAATTATTTCCAGACTGAAAGCCAAGGTTGTGAAGAAATGAGATGTCATGGGGTTGGCACTACAGGTATTAATGGAGTTGCTTCACTTTTTTTTTAATTTGGGGCATGTAATTTTTTTTCTTTATAGCAGTATAATGTGAAGGAGATTAACACTTCTTCCTCTCTCCAACTTTATTTTAGTGTTCTAAATAAACAAAGTCACTTTTTTTTTCTGTGCATGTCTGGGAATTTCTCTGGGTGTTGTAGTCATTTTCTCTCTGCCAGTCAAAGTGATGTCTTTATATAAAAGTCTTGCCTCAGTTTCTTCTTTCATTTTAGCTTCTGTCTTGAATTTTAACCCTTTTAGGTGCCAGGAAAATAAGAGATTGTTAGTTCCTGTTTTCTGTTTTTTTGTTTTGTTTTATTTCATTTTATTTTAAATTATTATTATTCTAGTAGGAAGGGAAAGGAGAGAAACAATGAAGTGTTTTTGCAAAAAGGCTCATTCTCCTCAGGATTTTCTCATATACTACTCTGTCAAGTCTGCTTCAAATAATCTCATAGTCACCCCCACCCAACCTACCTTATAAATGGGTTTGAAGGAATAAGTGAAAATATGTATACAAAAATATTTCATAAACTTTAAAGGCTTATTGGATTAACTGATGGATTGATTTTTATATACGTAGTTGTGTTTTCTGAGTATTGTTGAGAAAGTCTTCTAAAGCAAAAATAATCTTTTTTACAAAAATAGC
This sequence comes from Saimiri boliviensis, assembly GCF_048565385.1. Taxonomy (NCBI): domain Eukaryota; kingdom Metazoa; phylum Chordata; class Mammalia; order Primates; family Cebidae; genus Saimiri; species Saimiri boliviensis. Next base: position 119,335,441 of record NC_133453.1, read on the forward strand.
AGGAAATATAGAAAGTTGCCATCATTTGGAAAAATCTACCAGTGCTTTTCTTAATATATAAGATTTAATGTATAAAAAGACAGATTGAAAATTGTTTCATAATGTATCTTGAATATAAGTCTGAAGAGTTTCATGCTTATCCTTGTAAAGAAACATTGTTGTGAAAGTATTTAGTAAAATTAGTCCTGCAGTTTCTTGCAGGTTGGATTCACATGGCACAGCTGGAAGTACAGATTAGAAAAAACTCACATAGTTCAGGGTTATGGTCGTAAGAAATTGACCAAGGCATTCCTTGATTGGACCATCTCACGTAAAGACTTTACTTGACATGCATAAAGTATGATGTAAATAGTGTTTTAGATTAAAATATTCAGTACTCAAAAGGACATTTCTAAATTGTACCTTCTTGATAACTAATGAGCTAGTTATTATGTTTGTATCTTCCAAATGACTTTTAAAAAACTTTCTTCTGTCTCTATTCACTGGGAATGATTTAAGCTATCATTCTTAGAACTTCAGAATTCAATAAAAGAACCTAATCAGGCAAGTATTTCCCCAGATTCAATTAGACTTTCCATAGATTTTTGAGAGCCTGCTGTTTCCTCTTGAAACACTTGATGGCTTTTGTGTGAGGCTTCTTCCCAGAATAATTTACATCATAATCTAACCCCGGAATGAGAGAAATCAGAAATGTTCACAGTGTGATTCATGGGAGAATACATAAAATATCTACTTGAATGAAATCATTGCTAGTTCTCACATGGCTAGAGGTCTCAAGTTCTGAATAAGGTATTAAATATTTAAAAGCTTTATGTGGTACAAATTTTCATCTTGGAAAAGGAGCAATATTCACACCAGTAGGCACATATATAACATCTATAGTTGGTTTTTATTTTATTAGAGCTATGTAGACTATTTTGTCTGATGCTCTATTAATATCTTCCAGTTGAACATTCTGCATATCTACTACTGAGTGCTAAATAGAAATATTAGTTTGCAAAAATATAAAAAATTATCATAAAAAATAATTAAATGTATCATATGCATTTGAGTCTGTCCAGGGTTTGTTTACCTTCAAACCCATTCTTTATTCTTTCCATATATTGCCAGGTGTTCCAGGTGGGATGACCTCTGGAAGCAGTTTTTCAGGTTATTTTGTCAGCTGCTGCTGGTTATGTTTCCCAGTGGGAGACACTGGTAGGAGATTTCGGAGCATGACACAGAGGGGAGAAGAAAAGGAAAAAGCTAGGGCATATGTACTCCAGTCTCTATCTAGGCAGTACCTATGACACTATTGTATCTTGTCTACAACAGCAATTCTTCCTGTGGTTATTTCAGTTTCTGCCAGGTGACTTCACCTCCTGAAATCTAGTAATAGCATAGTAATACCTCTCTGTCTGTCTGTCTCTCTCTCTCTCTCTCTCTCTCTCTCTCTCTCTCTCTCTGTTTATTTTTCCTGTAGCAGTGGGTTTCTATAGTTGGAGATCACTGAATTGTCTCCTTTTCTCTAATGGCTCCCTTGTACTTCCAGCAACTGTGTAACAAAATCTCTGTACTAAATTATTTGTAATTTGCTTAAAATGCTTGCTATTTTCCTGAGTTGGACCATGAATGCCAGTGTAGTGTTAAATGTATTTAGATGTTAATTTATCATATATCAATCTATATAAAGAATCAATCGCTTTTCAGAAAATACAAGCAGCAGAGGTCTCCTTTACTTGTTTCCTCTACCCGATTCCCTTCTTAATTCATAAGTACTATGAATACTTTTGTGTTTCCTGCAGGGTAGTTCTTTATATATTTGCACATACACATGCACAAACATAACTTTAAAACTTGTTTCTATTTACTTAAAAATGTCTCTGTCAGTTCATACAGATCTGTCTAATTTTTTAAGCTGCTAAATTGAGACATAATATAGATATTCTGTAATTATACATCACCATATAGGTAGATGTTTATGATATAAATTCCTATCAGATATTGCTATGTATTATACTACACTCTTACAAATGTGTAAGTACATTAAACATTTTAATGTTTGCCAGAATGATAAGTGGTAACTATCTCATTTTCATTGCACTTAATTACTAAAAATTAAGAATCTTTTTAATGTAATTTTGCTCATTTATGTTACTTATGTCATTTCTAGTTCATATTGTTGTTTCTTTGTCTTAATATAACTTGATATATATAATGTTGTATTCAATCATAAATAGGTTAGTCCAATAACCATATTCCACATTAGCTTTTTTTTTAAATTTTATTTTTTTGAGACAGAGTATCACTTTAATGCCGAGGCTGGAGTGCAGTGGTGCAGTTTCAGCTCACTGCAATCTCTGCCTCCCTGGGTCAAGCAATTCTCTTGCCTCAGCCTCCCAAGTAGCTGGGATTAGAGACATGTGCTACCATACCTGGCTAATTTTTGCATTTTTAGTAGAGATGGGGTTTCACCATGATGGCTGGTTTTGAACTCCTGACCTTAGGTGATCCACCTGAATTACCAGTGTGAACCATTGCACCTGACTCCACATTAGCTTTTATATAACATTTTCTTAAATAGTATTTTTTGAGTATATGATCATATAATTTTTGAACAACGGTTTTCCATCTTTCTACTAAAATTAAGCATCTTAACATTTTATCTAGTTTTATTCACAAGAATCTTTGGTAAAATGATTTACACTTGCAAAGACAGTAGTCAAGCTTTTCCAGTTATAGAATTTTCTAACATACTAGCATTATAATTGTTGCTGGAAATTACTTTTTAAAGATTACCATATAGTCCTTAATGTTGGCATTTTCTTTTGAGTCGAACAACTTTTTTTTTGGTCTAATCTCAGAAACGTGTTGAAGTTATATACACATCTTTTTATATCTGTGAAAATATTGTTTAATTTCCCTATGCCATGAATTTTATTAATAAAGTCCTGAATATTAAAATATTTTACACTTCCTTGTAAGCCATGCTTAATGTGTTATTTTTTTCAACTATGTTTTTCAGGTGCTTGGATGATAGTGTTTTCTTTCTCTTCATCTTTCTTTCTTTTCCCTACTGCATCTGCTTTCCTTTTTCCTTTACCTCTCGTTCTGTTAACTATGTTAGGTTTTAATGTCACAATCACTCTATAAAATATCCTTTTAGAATACTACAGGATGCTAGCCAGCTTTTCCTGGGCTTTAGAACAAGTTTTATAAATGGTATTAAACCATCCCTTAAAGTATGATAGGATTTACATCTTAACCATATGGAACTGGTACTTTAGCCACAGCTGTAGCTCGAGCAGCTGGAACACAGGACACCATGTCCTGAGGCTGCATAGAGTAAGGGAGGCGCTGAGCCAAGCCCAGGAATCCATTTTTCCCTTTCAGCTTCCAGACTTGTGATGGGAGGGACTGATGTCAAGGTCTCTGACAAGTCCTGGAGACATTTGATTCACTGTCTTGGTGATTCACATTTGGCTTTTCCTTACTTTCTTCAGCTTTCTTTAATTTCTCCCCAGAAAATAGGGTTTTCTTTTCTATCATATGGTCAGGCTGCACATTTTCCAAACTTTAGTGCCCCACTTCTTCTTGAATGATTTGCTACTTAGGAATTTCTTCTGGCAGATATCAGAATTCACTAAATGACATGGTTTGTCTTTGTCTCCACCCAAATCTCATCTTGAATTGTAACTTCCACAATTCCCTTGTGTGGTGGGAGGTACCTGGTGAGAAGTGATTGAATTATGGGGGTGGGTCTTTCCTGCACTGTTCTCATTGTAGTGAATGAATATCACAAAATTAGATTGTTTTAAAAACCATTTTTCTGCTCATTCTCTGGTTTTGCCTGCCGCTATCTATGTAAGATGTTACTTGCTCCTCCTTGCTTTCCACCATGATTTTGTGGCACCTCCAGCCATGTGAAACTATAAGTTCATTAAACTTCTTTCTTTTGTAAATTGCCCAATCTTAGGTATGTCTTTATCAGCAGCATGAAAAGAGACTAATACACTAAATAGCTACTGGGAATGAAAAGCTGCTGAAAAGATACCTGAAAATGTGGAAGCAGCTTTGCAATTGGGTAACAGGCAGAGGTTGGAACATTTGGAGGGCTCAGAAGACAGGAGAATGTGGGAACTCTTGAAACTTCCTAGAGACTTGTTGAATGGTTTTGTCCAAAATGCCGATAGTGATATGGATAATAAAGTCCAGGCTGAGGTGGTCTCAGATGGAGATGAGGAACTTGTTGGGAACTGGAGCAACATTTACTCTTGTTATGTTTTTAGCAGAGATGCAAAGAAACTAGCAGCATTTTGCCCCTACCCTAGATATTTGTTGAACTTTGAACTTGAGAGAGATGATGTAGGGTATCTGGTGGGAGAAATTTCAAAGCAGCAAAGCATTTAAGAGGTGACTTGGGTACTGTTAAAAGCATTTAGTTTTATAAGGAAAACAAAGCATAAAAGTTCAAAAAATTTGCAGCCTGACAATGCAGTAGAAATAAAAATCCCATTTTCTGAGAAAAAAATCAAGCTAACTGCTAAAATTTGCATGAGTAATGAGAAGCTGAATGCTAATCCCCACGACAATGGGGAAGATGTCTCCAGGACATGTGAGAGACCTTTGCGGCAACCCCTCCCATCACAGACCTGGAGGTTTACAAGGAAAAAATGGTTTACTTGGGTCCCTCTGCTGTGTGCAGTCTAGGGACATAATAACCTGTATCCCAGCTTTTCCAGCCATGACTAAAAGAGGCCAAGGAACATCTCAGGCCATGGCTTCAGAGGGTTCAAGCCCCAAGCCTTGGCATCTTGCATGTGGTGTTGAGTCTGTATGTATACAGAAGTCAATAATTGATGTTTGTAACCTCTGCCTAGATTTCAGAGGATCTATGGAAATGCCTGGATGCCCAGGCAGCAGTTTTCTGTGGGGGCAGTGCTCTCATGGAGAACCCCTTCTAAGGCAGTGCAGAGAGAAATGTGGGGTCAGAGTGCTCACACAGAGGTCCCCATGGGCCACTGTTTGGTGGAGCTCTGAGATGAAGGCCATCATTCTCCAGACCCCAGAATGGAGATCCACCAACAGCTTGTACCGTGTGCCTGGAAAAGCCGCAGACACCCAATGCCAGCCCATGAATGCAGCCAGGAAGGAGGCTGTATCCTACAAAGCCACAGGGGTGGAACTGCCCAAGACCATGAGAAACTAACTCTTGCTTTAGTATGACCTGGATGTTAGCCATGGAGTCAAAGGAGATAATTTTAGAACTTTAGGATTTGATTGTTCCACTAAATTTCAGACTTGCATGGGGCATGTAGCCCTTTTGTTTTGGCAAATTTCACCCATTTGGAAGGGCTATATTTACTCAATACCTTTAACCCCATTGTATCTAGAAAGTAGCTAACTTGCTCTTGATTTTACAGGCTCATAGGTGGAAGGGACTTGGCTTGTCTCAAATGAGACATGGGACTGTGGACTTTTGAGTTAATGCTGAAATGAGTTAAGACTTTGGAGGACTTTTAGGAAGGCATGATTGGTTTTGAAATGTGAGGACATGAGATTTGGGAGGGGGCAGGGGTAGATGACATGGTTTGGCTGTGTCCCCACCCAAATCTCATCTTGAATTGTAATTCACATAATTCTCATATGTTGTGGGAGGGACCTGGTGGGAGGTGATTGAATTATGAGTATGAGTTTTTCCTGTACTGTTTTTGTGAGAGAGAATGAGTCTTATGAAATCAGATGGTTTTAAAAATGGGAATTCCCCTATATATTCTCTTTTTCTGCCTGCTGACATCCATGTAAGATGTGACTTGCTCCTCTTGCCTTCTGCCGTGATTCTGAGGCACCCCAATCCTTGAGCAAGTGTAAGTCCATTAAACCTCTTTCTTTTGTAAACTGCCTAGTCCCAGGTATGTCTTTATTAGCAACATGAAAATAGTCTAATACACTAAGCTATTTGATTTTATATATCATTCCTCTTTATTATGCACTTATGAATATAGGAAGATATTTTGAATTTCTCTTAATAGTCAAAAAATTGTGAAATAATAGCCAGACACAGGACTTGTTCATTTTTAGGTATTTCTACTGATGCAAGCTCATTCAAGCCACCATATGCCTTACATGAAGTATTGCTATAGGCTCCCAATGGGTTCTTATCATTCCATCCTTAGTTAAATTTAATTTTATTTACCCCACCAAATTACCCAGTCATACAATTTTATGTAAACCAGATTATGTCATTGTTCTAGTCAAAATCTCTTACTAGCTTTAACTCTTACTCCTCCTTTGAGCATTTACTCAATGTCTTATTCTTTGTAAAGACTTCCCTAATAAATCCAAGTGAAACTGTAGTCTGCTCAACGACCCAGGCAGACTTTCCTCATTCTCTTTAAATACTTACTAACTTGTCATATGTGGTGTGCTTAATTAATTAATTTTTTCAATTGTCCGTCTTTCCCTATAAAAATGAGAAGGTAAAATCTTTAGATCTCATTTTTTTTCTTTTTTTTGGTGTCCCAATCAAGAACACTTGAAAGAGTAACTGTCACACAATGAGTGCTCAAAAACATTTGTTGAATAGATTGCTAAACTACTTTTATTGTGTCATTCAAATCATCTGCCTTATTTATTATTTTGTATCTTGGCTTATTTCTGAAAATTCTATGTTAAATTCTACCAATGTGTTTCTACAATTGGCAATTTCTCACTTTCTGCTCCTGCTTTACATATTTGGAAGCTTTAGTTTTACATGATTAAAGTTTAATGATTTATATTTCCTTAGTATTATATTTTGTTAATATGGAATTTCATGACGGAATTAAATTGTTTGGAATTTCATCAACATTTTAAAATTAGCTTTCTTTTCATTAGCACCTGTTGGCATATATATTTCTCATATTTTTTATTTTTTAAATTTTATATTAGATGTCTTGTTAAAGAAACTTTTCTATCCTTTAATAGTTTGATAATCAGTGAATTTTATTAAGAAAATTTAAATTTTTAATATGTAACATTTTGTAGTGGTTAATTTCTGAAACATGTATATTTTCATAACATATTTTTATGAATCATCCGGATAAATAAATTATTCCTTCATCCTCTCATTCTTCACCCCATTTTCCTTGTAATAATAGATAACCTAGCATGCTGTCCTTTCCTTCTGCCCCCACATCTCCCACATTGAGCTCATCTGGGATTGTTTTATTGCAGTTATAATAATTTGCTTTTTTATTTATGTATAAATGCTTATTTATATTTTAACATTACACAATTGCATTTCATAAGTACAAATGATATACATTATGAATATATTATTTATACTTTTAAATTATTAAACATATTTTAGTGAGTTCTATAATCTATTTTTAAAAGTTATATTTTATTACATTATTTTCTTTGACTGTTGTATATTCTTTCAGTGCTAATTCTTTCAGAGGGAGCCTATGGGTTTTAGATTTCTTATTTTAAATTTCTTCTATTTTGCAAGTTTTGAAATTTTGTTATGTCTTTAAAATTAACAGTTGATATGTTCTGTTCACATTTCAGATAATGGATTGACTGGCTTCAAAATAATTTTCCTTAAATCTCTGTGAATATTGCAGCATCATCTTTCACCATGTAATTTTGCTAATGAAATGTAGACATAATTTTTCTTCTTTTGTTTTTTAGATACATTTTTGCTCTGAAAGTTTTTAGTATTTTCATATCCTGTTGTAAAGCATGAAGCTTCAATTCAAATCCTTGTTCTACTACTTACCTACTGCTTACTGGCACTTCTCTTAAAAAGATATTAGCCCTTTTAGTTTAATCCTTTGTATCTCTTAACTTTTTAGCACATTTTTTAAAAATTGCTGTTCATAATTTCCTTGTCTTGGTATTGTAATTTTCTGTTTGAGTTTTACTTATTTGATCTTATTTTCAGCCTTAGGTAATTATTTTTAATTTAGGCAATATTTATCCATTTGTCCATAATTCTTTCTGATTGCTTAATTTTCTTAATCCTTATCGCTGCTCTCTGGATTCAGTAATCTCTCAAATTTCTTATAACTAGCATATAGATTTTATTAAAATCTCCTTTATTCCCTGGATTTCCTTTTAGCACCTTTTCCTGGTACCTTGGCTGATTTCTTTATTTTTTTTTTCTTTAACATTATTTATTTTCCTCAGGTGGCTTATGATTCTTAGTGATTGGTTTAGATTGCTGATATGAGTTTGTTTAAGTAGAAGGGATAATCAAATGCTATGTGTAAAAGGTCAAGAATAGTTTTGTTAAGTTCATTCAGGGTTTATTAGTATGAGGCTTGCAGCAACGCCTGGTACAGCCTCTAGTAGCTAAAATAAGGAATAATTTCTTCTGTCACTTAAAACATAAGTAAATTTCTTTCATTAATGAAATGACTTCTCCCCTAGCTCCTCACTCTGTTTCTCAACCTGTTCAGAATTTCCTGAAGCTCTCTCATTCTTTCTCATTATTCTGTTTGTGAACTAATCCTGATGCCAAGCAAGTAGTTCACATCATTTAGGGTATAGCTTTTGGTTTTTAGATTGCCATTTGGTATCAGAGGTTGTGGACAGAAAGTAGTTGGGACTCATTTGACAGCTGGTTAGATCTTTTTCTTTAATTAATTACTATGATTCCTGACTTAGTACTCTCTCTAATGCTTTGTGGATCTCCACTCTTCACTTGTCATATTTGGGCTATAGTTTTTCTGTTATTTATGAGATATTAATGACTTTATATCTTTTCTACATTTTAAATAAACTTTAGAATTCCTATTTCTTTCCGTAATATTAGAAATTAATCTTCTGTGTTTGAATGTGTGCATATTTTGTATGCATATAATATTTTGTATGCATACAAATGTATACATAAGTACAAATGTACACAAGTGTATGTGTGTAAAATATGCACATACATAGAGTCATCATAAGAGACCACATAGAAGAGGAAAAATTAAGTGTATATGCTCAGACTATCTAATTAGTCTTTACTATGTTTCAGAATTTTATTTGTTTAGCAGGATATTTGACAGGTTTGTGATTGCACAGCCAGAATGTTCCTTTATGCAATGAAACAAGGAGTTTTCTCTTGCATTAAAAAAAAAAAAAAGTCACATGTATTCTGTCATCAGTGAAATCCCATGAGAATAGCTAGGTCTTTTAAAAGCTAGGATGTTCAAACTGCTCCTCTGTAGCAATAGTTCCCAGCCCTGGCAACCTGTCCTGATTCAACTCTAAATAGAGATATGTGACAAATATTCTTTTTATATTTTTCTTTTTTTTAGATACAGGGTTTTGCTGTGTCGTCCAGGCTAGAGTGCAGTGGTGCAATCATAGCTCACTGAACCTTTAACTCCTGAGCTGAAGTGATCCTCCCACCTCAGCATTTGAGTAGCTAGGACTACAGGCATATCATATGCCACCGAACCCAGATAATTTTTTTAAACTATTTTTTTAGGTATAGGGTCTCACAGGCTATGTAAAAAGTATTCCCTTAAGATGTTCACATTATATTATTTCAATCCCTTCGTTAATTTGAGCAATATTTACAAAGCACCTACTATGTGAAATACACTATCCTCAGCATTGAGATATATGTATAAAGAGAAGACAACAGATTAAGATTTCTTCACTTAAGAAATTAGCTTCTAAAGGAGCATCTCAAATATTTTCTCCTTTCATTCACAATAGAACTAAAGCTAATGGTAAAAGGCCTAATGTTTTAGAAATCTCCAGTTTAAGTCATTTGCAGAAAATTCGATAACTATAAACTACTTTGGAAGATATAGGATAATAATGAAAAATCTTCTATATTGATACTTTATGGTATCAGCAGTTAACAAGATATAAAACGAATAAACTGTGTACTTTTATATTAAGCATTTAACATGGTCTGTCTATAAATTTTTGACAGTTTCTCTTATTTTTCCAAATCAGCAGACTAATAACACAGCAATTCAAAAAATATCTGATTTTAAGATATGCCAATCATTCTAAAATAAGATTCTAGTTCAGAAAAAAGGCTTTTTCAGAGGAAGGCTGGGTCAACAATCTGCCAGAGTTTCTAGTTGAGAAATGAAAATGTCAGTCACTCATGTTTCACAATATCTGGATAAATGACACTGCATAGATAGATGAATCTATGGGTCGGAGAGCTGAATTTTTATAAGTTGTTTCTTCTGTTCCATCAGGATATACTAAGGTAATGCAGTCACAGAGGAACTCACTCAGCTCAGATTAGTTTCAACATGGTTCAAGAAAATTAAGAATAGTTTAAGCCTCCATAGCAAGAGGTTTCAGGATATGTCAGCCTATTCTGATACAACTCCATGGACATTATAGGACAGTTATTCCTTTAACTCTTTATCATTCTTTCCTCAACCTCCATGTAAAAAGAAATCCAACTGATTCATACTACTTGTATAAATTAACATTTATTGTTATCTAAGGGCGAAGTATTTTTTCTCTCCTCAGATACCATACCAAAATGAGTTGTCTTCGTAGTAGTTATATACAAATCAGCCTAAACCGGAAACATAAAAATTTCCCAAGTATTCCCATTTAAACCTAAGAATAAATAATATACATAAATCATATGGCTTTAGGTATGACATATATATTCATATATGTCACATATATAATCTTGTATATTTAATATATCTACATAATGTTGCAGTGGTAGGAGAAGTATAAGGTAGTAAAAATCAGTCATATTGCAAATAGCTATTGCTATCCTTCTTGACAGAGTCCCAATTTTAGAAATTTTACTAAAAATAATTCACTTTTTAATAACTTTTTACAGTTATCATGCAATATTTTATCTAAATTCTTACACGAGGCTCAGAATTTGAGCCTCATGTAAGAGAAATTGAAGATATAGAAGTTCTGATAAATAGGGCAGCACTGCTACGTGTAAGCTACCTCTTATGCCACTGATTTTGCTTTACTTCATGTTATGTTTGTTCATAGAGTACTGCCTTCCCTTATAGTATCAGTGTCTCTAAGACTCATTTCTACTTTTATACTCTTTAATGAACTCATCTGAGACAGTGGAGATTAGGCCACAAAGCAGGCTTGGAAGATGCTCCAGAATGCAGCGAGTGACTCTCCTCATCTCCAAAACATAAACAAAAGGGAAAACTATCTCACAGGTCATCAAAAACACTATCATCTGTTTCCTGGGTAAATTTAAACCTAACTAAAAACCCTTAAAACTGTGAAAAGGCCCATCTCTGATCTAAATCCTTGCTCTCCTACTCCTTACTATTTCTACCCCCATTAACATGCGATTGAAAAAGTTCAGCACCTACCCATTAATACCTGGAAAGGGGTTGGCTTTCTTCATCATTCTTCCTGTTCTCCAGACATTATAGTAAGAAATTACTCTTAGAAGAGCTCTTGAATTTAATCTGCTATGAAAAGATTTAATTAATTTTTTTCATTGCAATTTCTTCTGTTTATATGCCCTTGGGAGAGTTTAATAAATATTTCTTTCTTATTCCTTGCTTTAAATTGATCTCGGGGAAGTATTTAGGAGATTATATGTATTCTTCACAGTTTTTTACTTTGCTTCCCTAATATAAAGTCGCAATTGATTTTTAGCTGACTATTCAATTTATTAACAATTTTGAATTTTTTTTGCTGTTGTATCCATTATTTTTATTAGTTTAATTAAAATTGAAAATTTTATTCTGATTACGTGTTTCCATTACCTTTCTTAACACAAACAGAAAAAATAATACAGAATAAAGTTTTTTTATATGGAACTTTTCAAATAAGTGCCCCAATCAAGTCAAGATATACATTTAAAGAGAATTAAGATAGTAAGGCTATACTTAACTTATTTTTATATCCCTAGCTAGTCATGCAACATGAGAAAAATTCCCAGACTTCCTTGTCCTTTAATCTTTTCATTGATAAACACAGAGCATCATATAAGATTATTCTGAAGGCTTCCTCCATATGTATAATGACCCATTATTCTGAAGTATAGTCAATGTATCTTCTTAGACATTTATTATTTTATTCTACATTTGGCTGGGCATTCTTTGAAAATCTTCACAATAGTAAATTGCCTTTTTAGTTTGTCTGTATGGGAGATTGACTTTTATAATCTTGGAGACAGGACTTAAACTTGTAGAACCTAGAATTATAAAAAAGGAAATCACAAATTCGTCAATTAGGTCACAGCGAATTCTACTTAGGTCTTGGTCTTATATACTCTACTGTAGACACAATGATGTACAATCATGATTGAGAGTGCACACTGAATCCTGGCTGAAAGTGTCTCATTCTTATAGGGCATCATTTAGTAGCTGGTGTCTTAGCTATACCTTCATTAGGTTATTCCAGCATCATATGAGGTCATTAGCTTCCATATAGTTCCAGAACATGATACAACTTTCTTGCTGTAGAGTGGGTCCATTGGTTATGTGGGATCCTGTGTAAGGGATCACATATTTTGTGAGCTCTAGGATATCAGTGCTGATTTAGGTCTTGTGGACAGTGCTGACTTAGGTCTTGTGATTAAGTGAAATTCATATCAAGAATATATTTGTATTCTGTTCCAGCCGGGCACAGTGGCCCATGCCCATAATCATAGCACATTGGGAGGCCTAGATGAGCAAATCACTTGAGGCCAGGAGTTTGAGATGAGACTGGGCAACATACCTCTACTAAAAATGCAAAAATTAGCCAGGTGTGTTGTCACACACCTGCAATCTCAGCTACTTGGGAGGGTGAGGCACAAGAATCACTTGAGCCCCAGAGACCCAGGTTGCAGTGAGTCGAGATCATGCCACTGCACTCCAGCCTAGGTGACAGAGTAAGACACTGTCTCTCTCTCTGTCTCTCTCACACACACACAAAAAGAATATAATTGTATTCCACTTAGATGATTGTTATCTCTTGTAGGATGAAAGGTTTTAATGTAGTCAACTTACCAAGCTTCTGTGTTCTCTTTGAGGGATGGTAACATATAAAAGACTTAGTCTTTATCTATTTCTTGCAGTTAAGCAGCAGCAATAGATAAATCAGCAGAACAGAGAACCCTGGCCTTGGCATTTCTGTGTAATAGTCCTCTCAGCCAATGTAGCTACTTTGTAAATGACCTTACTGTATTAGCGTAAGTGTGGCCAATGCAGAGGCTGGCTGCTGTATACCAACTGAGTTATTTTGTTTACCTGATTGATTGTAGCTTCAACTTTGGTATATGCTCTCTGGGGAATATTAACATGTGATACAGATCTTCACACCTAATCATTCTCTATAGTTCCATCCATATGTTTCTTTTACAGATGTTTTTCTACCCAATCTTACAATATCTCTTTCTAGTTCTACTAAGCAACCAGCTTGTGAATCCATATAAATTCTAACCTCAGGACCTGGGCCAATTGGCGTAATAGGAATAGTTTTTGAAAGGTGTTTAGTTCTCTGCTTCCAATGTCACTAACTTACTCTGGAACAATGGATGTCTATATTGCGATTCTTCTTTAGGCCTTGTCATAAAATTTACATGGTATCTTCTCCCAACACGGATATCCGTAAAACCCTGGGTCTCACTGGATTATGTATTCTAAATGGCAAAACCTCCAGACAAAGTAGAAGACCAGGCATAACACCTGGAATTCTGCACTCTTGGAGGATTTCCCCTCACCACTGTCTCTCTGTCATTTCTAAATAGGGCTATAATACAACTGTTACCCATTTCACTGTGCATAGCTGCTGATTTTATTCATCCATGTACCAATATTTGACTTCTTCCTCCTCTGTCAAGGGACTCCCATGCAGCTGCTTGTATGATCTGAGGCAATAAAGCCAGGAGAGAAGTCGTAGATAATGTAGGGGATCTAGGCCACTTCCTGTACAGACATTTTGTGTCCTATGGTTGTGTTTAGTAACAAATGCAGTACTTACATCTTGCAACTGATTCCTGCTGAGCCAATTCAGCCTATGACTTGGCGGATCTGATAAAAACCAGCTTATAGCAGTTCTTTCTACATAGGTAGTTTGTGTCCCATCATCAGGCAATCTGTCTGTACAAGTACAAATTTGTATACTAGGAACTGTTTTTTGAAAGGTGTGTAGTTCTCTTTTTCCAATGTAAAAGCTCCAGAACAGTAGGGGTCTATATTGTCATTCTCCACTTGGTCATTTAGTCCAAATGACAGGACCTCTTAGATCTTAACCTGGACTTGCTGCAAAGCCTATGCTTACTCTTGGTCTCACTCAAAGCTGAGTATGATGTCATCAAATGTATGAGGTCAGCAGGATTCCTAAGTGCAGAATATGCTGCTTCAGGAACCCAAAGGACGCTTTCTTCTTTGTAGTGAGAGGTACAAGATAGAATCATTTGTTTTTAGCTTTGAAGGTAACACCATATACTATTAACTATCTCCACAATTCTGAGTCCGCTAGCTTCCTCTCTGACTTAGTTTTTATAGCAATAAACAATTTAGCTTCTATCCTTTCAGGAACCCACCTTCCCCAATGCTCTCATGTAACCTAGTTCTGTAACTGTATTTCCTACCATTAGCTGTGGACTTCAGAGAACATATACCCAGGACTTCCTAGTGATGCTGGTGCCTCTCTCAATATGTTTTTTATTGTTTTGGTAAAGGAAGTATCTACCAGGAATACAGTCATCTTCTGAGTATCCCAATATTACATACTATATCCACTTTAGCATATCCAGTTGTCAGAACCTTTTGATACCTTACTTAACTCTGTCATAGTGGTTCAAGTACTTCTATTTTACATACTGTATTGCACTGATTTTTCCATGCTTCCATTAATCATATGAACACAGTTAGTGCAATCCCCAAGGATCTTTTCTGTAGTATTAAATCCTACGAACTGGAAGAGGAATCCCACATGAATAAATTTACCTTTATCCAACTTCACATTTCACTGCCCCCACTCTTTGATTTAACACTCTTGAAATTTATTTCCATGCATAACACTCCCAATTCTTGCCTGTACAAGTTGGCTAGTTCTGCAGGCCATTCAGGGTGCAGCTTTTTTCTTTCATTGAAGGCCTAGAACTTTTCCAATTCCATTATCTTGTGATTTAGACTTACTGGTGTCGTAGCCAGAAGGTAGTTGGGGGAAGATTAAGAAGGGCAGTCTCTGCCTTTAAGCATGGGGACAGCCCTAGCTTTCAACAGGGAGAAATGAGTTATTTCTGCAGCCACAGAGATTGAAGATTTTCAGGTGTATCACCCAGATGTTCCCAACTTTATGTTTCATAGTGCCTTTCCTACCCAGTTGGAGTCTTGACATTAAGGTAGCAGGCATGATGAGACTAAGAGTTCAACCTTCTCTAGAGGTTTGCTGCAATTCCAATTACAGCTTTGAACTGCCCTGAGCTTTTTCTGTCTTCCCAGGGCAGGAAGTGAGTCTCCTGTACTGCCAAGAAACATTGGTGATTTTTGCAAGTAACATTTAATTGCTGATTATCACCCTTAGCATCTTATTAATAAAATTATTAATAAATGCCCTTGATTATTAAATATAAATTAATGTGTGCTAACTATGAAATTAACAAATTGTACAGAATCAATTGCTCCCATCAATAGCTATCCAGTTGTATTGCTTTATAATTATTATTTTCTTCATTAGATGTAAATACTCAGTGGATTTGTCTTTCACCGACACAGCCCAGACCTAGAGAAAAATTGAGAAGGTCATGAGATGAGCTTTTAAGTGTGAGAGTTTGGGTAGCTATGCTGGTCTCAGTTCTGCTGCCACATTGATTCCATATCTCTCTGGAGAAAAAAATTGGAAACTAACATTTTTATTCTTATCTAAAATGCCTTCAGTCCTCGATTATCCTCAGTAGGTTGACAGTAACATGACTGGGTGAATGTACATTCTCTTAGATCACCACTAAGTTTCACTTCAATTGAAACCTTCTGGATATCTTTGCATACAACAATTTTAATATGCATTTAGCTTAATGATTCCTATCATCACTTAATGAAATAGGCTTAAAATGAGGAGAGTACAAGCAACAGGAGAATTGACCAGTTTGTTATTTTTGTAATTCTAGAATGTACTTTAAACCATTTTAAATGTTTAAACAACAATTAAATTGTAATGTGGGAAACATTTATCATGAGCTGTTTTCTGTCTTGCTTTAAGAATTTTTCCTACTCCTTGGGTGAATGTGCACCTTCAAATTCTGTATTTTGATATATGGAATGATACTATTAATTTATGCATTATATTAAAAAGTGAGCATTTTAGATAGTTTCTTTTATTCATTTTTTTTCTTTTTCTTTTTCTTTTTTTTTTTTTTTTGAGACGGAGTTTCGCTCTTGTTACCCAGGCTGAAGTGCAATGGCGCGATCTCGGCTCACCGCAACCTCTGCCTCCTGGGTTCAGGCAATTCTCCTGCCTCAGCCTCCTGAGTAGCTGGGATTACAGGCACACGCCACCATGCCCAGCTGATTTTTTGTATTTTTAGTAGAGACGGGGTTTCACCATGTCGACCAGGATGGTCTCAAACTCTCAACCTTGTGATCCACCCGCCTTGGCCTCCCAAAGTGCTGGGATTACAGGCTTGAGCCACCGCGCCCGGCTATTCATTTTTTTAACCAAAAACTTAACCAACAAAAATAACCAAAAACAGCAAACTAAATTTTAAGCAAAGCAACAATAATAAAGAGAAAAAAATCTTCTGTTGTTCAGCTATTGTCTCATAATAAAGCACTGAAAAAGTCAGCAACACACAAGCATGTAGAAATATCATGCTAATAGGCCTCTGGTCAGCTGGAGCAGATCTGTATAAAGCTGCATATCTGTGAACCAATGAGAATGACTCTGCTTCACGCTTTTCTAGGACTGGTGCACTTCCTGGAAATAAGGTAGGAAATGAGATATATAGAATACAAGCTGATTAATGATTTGATATACAAATCAGACATGCAAATTATATTGCCTTTAAAATATTTTGGAAAGTTGAAATAATAAAAACTATTTTCATTACTTAATTTATTTAAAAATATTGATTTAGCATTTACATATCATGTGCCAAGCATTGTGGTAAATCCCAGAGATGCAAAGTAGAGCAAAGCAGACATATTTTCTTCCTTCAGGAAGCTCACATTATAATGTATCCAAGAATGTGTGTTCAAGCAAAAATCCCAGATTCTCACTTAGCAAACCTTTTTTAATGTGGCTATTTTCAACTTGAGTAAATGTACGTAAGAAAAATTCTTAGTTCTTTTTAAGAAAAATTGTTAGTTCTTTTAATAAGAAGGTTTCAATTTTTAATTGAATTTTATATTATAAAATCTAAAATTAATATTTTTATTTTTTTCTGAGGTGGAGTTTTGCTCTTGTTGCCCAGGTTGGAGTACAATGGCATCATCTTGGCTCACCTCAACATCCATCTCCTGGGTTCAAGTGATTCTCCTGACTCAGCCTCCCGAGTAACTGGGATTACAGGCTCCTGCCACCATGCCTGGCTAATTTTTTTGTATTTTTAGTAGAGATGGGGTTTTGCCATATTGGCCAGGCTGGTCTCAAACTCCAGAACTCAGGTGATCCTCCCACCTCAGCCTCCCAAAGTGCTAGGATTATAGGCATGAGCCACCATGCCCATGCTAAAATTAATCTTAATCTGTTACTCATTTGCTGTGTAATTTCAAAAAACTCACATTGTCCTGTATTCTTTGGCCAGTATTCTCATATATAATATAAAATAAATAAGACTGATAATCTTGATTCTCTTAGCTCACTTGATTCTCCTAGTCATTTTCTTTACCTATTCTACCACTGACGGGCATTTAGTTTGATTCCATGACTTTGCTACTGTGAATAGTACTACAATAAGCATGCCCATGCATGTGTCTTTATGGTAGAATGATTTCCATTCATATATATATATGAATATATGTGTGTGTGTGTGTGTGCGTGTGTGTGTGTGTGTGTGTGTGTGTGTGTGTGTGTGTATGGTATATAAATGGTTACATATATGGTACTTATAAGTTCTTTAAGAGGTTGCCAGACTTCTTTCCACAATAGCTGAACTAATTTACATTCCCAATGGCAATGCATAAACAATTTCTTTTCTCTGCAATGTCGACAGCATATGTTATTTTTTTTTAACTTTTTAATAATAGCCATTCTGACTAGTGTAAGATGGTATCTCATGGTTTTGGGTTGCACATCTGTAATGATTAGTGATGTTAAGAATTTTTCAAATACTACTTCTTGGCCATGTGTATGTTGTCTTTGGAAAAGTGTCCATACTTTGCCCACTTTTTAATAGAGTTATTTGTATTTTGCATGTTAATTTATTGAAGTTTCTTATAGATTCTAGATACTACAACTTTCTTGAATGCACAGTTTGAAATATCTTCTCCCACTCTGTAGGTTGTATGTTCAGGCTGTGTATAGTTTCTTTTGCTTTGCAGATGCTCTTTAGTTTAATTAGGCCTATTTGTCAACTTATATTTTTGTTGCAATTGCCTTTGGCATCCTCATGAAATATTTGTCCATTCCTACGTCCAGAATGATATTTATTTCCTAGGTTATCTTCCAGGGTTTTCATAGTTTTAAGTTTTACATTTAAGTCTTTAATTCATCATGAGGTCATTTCTGTATATGGTGTTTGTAAGTGACAGGAGAGAGAAAGAAATTATTTTGGCATGCAGTGAAAGTAAAAGAGTCCTTGACAAAGCTTCCCTTCTGATAAAAAGCAGTCCCCCAAATTATTTTTTTCTAACACAGAGCAGCTTGCAAAATCGAACTTCAAATGTAGATAAGCAAGCTAGAAGCTTGCATGGGTGAATGACAACAGCTGTGCCAATGGAAAAGCGCTAACTGGGAGCCAGGCATATCCAGCATGGAGGCTCCATTGTCCCTTTTTTTTATTATCACATGTACAATAAAGAAACAGGCAACATAGTGTTGGCCAGACAGAGAGCCCATCTGCATAACAAAATATTAGGATGGGGCAGCCGGCTTTTCATGCCCTATGCAAATGGCACACCTGGTTAAACCAATCTTTGTGCCCAGTGCAAATCAGACACACCTCCTCAAGCTCATCTATAAAGTCTCCTGCATTTCATTTAGCACGGGAAACCTCTTTTGGACCCCTCTCTCTGCAGGAGACCCTTCTCTTTATTTCGCCTATTAAACCTCTGCTCTTGGCCTCACTTCTTATGTTTCCATGCCCTTGATTTCCTTGTCATGAGAAAATGAACCTTGGGTATCATCCCATACAACAAGGCTGCTTCAGAAGTGGTCCAGGTTCAACTTCTGCATATGGCTAGCCAGTTATTATTTCCCTATTGCTTTGACAACTTTGTCAAAGGAGAGATAGTTGTAGGTGTATGACTTTATTTCTGGGTTCTCTCAACTGTTCTATTAATCTATGTGTCTACTTGTATATCACTACCATGCTGTTTTGGTTACTGTAGTCCTGTAGTACACTGTGATGCCTCTAGTTTTGTTTTTCTTGCTTAGGGTTGCCTTGGCTATTGAGGCTCTTTTTAGGTTTCATATGCATTTTAAAATAGGTTTCTGTTTTGTTTTGTTTTGTTTTTTAGTTCTGTGAAGAATGACATGGGTAGTTTGATAGGAGTAGTGTTGAATCTCTAAATTGCTTTCGGCGGTATGGCCATTTTCACAAAACTTTTTCTTCCTATCCCTGAGTATGTAATCTTTTTCCGTTTCTTTGTATCATCTCTGATTTATTTCAATGTTCTGTAATTTTCGTTGTAGAGATCTTTCACATCCCTGGTTAGCTAGATTCCTAAGTACTTTATTTTCTCTGTGGCTATTGTGAATTGGATTGCATTCTGGATTTGGCTCTCATCTTGGATGTTGGTGGTATATAGAAATGCTACTAATTTTTATACAATTATTTTGTATACTTATACTTTGCAGAAGTTGTTTATCAGGCCTAGGAGCTATTAGGCAGTGACTATGGTGTTTTCTAGATACAGAATTATATAATCTATATGCAGAGGTAGTTCAGCTTCTCCTCTTCCTATTTGGATGCCTTGTGTTTCTTTCTATTGCCTGATTGCTCTGGCTGGTACTCCCATCACTATGTTATATGGGGTGGTAGGATTGGGCATCCTTGTCTTCTTCTGGTACTCAAGGGGAATGCTTCTAGCTTCTGCACGTTTAGTATGATGTTGGCTATGTGTTGGTCATAGAAGGCTCATTAATTTGAGGTATGTTCTTTAAATGCCTGGTTTGTTAAGGATTTTTAATATGAAGCAATGTTGAATTATATCAAAAGTGTTTTCTGCATTTATTGAATGGATGATGTAGTTTTTTTTTTTTTTAGTTCTGTTTATGAGATGAATCACATTTATTGATTTTTGTATGTTGAACTACCATCCCATCCCAGGGATAAAGACTACACAATAGTAGTGGATTAGCTTTTTGATGTGGTACTGCATTTGGCTTGCTAGTATTTTGTTTAGGATTTTTGTATCTATGTTCATCAAGAATATTGCCCAGAAGTTTTAAGTTTTATATTTTTGCTGTGTTTCTGCCAGGTTTTGGTATCAGAATGACACTGGCCTCACAGAATGATTTAAGGAGAAGTACTTCCTCCTGAATTATTTGGAATAGTTTCAGTAGGAATGATATCAGCTGTTTCTTACATATTTGGAGGAATTTGCCTGTGATTCCAACTTGTCTTGGTCTTTTTTCTGATTGGTAGCCTTTTTACTAGTGATTCACTTTTGGAACTCGTCATTTTTCTCTTCAGGGATTTAATTTCTTTCTGGTTCAACTTTGGGATAAATATATTTCCAGGATAAGTGTATTTCCAGGAATTTATTCATTTCTTCTAGGTTTTCTAGTTTGAATGCACATAATTTTTTCTAATAGTGTCTCAGGGAGGGATCAGTTTTAAAGTCCATTTTGTCATTTATGATTGTGTGTATGTCTTCTCTTTTTTATTAGTGTAACTAGAAGTCTATCATTCTTATTTATTCTGTCAAATAACCAATTAATAAGTGTGTTAATCTTTTGTATGGCTTTTCACCTCCCACTTTCATTCTGTTCAACTCTGTTTTGCATTGTTTAATATTTTTCTGCTAGCTTTGGGGTTGGTTTATTCTTTTCTCAATTCCTCTAGTTGTGATAATGGTTCTTAATTTGAGATGTTTAATTTTTTGATGTGGGTGTTTAACACTGTAAACTTTATTCTTATCAATGTTTTTGCTGTGTTCCAGAGATTCTCATATGTTATACCCTTGTTCTCATTAGATTTAAAGGATTTTTTGATTTCTCTCTTAATTTCGTTGTTTACTCAAAAGTTATTCAGTAAGAAGTTTGTTTAATTTCCATGTAATTATATGGTTTGGAGTGTTTTTTTTTTTTAGCATTAATTTCTACTTGTATTACACTGTGGTCTAAGAGTGTGGTTGGCATAATGTGCCATGTGCAGATGAGAAGAGCGACTATTCTCTTATTTGGGGTGAAGAGTTCTGTAGATGTCTCTTAGATCCATTTGTCAAGTGTCAAGTTCCAGCCCCAAATATTTCCGTTAGTTTTCTGCCTTAATGATCTAATACTGTCAGTGCAAAGTTGAAGTTTCTCACCATTATTGTGTGGTTAGTCAAGTTTCTTCAATGAGCTCTAAGAACTTGGTTTTATGAATCTGAGTCCTCTTTTTCTGGGGTTAATCTTTATTGTTTTAAAGTCTGATTTTTTGTTTTTCTGAAATTCAAATAGCAATACATGCTTTTTGTGTTTTTCATTATCCTGGTAGATTTTTCTCCATTACTTTATTTGAGCCTGTGGGTATTACTGATTGTGAGATGGATCTCTTGAAGACAGCATATAGTTGGGTCCTATTTCTTTATCCAACTTGCCACTCTGTGTTTTTTAAGTGTGTATTTCATGCATTTACATACACGGTTGATGTTAATATGTGTGGATTTTATTCTGTCATCATGTTGTTAGCTGGTTATTATACATACTTAATTATGTACTTGCTTTATAGCATCAATGATTCAGGTAATTATGTGTGTTTTTTGTGGCAGCTGCTAATGGTCTTTCTTTTCCATATTTATTATGCACTTCAGGACCTCTTGTAAGTCAGGTCTTGTAGGTCTAGTAGGTCTTTGAATTCCCTTAGCATTTACTTGTCTGTAAAGGATCTTACATCTCTTTTGCTTATGGAGCTTAGTTTGGCTGGATATGAGATTCTTGGTTGAAGAGTGCTAAATATAGGTCCCCAGTCTCTCTGACTTGTACACTTTCTGCTGAATGGTCTGCTGTTTGTTAGCCTGATAAATGGGGTGCTCTTTATAGGTGATCTGCCCCTTCTCTGTCTTTTTCTTCCATTTTGGTATTGGAGAATCTTATGAATATTTGTCTTAGGAATGGTCATCTTGTGCAGCATCTCAAAGAGGTTTCCTGCATTTCCTGAATTTGAATGTTGGCTTCTGTAGCAAGTTAGGGGAAATTTTCATGAATAATTCGCTTAAATATGTTCTTCAAGTTGCTTGGTTTCTTTCCTTCTCTTTTGGGAATGCCAGTGAGTCATAGATTTGATTTCTTTACATAATTCCATATTTTTTGGAGGTTTTATTCATTCTTTATTATTATTTCTTTATTTTTGTTTGATGGAGTTATTTTGGAGAACCAGGCTTCAATATCTGAGATTCTTCCCACAATTTGGTTGATTACTCTGTTAATACTTGCAATCCTATTCTGAAATTCTTGAAATGATTATTTTCACTTCCATCAGACCAGTTTGGTTCTTTCTTAAAATGACAATTTCATCTTTCAGCTCCTGTATCATTTTAATGTATTCTTTAGATTCCTTGGATTATGTTTCAGCTTTCTTCTGAATCTTGATGATCTCTGCTTCTATCCATATTCTGAATTCTGTTTCTGTCATTTCAGCCATTTTAGGCTGGTTAATAACCACACATCCTTTAGAAGTAAGAAGACATTCTTTTTTTTTTTTTTTTTTTTTTTTTTCTGAGCTGCCAGAGTGCTTGTGCTATTTTTTTCTCATATCTATGCCAGTGTTCCTTCAGTCTTTGAAGTTGCTGTCCTTTGGATAGGATTTTTGTTTTTATCTCCTTTGCTGCCCTTTGGGGTTTGATTGTGATATAAGGTGAGTTCAGTTTACTGGCTTTGTTTCTGAAAGATTTCAGGAGGCTGAGGCTCAGCTCAGCACTCCTGGTCTGCATGGTTTAACCCTGCGGGGGCTGGTACCCTGCCTTTCAGTTTTTTCTGTGGCCCCTTAAGGTTAGAAACATGCTGTGCCTGAAGGCCTGAGGTGATTCTCCCGGCCACAACACTCTAATGGGTGGTGCTAGCTAGCCAAAATGCTTTATAGGGGTAGTGGCAGTGGGATCCATGCTCGCCTACGCCTGCCAGGAGTCACAGTAGCATGGCGGAGTGTAGGTACTTTGCCTGGGGTAGGGTACTGGCAGGAGTGGATTTTGGCATTCCTGTGAGTGCTCATGCTAGCAGGAGCAATGATGGAGTGCTGGTGGGGGCACGGCCACCATTGTTCCTGTGCACCTTAACACTGGCAGTGGCAGTTGCACCAGGGGCAGGGCTTAGGGTTGGGGATGCTGGAATCTGAGTGAGCGTTCACATAGGTAATGATGATGTGGCCAGGTGCCTGTACATAATCAGGCAATGAGCAAGACATTAGTTGTCCTTCTACCTGCAGCAGTGTTTGGTGGGGTCTATGCATAGATGAAGGCTGGCAGGGTGTGGGGATTAAGCCCCCCTGTGTGTGCCAGCAGAGCAATGTGTGGATGGCTGTTGGCAAATGTGAATGGCAAAGTGGTGGGGGAAGGCTGCAAAGGGAGAAGGGTAGGGTATGGGAGGTTGCAGGTAGGCTGGCACATGTTGGCAGTGGCTGGTCTACTGAAGCTCTCTGATGGTCAGGTGTGGTATTCTGGTAAAACAACTATAATGAGAGCACTGAGAAGCAACCTGGTTGGTTATCCAAAGCTGTGCTGCAAGTGGACAGTGCCAGACTGGGGCCACAGGAGAGGCAAGTGGACAGGAGAGCACTCAGATCAGATTGATCCTATCTCACAGGCAAGACCACTGGCTCGTTCTAAATCCAGTAGTCACTTATGGCTAACATCTCCTATAGGAGCATGTCAAGCCTTAGGGGATGGGCATCCTTGCCTGTACTGCACTCCTGACATTCCAGCATTAAGCTCTCTGGACTGCATACAGGCCAGACTCCCACCCTTATAACCTCTCTAAGTAGCTCTCCCTGCCAGCTCATGTGTCTGTGAGGGTCATCAGGTCTCCTGCAGCTAAGATTCTGGAAGTCTGTGGTAAGAATGTTCCATTCCTTGCCTTTTCAGCTTACCTTCACTAGGAGTTGCTGGAGGCAAGGCATCAGTCCTGGTGCTCGCTAGCCCCATGCAGTGTTTCCAGCTTTCTCTCTTTGCAGCTCAGCATCCATGTCCTCCTTCCACCCACTCTCAATGCCTTCCCTTAAAAGATGTGCTCAGAGTGTGCCTGTCTTCCCAGTGTTCCTCCTGGCTTTGTCTAATTGGCCATGTTGACTTTCTCTGCTTCTCCTTTAAATCTGTATTGGCCTGTGAGTGCTTCACCAATAAAATGCAGTGAAAGTGATGTTGTGGCAACTTCCAGGCAACTCTTGAAAAGGACTGGCAAAATTGGCTTCGACTCTATTGGAAAGATGCTTCTTGTGATACTGGCTCTCAGAACCCAGATGCCATTTCATGAAAAGCATGAGTCACATGCAGAGACCATGAAGACAAGCTAAGATTATGGTCTAGAGCAGGCATCCCCAAACTTTTTACACAGGAGGCCAGTTCACTGTCTCTCAGACCATTGGAGGGCCACCATATACTGTGCTCCTCTCACTGACCACCAGTGAAAGAGGTGCCCCTTCCTGAAGTGCGGTGGGGGCGGGGGGGGGCGGTGGATAAATGGCCTCAGGGGGCTGCAAGCGGCCCATGGGCCGTAGTTTGGGGACACCTGGTCTAGAGTCATAGCTACGTGCTCAGTGATTGCCAGTACAAATTGACACTCAGGTGAATGAGTCATTTGATTGTCCAGCTCGTCAATGACTCAGATGACGCCAGCCTTCTCTAGCATGTAATTCCAATGACATGGGGCGCCCTAGGCTAATACTTACTGGTTGATCCTATCCAAATCAAGAGATGTAAAACATAATAGGAAAATTTAATTTGTAAATTTGGGGAATAATTTAATATGTAGGAAAACATAACTAGGATGGGTATCTTTAAAGCTACTTACTTTCATGGGTGTCTTCTCAGGATTCCATATTTAATTTTATATTCAAAACTTTGTATTGTTTGCCATGAGAAGGTCCCCTCCAATTGTATAAGCTTCAGAAACCCAGGATTTGCCCACTCTCTTACTTTCTCTAACCTCTCTTCCCTCCTACTTTCTAGTTTGCTTTTCTCATTCTCTCTTTACCCAACCCTGTACCCACCTTTTGAATAGGCCTTGCTAATTTAGAAAATGCCATTACTTTGTTGTTTTTAAATATGCATCCCAATGAACTTATTTACTTTAATCTTATGATCTCTTTGTTGGTTGCTTACTGGAACTGAATTCTAGTTCACTGTCTTTTTTTTTTTTTTTTTTTTTTCTTTTTTTTTTTTATTGCATTTTAGGTTTTGGGGTACATGTGATGAACATGCAAGATTGTTGTATAGGTACACACATGGCAGTGTGCTTTGCTGCCTTCCGTCCCCTCACCTGTATCTGTCATTTCTCCCCATGCTATCTCTTCCCACCTCCCCACCCCCCGCCCCTCCCCCATTTCCCCCCAACAGACCCCAGTGTGTAGTGCTCCCCTCCCTGTGTCCATGTGTTCTCATTGTTCAACACCCGCCTATGAGCGAGAATATACGGTGTTTGATTTTCTGCTCTTGTGTCAGTTTGCTGAGAATGATGGTTTCCAGGTTCATCCATGTCCCGATAAAGGACGTGAACTCATCGTTTTTGATGGCTGCATAATATTCCATGGTGTATATGTACCACATTTTCCCTATCCAGTCTATCATCGTTGGGCATTTGGGTTGGTTCCAGGTCTTTGCTATTGTAAACAGTGCTGCAATGAACATTCGTGTGCACGTGTCCTTGTAGTAGAATGATTTATAATCCTTTGGATATATACCCAGTAATGGGATTGCTGGGTCAAATGGGATTTCTATTTTTAGGTCCTTGAGGAATCGCCACACTGTCTTCCACAATGGTTGAATTAATTTACATTCCCACCAACAGTGTAAAAGTGTTCCTATTTCTCCACATCCTCTCCAGCATCTGTTGTTTCCCAATTTTTTAACGATCGCCATTCTAACTGGTGTGAGATGGTATCTCAATGTGGTTTTGATTTGCATTTCTCTGATGACCAGTGATGATGAGCATTTTTTCATATGTTTGTTGGCCTCCTGTATGTCTTCTTTTGTAAAGTATCTGTTCATATCCTTTGCCCATTTTTGAATGGGCTTGTTTGTTTTTTTCTTGTAGATCTGCTTTAGTTTTTTGTAAATTCTGGATATCAGCCCCTTGTCAGATGGGTAGACTGCAAAAATTTTTTCCCATTCTGTTGGTTGCCGATTCACTCTACTGACTGTTTCTTTTGCCGTGCAGAAGCTGTGGAGTTTGATTAGGTCCCATTTGTCTATTTTGGCTTTTGTTGCCATTGCTTTTGGCGTTTTGGTCATGAAGTCCTTGCCTACACCTATGTCCTGAATGGTTTTGCCTAGATTTTCTTATAAGGTTTTTATGGTATTAGGTCTGATGTTTAAGTCTTTAATCCATCTGGAGTTAATTTTGGTGTAAGGTGTCAGGAAGGGGTCCTGTTTCTGCTTTCTGCACATGGCTAGCCAGTTTTCCCAACACCATTTATTAAACAGGGAGTCCTTTCCCCATTGCTTGTTTTTGTCAGGTTTGTCGAAGATCAGATGGTTGTGGGTATGTTGTATTTCCTCTGAGGCCTCTGTTCTGTTCCATTGGTCTATATCTCTGTTTTGGTACCAGTACCATGCTGTTTTCATTACTGTAGCCTTGTAGTATAGTTTGAAGTCCGGTAGTGTGATGCCTCCCGCTTTGTTCTTTTTGCTTAGAATTGACTTGGCTATGCGGGCTCTCTTTTGGTTCCATATGAAGTTTAAGGTGTTTTTTTCCAGTTCTGTGAAGAAGGTCATTGGTAGCTTGATGGGAATAGCATTGAATCTGTAAACTACTTTGGGCAGTATGGCCATTTTCACGATGTTGATTCTTCCTAACCATGAACATGGAATGTTTCTCCATCTGTTTGTATCCTCTCTTATTTCGTTGAGCAATGGCTTGTAGTTCTCCTTGAAGAGGTCCTTTACGTTCCTTGTTAGTTGTATTCCTAGGTACTTTATTCTCTTTGTAGCAATTGTGAATGGTAGTTCGTTCTTGATTTGGCTCTCTTGAAGTCTATTACTGGTGTATAGGAATGCTTGTGATTTTTGCACGTTGATTTTGTATCCTGAGACTTTGCTGAAGTTGTTTATCAGTTTCAGGAGATTTTGGGCTGAGATGATGGGGTCTTCCAGATATACAATCATGTCATCTGCAAATAGAGACAATTTGATTTCCTCCTTTCCAATTTGGATACCCTTTATTTCTTTTTCTTGCCTGATTGCTCTGGCTAGAACTTCCAGTACTATATTGAATAGGAGTGGTGAGAGAGGGCATCCTTGTCTAGTGCCAGATTTCAAAGGGAATGCTTCCAGTTTTTGCCCATTCAGTATGATATTGGCTGTTGGTTTGTCGTAAATAGCTTTTATTGTTTTGAGATACGTTCCGTCAATACCTAGTTTATTGAGGGTTTTTAGCATAAAGGGTTGTTGAATTTTGTCAAAAGCCTCTGCATCAATCGAGATAATCATGTGGTTTTTGTCTTTGGTTCTGTTTATGTGGTGAATTACGTTTATGGACTTGCGTATGTTGAACCAGCCTTGCATCCCCGGGATGAATCCTACTTGATCATGGTGGATGAGCTTTTTGATATGCTGTTGCAATCGGTTTGCCAGTATTTTATTGAAGATTTTTGCATCTATGTTCATCATGGATATTGGCCTGAAATTTTCTTTTCTTGTTGAGTCTCTGCCGGGTTTTGGTATCAGGATGATGTTTGTCTCGTAAAATGATTTGGGAAGGATTCCCTCTTTTTGGATTGTCTGGAATAGTTTCAGAAGGAATGGTATCAGCTCCTCCTTGTATGTCTCGTAGAATTCAGCTGTGAACCCATCTGGACCTGGGCTTTTTTTGGGTGGTAGGCTCTTTATTGCTGCCTCGACTTCAGACCATCTTATTGGTCTATTCAGAGTTTCGGCTTCTTCCAGGTTTAGGCTTGGGAGGTTGCAGGTGTCCAGGAATTTATCCATTTCTTCCAGGTTTACTAGTTTATGTGGATAGAGTTGTTTGTAATAATCTCTGATGATGGTTTGGATTTCTGTGGAATCTGTGGTGATATCCCCTTTATCGTTTTTTATTGCATCAATTTGGTTATTCTCTCTTTTCTTTTTTATTAATCTGGCTAGTGGTCTGTCTATTTTGTTGATCTTTTCAAAAAACCAGCTCCTGGATTTATTGATTTTTTGAAGAGTTTTTTGTGTCTCTATTTCCTTCAGTTCTGCTCTGATCTTAGTTATTTCCTGTCTTCTGGTAGGTTTTGAGTTTTTTTGATCTTGCTCCTCTAGCTCTTTCAATTTTGATGATAGGGTGTCAATTTTCGATCTCTCCTTTCTTCTCATGTGGGCACTCATTGCTATATATTTTCCTCTAGAGACTGCTTTAAATGTGTCCCAGAGATTCTGGTATGTTGTGTCTTCGTTCTCATTGGTTTCGAAGAACATCTTTATTTCTGCCTTCATTTCATTGTTTATCCAGTCAACATTCAAGAGCAAGTTGTTCAGTTTCCATGAAGCTGTGCGGTTCTGAGTTAGTTTCTGCATTCTGAGTTCTAACTCGATTGCACTGTGGTCTGAGAGACTGTTATGATTTCTGTTCTTTTGCATTTTCTGAGGAGTGATTTATTGCCAATTATGTGGTCAATTTTAGAGTAGGTGTGATGTGGTGCTGAGAAGAATGTATATTCTGTGGATTTGGGGTGGAGAGTTCTGTAAATGTCTATTAGGTTTGCTTGTTCCAGGTCTGTATTCAGGTCCTGGATATCCTTGTTGATTTTCTGTCTGGATGATCTGTCTAATATTGACAATGGGGTGTTAAAGTCTCCCACTATTATTGTGTGGGAGTCTAAGTCTCTTTGTAAGTCATTAAGAACTTGCCTTATGTATCTGGGTGCTCCTGTATTGGGTGCGTATATATTTAGGATCGTTAGCTCTTCTTGTTGCAGTGATCCTTTTACCATTATGTAATGTCCTTCTTTGTCTCTTTTGATCTTTGTTGCTTTAAAGTCTATTTTATCAGAGATGAGAATTGCAACTCCTGCCTTTTTTTGCTCTCCATTTGCTTGGTAGATCTTCCTCCATCCCTTTATTTTGAGCCTTTGTGTATCCTTGCATGTAAGATGGGTTTCCTGGATACAGCACACTGATGGGTTTTGGCTTTTTATCCAATTTGCCAGTCTGTGTCTTTTGATTGGGGCATTTAGTCCATTGACATTTAGGGATAGTATTGTTATGTGTGAATTTGATGCTGTCATTTTGATGCTACCTGGCTGTTTTGTTGGTTAGTTGATGCAGATTCTTGATTGTGTTGCTGCTTTTTTACCATTTGGTGTGTTTTTGGAGTGGCTGGTACTGGTTGTTCCTTTATATGTGTAGAGCCTCTTTCAGGAGTTCTTGTAGAGCAGGTTTGGTGGTGATGAAATCTCTGAGTGCTTGCTTGTTCACAAAGGATTTTATTTTTCCTTCACTTATGAAGCTGAGTTTGGCTGGATAGGAGATTCTGGGTTGAAAGTTCTTTTCTTTAAGGATGTTGAATATTGGCCCCCAGTCTCTTCTGGCTTGTAGGGTTTCTGCGGAGAGATCTGCTGTGAGTCTAATGGGCTTCTCTTTGTGGGTAACCCGACCTTTCTCTCTGGCTGCCCTTAGCATTTTCTCTTTCATTTCAACCCTGGTGAATCTGACGATTATGTGCCTTGGGGTTGCTCTTCTTGAGGAATATCTCTGTGGTGTTCTCTGTATTTCCTGGATTTGAATATTGGTCTGCCTTGCTAGGTTGGGGAAGTTTTCCTGGATAATATCCTGAAGAGTATTTTCCAGCTTGGATTCATTCTCTTCATCACATTCAGGTACACCTATCAGACGTAGATTAGGTCTTTTCACATAGTCCCACATTTCTTGAAGATTTTGTTCATTCCTTTTTGCGCTTTTTTCTCTGTTCTTGCCTTCTCTTTTTATTTCATTGAGTTGGTCTTCGACCTCTGATATCCTTTCTTCTGCTTGGTCAATTCGGCTGTTGAAGCTTGTGCATGCTTCACGAAGTTCTCGTGTTGCGTTTTTCAGCTCCATCAATTCACTTATTCTCCTCTCTATGCTGTCCATTCTCGTCAGCAGTTCGTCCAATCTTTTTTCAAGGTTCCTATTTTCTTTGTGATGGGTTAGAACATGTTCTTTTAGCTCACTGTAGTTTCTTACTACCCACCTTCTGAAGTCTGATTCTGTCATTTCATCACCCTCCTTCTCCATCCGGTCTGGTTCCCTTGCTGGTGAGGAGTTGTGGTCACTTTTAGGAGGAGAGGTGTTCTGGTTTCGGGAGTTTTCATCCTTTTTACGCTGGTTTCTACCCATTTTTCTGGGTTTATCCACCTGTTGTCTGTCTCTGTCCCAGGGAGTTGGAGCTTTATGAGTTTCCGTTGCACTACTGCCTTTTTTGATTTTTTTTTCAGGTCGGACCCGCCCAGCTAGCAGCAAGCCTAGCCTCTGCCTGCCCGCAGGGGCTTTGCTGAGCTGCTGTGGGCTCCGCCCAGCTGCCCTGAGCTCTTCCCTGTAGTCCTTTTTATATGGGCGTAGTTAGAACTGTCTGGGCAATGGTGGCCCCGCCTCTGTTATGGCGGACTCTCTCTGTTGTGGCAGGTTGCCTCGGCAACGGCGGGTTGCCTCGGCAACGGCAGCCTGCCTCCGTAGTGGTGGAGAGTCTCAGTAATGGCGGAAGCCCCTCCCCCACGGAGCCGGACCGTCCCGGTTCAGCTGTGCTTGGTTTGAAGGGCTCAACCCAGAGGGTTTCCAATTACTGTTTTTGTTTTCGTTGTTGTTGGGGGTGGAGGGGTGGGACCAACCGAGCCTGATCACCTGGCTCCCTGACTCAGAGTCTTTTCTTTTAAGTTGAACGACCCCGCGTTCCGGTCGCTTGTTGAAAAGGCACCGGGATCTCCCGTGCTGCGACTCACGGAGTCGGCTCGAACCGCGGCGCCGGCTCCTGGCGGATTTTTTGCCTAGGAATCTCCTGGCCTGGCTCGCTATTTCAGATGAATGGGCTATTCTGCCATCTCAAGGCTCTGCTCGCCAGCTAAGAGGGCTCCCAGACCAGTGGTTTTTGTAGGGAGAACCGCAGCAACAGGGAGTGGTCACAGCAGCCGCGCGGGCGGGATCAGCCCCGCGGGGGCCAAAACAGCCGCACCGGCTGGGACTGCAACGCTGGCGACCCCTCTGCCTGGGTATCTCCTGGTCTGTGGGCAATAAGAGTTCGTCTGGAAATGCGGCGTCCACTCACCCTCTGCACTTTCACTGGGAGCTGAAGTCCTGAGCTGTTCTTAGGCGGCCATCTTGAAAGTCGGATCTAGTTCACTGTCTTTAGAGAAAACAACATGTTCCCATATGGTTGAGGAACAGATTAGAAAAGAAATTCCATGTATATTACCGAACACATGGTCTTGTTTGTGATTTACAGTACACACTCATTAAACATTTACTTCTATTTTCTCAGCTCTATCTTCAATATTGTCTCGATTGATGACTGCCTTGCAGAGTGGCATTGATGCCTGAAATTTACCCTGTTCTCTGCCCTAGCTTAACTCAGCCACATTGGCCCTGGTTACTGAAAAAAAAAAAAAAAAAATCTTCACTTGATTGTTGTTCCTGGAGCTTATTAAGCTTAAGCCTTCCAAGGACCAGAATTTGATTACCACATTAAAAATGAATTCTCTGGTGGTTGTTTTAAGATGTTACTTCTAAACAATAGCATGTTTAATTAACACAATTTATATCAAGTCACACAGATACTTTGTACATTCTCACACTGTGTAGCATATTTACCCAAAATAGACAACCTAATTACTTTAAAAAATTGGCTGTATTTGCAGAACTGGAGCATTATAGGAAAAATGAAATGCAACTATAAAACAGAGAAGGATGGGAAAATGCCAAATTCATGCTATTTTTGTTTTGTTTTAAAAATGTTAATTAAGTTATGGAGTTCACAAGTACTGTAGCGTTTAGCACAAGTGAATGAATAAGTCTTCTCAACATGGATAAATGGAAAGATTAATATTTTATGGCTTATTTATCTTAAATTCATAAATTCCGAGAAATTGCTGCTGAGTAGTCGAACACAGTAACAAAGGCAGCACTTTGTCTCATTCACACAGAGAAGCTGGGTGCTCAGTAAAGACAGTAAACCTGTTGGGAAGTCATTTAATAAATTCGAAAGATACATGATTAATTTAATTATTATCAACACAAATTTCTTAGAATTAAATAAGAGGATGGTATTAAAGTTAACTTCTCTCTCTGGTGGCTTTTGTGTTTCTAAAGCAAATTCCTTAGGGAAAAAGAAGGAAAGAAATGGAAGAAAAGGCGTTATAAATGTAAAGATAACCATATTTTCCCACAGAGGTCAACCAGTGAAATGATAATTTTAAAATTCTTTTTTTAAATCTTTTAATAATTCTGACTAAGTAGTGACCAGAGGGCAAGTAGAACAACATAAGAAGCAAATATAAAAATCTTTTATATTCTCACAAATATTTCTTATTTATTTTTCACAGTGCACTATGCTTGTTATTAAGAAAGTTATATTGAAGAAATAAGAATTAGTTTCTCTCTTTATAAACTTGTTTGTGTACTAGTATACAGATATATTAATGAATGGTATGATAATGGAGTAAATGTTAAAACAAAATAGACATATGTTCAAAATGCCGTAAGAACATAGTGGAAAAACATCAAATCTAATCGGGCAAGGACATCATGATGACTGAAATGGCACTTGACTGAATCTGGCCATTTCTATATATGGTGCCCCAACCAATTATTGATGAATAGTGGGTACTCAGTAAGTTTATATAAAATCCACAAATGCAATGATAAGAAGTTTTTAAAGAGGAGAATACCATGGAAGGATGATAGAGTAACACAAAAGGTTCAGTTGTCTGTTTAGATGCATATAAATTAGAGATCACATTCAGTGTTAAGTTTTAGTAATAACTTCAAGGACAAAGCTAATCACACATTATGGAGCAGCCACACTTCTTCTCAAATTCTCCTTCACCATATTAGTTGTGCCCTGAACCAAATGCAACATGCAAGTGGAACTTCATCACACAATTTTGGGTTAAAAACATCCCTAGTTTATACTCTAATAAATGTATAGCTTAGATGATACTTTTTGACTTATAAAACTATACATTTCAGTTTAACTTATTTGACTGAAGCAATCAAAATGGTCCTGGTACATCATGTAAATGTATTTTATAGATAAAGACATTCACGCTAGTGAAGACTAACAGGATATGGAGGCTTCCTTTGTATGGAGTCTGCTCGTAGCATGTTAACAAGGGAATGTGGCAAAGTTATCTTACTTTTCTGGTTAGATTAGGGATGAAATAGACTGCAGGTTGGTATAAACATTCTCTTTTTTAAATGGGAAAATCAAAGAGATAGATTAGGATGGTTTATTAAGGTCTTTATTTATTTATTTATTTTTTTGGTCATATTTATTTTAGGAATCGTCTTTGAAATGAGGGCCACACAAATGCAAATCCTGACTTCATGATCTTGGGTAAGTTATTTAAACTTTCTCAGTAACCATTTTCCAATTTCTAAATTGTGAGAAATGAAGAAACATAAAACTCACAGCATTATGATGATAAATAAATAAGGTAACAAACATTGAGGCCGCCGCCAAGCATATATTAGATTCTCAATAAATACTTTTCTCACTTCACATTTCCCCCTGGATTTCTAGTCCTCTCACCCAGAGGTAGTAGATAATCCATGAGGGTGCTCATTCAATAAATCCACTGTTTCATAGTGTGGTCCTTTCAAGGTATGTTTTCTTTACCATACTTCAATATTCCACATATCACCCAACCAACTCATTAGTCATATTTAAACTTGAAAGTTTTGATTCTTAAACCAGATTAAAAGCTTTATGAATACTGAGCCATGTCCAAGGTGTCTTTTATTTCTCCAAATTTGTGATGTAATACCATAGGCACAAATATTGCCCATTTAATACTGCCTGATTAATTGTTGATGGGTAAGTTGTAACTCAATAATTAAAGTTAATATATAGTTCAACCCAGCTCTGCTAAAATGGACATCTATTAATGATAAAGAAAATTAGTCTTTATTTTCTCTATACCATACATTGTAACCTTTTGTATTACATAATTTGAAACTTATTGAGAAGTTGAAAGGATAGTACAAAAAACTTTGAACGTTTTGAGGATAGAGGTACCATTCCCCAAAAACAAGGGCCTTCTCTAACAAAACTACAAGAGAATAATCAAAACCAGGATATTTATCATTGATACAATGCTGTTGTATAATTCTGGTCCATACTCAAAAAATCTCTCAATAGTATTTTCAGTACTGTCTCCCATCACCACTTTCATCTTGGCCGTAGCTCAATCTGAGGATCTCCTGAATTTAGCATCAGATTAGCCACTTCAGTTGAATGGAACATACCCTTAGCACTTTTCTAGCTTTCGTAGCTTTGAAAATTTTTGAAAAACCTAAGTCATATAGAATATCCATTAATCTAGGTGTGTCTGATGATTCCTAATGATTGTATTTAGTTAGAGACTTTTGGGAGAAATACCACAGAGACATTGATATACTTTAGTGGGCCATCAGTACAAATAGAATGTCATTCTGTATTTGTCCATTTTCATGCTGCTAATAAAGACATATTCAAGACTGGTCAATTTATGAAAGAAATAGGTTTAATGGACTTACAGTTCCACATGGCTGGGGAGGCCTCACAATCATGGTGAAAGGCAAGTAGGAGCAAGTCACATCTTACGTGGATGGTAGCAGGCAAAGAGAGAGAACTTGTGCAGGGAAATTCCCCTTTATAAAACTGTCAGATCTCATGAGACTTATTCATTGTCATGGGAACAGCATGGAAAAGACTTGCCCCCCCATAATTAAGTTACCTCCTACTGGGTCCCTTCTACAATACATGGGAATTCAAAATGGGATTTCAGTGGGGACACAGCCAAACCATATCATTCCACCCCTGGCCCCTCACAAAGCTCATTTCCTCACATTTCAAAATCAATCATGCCTTCCCAACAGTCCCCCAAAGTCTTAAATCATTTCAGCATTAACTGAAAGTCCACAGTCCAAAGTCTGATCTGAGACAGGGCAATTCCCTTCTGCATATGAGCCTTGAAAATCAAAAGCAAGTAAGTTACTTCCTAGATACAATGGGGATATGGGCCTTGGGTAAATAGAGCCCTTCTAAATGGGAGAAATTGACAAAAACAGAGTGGCTACAGGCCTCATGCAAGTCCAAGATCCAGCAGGGCTGTCAAATCTTCAAGCTCCAAAATAATTTCCTTTGACTTCATGTCTCACATCCAGGTCACAGTGATGCAAGAAATATGTTCCCATAGTCTTGGGCAGCTCTGCCCCTGTGGCTTTGCAGGTGACAGCCTCCCTTCTGTTGCTTTCATGGACTGGCATTGAGTTACTATGACTTTTCCAGGTGCATGGTCCAACTTGTCAGTGTATCTATCACTCTGGGGTCTTGGGGACAGTAGCCCTCTTCTCACAGCTCCACTAGGCAGAGTCCCAGTGGGGACTCTGTGTGGGGTCTTCAACCCCACATTTCCCTGTTGCACTGCTGTGCCAGAGGTTCTCTATGAGAGCCCTGCCCCTGTAGTAAACTTCTACCTGGACATCTAGGTGTTTCCATTTATATTCTGGAATCTAGACAGAGGTTTCCAAACCCCCACTTGACTTCTGTGCACTTGCAGGCTTGACAATACATGGAAGCCGCCAAGGCTTGGGGTTTGCACCCTCTGAAGCCATGGCCTGACTTCTGCATTGGCCCCTTTCAGCCATGGCTGGAGTGGCTGGGATAAAGGGCACCAAGTCCATGGGCTGTACACAGCAGAAGGACCTTGGGTCCAGCTCACAAAACCACTTTTTCGTATTAGGCCTTTGGGCCTGTGATGGGAGGGGCTGCTGTGAAGACCTCTGATATGCTCTGGGAATATTTTCCTTATTGTCTTGGGGTTTAAGATTGGGCTCCTTATTACTTATGCAAATTTCTTCAGCTACCTTGAATTTCTCCTCAGAAAATGGGAGTTTCTTTTATATTGCATTGTCAAGCTGCAAATTTTCTGAACTTTTATGCTCTGTTCCCTTATATAACTGAATGTATAACCTTATAACCTTTATATAACAGTACTCAAGTCACCTTCTAATGTTTTGCTCCTTAGAAATTTTTACTGCTAGTTACTCTAAATCATCCTCCTCAAGTTCAAAGTTCCACAGATCTCTAGGGCAGGGGCAAAATGCTGCCAGTTTCTTTGCTAAAACATAACAAGGGTCACATTTGCTCCAGTTCCCAACAAGTTCCTCATCTCCACCTGAGACCACCTTAGCCTGGATTTCATTGTCTATATCATTATCAGCATTTTGGTCACAGCCATTCCATCAATCCCTATAGAGTGCTAAACTTTCCTACATTTTCCTGTCTTCTTTTGAGCCCTCCAAATGGTTCCAACCTCTGCCTGTTACTTAGTTCCAAAATCAGTTCCACATTTTCTGGTATTTTTTCAGCAATGCCCTGCTCTAATGGTACCAATTAACTGTATTATTTCATTTTCACACTGCTAATAATTACATATCCAATACTGACCAATTTATAAAAGAAGAATGTTTATCAGACTTACAGTTCCACATTACTGGAGAGACCTCACATTCAGGATGAAAGGCAAGGAGGAGAAAGTCACATCTTACATGGATGGCAGCAGGCAAAGAGAGAGAGAGCTTGTGCAGAAAAATTCCCTCTTATAAAACCATCATATCTCATGAAACTTATTCACTATCATGAGAGCAGCATGGGAAAGACCTGCCTCCATGATTCAATTACCTCTGGCTTGGTCCCTCCTACAACATGTGGGAATTCGAGATGAGATTTGATGGAGACACAGCCAAACCATATAGCAGTCTTTGTCCAATATTGATGTTATTGATTTTGGTAACTTATTTAACATAGTGTCTACCAGAACTTCCACCATTGTTAGTATATTACTTTTTAAAATGAACATATAATGTGAAAACATTTCTGTTCTTCATTTATGTAAAGTTTCTATTATTCCTCAAACCCCCACTGGGTTTAATGTTTATTAATTACTTTTTCATTCTATAATTCCTTCTGTAATGACATTATACTATAAAGAGGAACTTTTCTTTCTCTCATTTTTTCTTATATCAGCATGGACTTATGCATTTTTTCTTAAATTTAGTGGGTGATAATTCTTCACTGTCATCATTAATTATTATACTTAAATTCTTCCCTATTGTTTTGGTGGAAATACATTCATTTTGATTATTGTCTTCTTTTGATAGGCCTCATTTATTCTTTGAGAACTTCTTTGCTATTTTGCGTATCAAACTTTTCTAGGATCATGTTACATTTTTCGTTTGTTAGCCCTGGAATTAAATTTCTACAAAATGGGTACTAAGTGTAATCCATTGCTGCCAGTGTGTTATTTTTTTTAACCCTGTCAGTACTCAAAGCTAGGAACCGAAATTATCTAATGCCTTATATTTAATATAAGTACTGTTTTACTCAAACTTAGAACACACAAAGAAATGGTTTGAGATTTACTAAGCCATAGCACTATGAATAGCATGCCAGTTAACTGAAATTCAATATGTTCTTTGTATTTTTGTTTGTCACATGAAGGGAGTATAAAATATGCACGTGGCTTAATGGATTCCCCAACTGCTACTCTCCTGCCCTAGGACTAGGAGAGAAGCCATTATGTGGCTAATCCACGGACTTAACATTTAAACTTTAATTAAGGGTTATTAGTCAAGACAGGGATACTTTGAAATAAACTACATTAATCCTGAGGTCCAAGAAGGCATGGACTGTCTCTCAGCATGTACCTTATCTTACCTGCAAGTATCTTCATGTTTAACTGTGCAAGCTTAAATAATTTCCTTGCATATTTGGCGGTATATTTTCTCATGTTTACAGTAAATTTTGAGAAAGAACATTGAAGCAAACATACTTCCCCTTGGTCATCATTATTTGTACATCAACTGGGTAATAATTAAGTACTAAAACTTACTAATATTCTTAATTACCAAGATTTGCATTTTATTTAAATGATTTATTTCTTGAATTTTAAATATATATTGTTTATATTTGAAATATTTGTTAATATTATATATATCAATATTCATAAACATTTATTTATAAGTCTTCCTGTTACCATAGATGATACTAAGATAAAAAAACTGTAGCCATTAAGTAAAGTTGCCTTGCTAAATTTAGGAAAAACAGGATCTGGGAACCAGATTCTCCTGATTTTTAGTGGTCAGTTTCACTAGTAAATACCCCACTCTACTCAGTTATCTAGCCAGGGAGAGGTTTCAGGTGAGGAAGATGGGAGAATGTTGGAAAAGATGCTATTCATCTTATTGCTAGTGACAAATATATCCTCTTTGATTATTGCCATAGACAGTAAAGAAAGTATTGTATGATCTCTCATTTTCCCTTCATATAAATGTAATACTCTATTGGTAATAAAGAAACAAAAATAATGGAAGTTAGTAAACCTATTCTTTTTTTTATGACCAGATTCAGTGGCATCAGAAACATATACCTGAAAAAAGTATTTTGTTTTTCAGTGTTTTAGAGTTTCTCAGGGGACAGGAAGATTGTCAGGATTGTTAGCAGTGCCATGATAATTTTTAAATACTAGTTTCTGTTTAATTCAAAAGATGGTTGTGATATAAAATTCACTTATTTTGGTTAGATGCAAATGGTTATAATAAAATGCTAGTTTATCTCTTTGAAGATAATTAACACTTTATCTCAGATTGCCCTTTGCTGAAGTGATGTTATCTAATTTATCATAAATGTTTAAACCTTATAGCATAACTAATTGCCATTAATATTCAGTGTTCTAAAATATTTTTAAAAATCAAGAGTATAGTCTTTAAAGTATGCTAATTAGTTTCAATATAAATGTATTTAATTTTATTTCTATTTAAATTAATTTGAATAATTGAAATTGATGTTGTGTTCCAGATTATTGGGGAAATGTTTACGATTTAAATCTTAATGAACAGTGTAAAAATAGCAATCAAAAAATCAATGATCTCATAAAGTATCAGTAAAAATTAAAATATAAAATAAGTCAGAAAATAGTATCATAAAATAAAAATTGAAATCACTAAGCCCACTATTCAAAATGATATGAAATGTTTATAAAGGAGAATAAATGTGTATATGGATAAAAGTAGAATGAATAAATACCAGAAGAGTAATCAGTTGACAGGAAAATTAAAATATATGTGAAAAGAATCCAACTAATGGAACAGAATGAGGATCTCTACACCAATGATATTGAAATAATTGGATATTCACTTAGAAAAGAGTTACATTTTGTCTTTCCTTTACAAAGTCATGTAAACCATTTTCATCTAAAAATTTTTTAAAGCAGAAACCATAAAATAACTGATAGATATATTTAATTTCATTAAAATTAAAAGCAAATATATGCATAAGCAAGTTAGCAAATAACAAAAAACTGTCAACCTAAACCCCCATTAAGAAAATGAAGAAAATTTAGAGTCTGAAAGAAAAATCTACAGTTTATACAATAAATTATTAAGAATATATTTGTAAGCTATTTGTACAACAATCGTTTTAAGTATCTATATTAAAAATGTCAAAAATATGAATAGACAATTGAGATAAAGACATATATGTATGGCTAACATACAGAAAGCTTCAGGGGCCCATTATTAAATAGTACAAGTGAAAATCATAATTCAATCCTGTTGTAGATCATTCAGATTGACAAAGCAATCTGTTGAAGGTGGCATAAGGCCAGTGCGGTGGCTCATACCTGTGATCCCAGCATTTTTGGAGGCTGAGGCTGGCGGCTCACCTGAAGTCAGGGGCTCGAGACCAGCCTGACAAACATAGTGAAACCCCTACTAAAAATACAAAAATTAGCTGGGCATCATGGCAGGCACTTGTAATCCCAGCTACTCCAGAAGCTGATGAAGGAGAATCGCTTGAACCGGAGAGGCGGAGGTAGCCGTGAGCCTAGATTGTGCCATTGCACTCCAGCCTGGGTGACAAGAGTAAAACTCCACCTCAAAAAAAAAAAAAAATAGTTAAGGTTGTGGTAAATAAGTACTTTTCGGTGATGAGACAATATGCTTAGTAGAAATAATTTGGGCAATGATTTTCATAAATTGCACTGAGACACATGATGTAAAGGTATACATTGCAACATAAAAATAATCTCTTCTTCTATAATTCAGAACAGAAGTTTTATCTAGATGGAAAGAAAAAATATATATGATAGGAGAGAAATACACAGGACTAGTTTAAACTATACTGATCATTTTCTGTAAAATTATATTTGTATGATACTAAATTAATAACTTGATAGAGATGTTTTAGATTCTATTTTTTTATGTTATGTCCCAATATCTCCACCTCTAAACATATAGTCATTTCAGAAAAATCTGCATAGGAAAACTGAAGGGAAAGAAAATACAAAACCAATCACATAAACACAACTGATCATCAATCAGATTCTAGAAAGAAGTCAAAGTAAGCTAAATCAGAAAGAAAACACTAATCAGCTTTGGTTGGGCATTACTTTTAATTGCTTGCAATACATGTCCTTGAACCTCAGTTAACTTCTTAAGATCAAAATGGCTGAGCTGGTATTTGCAAATTTATAATTTTTTTTCAGTAAGTTTTTAAAATTTCATTTTTAATTCAAAAATAATTGTGCATATTCATGGAATATGCAGTGATGTTTATATATATATATATATATATATATATATATATATATATTTTTTTTTTTTTAATTGCACTTTAGGTTCTGGGGTACATGAGCAGAACATGCAGGATTGTTGCATAGGTACATACGAGGCAATGTGGTTTGCTGCTGCCATCACCTGTCACCTATATCTGGCATTCCTCCCCATGTTATATCCCTCCCCAACATTGTTTTTTCATTTCTAAAAAAAGTTTCCTTCTAAAGATAAAGTCAGATTCTGTTTTCTAGATAGTTGCAGTAAGAGAAAAATCACATACCTATAACTCCCAGATTCAGATCTGCTCTCAACTTTCC
This sequence comes from Saimiri boliviensis, assembly GCF_048565385.1. Taxonomy (NCBI): domain Eukaryota; kingdom Metazoa; phylum Chordata; class Mammalia; order Primates; family Cebidae; genus Saimiri; species Saimiri boliviensis. The sequence continues at coordinate 119,376,965 of NC_133453.1, forward strand.
TATGGAAGTAAAAGTCGTCTGATCAAAGCATTGAACTTGGCTTTGCCACTTATTCTGAGAATGGGATTTAACCTTCTGGGCCCAAGGTGACTTCTCTCAAAAATGAGGAAGCTAAAGAGGGAAGTCCAGGTACAAATTACTGTCCCACTATCCATCAATTGTGTGATCCTTAGCAAATCACTTAGCTTCTCTTTATTCATTTCCTTACTTGTAAGTCAGAATTACTAATTTCTCACTCTCAAGGTCACTTTAAGGATTATATGGCAATGTTTGTGTCAATATATGTAATGGCTAACACATGACAGATGACCACTTCTTCAAAGCACATTATATGGCTGTATCTACACAATAGACTTGCCCTGCCTTTGAAGATATTTCTATCTTTTAAAGGCAAAATTATCCAACAATTATGAATTCATCACTTTTGTATGAGAATGCTTTCTGAAATTGAGTGTTTGAGGTTGCATCTTGTCTTACAATTGACAAGCTTTTGTAAAACATGTGGAAACAACAAAACGAGAGGCTAATTAGAGTAATGGTCATCTTTTCATTTTTTGTCTGTTTGTTTCTTTAGCATGGGCATTATAACCAGTAGAAGTCAAGGGAATAAAAGTAATACAGGACTTTAACAATGTATCAAAAAAATTACCAATCTAACTTTAATTCATTGGAATAATTTTATATTTGTATACCAGGGATAAGAAACCTCAACAATTCTAGATAGATGTGACTATGTATTTGTTACCTTTCAGATAGTGGAATTTAAGATTCCCACACAGCTGTTTCAGTATGTCATGTTAAGCTGATTCAATCTTCTACTATTCAGCTTTTGCTTAATCAAGCGCAGTGAACTACTAAAGAGTGGCTTTGATAGACATTCTTCAGAAGGAGGTGAACTTCTTTTCAGTTTATGTTACATAAGGATTTATTCTCCTATTTATGCAGTTGCTTCTGCCCTGTTAAAAAATAAATACTTTCTTACTTGTGTTTCCCATTATCATTTATTGTGCCCTTGGCAGAAATGCTTGCCTCCCTCTTCAGCCCAATGAATCCTATTCTTTTGGCAAGGTGCTCCTCTTTAATTCCTCCTTAGACTTTCCCTAAAATAATTGGGCCATTCCTTCCTTTTTTTCCACTGCAGTGTTGACTTTATGCCTCTATTTTAGATTTTAATGGTTATTATACCCCATACAGTATTACAAACATTTTTGAACATGCTTTTATATAGGTATATATATTCTTCATACATATGTATATTATGCTGCATTAAATATCTTTTAAAAATAGGATAAATTAGTCAAGATGATAGGTCAAGGCATGACTGAAGTTTGTAATAAAATGGAAACTATGAAGTAGCACATAATTGCTAGATTTGAAATGTGTAAATATGACTTCAACCTTCATGGTAATGAAAGCCAAGTGGGAAAGGTAATCAGTTACATTAGGTTCTGAATAAATATGATGAAACCAAACCAAATTTTTAAAATGCGTAAAATTTCCTGATACAAATAATTTGTCCAATGGCCCTGAAGAAGAGGATATTATGCAATGTCATGATCTTTCTCAACAGCATCACTTTAGGGCCCATAGCAATGATATATGTGGCATCACTTCTGTAATAGCCCTCAGTGCAGTTAATGACATCTTAGCAAAGTGCAATTCAGTGAAAGGTGTTCTACTGGGTATCTTCTGATATTGTTTACCTATTATCCTTATCTTAGCTTGTAATAAGCAAGGGATCAATTTTAGATTGGTGGGAGCAAGTATGAACTGGCAGATTTTAGAAAATCCCTTATAAATTTCCTTTCTCATAGCTGAACTTTCATACAGTAGATTGGTAGAATGTTCCAGACAAAGTAAAGATACAATCTTTAAATTCAGAGCTGTATTTATCAATTGATCCTGCTGAGAATATGTGTGAGATTCTCTTATAACATTAGCGAGTCGGTATAGGGTAGGATCTATATAGTAATCATGCCTAGACAAGGTAAATACTTCTCATGACAACCACTACAAGAGCAAAAAACAGTAAAAAGGTTGTGAGGTTGTAACTAAGGAGTGGGAATAGAAGGTAGGGAGTCAACACAGAATAAATCTGTTGTTATTTATTGCTAAATTTATTTATAAATTTAATTTTCAAATTAAAATATTTATCAAAATATGATTATATTCAGGATACAGTTTTAGGTTTGCCTTAATAAACAGACAAATGAATTTCTGGAGAATAAGCCTTAAAACATGGCCACTTGTACCTTATTGTAATTAATTACAAGACCACTTACCCATTAAGGTCACTGATTGCTCATAATAATTACGTAGTATTATCTATTTGTAGGGACAGACATTTTTTCCATTGTATATGTTAAGAATATATGTATACATATACATACATACATACATACATACATATATATGTATATGGCATTCCGTTTTTACAAACATGGTATTAGTTAATTAACAAACATTAAAATTGAATAGGGGCAGCTTTGACATGTAAAGAGCTTTGAAGTTGTCATTCCCATTTTTACAACAAGTTTACAACAAGAGAAAAACTGGATAAATTGAAAATCAGTAAAAAAAAAAAAAAAAAAATCAGTGACTTTTCTTGAACTAATAAGATGAAGGGAGATCACACAATAAATCACCACTGGGAAATCTAGAGATAAAGGCTATTTCAAGTTGAGATCTGCTTACCTGAAGCCATGAACTATTAGGAACATATAAATGGTAATTGGAATGAATTACTGGAGGCTGATTTGACTGTGGAAAAGCTTAAGAGTGAGTGACTCCTGGGAGCTTCAGTCATGGAGGTGGGGGCAGGTCCTAAATTTATGGATTTTTACCATTGGGAACTTCATCAGATACCAGTGATAGAGTCAAGAAAGGTTTCCGTACAGACTGGCATAGGGAATGGAAAGATAACCCTATAAAATATGCCCAGAGCATTATCCATAACAAAGGCCTATTCTCCATTATAACATTAAATTCCTATATTAGAATAAAAGAAAGCTCTAAAATCAATAATCCAAGTTTCCACCTTAGGAAGCTAGGGAGAGAGAACAATTTAAGCCTAAAGCAAGCAGAATAAAATAAATAATTAAAATTAGATCAGAAAGCAATGAAATTGAAACAGGAAAACAATAGAGAAAATTAGCCTGAAGTTTTATTTTTCTTTTTTCTTTTTTTGTTTCTATGCCAGGTTTCAGGTTTTGGAATCATGACGATGCTGGCCTCATAAAATGAGTTAGGGAGGAGTCTCTTCTTTCAGTTGTTTGGAATAGTGTCAGTAAAAATGGGACCAGCTCTTCTTTGTACCTCTGGTAGAATTGAGGTGTAAATTCGTCTGGTTCTGGGCTTTTCTTTGCTTGGTAGGCTATTACTGCCTCAAATTCAGAACTCCTTATTGGTCTATTCAGAAATTCAGTTTCTTTCTGGTTGAGTCTTGGGAGAGTGTATGTGTTCAGAAATGTATCCATTTCTTTTAGATTTTCTGTTACGGTTCATGTGCATAGAGGTGTTTGTAGCATTATCTGATGGTTGGTTGTATTTCTGTGGGGTCAGTGGTGATAGCCACCTTAACATTTTTGATTGTGTCTGTATGATTCTCCTCACTTTTCTTCTTTATTATTCTAGCTAGAAATCTGTCTATTTTATTAATTTTTTTTTTCAAAAATCCATCTCCTGGATTTGTTGATTTTCTAACGGGGTTTTGTGTCTCCCTCTCCTTTAGTTCTGCTTTGATCTTGGTAATTTATTGTCTTCTGTGAGCTTTGGGATGTATTTACTTTTGGTGCTCTAGTTCTTATAGTTCTGATGTTAGCTTTTTGGCTTGAGATCTTTCCACCTTTTTGATGAGGGCATAAATTTCTCTCTTAACACTGCTTTAGCTGCATCCCGGAGATTCTGGAATGTTGTCTCTGTTGTCTTTAGTTTCAAATAACTTATTGATTTCTGCCTTAATTTCTTTATTTACCCAGGAGTCATACAGGAGCAGGTTATTTAACTTCCCTGTAGTTGTGTGGTTTTGGGTGAGTTTCTTAGCCTTGAGTTCTAATTTAATTTTGCTGTGATCTGAGAGACTGTTATTATTTCAATTGTTTTGCATTTGTGGAGGCGTGTTTTACTTCAGATTTTGTGATCAATTTTTGAGTAAGTACTATGTGTTGATGAGAATGTGTATTTCTGTTGTTTTGGGATGGAGAGTTCTGTATATATCTATCAGGTCCACTTGATCCCTCACTGAGTTCAGGTCCGGAATATCTTTAGCAATTTTCTGTCTTGATGATCTGTGTAATATTGTCAGTGGGGTGATCAAATCTCCCACTATTATTGTATGGGAGTCTAAGTCTCTTTAAAGGTCTCTTAAGACTTGCTTTATGAATCTGGGTGCTCCTGTACTGGGTGTATATATACTTAGGATAGTTAGTTTTCTTGTTGAATTGAACTCTTTATCATTATATAATGCCCTTCTTTGTCTTTATTATTTTTTTTTTTTGGATCTTTGTTGGTTTAAAGCCTATTTTTGTCAGAAACTAGGGTTGCAACTCCTGCTTTTTTCTCATTTTCATTTGCTTGGTAAATTTTCCTCCATCCCTTTATTTTGAGTCGATTTGTCTCTTTGCATATGAGATGCACCTCTTTGAGACAGCATACCAATGGAGTTTCACTCTCTGCAGTTTGCCATGCTGTGACTTTTAATTGGGACATTTAGCCCATTTACATATAAGATTAATATTGTTATGCAAGAATTTGATCCTGTCATCATATTAGCTAGCTATTTTGCAGAGTTGTTTATGTGGCTGCTTTGTAGTGTCACTGGTCTGTGTACTTCAATGTGTTTTTGTAGTCGGTGGTAATGGTTTTCCTTTCCGTATTTAGTGCTTCCTTCAGTAGTTCTTGCAAGGCAGACCTGGTGGTGACTTCTTTCTTCAGCATTTTCTTGTCTGAAAAGGATCTTATTTCTTCTTTGCTTATGAGGCTTAGTTTGGGCAGATAAAAAATTCTGGTTTGAAAATTCTTTTCTTTAAGAATGCTGAATACTGGCCCCCAATTGCTTCTGGCTTGTAGGGTTTCTGCTGAGAGGATTGACTGTTAGTCTGAGGGGCTTACCTTTATAGGAAACCTGGCATTTCTCCCTGGCTCAAAAGACAGTTTATTGAAAAGATTTGTAAAATAAATCCCTAGCCCCATTAACCACAGTTAAAAGAGGGAAGGTAAAATGATCAATTTCAAAAATAACACATACAAAAAGACAAAAGAGAGCCCATCACTACTGATTATATTAAAATGCTAATAAAGAAATGCTATAAACAATTCTAGGCCCACAAATTTGTATTTGACATCTTAAATGAAATAGAATGACTCCTTGAAAGATAAAAACTGCCAAATTGCCAAACTAAATATCAAAGACACATCAGTTCCTCCTATTTTATTGTGAAGACATATATTTGTGTATATGTGTTTGTGTTTATATATGTATATACATATATACATATATATTTCCAATGCCTTTCTCAGTGTTCATATAATGATTGGGACTGGGTAAAAATTATTGAAAATGAATAATCCACTTCTAGTGGCTATGCTTAAAACCTCTGGACTTTTACCTTGCATTTCAGAAGACTTACCAGTCTGATCGTCTAAAAAAAAAAAGAACATACTCTAGCTCTTTCCCTTGTTCTCCAGTCTCCAAATGTGTGGACAAATGCCCCCACTATTTTTATATATACAATCTCACTTATGATAACAAATTATCTTCCAAAAGTAAGAACAGATAAAGTTAATCTCTTCTTTAGATTAAGAAAATGTATGTTACTTTTTACCTGTTTTAAAGGAGTGGTAACTTAAGCCAGGAAATATAGTAAAATAAATGATTACTATTTGAGGTGACAGGTGGTAGTAAAATGAGCTAGGAATTAGGAATACTATAATTCCTTCACTAACTTATCACTCCCCAAAATCTACTCCCCAACAAAACAGGGAAGGGGAAGAATTTTTACTTTTCAAAGATTATAGTCCATTTTGTTTAATGATAATCATGGATTTCTCATCTGTGCTTTTGAACTTCTGTTTCTTTTCTACAAAACATGTTAGTGGTAAAAAAAAAAGTAAGCATAATAATATAAATTCAACACTAATTATGGGTTTCTATGTGTGTAAATGAACTAAAATATAAAAACATTTTTGAGCACACTCTAAGAATGACCCAGTTATCTCATGTCATTTTGCTATAAGTGCATAGTCTTTGAAATTAAGATATTTTTCCTGCATTTACTTCAGGTTATGATGTGCCAGTGGGAACACCATGTATAAAGGGCATATTGGGTGTGCTACTGTATCTTGGAATGGTTTCCGTATGCAGGCAGATCTCTTTAAAATGCTGTGTTCCCTATTAGTTATATTATTCCACCATGATATATTCTATTCACCAGTATTCAAAAGTGACTAATGAGTCTTTAAGTTCTATATTTATTCTGATAAAAATATTCTGATCAATTTTATTCACTTGTCATCAGTTTTGAAGTAAACAATCCACCTTCTTTAATTTTCCATTGTTATTCCTGCGGATGAAGATAAAGAGAATGTGTGAAGAACTCACACTGAATTATTGCCATTTGTGAATGTTAGTCCTCATATTTCAGTTGGAAGCTTTATTTATCTAAAATGATATTTAAAGAGATATATATTGATAGAGTAATAGAAATATAGAAATTTTTTTATGCGGTGCATCTTAATCAAAGTTTCGATATAGATGACAGAATGTATTGCAGAGTATGAGAAGGGAGAAGTAGATAGTAAAAGTTTAACATGAAATCAGTGAATGATAATAATTATTATTCCCCAAAAGTGCTTTTAGGTGAAAAATATCAACAGGCAATAGAAACATCCTGCAAATGTTACCTGTATTATTAACTAAATCAAGATATGAGGAATATAATGCCTTTTTGAAGATTAAGTTAATATTTGTATGCTGAGTTCTCAGAGAGACCATCTGTGTGCCTTCACTTAGTATATTCTTTACACTATGTGTGCCTATAATTCAGTCTAGAGTTCCTTTATAATTCATATTTTTTCATTAAAATTTGTTAATATGAATCTCAAGGAGCTTCTGTATTCACTGCTTTTCTCTATTTAAAATAAGCTGGTAGGCTTTTTTTTTTTTTTCCCTAAAGCATTTAAGAAGTAGGATAATAGAGCTTATTAGTATAACAGAATTGTTAAGATTGTGACAAAAATAACTGTAGTCCTTTGGGTACTGAGAAATGAAAAATTGTAGAATTAAGTATTATAGAAAGAAGGAACTTAAACATCTACCTTCTGCTACCAGCATCATGATGGCTGTATGTTCTAAAAGGCACTGATAGTGTAGAACAATTATACCATGCATATGATAGTCTTTCTGTGAAGCCAGTTATTTCAAATGATATTGATAAATATTGCCAGGACTGTCCTCCAACAAATATGATCAGTGCACACATTAGGTAATCGTAAAAAGGAGGTTAGCCTGAGGATATATGCAATTGGCATTACTGATTCTTGAGCAATAATGTGGTAAGAAAGTCCTACAACAGAACTCAAATTTTTTGAGGGCTGATGTGATAGCAGGTCAGTGCCACTCCTTTTGTTTTGTCTTAAAAATGGTAAAAGCAAGTCCTGTGAGCGGGAACATTGTTGAAATTTCGCATTTATGTCTTAGGAGTTCCACAGTTAAAAACAATGTTAGAAAAATGAAGGCACAATCAAAGATGAGGAATATACAAAAAGGCAAGCCACTTTGATGAATTTACATAAATGATAAAATACTGATTTAGACTACCCAAGACTAAAATGTTAGAATTACTGTATGAATAAAATTTTCAAAAACTATTTGTGAAACTGTTTAAGAACATAAGGGATCAAATCACAAAAATGGACAATTTTAAGATATTTTTCTAAATAAATACATCAGAAAGATAAGATAAAATGAAACTAGAATTACTAAACCTAGTAAACTTATAAATTTAAATAAACATATCCAAAAATTTAAACAGTAGATTAAATACTCCTCAAGAGAAAGATAACATGCAAGAAAATAAATAAGTATAAAATACATAGAATGAAGTAGAAAGTAAAAGAGATTGAAAAGAGGAAGGGGATATTAAGAGATAAGAAGGATAGAATTAGAAAGTCTAACATGTTTAATTGGAGTACAAGAAGGACTGAATAAAAAAAAAGTTTTTCTCATTTTCAAGCATTAGAAAACAGCATAAATTTACATATTTCTCTCTCTCTCTCTTTTTTTTTTTTTTTTTTGCAGAGACTCCAATTAAATGTATATTCAATGCTAAAATATCCCTTGCCTCCACACACAAAATGTCAGGAGTTCTCTTAAGTCACTATAACATCCAAAAACTTTCTGATACATTTCCAAATGTATTCTGTATTTCAGATAAGAACTTGAGAATTTGACATATCGTGATCAGGAATCCATATTTCAGAAGTAGTTATGTAAGCCCTTAACATAACTAAAACTGAATATTTGAATTATGAAATTTAATTTAAATTTTTGACATTTCTGATATTTAAGAAATATAGTTAGAAATAATGCATACTGCTTCAGCATAAATAGGGTATGAAATGCCATTAACTTCAGGAGATTCAAGTCAATGCTATAATTCTTTAGTTTTTTATCTCCCTTTTGTGACACTGTGTGGCCTAAGAATCCGAGAAGATTGGCTTCTGATGCTGTAAAAATATTGTTGTATATACCGTATATGAATATTGGACATTCTATTGAACATTACAACAGGCCTTTCAGTCAACAGGTCTGTTGGAATGCCACAGGACAGAGCATAGAATGAGGCTTTCCTGAATGTTTAGGAACAGATTCTGTAGTTATTTTTGTTCTTACTTGTCAATACATATTTCTAAGTTTGGAAAAGCCTAGTATAAAACTTTTTAAATTGTAATATGTTTTTGGTAGTAGGGCTGTTCATGAGGAATTACAAAGGTTTTCTCCATCTATAATTATCAGAGCCTACATATATTTACTAAACGAACACAATAATTGCTGAATGAAAAAATTGGTGCCGGTCATTTTACACATTCACACACATACACACATATGTAAATATATATAATCATGGATATATAAAAAGTAGGGTATTAATACTGTAATCTGTTTTTACATAGAAAAGGCATTGAGATTGCCACAGAGAAGAATTGGTAGCAAATAGTCATTTTCCAAGTAAAAAGTAATGAAATACCAATGAATATGTCCTATTACTCTGAATTAGAAAATGTAGGTTTTTAAAGTTAGAAGAATGACTTTTTAAACATGCATTTAAGAGTCCTTGCAACATAATTGCTGTCTTTGATGTGACTACCTGATAGAGTTCAATACTTAGTGTCTAAACTTTTTTGAAAATCTTTTTGCCTTATTATATGCATAAAAATGCTTGAAACAATAGCAAAAATGAGCCTTATGTTTTTATTTTATTAAAATGCTCTTTTCTTAAACTCCAACAGTATTACCCAAATTGATTACTTACATTGTTCATTGAAATGCCATCAGATATGTTTTATATTTATCCTCGCAGGACAGAAATCAGTCATTACTAAAAACTATTAAATCAATATTATCCAAGTACCTGTCTATACACCCACCTAAACCCATGCCCATACCCACTTCATTTCTATACATGGAAACACTGTTGGAATAATTAGCTGCTTGAAAAGATAATACTCTATTGGATATATAAATGGAGAATAAATAAGTAGAATTGTATCTTTACTAGCTCATAGCATATTCTTTTTATTTACACTAATACAATTTTTACTATGGATGACATGCTTTTTTGTTGACTACCAGTCTATAAATCTATTATCTCTCTTTAAAACACTTGGAACAAGTTATAGTTCAGATTTCAAAATTTCTCAGAATAAGGAAGATACATAATATATGATTAACAATTCATAGGAAGGGCAGGGCCACTAATATTTCTTCAGCAGAACATGTGAAAACCTACATTGATTAATATACATGAAGATTCTGGATTGCCTTAGTGGACTGTGCAAAAGAAAATTCTCAGACATTGGAATTCAAAATTCTAGACAAATAATTGTGGACATATGTTTGTTTCTACAAGCTTTCTTTCAATTCACAATGAAGCCTCATTGTGAAGTTTCACATTTCAGCCACATGAAGTTTCAAGGGAAGACTCTGAACCTGTATAGTTTTTAATATCACTATATTTGCTGTGTATTTTTATATATGTTCACCTTTGATTACAGTCAATACCACAGGAATACTTTTGTAATTTCACTTTTGCTCCTTTGATACAGGAACTAACTTTCTGGTGTGACATCTTCAACCATGACTTATATTCTCAAGCCTATAAGCTTCTTCCTACAAATTACCTCAAATAGAATTAGATTTGTATTTTATAAATAATAGTGACTCTCAATAATCAATAATATTTTCAATGATTTTGAGTTCACAGATAAGGTCATTGCTAACAAAAGTTGAAAATAGATTTTCTTAACTCTTTTTTATTTTAGTTTATAAGAAATACTAAAAAAAAAAATTGACAAAAATCATGATACTTCCTAGAGTAGAAATTGCAATAATTCTGTAAGACTACTCTGGGTATTTTTTTTTCTCTTTCCGTTATAGTCCATGTTAAATTTTTCACACTTTTCTTCACTTAGTTCAACCATTAGATTTAAATTGGCTATTGAGATTGTGTCTAGCCATTTGGTAGGCACAAAATAATTATTGTACATTCAGTATCTCTGACTGTGGGGGCTCTAAGTTCTTCCTGCATGTAAATCCTTAATAATTACAATACAAATGAGTGAATATAGGTAATTTAATTATCATTTGTGAGTCTTTATCTCTTTGACATTCTGGAACTGTCACCATCAAAATGAAGCGCTGATTCTCGGTTGTCTTCATTTGAAATTATTACTCATTATCTGGTACTAATTGTTCAGTTCGCCATGGTTGCTTCAGTGATATAAATTGCTATACACATAATTATTTGTATAGGAATTTGTGTTACTAAGGCATATACTATCTAGATAAGTCAGGGTTTTGTTTAACATAAATAAAAGTAATTGTATAACAATAATGTTTTCTTGGCAACCATAATCTCTATGATTTTTCTAGGATGATGATTCTGACTTGTGTTGTGACCCTTCATTATTTCTGGGAAATATTATTTCTGCCAATGTGTGAATGGCACTGAACATTAAATCCTATCTGAACAAATGAGACCTCGAATTTATTAAACTCTGTTTCTTGCACTGCACTATATTTGTAATCAATCATTCCAGTTCTTCCAGTACCCAGATTACTTGAATGACATTCAAAACTTTAGACTAAACCAAACAAGTCAGAGCTCCAGAGATGCAGAAGGTCAGCGTCAGTGGAGCAGTGGAGGAGAGGAAAAGGAGAGATTTGCATACTTCTAGGACTGGAATGGGTGGTTTATGCTCAGGAGTAAAATGGAAGAACTAAGAAAACAGATAGAGTAGCCCCTTTTATTCTTTCCAGGCAGTGAACCTTATATGTATTTTGTATCAGTCAAGGTAAAAGAACAAAGACAGGGTGAATTAAAAAGAAGAGAAAAATATAAAAATTATATGAAGTTAAAAAAATGCTTATAATCAGGTAGGGTAAGTTGGATATTATAAATGACATGAAGAATAAGACAAAATGGTATGCAATCACTTTGTGTTTTCCAGAACAAACTATGTGGTAGACTTTAAAATATTATGAAAATATTAATGCAGTCAATGCTATAAAAATCTGAGTGTACATCCTTGAGGTGAGAAATATGAAAGCTGAAAAATAAAAATCAAAAGTGTATTAGGTGGTGTATCAGTAGATGAGGTTAAAATAACCCAGCTAAATTCAGTCAGTTAGTAAGCTGGGATATTGGTAAGTGAATTCTCAATACATTACACAAGTGTGTGTGAGTGTGTGTGTGTGTGTGTGTGTGTGTGTGTATGTATGTGTATAAGACAGAGAGAGGGACAGAGAAGGGGAGATGAAGGCAAGGAGAGAAAATAAAATTTAATACACAAAATGAATACATCAAATTCCATCATCCATCAGTACTTGTATACAAAAGGAAAAATGGAGTGGGGAGAGTAGGTAGGAAGATATTCCAAACACAGTTTTTGTAAGTTATTTTAAAAGCTCTGAAAAGAAAACACAAGTCCTTATGTTTTATTGTCTACCTAAAGTAAGAAAATAAATTTAAAATGATCAATACATTGTCATATCAGAAAGAAATTTCAGAATAGCAAGGGTAACTCCATTGGAAGTTCCATGGAATAGGATGGAAGTAGAGGCTGCTATAGAATAGGATGAAAGTAGAGGCTGCTGTGAAATGAATAACAGCAGATAGACCTCTGAGTTTTCATTAGTAATAGTAAGTGCAAGACTCTGAACAATTATCTGTCTAAATGTTAGTACGAATATTTCACTAGAACTTTTTATGTAACCAAACTAACATTCAACTCCGAGCACAAATGAAAACACTGAAAGCATGCCCAAACAGACAGTGTTTCCCAACAATACACTCCTGTCTGGAAAAATTACTAGAGGATATATTTTGAAAAACGGAACAATAAGTCTGAGAGAGAGATTGTATAAGAAATAGCAAAGAACAATAAAACCAGTGTAATTTATGCGTCGACATAAATAAGGGTGGTTATTGAAGAAAACAATGGCCATTTTTATTTTAGAATAGGGTTTTCAATGTGCTGATATAGAAGATGTCAGGAGGTAGGAGGAAGAGCAAAGTAATTACTCAGATTCTAGATTCGTATAAGAAAATATAAAGAAAATGATTAACAAGGCTTTATATGTAAGTAGAAAAGCTTAAATACATGTTAAAATTTTAAGGGCAACCATTTGAAAAATATTAATGAAATGTCAAACTTTCAAACCATTAGAGAAAAATAAATGTAAAATAACTGCATGAATTCATCAAAAGACAAGAATAATATTTTTTAAAGCAGTGAAAGTAGAAAACATAAAATAAGTTGTTAGAAAATGATTTAAACATCTCAGTAATCACAAATCAAATCAATACCTAAAATGTAACAATTTAAATGCTTGGTTTCAAACTCCGTTTAAAATGATTATTTTCTTTTGTTTAAAAGAGTTTTAAACATTTAAGCTTAAAAAACAAAAGAGAATGACTCATAAATAGAGGTAGCAAAGAAATAAAAGAATATCAGACATATGTCAAAAAACAGGTGTGTTAATATTGATGTTAGGACAAAGAAAATATTAATTGAATACATTTAAGAGGACATCTTAAATATCCTTTTAAAGAGGATATCTTTAAAATCTATCACACTAATAATCTAGTTTGTGCCAAGCCTATTTTGGCCTTTACAAAGAAGAGGTAACAGATACAATTTAACAGGATTATAAAATAAAGATTGCAGTTGCGTTAAACTGAGATGGCAAAGATTTTAAGAAGAAATGGTGGTACTGATGACACGTTAAGAGTCTGAGAGCTAAGTTCGGGGTATGATTGTTTTGAGTTGCATATTAGAAAACCAAGTATAGATATAAAGTAGAAAGTTGACTATAAAAGTCTTTGAATCAGAGTTAAATCTAGTTACAAGATATAAATTTAAAAATTTCCAATATGAAAACTGCATTTAAAAATATGTGACTGAATAATATTTAGTAAGTGTACACATGTAAATTTTCAAACTTAAGCAATCTAAGAACTAAGCTTTTGGGAATTTCAATATTTTTAGGGTAGGAAATGAGAGAAAGCGGTGAAGAAAATGCAAATATAAGAGTATACAAGGAAATTCAGGAGAGTGGTGACAGTCTGGAATACAAGTTAAAAATTGTGTTGTGAAGATGAGAATGGCAAATACTGCAGATAGATGAAGACTAAGAATTCACTATTGTGTTCAGTGATTAAGAAATCAGTGCTGACCTTGTATTAGAAGTTCCGTTACAGTGACAAGAGAAATAGGCCTGCTTGGAATGGACTGAAAGGGCAATATAAAAAGAAGCATTAACATAAATGAGGAAAGTGAAGTCTTGTAAGGAGTTCTGTTTTAAAGAAAATAATCAGGTTTGTATATAAACCAGGGGTAGAAGCAGGTTCAGCAGTGAGATGAGCAGTTTTTAAAATTTTTTTTTAAGAGAAAATTCTACAACTTTCACACAGATATGAAAGATCATGTGCTTTCCTAAAAATAAATAAAGGCAAAAATTGAAGAAATATGTACTTTAGGAAAATAATGATAATAGAATCTATCGTACAACTGAAGGTGTTGCCTTTGGATAGAAGCAGCATGAATAATTTATTTCTAATGAAACAGGAAAAATTTATATATTGTCATAAAAACTGTTATGGGGCCATAATAGTGGTGGAATCTTCTAGAGGTATTTTGGCTGCTACAATTTCTTTCATGAAGCAAGAGCTGAGCTCATCAAATAAGAGTGTAGATTTTGGAGTTTGGGGAGGAAAGGACAATGTCTGAAAATGTTCGTCTAGGTTGAATGGAGAATGGAAACATGTAATACAATTGTTGAGCAGTAGTAGAAGTATGAAAGAAGCTGGTATATGCTAACAATCAGCATGATGGTGTGTTTTATCCCACTAAGCTCAAGTCAGTGTATAAAGGTTCAAGATGAACCAGGGTTGTAGTGTTACCAAGAGAGTTGAAGATACAGGCAAGGGATTGATTATAATGTTTTACCATGGAATTTCAGCTGGGTAAAGATATAAAAGAATAAGAGGGTAATAATGTAACACAAGAGGGACAGTAAATCTTAGGTTCTGGTTATTGGTGTTGGGATCTTAGAGCAGGTGTCCCTAAACTTTTTACACAGGGGGCCCAGTTCACTGTCCCTCAGACCGTCGGAGGGCCGCCAATGAAAGAGGTGCCCCTTCCTGAAGTGTGGCGGGGGCCTGGATAAATGGCCTCAGGGGGCCGCATGCAGCCCGTGGGCTGTAGTTTGGGGACCCATGTCTTGAGTATGTAATCTAGGAAAGGGGTGGAATTAGAGAGCATTTATCTTGAAACTGAGATTATGGAAAGTTTGTGCTTAATAGTAGTGGTAACTTCTAGGGTACAAATGTGATTGTTGGGTGAGTTATCTATATCAATATTTAAAGTATCAAGAGTTATTAAAGTAGTTAAATTGGACAGACAGCTGGTACCCTGGGAGGTAAAATTCTATGGGATGTGAGACAAAGCCTACATGGCTATGATATTTGTAAGAAGGAGGATGACATCAAATTTAAATCTGTTGTTCCTAGGGATGAAGAAGGAACATCATTAAAGCTAGGTGTTTTGAAAGAAAAGGGAAGAAAAGCGGTTGGATGTGACATGGAGCGTATCTTTCCCATCTCCATAGTATTAAGAAGAGTTAGGAAAGTGAAACAATTACCATTTGAGAATCTTACAGGAGAAACAGTATTCTTGTGTGCAGGGAGTTTAATAAAAGCAAAAAATAAAAGTAAAAAATGTTTAAAAAATTGATTCAGGCAATTTTTTCAATTATTTATTTCTGTTTAATAAACCACCTAAATCTTTGAATTTAAAGTAGCAACCACTTTTTTTTTCTCATAAATCATCACTACAGCCAAGAGATTCCATTGATTTGGGTCAGTACTGCTGATCAGAATTGGGCTTGCTCAGGTGTTTGCTGAGGTGTTTCCATTCAGTTAGTGAATTGGCCAGGGAGAGCTGGTTACTATGCTTTGCCTGGAAAGGCTGAGTTCTGCTCCATATGTTTCTCATATCACTCCAGTTTTCATTCCCTCTACCCATGGCAATTGCAGAAGATTTGAATTAACAATTTAGAAAGAAAGCATCAGTGGCTAATAAACATATTATAAGAAGGTCTCTCTTGTTACTAATCAGTAAACACAAATTAAAACAATTAAAAGATAACATTTCATACAACATGTTAAGAAAGATTTATAAAATACACTGATGGTGAGGGGGATGGAAAAATATATGCTTTCATTTAGTTTTGGAGACATAAGAAGTTGTTACTCCGTCTCTGGAAGGACTTTCAGCCATGTGTATTAATTTTTAAATTGAAGCGACTTTTTGAACAAAAAATCATTCTTCCAGGTATCAACTATAAAAGAATATTCATTATAAAAGGATACTCAGAGTACTTATAGAGGAAGATGTTTAAAGGTGTTCACTCTAGCATTTTATAAAATAGCAAACATTGGAGGCAATTATAAATGTGTAAGTAAAGATTAAATATAGCAATTCCTCATGCATCAGTCAAAGACTTAGATGAAAACAAGTGGCACCCTCAAATTAAGTAACTGAACATATTTTAATAAAGGCATTGTTTACAATGATATGGGTGCAAGTTTAGGAAAGTAAGAAAGGGAGACGCACTATTCTGAGGTTGTAACACCAGAAAACTCTCAGTATCTCTTGGCCTAATGGGAAACTGTTGACAGCTGTGTGGAAGGCCACCTGAGAAAAGGCTTGCCCTTTCGTAGGGGAAGATGGGAAACAAACAGAAAACAAGTATGAAGGAAGGTGGGAAATAAGTGCTTCAACTTTGCTTGTTTTTCTTCTTTCTGTATCTCCTGCCAGTGGCACAATCAGAAGCCATAGGTGAGGAAGGTGTTGGAGATCAGGAGCTCTTTCAGGTAGTCATTTTAGTTCAGTTTCTCAGGACACAGAGCAGGGTGGAGAAGAATGGAAACTGAATCTGGAGAGACAAATGGAAATCATCCAGCACAACACTCGGGGCAGTATTAAATACCAGAAAAGAGGTCTGGGTAAGTTCATAACCACTTACATAGAATTTCTCCAAAATGGGTAAATGAAAACAAATTTGATTTAATACCTGAAATCTACTATTTTTAATATAAAGTATACAATGTGACCATGTACTTCTAAATCTACATATGTGCTTATTTTAGTGAAAATATATAACTTAAATTGTTAACAATAGTTATCATTTCTATAGATAGTGGATATGAGTAGAGAGAAGAGATTTTATTCATCTGGATTTTAAAGTTTACAATGACCATGCATTTATGTACCAAATTTATTTAACTGAAATTTAAAATTTTTACATCAATAAAATTATTACTAAAATTCTATAGAGCCATTGGGCAAGGGTAGGAACAGAATTTATATTATGATAAACAGTTTATCCTCTAATATATGCAATATAAGAATCAGAATGAGGAAATCTCAATGGAAGTGTGCTTTTTTGAATAATTATTGAATTATGAATTGAATTATGAGTTGAATTCAATTATGAATTATGAATTGAATAGCAAGGAAAAGGAAATGGGAGTGGTTATACAGTCTGATTCTGAGGTTTGAAAGTTGTGCAGTGGAAAACAGTATATAATGGTGTTTCAGTAAATAATGGTGTTCACTTGTGTTTAATTTCTTCTATTTTTAAAAAAATTACTGCTAATTTTTTAGAAAATAAATAAGTTATTTGGACTTAAATACTTAGTGAACAGGATTCATTTCTATTGGCTTAGTACCCTACATACATATTTCTAAGTACAAGTCTTACATATATAAGCATGTTAACTGTAAACTTATTTAAAGTCTACTCTTGATTATCAGATGGCACTTCACTCTTTTACTATTTGTTTTTTTTTAAATAATTTTTTCAGGTGGGCAATTCATTTACATGGACTCCTCTTTCATGTAGTTTGTATCTAGATGAAATATTTTGGGACTTACCATTGAATGTAAATAGAAAGAACTAATGGAAATAATACCTTTCTCCCTTCATCCACTAAGTTTATTTCTCTAACATTTGCTAATCACTTGTGACTGATTTGGCAAAGAAAATACACTAATGTGCATAGTCTAGCAGAAAGCAGGTGTTAAGCATTGTACTGTGAAATTACACTAGTTGATACCATGCACAGGAACATGAACAGAAATATAAAAAGGGGAAATGCATCACCTTGTAATGTAGTACTCAAAACTAGGAATCAGAACATAATCTGTGCCCTGAACTAGCTACATTACCATGGGCAGTCATTTAGTGTTCTGAGCCTCAGTTTTGATTTCACAAAGAAACAAATCAATCTAACAGCAATTGACCAGTTTCTAGTGTATTTTGAGGAACTTAAAGATGAGGTTAAAATAATATATAGTTGCAATTACTACATAATCTATTAGGTCAAATTAGATATACAGTTAGACATATGCACAGTCACTTATTTTACAAACACTTGAAGATTCTAGAAAAATTTCAAACTCCTTAATTTGACACACTTGGCCTGGCCTAACATTCTGTGAATCAGTCATGACTTATTTTTGCAATTCTGACTTCTACCACAAACCACACCAGATTATTACTGATTTTTATTATAATGTTATGTGGTTTCATTTTTCCATGCTTTGGCTTTAATAGTGATTTCAAATATATTAATGAGTGAAGAAAATTACATAAAATCGAATAATGACTGATGAAATGTATTAGAAATGTGGGGGAATCAAAATGTGCTATAGGAATTTGGGAAAAGGGGAAATAAATTTCTATGAGAAATTAGTTTCATTTTAAAAATGGTATCTGAACTAAACAACAGATATGGGTAAAAGCTACAGCAGCAGAGACTATCTGAGGGCTTTATAAATAGAGGAATACCCTACGTATGGAATAACTCGGGCATAGGACTGCATTCAAGAGGTTTTTTTTTTTTTTTTTTTTTTTTTTTTTTTTTTTTTTTTTTTTTTAATTTTTTTCTTCCTAACTATGCCTTTTCTAATGTAGCTTATAATCTGTTCACTTCAAAACTATGAACATTTGCTAGACATAAATGAGGTCGTCTTCAGCTCACAGGAATTCTTCTGTTTTGGGAATTTACCCATGGTAACCAGGTTTCTTTTCCCTGGTATTATTCTCGTTATCCTCCTATGACCCTAGCTGATTGTTGCTGTTATTACCAACAAGTGTTGGTAGTAACAATTACAGCTGTGCTGGACACCTTTTATTTACCAGATTCCACCTTTGCCCTTCTCCAGCCTGCTATTTTCCAGTAAGATGGCCAAGAGGGAATCGTAGTAGATCAGTCAGAAGAAATGAGTGATATTAGAGGATGTATGTATGTATGCAAGTATGTATGTATTTATTTGCCTGAGACGGACTCTTGCTCTGTAGCCCAGCCTGGTATGCAGTGGCGCTGTTTTGCTTACTGCAACCTCCACCTCCCAGGTTCAAGTAATTCTCTTGCCTCAGCCTCATGAGTAGCTGAGATTACAGGCACCCACCAACATGCCTGGCTATTTTTGTATTTTTAATAGAGACAGGGTTTCACTTTGTTGGCCAGGCTGGTCTGGAACTCCTGATCTCAGCTTAATTACCTGCCCACCTCAGCCTCACAACGTGCTGGGATTTAAGATGTGAGCCACCACACCTGGCCCTGGAGTTTTATTTACTTCCTAAGTGGTATCACTTTAGCTTTGCTCTCTTACCAAAAAAGAAAGAAAAGGAAAAAAAAAAGCAGCTCTTGTCAAGAGCAAATTCATGATATAACTTTCTCTCCTTGGAGTCTTTGCTTCCTTTCATCCCTTTAGGTAGATGGGTGGTAATAGCTCTGTTCTTATTACTGCTGTTTTTTAAATGTTTTTCCTTGTGGTACCATTCAATTACTTAACGTTAGAAGAAAATTGAAAGACTCAAAGTTTTAGTTGTTACATGGAAAGAGGTTGGGAGTTTTTACTTTTATTTTGGCAAGAAGAAAACAGCATTCCAAAAATTGGAAACGTTTTCTTGGACAAGAGAACTGAGGTTTTAGAGCAACTCAAAATGTGGAGAGACAGGTGAATCCAGAGAGTCATAGTCGACACCTGCTTACCTGGACTAGGAGTCACTGGAGTAAAAAACTGGTAGGAAAACTTAGATTACGGTAATGTTGATCAGTTGTTGGAGGCTGAGTGCGGACTAGTGAGAAACTATGGGAGCTGTAGTCTTACTGCTCTCCATACTTTTGTGAGTTTCACATCCACGAACCCCACTGAGTTCTCATGGTGAGGATCTGAGAAACCTACCCTTTTGGCTCTGGCAGGGGAAAGGGAAGAGCAGTTTTATTTTATTTTGTAATGCCTAGAGCATTTTCCGTAACAAACACCCACTCTCCTGAGTAAAAGGCTTTATCGGAGACTTTCCTGAATAGGGAAAGTCATTTCTTCCCATGCCAGCCCCCTATTGCCTTTCTGTTTCATCAAATGAGGGACAAGGGGGAAGGTGGGGTGTTTTTTTTTTTTTGCAGGGGGTGTTAATGAGGACTATACCACTGGTGAAGATTACAGTTCTAAAATACAGGCTCACTAAAAGACTAAGATTTAATAATGAGATTATAGAATGCTTCTCTTCCTCACTCATACACATATTACCTTCACATCATTAGGGGTCTAGTGTATTAACAGTGTATTACAGTTAAATGTGCTGCAAGACACAGACTCTCTCGGAAATTTTTCTGCAGGGACCAGGTCTATGCAAACCTACCCCCAAACGCCTACGAAGCTAAGGGTCAGAATAAAGAGGCTGTCAAATCCAGTTTCACAGAAAGAAACATTCATTAATAGTAGACATTTAGAAACAGAAGCCGTGTCTTGGGCAGCCAAGGGACAAGATGGTGAATCCCTGTGCACAGATCCAGGGCTTATATACCATACACAATTTGCCTAAAGGCAGTATTTATGTTACATAAATGTTTACAATAATATCAAGGTTGTTTTGACCTAAGAGCAGAATTTATGGTAAGTATGTGAAAGTAGAAATCTTAGATACATTCTCAGAACTCGCGTTAATCAGCAGTCAAAATAATAGATGGGTGTCCAAGATGAAATTGCTTCAGCCTTCACAAAGGTGAAGTTCCTAGGGAAGCCAAAGTGAATGGCAAAGAATAAAAATAAAAGTCAGAGGAGTTTGAGGCTCTGGCAACTAGAGCTATATAAAATATTAAACATGGCCCAACTCCTAGCCAAATTAGTATAAATATTCATACGAAAGGCCTGTTACCTCAGTTCTTATTACTATGTACCTTATATCTGACTTGCAACAACAAGACATTACGAAGCATGTTAAATAGTTAAAAAAAAATCAGGATTTAAAAACAAAATGATTCTATGAAGAGATAAAGTCATGAGTATTAAACTCAGATACTATACAAGTTTTCAAATTATCAGCAGGGAATTTAATGAAATGTTAAGAGTTCTGATAAAAAAGTAAACAGGCAAAATTACGTGGATAATATAAGCAGGGAGATGGAAATTGCACAAATCAAAATCATAGACTTTTTTTAAAAACCTAAAATACAAATTAAATTCTTTAGAGCTCAAAGGTAAACTGGATATACCAGAGACACACATTAGTAATTTATAAGATAGTTCAACAGGAACATCCCAAGAGCTGTGGAAGAATTTCAAAAGGTATAGCATACACGTAATTAAAACACCAGGGGAGAGGAAAATAAGCAGAAGAAATATTTAAAGTAATAATGGCAAATAATTTTTCAAAATTGATTACAGACACCAAACCACAGATCCAGGATGATCAGACAACAAGCAGTATAAATACTTAAAAACACACACACAAAAAAAACAAACAAACAAACAAAAAAAAACAAAAAAAACAAAACAAACAAAAAACTGGACTTCTATATTTAGCAAAGTTGTAACTGAAGGAAAGATAAAGTCATTGTCTGACACTAGGGGAATCTGGAGAATTCATCACCACCAGAACTTCCCTGTGATGAAATATGAAAAGAATTTTTTCAGGCAGAAGAAAAATGATAGAAGGCAGAAATTGAGGTCTACAAAAAGAAAAGTGTCAGAGGGAGAATAAAGATAAAATAAATATTTTAATTTTAATTTCCCTAACTGACCTAAAAGATAACTTTAAAGTATTGATGTATGAATTGGATAATTACAGCATCTACTTAAGTAAAATGAATGACAGCAGGTCATTAGAAGGGAGAAATTGGGACTTCTTGTTATAAAGTATCTTCATTACATGTGAAGCAACATTGTTATCATTTGAAGGTTGATTTAGGTGTTTGGAAAACGCATGTTGGGAACTCTAGGGCAACCAACAGAAAACTTTCTAAAAAGAAATATAATGGATATGTTAAGAAAGGAGATGAAATGAAAACATATAAAATGACCAGTTATAACACAACAAGGCGTAAAGTGATGAGCGATGGAGGGAGGGGGAAAAAGAAACGCAGCAAATAAATTGGTACAAACAAGGTAGATATTAACCCATTTGTATCAATAATTAACCTCAAAACTGAAAGAGAAATAATCTGAAAAGACCTATACTAAATAATTTGAACCAATAGTTTAAAACTTCCAAAGGAAAAGTTACCAGGCCCATATAGTTCCACTGGTAAATTCTACCAAACACATAAGGAAGAAACAATGTTAATTCTCTATAGTCTCTTGCAGAAAAATAGAAACAGAATACTTCCTAATTCATTCTATGTGCCCAGAATTACCTAATCATCAAAACTCAACAAAGGCATTGTAAAAGAAACTAGCTCAATGTCTGTCATGAATATAGATGTAAAAATTCTCAATAAAATATTGTCAAATTGAATTTGACAATGTATAAAAAGTATCATACACCAAAATTATGTGGGATTTTTTTTACAAGTATGCAAGGCTGGCTCAATATTCAAAGATTCATCACAAAACCAGGCTAAAAGGAAAAATAATATTAATTGATACAGAAAATGTATTGGGAAAACTCCAAAACTAATTTATAATTAACAAAATAGAGAACTACAAACATAGGACAACGTTCTTAACTGGATAAAGAACACCTACAGAAAACCTACAGTTAATTTCACACTTAGTGATTAGAAACTGAACACTTTCTCCTAAGATCTAGAACAAGTAAGGATGTTCCCTTTTACAACTTCTATTTAGTATTGTCCTGGAACTTACAGATAATACATTAAGACATGAAAATGAAACCAAGCTATGCATATTGAGATCCTGTCATTTGCAACAACATGAATGAAACTGGGGGTCATTATGCTAAGTAAAGTGAGCCAGACACAGAAAGACAAACATCACACATTCTCACTTATTTGTAGGATTTAAAAATCAAAACAACTGGACTCATGGAAATAGAGAGTAGAAGGATGGTTACCAGGTGCTGGGAATGGTAGTAGGCTGGGGGGGGGGGGTTGGTTAATAGGTGTAAAAAAATGGAATAAAGCCTAGTATTTGATAACACAGCAGGATGATGATATTCAATAATAATTTAATTGTACATTTAAAAATAACTAAGAATGTAAGAGAATTGTTTGTAACAAAAAAGATAAATGCTTCATGGGATGGATACCCCATTTTCTATGATGTGATTATGACACATTGCACACCTGAACCAAAACATCTCATGTACCCCATAAGTATATATGTATATACCTACCATCTATCCACAAAAAATAAAAATGGTATAAAATTACCTTTATTCATAATATGACTGTAGAAATCCTAATGAATCAATAATAAAAACCCCTATTGGAACTAATGGTTAATATAATTAGGTCACACAAGGTGACAGCAATATCATACAATACAAAGTTGATATAGAAAAATCGGTTGCTTGCCTACATACCAGCATTTAACAATTCAATTAAAAATATATTGAACAAAATCAAAATCCAGTGCTCATATATAAATCTAACAAAATATGATACATGGCAAACTACAAAAGTCTGATGAAATAAACCGAAGATGATCTAGATAGGAGTTCTACCGTAAAAAATGTCAGTTCTCCCCAAATTGATACACAGCCTTTGGCAAAATTTCTTTTGAACACTCAGTAAGATTTTTGTATTTACATAAAAGATTATTCAGAAATTTATATGGAAAGGCAAAGAAACGAGAAATAGCTAAAGCCATTTTTAAAGAGTGAAACAGGAGGATCACGACTTTATTATATAGCTAAAATAATAAAGACTTGTAACAGTGAAGGGATAGCTAGATAAGTCATTGGAATAGATAGATATCTTTGCCAATGTTGCCTATCTGGAGAGGTAATAATATACTTACAGATATTTGAAGCATTCTATGGAAAAACCAATTGAGAAATAAGATGTGTAACAGAGAGGATGGATAACAAAGCTGGCAAGTATTTTATCCTATTTTTCATTTTAAGAGTCACTTTTGACCTACGGCTAGAAAAAGTTGCCATCAGATGTGATGTAATTAAACATCTATCTGTTACTGTCTTTGCCTTGTGTCAGGCATTGTTGTAAGTTTATTTAATTTTCACACCATCATAAAGTGGATTATTTTTTCCCGTTCTAAGCACAGAGAATAAATTATAGAGGTGGGATGCAAACCCAGACAGTCTTACTCTATAGTCTGATTTTTTTAACCATAAGTAACATTGCCTCTCAGATAAAAAAAGTTATATGAATTTTCAGTATATAAGCTTGCAGCCTCCTGTTTTAATTGCTTTGCTTTATTTACCTCACACATTCTAGCTCTGCTAGCTCAGTTTTACCTCTCCTGGCAGGTCTGTAGTACTGGGGATCACAGCAGAGAAGTGTGTTACAGCATTTGACTTCAGTGATAGTTACATGATCAATTAACAATGCCTTCCGTGAATAAAAGAGGGCAAGAAAAAGACTTAGAGAATGCAACACTCATTTCTGTTCTAGATCCTGATCTAATTTCTGTTCTAGATCCTTTTAAGAACAATGATAGCTTGATAAATGGCTTCCAACCTCAGTTTTATTTCCAAGCTTATGGATACCTTTATTTATCCATTTATGCTGGGGATGTTTATACCACAGCCTCCTGAAGATTGCTGAAAAACCTCTGTCCTGTGCTTAGCCTCTGCTCTGGAGAAAGAAAAATGAATACTTATTGAAGCTATCACTCTTAACACTTCCAACTTCCTCTTGTCCAGTTTTCAGTCCTAGTCTTTCACCTAGGAGGGTGCAAACCCCATAAGAAGCAAGTTGGATTTAAATAACAGAGAAATCCAAATAGCAGTTTAGGGGCAGTGTACCTTGTCTGTATTCTGCATGCAATGTAGAATAATTAAATGCTTCTGGGCAATATGGTGCTATATCTTTAGATCATCCAATGTATATCAAATATAAAAGACCTGACCATTGGAATATTTAGCTAAAATTTAATTACATTTGTATTCTATTTTAGATTATTTGAATACCAATTACATCTCCTAGGTAACGAAATCCATTGCTGATGCAAGCTAAGCGGGAATGATTTCGGCAGTGTCTATCTGAGAGAAAAATAATCATAGTAAATGCAGTATGCATTACAAATGAGGTAGAGCTATTGAAATTACTCCAAACATCTTTACAAAGAATAACTCTGAAGAGTGTTTTTCTTCTCTCTATTGCTTTTGTGTTTTACCCTCTCAAAACTGTTTTTATAACGGTATTAGTTTCTGGGCAGGAGAAACAGGAGTGAATATATAGAAGGTAGCTTGTGCTAAAAATGGAAACTTCAAAATGATTTTTTAAAAAAAGACCAACTTAAACTTCAAAAACAGAGCTTTTAAAGCTGTGTTTATTGCTTAAACTCCAAAGTGAGATGTTATTTTTTATTTTGAATTGACTTAAGGTCAATGAGATTGAATTCCTTAATTTCTTATTTCAGTATCAAATGTGAAATTGTGCCAACAATGTAGTCTAATTAAAAAGAGTAACATTTATTTTACAGGGAAACTTTCCAGAGAACAACTTTATAGGTTATTGTGATTAGCATTTACTTCAAATTTAAAATTAAATTATTATATAGATTTTATTGTTTTCCTGTTGGAAGAAAAGATAATGACATCAACTACTTTTATGCATCTACCGTTAAATTTTCAATAAACACAATAGCTGAATATGTGAAATTATTCTACTTTGATATTTATTTTTCTAATTATTCTAGTATTTTTAACAAATAGTGGCAAGAATGTGAATGTATACCACCCTGTTCCATACAATTATATACAATAGAAAGGAGAAGTGGAAAAATAGATCCCATAGAACAGCCTTTATGTAGGGCTCATCTTTTTAGTACTGTGAAATTGGAGAAGAGGCTTATTTGTTTGAGCTAAGTTTTGTCTTATGTCAAAATGAGTGGAAAGAGCCTACTTCTAAATTTGTTTGTAAGAGCAAAATGCTCATGCTTATGTGATGTGCTTCACATGGAACCCATAATAGGATAAGAATCAATATTTTTACTTGCTGTCCACATAAAGTTTTTTTGTTGAGTGTTTATCAGTAGATTATGAAAAAAATTGGTGTTGCTAGTACTTAAAAGATTGCAATAAAGTCTATGCCTGTATTAATGAAGATACTAAAGTATTACACTGATTTTTCCAGTTTCCTAAGGTTCTGAGACAGATTTATATTTTGTTCCCCCAAAACCTCAGGTCTCCTATCCCTGGGAATTAGGTACTTAATTAATTACGCCTCCTTTCTAGGAAGATCTATCAAGGCCAAGGTCCATCCACAGATGAATTTCAGGACTACTTTACATACCTTCAAACCCCAGTGCTTCAGCTTTGTATGACAGTATTTGAAAAATATTCCCTAAGTGAAAAAGCATCGAGGTGCCAACTTGGGATAGAAAGCAATTTCTACATCAGCCTGTGTTCGGACACAGAATAGGTAGCCAATACCTAATGTTATGATTGAATAATTCTGACATTATGCAGTAAGCATTTATCTTCATAGTAGGCGATTGCCACTATGGTATGGGCATGAAAAAGAATTATGAGACCATCTCTGCCCACAGAGAGCTTATAGCCACATGAGAGAAGTTTCACAAACATGAAATAGAATAAATCCTACTTGACTTCATTTTTTTTATTTTTTTATTTTTTTTATTTTTATTTTTATTTATTTATTTATTTATTGCATTTTAGGTTTGGGGGTACATGTGATGAACATGCAAGATTGTTGCATAGGTACACACTTGGCAGTGTGGTTTGCTGCCTTCCGTCCCCTCACCTGTATCTGTCATTTCTCCCCATGCTATCTCTACCCACCTCCCCACCCCACCCGCCCCTCCCCCATTTCCCCCCAACGGACCCCAGTGTGTAGTGCTCCCCTCCCTGTGTCCATGTGTTCTCATTGTTCAACACCCACCTATGAGTGAGAATATACGGTGTTTGATTTTCTGCTCTTGTGTCAGTTTGCTGAGAATGATGGTTTCCAGGTTCATCCATGTCCCTACAAAGGACGTGAACTCATCATTTTTGATGGCTGCGTAATATTCCATGGTGTATATGTACCACATTTTCCCTATCCAGTCTATCATCGTTGGGCATTTGGGTTGGTTCCAGGTCTTTGCTATTGTAAACAGTGCTGCAATGAACATTCGTGTGCACGTGTCCTTGTAGTAGAATGATTTATAATCCTTTGGATATATACCCAGTAATGGGATTGCTGGGTCAAATGGGATTTCTATTTTTAGGTCCTTGAGGAATCGCCACACTGTCTTCCACAATGGTTGAATTAATTTACATTCCCACCAACAGTGTAAAAGTGTTCCTATTTCTCCACATCCTCTCCAGCATCTGTTGTTTCCCGATTTTTTAATGATCGCCATTCTAATTGGTGTGAAATGGTATCTCAATGTGGTTTTGATTTGCATTTCTCTGATGACCAGTGATGATGAGCATTTTTTCATGTTTGTTGGCCTCCTGTATGTCTTCTTATGTAAAGTATCTGTTAACATCCTTCGCCCATTTTTGAATGGGCTTGTTTGTTTTTTTCTTGTAGATCTGCTTTAGTTCTCTGTAAATCCTGGACATCAGCCCCTTGTCAGATAGGTAGGCTGCAAAATGTTTTTCCCATTCTGTTGGTTGCCGATTCACTCTACTGACTGCTTCTTTTGCAGTGCAGAAGCTGTGGAGTTTGATTAGGTCCCATTTGTCTATTTTGGCTTTTGTTGCCATTGCTTTTGGCATTTTGGTCATGAAGTCCTTGCCTACACCTATGTCCTGAATGGTTTTTCCTAGATTTTCTTATAAGGTTTTTATGGTATTAGGTCTGATGTTTAAGTCTTTAATCCATCTGGAGTTAATTTTGGTGTAAGGTGTCAGGAAGGGGTCCTGTTTCTGCTTTCTGCACATGGCTAGCCAGTTTTCCCAACACCATTTATTAAACAGGGAGTCCTTTCCCCATTGCTTGTTTTTGTCAGGTTTGTTGAAGATCAGATGGTTGTGGGTATGTTGTATTTCCTCTGAGGCCTCTGTTCTGTTCCATTGGTCTATATTTCTGTTTTGGTACCAGTACCATGCTGTTTTGATTACTGTAGCCTTGTAGTATAGTTTGAAGTCCGGTAGTGTGATGCCTCCTGCTTTGTTCTTTTTGCTTAGAATTGACTTGGCTATGCGGGCTCTCTTTTGGTTCCTTATGAAGTTTAAGGTGTTTTTTTCCAGTTCTGTGAAGAAGGTCATTGGTAGCTTGATGGGAATAGCGTTGAATCTGTAAATTACTTTGGGCAGTATGGCCATTTTCACGATGTTGATTCTTCCTAACCATGAACATGGAATATTTCTCCATCTGTTTGTATCCTCTCTTATTTCATTGAGCAATGGCTTGTAGTTCTCCTTGAAGAGGTCCTTTACGTTCCTTGTTAGTTGTATTCCTAGGTACTTTATTCTCTTTGTAGCAATTGTGAATGGCAGTTCGTTCTTGATTTGGCTCTCTTGAAGTCTATTACTGGTGTATAGGAATGCTTGTGATTTTTGCACGTTGATTTTGTATCCTGAGACTTTGCTGAAGTTGTTTATCAGTTTCAGGAGATTTTGGGCTGAGATGATGGGGTCTTCCAGATATACAATCATGTCATCTGCAAATAGAGACAATTTGATTTCCTCCTTTCCAATTTGGATACCCTTTATTTCTTTTTCTTGCCTGATTGCTCTGGCTAGAACTTTCAGTACTATATTGAATAGGAGTGGTGAGAGAGGGCACCCTTGTCTAGTGCCAGATTTCAAAGGGAATGCTTCCAGTTTTTGCCCATTCAGTATGATATTGGCTGTTGGTTTGTCGTAAATAGCTTTTATTGTTTTGAGATACGTTCCGTCAATACCTAGTTTATTGAGGGTTTTTAGCATAAAGGGTTGTTGAATTTTGTCAAAAGCCTTCTCTGCATCAATTGAGATAACCATGTGGTTTTTGTCTTTGGTTCTGTTTATGTGGTGAATTACGTTTATGGACTTGCGTATGTTGAACCAGCCTTGCATTCCCGGGATGAATCCTACTTGATCATGGTGGATGAGCTTTTTGATATGCTGTTGCAATCGGTTTGCCAGTATTTTATTGAAAATTTTTGCATCTATGTTCATCATGGATATTGGCCTGAAATTTTCTTTTCTTGTTGAGTCTCTGCCGGGTTTTGGTATCAGGATGATGTTTGTCCGTAAAATGATTTGGGAAGAATTCCCTCTTTTTGGATTGTCTGGAATAGTTTCAGAAGGAATGGTATCAGCTCCTCTTTGTGTGTCTGGTAGAATTCAGCTGTGAACCCTTCTGGACCTGGGCATTTTTGGGGTGGTAGGCTCTTTATTGCTGCCTCGACTTCAGACCATGTTATTGGTCTATTCAGGGTTTCGGCTTCTTCCAGGTTTAGGCTTGGGAGGTTGCAGGTGTCCAGGAATTTATCCATTTCTTCCAGGTTTACTAGTTTATGTGGATAGAGTTGTTTGTAATAATCTCTGATGATGGTTTGGATTTCTGTGGAATCTGTGGTGATATCCCCTTTATCGTTTTTTATTGCATCAATTTGGTTATTCTCTCTTTTCTTTTTTATTAATCTGGCCTGTGGTCTGTTTATTTTGTTGATCTTTTCAAAAAACCAGCTCCTGGATTTATTGATTTTTTGAAGAGTTTTTTGTGTCTCTATTTCCTTCAGTTCTGCTCTGATCTTAGTTATTTCCTGTCTTCTGCTAGGTTTTGAGGTTTTTTGATCTTGCTCCTCTAGCTCTTTCAATTTTGATGATAGGGTGTCAATTTTCGATCTCTCCTTTCTTCTCATGTGGGCACTCATTGCTATATATTTTCCTCTAGAGACTGCTTTAAATGTGTCCCAGAGATTCTGGTATGTTGTGTCTTCATTCTCATTGGTTTCGAAGAACATCTTTATTTCTGCCTTCATTTCATTGTTTATCCAGTCAACATTCAAGAGCAAGTTGTTCAGTTTCCATGAAGCTGTGCGGTTCTGAGTTAGTTTCTGCATTCTGAGTTCTAACTCGATTGCACTGTGGTCTGAGAGTCTGTTTGTTATGATTTCTGTTCTTTTGCATTTTCTGAGGAGTGATTTATTGCCAATTATGTGGTCAATTTTAGAGTAGGTGTGATGTGGTGCTGAGAAGAATGTATATTCTGTGGATTTGGGGTGGAGAGTTCTGTAAATGTCTATTAGGTTTGCTTGTTCCAGGTCTGTATTCAGGTCCTGGATATCCTTGTTGATTTTCTGTCTGGATGATCTGTCTAATATTGACAATGGGGTGTTAAAGTCTCCCACTATTATTGTGTGGGAGTCTAAGTCTCTTTGTAAGTCATTAAGAACTTGCCTTATGTATCTGGGTGCTCCTGTATTGGGTGCGTATATATTTAGGATCGTTAGCTCTTCTTGTTGCAGTGATCCTTTTACCATTATGTAATGTCCTTCTTTGTCTCTTTTGATCTTTGTTGCTTTAAAGTCTATTTTATCAGAGATGAGAATTGCAACTCCTGCCTTTTTTTGCTCTCCATTTGCTTGGTAGATCTTCCTCCATCCCTTTATTTTGAGCCTTTGTGTATCCTTGCATGTAAGATGGGTTTCCTGGATACAGCACACTGATGGGTTTTGGCTTTTTATCCAATTTGCCAGTCTGTGTCTTTTGATTGGGGCATTTAGTCCATTGACATTTAGGGATAGTATTGTTATGTGTGAATTTGATACTGTCATTTTGATGCTACCTGGCTGTTTTGTTGGTTAGTTGATGCAGATTTTTGATTGTGTTGATGCTCTTGTACCATTTGGTGTGTTTTTGGAGTGGCTGGTACTGGTTGTTCCTTTATATGTGTAGAGTCTCTTTAAGGAGTTCTTGTAGAGCAGGTTTGGTGGTGATGAAATCTCTGAGTGCTTGCTTGTTCACAAAGGATTTTTTTCCCTTCACTTATGAAGCTTAGTTTGGCTGGATAGGAGATTCTGGGTTGAAAGTTCTTTTCTTTAAGGATGTTGAATATTGGCTCCCAGTCTCTTCTGGCTTGTAAGGTTTCTGCTGAGAGATCTGCTGTGAGTCTAATGGGCTTCCCCTTGTGGGTAACCCGACCTTTCTCTCTGGCTGCCCTTAGCATTTTCTCTTTCATTTCAACCCTGGTGAATCTGGCGGTTATGTGCCTTGGGGTTGCTCTTCTTGAGGAGTATTTTTGTGGTGTTCTCTGTATTTCCTGTATTTGAATATTGGCCTGCCTTGCTAGGTTGGGGAAGTTTTCCTGGATAATATCCTGAAGAGTATTTTCCAGTTTAGATTCATTCTCTTCATCACATTCAGGTACACCTATGAGACGTAGATTAGGTCTTTTCACATAGTCCCACATTTCTTGAAGATTTTGTTAATTCCTTTTTGTGCTTTTTTCTCTGTTCTTGCCTTCTCTTTTTATTTCATTGAGTTGATCTTCGACCTCTGATATCCTTTCTTCTGCTTGGTCAATTCGGCTGTTGAAGCTTGTGCATGCTTCACGAAGTTCTCGTGTTGCGTTTTTCAGCCCCATCAATTCACTTATACTCTTCTCTATGCTGTCCATTCTCATCAGCAGTTCGTCCAATCTTTTTTCAAGGTTCCTATTTTCTTTGCGTTGGGTTAGAACATGTTCTTTTAGCTCATTGTAATTTCTTACTACCCACCTTCTGAAGTCTGATTCTGTCATTTCATCACCCTCCTTCTCCATCCGGTCTGGTTCCCTTGCTGGTGAGGAGTTGTGATCACTTTTAGGAGGAGAGGTGTTCTGGTTTCGGGAGTTTTCATCCTTTTTGCGCTGGTTTCTTCCCATTTTTGTGGGTTTATCCACCTGTTGTCTGTCTCTGTCCCAGGGAGTTGGAGCTTTATGAGTTTCCGTTGCACTACTGCCTTTTTTGATTTTTCTTTCAGGTCTGACCCACCCAGCTAGCAGCACGCCTAGCCACTGCCTGCCCGCAGGGGCTTTGCTGAGCTGCTGTGGGCTCCGCCCAGCTGCCCTGAGCTCTTCCCTGTAGTCCATTTTATATGGGCATAGTTAGAACTGTCTCGGCAACGGTGGCCCCGCCTCTGTTATGGTGGATTCTCTCTGTTGTGGCAGGTTGCCTCGGCAACGGCGGGTTGCCTCGGCAATGGCGGCCTGCCTCTGTAGTGGTGGAGAGTCTCAGTAGTGGCAGAAGCCCCTCCCCCACGGAGCTGGACAGTCCCGGTTCAGCTGTGCTTGGTTTGGAGGGCTCAACCCAGAGGGTTTCCAATTACTGTTTTTGTTTTCGTTGTTGCTGGGGGTGGAAGGGTGGGACCAACCGAGCCTGATCACCTGGCTCCCTGACTCAGGGTCTTTTCTTTTAAGATGAATGACCCCGCGTTCTGGTCGCTTGTTGAAAAGGCGCGGGGATCTCCCGTGCTGTGACTCAGGGAGTCGGCTCGAACTGTGGCGCTGGCTTCTGGCGGATTTTTTGCCTAGGAATCTCCTGGCCTGACTCGCTATTTCAGATGAATGGGCAACTCTGCCGTCTCAGGGCTCTGCTCGCCAGCTAAGAGGGCTCCCAGACCAGTGGCGTTTGTACAGAGAACCGCAGCAACAGGGCATGGTCACAGCAGCCGCGCGGGCCGAATCAGCCCCACGGGGGCCAAAACAGCCGCACCAGCTGGGACTGCGACGCTGGCAACCCCTCTGCCTGGGTATCTCCTGGTCTGTGGGCAATAAGAGTTCGTCTGGAAATGCGGCGTCCACTCACCCTCTGCACTTTCACTGGGAGCTGAAGTCCTGAGCTGTTCTTAGGCGGCCATCTTCCCAGCATTCCCTTTTTTATTTTTTTATTATTATTTTTTTTACACAAGTACTGCTGCTATTTGGAGAAATGGTAGAATCTTTACTGGCTGTGATACATGAAAATGCTTCTTTTTTAAATTGTACTTTAGGTTCTGGGGTACATGTGCAGATCACACAGCCTTGTTGCATAGGTGCATACACGGCAATGTGGTTTGCTGCCTTAATCCCCCCATCACCTCTATCTGATATTTCTCCCCTTGTTATCCCTTCTCACTGCCCCCGTCCCTCCCCTAGGCCCCCCTGCAACTGACCGCAGTAGTATGTGATGCTCCCCTCCCTGTGTTCACATGTTTTTGTTTGTTTTTTTAGAGCGAGTTTTGCTCTTGTTACCCAGGCTGGAGTGCAATAGCACGATCTCTGCTCACTGCAACCTCCACCTCCTGGGTTCAAGCAATTCTCCTGCCTCAGCCTCCCATGTGGCTGGGACTACAAGCGTGTGCCACCATGCCCAGCTAATTTTTGTATTTTTAGTAGAGACAGAGTTTCCCCATGTTGACCACGATGGTCTCCATCTCTTGACCTCATGATCCACCCACCTCGGCCTCCCAAAGTGCTGGGATTATATGTATGAGACACTGTGCCTGGCTCACATGTTTTAATTGTTCAACACCGCCTGTGAGTGATAACATATGGTGTTTGGTTTTCTGTTCTTATGTCAGTTTTCTGAGAATGATAGTTTCCAGATTCATCCATGTCCCTACAAAGGATACAAACTCATTGTTTTTTATGGCTGCTAGTATTCCATGGTGTATATGTGCCACATTTTCTTTATCCAGTCTATCATTGATGGACATTTTGGTTGGTTACAGGTCTTTGCTATGGTAAACAGTGCCACAGTGAACATATGTGTGCATGTGTCTTTATAATAGAACAACTTATAATTCTTTGGGTATATATCCAGTAATGGTGAGATAGGGGCAAAAACAGAAGCCTAAGCACTGCCATCTTATAGAGAAGACACCTGGGCCCTGGGCAGAGGTGTTGTTCTCAGAACTGTTACTGTACTGCAATTCTCAGAAGTGTTAAGGGTAAATATTTCCACTGCTACTCCCCTCCCTTTGCAACAAACCACTAACTTTAGCTTCTGTACAGACAGCTTGCCTTGCATACCCCTGACCCCCCTGAACAAGGATGTGGTTTTGCAGCTTAAATGCCTTGCTCCCCCTGAGCTCGGGGCCAGGTTGAAGAGACATGAGTCCTCCGTGGTCATCGGCAATAAAGACCCTGCAATTTGGCATACTTTTGTCTTGGTGTTGATTTTCTGCTTGCTCCAGTGCTACAATGGGTTTGCTGGGCCAAATGGTATTTCTATTTCTATGTCCTTGAGGAATCGCCACACTGTCTTTCACAATGTTTGCACTAATTTGCACTCCCACCAACAGTGTAAAAGTGTTCCTATTTCTCCACATCCTCTCCAGCATCTGTTGTCTCCAGATTTTTTAATGATCGCCATTCTAACTGGTAAGAGATGATATCTCAATGTGGTTTTGATTTGCATTTCTCTAATGACCAGTGATGAGCATTCTTTCATATGTTTTTGGCCTCATAGAAGTCTTCTTTTGTAAAGTGTCTGTTCATATTCTTCACTACTTTTGAACGGGTTTGTTTTTTTCTTATAAATCTATTTTAATTCTTTGTAGATTTTGGATATTAGCCCTTTGTCAGATGGGTATATTGCAAATTTTTTTTTCCCATTCTGTTGGTTGCCAGTTCACTCTAATGATTGTTTCCTTTGCTGTACGGAAGCTCTGGAGTTTAATTAGATCCCATTTGTCTATTTTGGCTTTTGTTGCCATTGCCACAAACATTTCTATACACCAGTAACAGACAAACAGCCAAATCAAAAGTGAACTCCCATTTACAATTGCTAAAAAGAATAAAATACCTAGGAACACAACTAACAAAGGATGTAAAGGACCTCTTCAAGGAGAACTACAAACCACTTCTCAATGAAATAAAAGAGGACACAAACAGATGGAAAAAGGCTTCTTAAAGAGGCAGAATGGCTACAACAGTAATGATTAGAGGAAAACACAAAAGAAATTTGTGTACATGAGGAACAGCACCTGTATAAACTTTTCCAGTTCTTTCCCAGTGCTTTTCCATTTATTCAGGATAATTTACTCATGTTCTTTTTATCACTTCTAACAACTCTGTATCTTTTCTTCTGTTATTATTTCACAAAGGGGGAAATACTATAAAATATACCTGGACTGCTTTATTGAAAACTTACGGCTCATTTCCACAGTAAAGAATCTACAGAGTATGTGGCTATCTTTGATCCACTCCAAACATATTAAGGGTGCTTTTTGCACCCTATAATTTTCCTACTTATTTTTCCCCATAGCTGTGTTTTCAACTAAACCATAACACTTTGGCACATATTTTCCCAAATCTTGATGTATAGTTTCATGTCTTGACACAAAATCTCAGAGATGCAGTACAGGGAAATAAAGTCTGCAATTTACAAGGCTCAACTAATTACCAATGTGTATAAATTCCCAAGTTCATTTTGAATTGTATCTCCTTGCAAAATGGAATGTCAAAGAGTGCTAAAATATTAAAACATAATTCTGATTTGATATGTGCCTTAAAAAAATCTTGGCAAGTAATAAGAAAATATATAAACAAAGAAGTATAACTCCCATTAAAATTAAAATGTACTCTGGTGGCCCATTTTTAAATTTATTTTTCTGGAAGTGGAAGAACTGAATAAACTTGCAGCCATTCAGCAGATCTGCAGGCAGGATTTCTGTATGGAAAGGTCCTGAGGCCAGGAGAACTCGGAGCATGTAACATCCATTTAACCTAACCTCTGGATTTAATGGATGACTGTTACAGAAAGTCTAAAGATATTTGCCATGCACCTAGAAAGCAGTTGAGGGTGGTTATAGCCCATTTATCTTACAATTTAACCACTTTTGTGAGTCATTTATTTGTGAAAACATCAAAAGCAAAAGCAGTTTACTTTGTTTCTATAACTTAGGTCATTCAGAAGTGTGGCCATGTGGTGCTTGAAATAGATGGAAGCACAGTGATTTTATATTAATAATGACATTGGTGTTAAAGAATAAAATATTTGAACATTAAATAAACTAAATACATTGAAGGGTATATTATTTTATACAGGAAATCTTTTTCATTTAGTAATCTGAGACTCACATGACATTTCCAAAGTTTATTCATAAAACATTTGTTAGTATTCTATATGGGTCAGGCATAGTCAGAATTCTTCACTTAAGTGTCAGGAGTAACTTTATTCAGAGCATCTGTTGAAATGTCACCTTCAAATGTAGACCAGTGAGAGACATGTACTCATAATAAAATTTTTCTGATAAATATTTCTTTAGCACTATGTGCTAGATACCATTGGTAGTGAATGAAATCAGCAAGATTTCCACTCTCATGGAGCTTATACCCTAGTGGGGGAGAGACAGATGTTAAATGGATAACTGGTAATGAGATGATGAAGGAGGAATCTTGGTGGAGCAAACTGAATGCATGTGGGTGCAGGAGGCATGACTTAAGGGTGATTTTTATAGGATGAGAAGGGATCTATCTGCAGGAATAAGATTCAAACTGGAAGTTAGAGAATGAGAATGATTCTGCCATGGGGGAGAATCCAGATGAATGATGTCCCAGGCAGAGAGAATAGTAAGCATAGAGGGCTCAAGGTAAGGAAGGTGCAGTGTGCTATAAAAATTAAAAGGAGATTTTTAAAGGTGTGGGGTTAATCTGAGGAGAATGGCTTCAAATGAGAATGATGGATCAAAAGGAGTGAGATGATTCAAGATGAGAAGTTTGGGATTTTGTAAAAGTAAAATGAGAATTATAAGAAGGGCTTTAAAGAAAAAGTTTTATTGACACATAATTAATATATTATAAAATTCACATACTTAAAATGCACAGCTCAATGATTTTAGTAAAGAGTTGTGCAACCTTCAGTATAATCTAATTTCATCATAAAATATACATAAAATCTAGTATTTTAACTGTTTTAAAGTGTATAATTTTATGGTGTTAACTATAATCACAATGTTTTCAAGTATGTCCATTATCTAATTTCAGAATTTTTTGTTTATTATTCTGAATGGAAATCTCATACTCACTAAGCAGTAACTCTTATTATTCCTCTTCCATACCCCTGTAAACCACAATCTGCTTTTTCTTGCTATAGATTTGTCTATTTTGAACATTTTGCATAAATGGTATCCTATAACATGTGGCCTTTTGTGTCTGGCTTTTTTCAATTAGCGTAACATACACTAATGTTCATAGAAGCTCTATTTACAATACCCAAAGGGTGAGAGTAACACAAATGTGCATAAAAAAAATGAAATGATAAACAAAATGTGGCCTATCTCTACAATGGAATACTATTTAGCCATAGAATAATGTTATGATACATACCAAACAAGAATGAACCTTAAAACATTAGCATTATAGAACTATTTGTATGCAGGGTTTCTAAACAGGATGTCAAATAATACAGTTTACTTTTGGACACATCTCAAAACACCCCATTGATTGCTGTATGAAGACTGGATTGAAGGGAGCAAAAAAGAAGGAAATAATAGTTGGGAAGTGACTGCAGCCGACCAAGTGAGATAATGTGTTTAGAGTAGGACATTTGCAAAAGAGGTGGGAAAAAAGATACATTTGAAACATATTTAGAAATAGAATAATCATGCATTATGATTCACTGAATTTAGGGACTGAATGAGATGGAATGCAGCTTAATCACTTACTGTAATATGAAAGAAACAGATTTTGGGGGAAAAGAATGTAATAGGATTAAGTTCAACATTATGTGTTGCTGAGGATCTGGGCAAACTGGAACTCTCTTAGTGGAGGCATATATTTCTATAAATGGTGTTTTACATGGAAAAATAGATAAAATTTATACTACTTTGGAAAACTGTTGAGCATTATCTTTAAAAACAAATATGTACGTGAAATATACACCAGTAATTTTATAATACATACCCAATAAGGATAAGCACATATATTTACAAAAAATGTATATGTATAAATGCAAGGTTATTCATAACATTTCAAAACCAGAATCTACCAAAATTCCCATTGGCAGTGGAAGGATTGAATAAGTTGTGACACCATCATACAAAAGAACACTGTAAAACAAAAAAGCTCCAGCTTCATGCAACAACATAGATCTTGAAAATACCATGTGGATCAACAGCAGTCTGACACAGATGATCACATATGGTATGACTGTAACCATTATAAAGTTTTAAAAGAAGCATTCAATCTCTAAGAATTGAGGCTATGGTATCCTGGGATGGGGTGGGGGGGAAGCTTTTAACAGGAAGACGGCATAGGATTTCTAGGGTTCTACCCTTCCTGACCACTCCTGTCATAGTGGCTCCACAGCTCTTGCATATTGTAAACAATTTTTCCATGTGTTTATCTTTGCATGAGTAAGCGTATGTTCTAGATATATCTATAGGTCTGTTTCCCCTATTAGACTTTGAGCTCCTTGTAGTAATAGAGACCGTATCCTATTCAGCTTGGAACCTGACACATAGTTAAATCACAGTAAATGTCGAATGAATGAATGAATGAATGAATGAATACCAGGGCATTAGGAAACAAGAGGTTATGGATCATAGTATCAAAGCCAGTACCTAAAAGAAGCATAAGCAGTGCATATGCTAGCATTTGTGCCATGGGAGTGGGCAAAAACTCAAAGGTACATACAAAAAACAAATTTGGCAATTTTCAGTCATATTAGAGTGAATTAGAAGTGATAATTACTCAGTTTTTTTTGGATGACTTAAAACCTTATTCTTTGTACTAGGACTCTTTTTTAATTGGAAGCAATGTATCCAGAAAAGGATGGCCTTTTCTAATTTCTATGACTACTAGGAAGGTAAATGAGAAGTAAGCAAAATATTATTGGATAATACTGTTAGAGAATTTCATGCAGAGGAGTGCAGATATTTGGGATGTCCCCATCTTATCCTCTTCCCCTACCAGTGCACACACTTTTAGCCCCTTGCCTGGAATGTGTATGTGTTAACTGGAGACATCATGAATCTGAGGTAGCCTTAAGGACAGCAGAGAAAGACACAAGTTTTCTATGACAGTTTGGAGTTTTCATACAAACCTTGGACTGTCTTCTCATGCTTACTTTAGAGGAAAGAATAAACCCATTTGTGTTCAGTCATCAAAGTTTAGTTTCTGTTTCTGGCAGCAATTGATGGTTTCTAACTGACACAGAAACTGATCTCTGTGAAGGAAAGAAATGTCTGCCATATTACACAGCAAGTAAATGGTCGAGCTGACTTTAAATCTGTCAGTGTGCCAAAATATTTTATTCACTACATATCACTGAACGCTCCCCCACTTTTAATGCTTTCTGCTGTCTTTTTAACTTGCAGTTAGGAAACTGTCACCAGACAGGCACTCAGAAGATTGTGTCTGAAACCTTCTATGAATCAGGACAGAGGTTTTAAGATTACCAGAAAATTATCATGGAAAATCTAAATGATTCCAATACATCACCATGATTTCCCCATGGCACCTGTGCCATACAATGGCAATGCAAGTGTTGTTATCATCAAAGATTATTTTGCACAGCACAATCTTTCTGATATGTCACAGTGACTGTCAATTGTTAAATCATACTGAATACTGAAAAAAATTAAAAGTACAGGGTCTTAGCATTTACCCCTGTCAGACAAGCCATTGAAATAAATACACAACTACCTAGGAAAATTGAAACCAGTGTGCCCCCTTAAGGACTTCTACATCCTTCCCAAAACAAAACAAATAAAAAATCAAAACTCAGAGTTCCAGAGTTCATTGAGGGTTCTGAAAGAGGTGGTATTAAGAAACTAAAAATGGTGCAGTGCACATATTACATCGGGTCATCAAGAACCACTCCAAAAATTTTCCATGTCCCATGCTATCTTAGTGGGGAGCAATAGGCCGTTTATACCACAGGGTGACCTGCTAGTAAATGGTTCATCCATGTTATCCACAACCAGAGATTTCCCAGAATTTGCTTTTCCCTCTTTCTGGTCTCTTCCAGAAACCCATCCTGTTTTCTGCCAGGAAACCAATTTTTTCACTAAAGTCTGTCTAGCTTTCACTGTACATGCCCTGTCAACCTATTGGGTTTCATGGATGGTAAAATTTTTCATAAACCAAAACAGAGATTTTCTTTCTCATTAGATCTTGTGGTTAGTAGAAGTAGAGAAGATTTATGTCCACATGGATTATTCCCACCTGGAACTTCTTTCCATCTTGCCAGAGCAAGGCTTCTAAGATGTCAGCAAGTTTTGTCTGTACATCTTTCCAATGGTTTTAGGCAGTTAAATAAATGGGAATAGCTGTCTTTTCTTTTTCACTGTAAGTGACTTCCTTGGTATATTTTAATTTACATTATGCATAACATGTAATATACCATTTCGTATATTTTAATTTACCATTTCACTTCGAGGATAATATAGTGTATTCGTTTCCTAGAGCTACTGTAACAAATTACCACAAACTGTGTGGCTTAAGCTAATATAAACCTAATTGCTCACAATCCTAAAGGCCAGAAGTCAGAAGTCAAGATGTCAGCAGGGGTTCACTCTTTCCCAAGGCTCCATTCCATGCTTTTCTTTCGGTGGCTGCTGGTAATCCTCACAATTCCTTGGCTTGTAATTCCTTTTGTCTTCACATTGCTGCCTCCTGTACCATCTGTGTCTTCTTTATTCTATAAAATAACTTTTGTCATTAGACTTAGGACCTGCCCAGGTAATCCAGGATGATCATATCTCAAGATTTGGATTTTATTGTATCTGTAAAAACCCTTTTTTCCATGAGGCTAACATTCACAGATTTTAGGGATTTGGGCATATCTTTCTAGGATCTACCATTCAACCTACTACATAGACGGTAAGATCAAAATGGGATATGTGAACCAGAGTGTAACACATGCTTTCCAAAACTAATTTCTAGTTTTTGTTTTTGTTTTTTTTTTTTTTAGTTTTAGTTGCCTAGTTACTGTCTATTTTGCCTGGGCTAAGATAGTGTATAATATTTTCTGCTCTTTTCAACAAAAGTCCAAGTCTATCTGTAGTTCAGCTCAGTACTGAACTATGGTGGTATCCTCCAAGATTGACTCATACAGAAACATGTATAATCAATATTGTTGCTTTTAAAAATATTCTTTAAGTTAATATTCTTTGGAAAAATAATACTAATGAGATACAATCTGATTTCATTGTTCTAGATTTCTCTTCTAGATATTTTGCCTGATAATCAGCAATATTGGAAGATAAGATTTCTACCTTCATCTACATATGTAGCAAATATTATTTATCTTCTAATTCAGAAAAGATCTTTACTTTTAGTCAGATGTCAAGGGTAGAAAATACATAAAGACATTTGAGGGAATTCTGACCTCACCTGCATTGTGACCCTAAATCT
The DNA here is from genome assembly GCF_048565385.1 of Saimiri boliviensis. Lineage (NCBI taxonomy): Eukaryota > Metazoa > Chordata > Mammalia > Primates > Cebidae > Saimiri > Saimiri boliviensis. Next base: position 119,418,448 of record NC_133453.1, read on the forward strand.
TTGGTTACACCATTGACTGATAAATATTTGTACCTTTCATTTAATTCTCTTTTTCCCTATGGAAAGTTTAATGGCTTCTAGAAATATTTATTTCTCTTACTGTGGAAAACTTGACCTAATGAGAACTGTACGGTTTATAATTTTAGCCACAATAATAATGATTATTCGTCAGAAACAGTTACTTTAATTTCCTTCTCAAAGCTGGTGACTGCCAAGCACAGCCCATAAAGCTAATTTATTAAGGCAGTTGTATCATATGGTACTTGAAAATAGGTGTTTACATAAATTGCTGGGAGAAATGCTTCTGTATGTAGTTTGGCTGAATGCATTTGTACTTTCAACTTGTATTCTTCCATATTGCACCAGATGAGTAATTTTCCTTCTGGAGAAAGAAACCAATATAGAATATGACATTCTCCAAAGTCCCATGATGGTCCATCCTAAGCCTGTCATACAAATAGATTAATGATCCACAATATTCTGTGCATTAATATATTTGTCACAAAAATGAATGTAAACTTTCTCCTCCTTCACACTGTGCCCTCGTTATAGTCCTTGTCAAAGGAAATTATTTTTTTTTTGAAAAATGTTCTGTTCTTCGAAGTATAATCTCTATCATTAGAATGATAAAGAAAAATATAACAATACTTTTAGATATAATTCTCTGAAAAATAGTTCTCATGACAGACTATAATAGGACATACAATAATAGAAAAATAGTCCTTATTGTACTGTGGAACATGTCAGAGTATATTAATTTAGAAAAAGTAAGCCCACTGCTAAAATTATATTGTGTATTTATTTCTACCTGAGATTTCTGCTTTATTTTTCTCTAAATTCTTTAGATTTAGATAGGCTGCTAAGCCTGTTACACATCATGTCTATTCTATGATACAACTAAAGCGGGCTCAGTTGGAAAATTCTCTACATCTAAATAGCTCCAGAAAGCATGTTCACTGGCCTTGTTTCTTTCATGGCAAAGTGTAGAAGAAAGAGCTTTTACCATTTACTTCCTTTGTTTCTTGGGTTCACATGATTGATAACTGATTCTGAGAACAGAATCAATCTATTAAAAGAGAACTAGAGTTGGATACAAATTGCGATTTCTTTTCCATTCATGTGCTAAATTGTAGCTATTTCTGCCTCATGTAGCAATCCTAGCTTGTGATATTAGCAGCATGATTCTTGTGGCCCCAAATCAAAGTGGAATCCAAATGTATCTAGTAACATAACAAAGAGATAGAAACTATTTTTATAGAAACTATTCTTTTTATACATTTTTTTGGATAAAAATTGGCATTAATATTGTTTACATATCATTAAAATGTCTTTATATCCCTGTAAGGGTCTTAACAGATCTATCTACATTCTTTACTTAAATAATACCAGTTAAAATATATTCAGTTAAAATATTAAATTAATATTCTAAATTTTATTCAAAATTTCAACTACATTTTAAGTTCCTTGAGAGAAGGTGTTATGCCTTTTGTCTTTTCATCTGTTTTCAGTGTATTTCAGTAATGGGTATGACACCAAAAGTAAGATGTCCAGTAGGCGTCAGCTGTTGTAGTAGTCTATCCTTGCAGCAGTACTTGGCATTTCTCCACATTCTTTTATTAAAACAAAAACAAAAACTCTTCAAAATAAAGTACAATCTGAGATTTACTAAAAATTTACTCTAGATGGTGCACAGAAAGTATTTTCATACCACCATCAACTGCAGGAGACAATCAGACTTTCTTTAAAGCTCCTGTTCATTCTTTCTAACAACCAGGGTCTATCCACTCCCTTAACCTTGTCTTGTGACATTGCTCAGCTTTTTAGCTTCCTCCCCCTTTTATTTATTGGGCTACGCATCTTTCTCCTTCTGCCTTAACACACTTGCGGGGTTCTGCCCCTTATCAGACTTAAAGCTATTTTCTCTACAGAGTCATTTGCTCTACAAAGAAGCTTTCAGACCAATTGCTTGGAAGATTGCATTTGCTTGGAAGAGAGCACTACAACTATATAATGGGTGCTTTAACTAAAAGAGAAACATGATGTTCCAACAAGGGTTCTAAGAATTAGAGCTTCCTGTAAGTTCTGGTTTTATCACTTGTAGAATATGTGATAAATTACTTATCTTCTCAAAACCTTAGTATGATCCAAATCAATGATAAAACTCTCAGTGGTTTTTAAAATTGGCTAGCCATATGCAGAAAACTGAAACCGGACCCCCTCCCTTACACCTTCTATAAAAATTAACTCAAGATGGATAAAACACTTAAATGTAAGACCTACAATTATAAAAACCCTAGAAGAAAATTTAGGCAAATACCATTCAGGACATAGGCATAGGCAAGACTTCATGACTAAAATGCCAAAAGTAATGGCAATAAAAGCCAAAATTGTCAAATGAGGTCTAATTAAGGTAACAAGCTTTGGCACAGCAAAAGAAACTATCATCAGAATGAACAGGGAACCTACAGAATGGGAGAAAATTTTTGCAATCTACCCATCTGACAAAGGGTTAATATCCAGAATCTACAAAGAGCTTAAACAAATTTGCAAGGAAAAAAAAAAAAAAAACATCAAAAAGTGGCAAAGGAAATGAACAGACACTTCTCAAAAGAAGATATATATGTGGCCATCTAACATGTGAAGTAAAGGTCATTATCACTGGTCATTAGAATAATGCAAGTCAAAACCACATTAAGATACTATCTCATGTCTGTTAGATGGCGATCATTAAAAAAGTCAGGAAATAACAGATGCTGGAGAGGATGTGGAGAAATAGGAATTCTTTTATACTGTTGGTGAAAGTGTAAGTTAGTTCAACCATTGTGAAAGACAGTGTGGTGATTCCTCTAGGATCTAGAACCAGAAATATCATTTGACCCAGCAATCTCATTACTGGGTATATATCAAAAGGATTATAAATCATTCTATAAAGACAAATGTACATGTATGTTTACTGCAGTTCTGTTCACAATAGCAAAGATATGGAACCAACCCAAATGCTCATCAGTGATATACTGGATAAAGAAAATGTGGCACATATATACCATGGAATACTATGCCACCATACAAAAGGATGAGTTCATGTTCTTTGTAGGGACATGGATGAAGCTAGAAACCATCATTCTCAGCAAACAAACACGGGAACAGAACACCAAACTCCACATATTCTCACTCATAAGTAGGAGTTGAACAATGAGAACACATGGACACAGGGAGGGGAACATCACACACTGGGGCCTGTCAGAGGAGGAGGTAGGTGAGGGTAGGGGAGGAATAGTATTAGGAGAAATACCTAATGTAGATGATGAGTTGATGGGTGCAGTAAACCACCAAGGCAAGTGTATACCTATGTAACCTGCATTTTCTGCACATGCATCCCAGAACTTAGTATAATTTATAAAAAAGATAGTATTACACATACCATATTATGTTTGTTGGATTACTTAGCAATGTTATTTGGGAAGTGCTTTATCTTGTGGAAAGTAAGACTACAGACTCAGAATGTTAAAGAAGCCCTTGTCCTTTATTTTAGGGAAAAAGTAGATGAATGAATACCAGCCAGTAGCTGGGTGACTACAACATCTGTGTAGTAGCAAATTTATGATTTATACATGAGCAAAACCTAAGATCAGGCATCCCCAAACTTTTTACACAGGGGGCCAGTTCACTGTCCCTCAGACAGTTGGAAGGCCACCACATACTGTGCTCTTCTCACTGACCACCAATGAAAGAGGTGCCCCTTCCTGAAGTGCGGCAGGGGGCCAGATAAATGGCCTCAGGGGGCCGCCTGCGGCCTGCGGGCCGTAGTTTGGGGACGCCTGCCTAAGATCCTCAATAAATTGTCTCCTAGAGAGCAAGGAAAGATTTTTGGACACTAGGAAAGGAGACGAGACCATGACATACTTAACAACAAAAAGAAAAGTATTTGCAGACGAACAGTTATTTAATGAGATGTTGATACCAAGCAGTTGAAAAAAAAATGGTGATAGATTTAGGAGCTATGAAGGAGTCTTAGAATTTGTCCAACAGGGTAAAACACTGTAGATATATAATGGGGTTGTGGTGTGTGTTCTGCCTCACAAAATGTGAAGTCCCCTTTGTATTTGAGATTTTAACTTTCCAACAAGGGATAAACTTCTGTTTATTGCAGAGACTAATTTCTTCCTCATTGGTACAGTGTCAGCTCTTAATAAATAGCATAAATGTGCATTCTGTATTGAATTTTAATCTGTGTAAAAAAATGATTGGTTTGCCCAAGTATTTAATAGATTTGACACCTTGTTTTCATTTTATAAAAACCTTTTAGACTATGTTTCAATAGATATCTTTATTAATAAAAAACATAAAGAAGATTAATTTCAACTCCAGGAATACCTTCTCGCACCTGTCAAATAAAAATGGGAAAACAAGAAGCTTTTTATTAAAATGAAATTATTGACATCAGATAGACATCTCTGCACATGTTATGCTCATTCTTACATTGCCTGTTGAGGAAAAAGAGAAACTCAAGAGAATGCCTCATGGCTTCAGGGAATGGAAATGAGATCAGAGTAATGAGATACTGGTTAAAGGAAGCTATGTTACACAAGCATTTAATTAGCCTTAGATGATGTTAGCTTTCTGACTGTGGTGAATTCGAATGTGTTTTTTTGTTTCATTTTCTTGTTTTCTTTTTTTTTTTTTTTCTCTCAAGCTGGTTTCCTTCTGGCAAAAAGGAAACAATATAATTGATAATGCCACCCACATCTGACTCTGTAAGCTTCTAGGTGGCTGTGTGATGATATCTGTGGCTATCTAAACTTAAACACATGGAAAGCTCTTTTTTTATTATATTTCAAAAATTCCATTTTAAATGTTGGTCAGAATACAGCAATCAAATCTGAAGAGTCACTCTCCAAATAGTAATGGGAAAGGTGAAAATGTTCAATAGTTGACATCCGAAATCAGACCTACCTAAAAAATGTAAACTTATATTTTCCTTTACCTCCTGATCAAAATTTCAATTATGAGCTTGTATTGATAGAACATCAATCCTATGCCTATGTCACATTAAGTGCATATGTGTCTGTGTATAAAGAGAGAGCATTACACATTACATACATAGAGAACATTCGTTAAATGTGGATATTTTCTATTAAATCAGTGATATGTGTCTATATGTATTCAATATATATGTATCATTTTACAGTTACTGAAACTGAGTCTCAAAGATGATAAGAAATATTTTCAATCTTACACATTAAGGGAACAACATAAATAGTTCTGACTCATTTCAGCTGTTTCTGAACAACCTAACACTGTTGAAAAAGGAAGTGGACACCCCCAAAAAATTTGCCACGTATTTGGTCATTATCTTTTTTAATTAATTTTTTTTTTTTTGAGATGGGGCTCCCTATGTTCCTCAGGTGTGGGCCAAATTTCTAAGCATATGATATCCTCCTGCCTCAGCCTCTTCAGTAGGCTGTGACTACAGGTGTGCACCACTGCACCAAACTAGTTAACATTTTAAATATCACTTTTTAAAAAAATAAATCTCACCCGAATCCCACTTATCTTGATAAATTAGGCTCATGTATTCACATCCATCATGTAAAACCTAGAATAATTGCATATTTTTTTGAACTCTGCATTTTATTTCTTATAGCCCCTTTGGCAAGCTGGCTATCAGTTATTACTTGCTGCTATTGTTAGTGTTTGCCCTCTTTGTTCTAATATTATTTCTCTCCAGGATTGGGAACTAAATGGCTACAGCAGAATTGAAAATCAAGTAGTAGTTTACAGGGTCTGAGTATGGCTCAACATAAACATCGGCAGAAACAGTATCAGTCACACTTAAAGTAAAGCCTATCTAAAGCCATCCACATTGGATTTATATGTACATAATATTTCCCTCATCAGAAATTTATAATTGCAGGATACTCCAAGCTGTTACTCCTATTCTCACATTTTGATCACATAATTAAAAAGAAACTCAATTTTCTCACCATTGGTTGGTTTATATTTAGGCTTTTTTTTTTTTTTTTTTTTTTTTTTTTTTTTTTTTTTTGAGACGGAGTTTCGCTCTTGTTACCCAGGTTGGAGTGCAATGGCGCGATCTCCGCTCACCGCAACCTCCGCCTCCTGGGTTCAGGCAATTCTCCTGCCTCAGCCTCCTGAGTAGCTGGGATTACAGGCACGTGCCACCATGCCCAGCTGATTTTTTGTATTTTTAGTAGAGACGGGGTTTCACCATGTTGACCAAGATGGTCTTGATCTCTCGACCTCGTGATCCACCTGCCTCGGCCTCCCAAAGTGCTGGGATTACAGGCTTGAGCCACCGCGCCCGGCCTAGGCTTTCTTTTTTATTTGACACTTCTTATCTACTATATAATTCATTTTTGTCATTGGGTTTTGTTCTGATCTCATCCATTAATCTCAACAAAGTGTCACTTCTAAAAGTTTGGTAAATCTCTTTATCACAATCCTGCCTAGTTTATTCTCTAGTCTTGCTAATCAACTCTTTATCCAGTTCAGCTGTAAATGACTAGTATCTCTAATGTGAAAGTCTTGTTGCTTAGAAGAGTAAAAAGAGGAAGCAGATCTCAAAACTTCAAAGTCACTAATTAAGAGATTTCTTTACTAGTATATCTGTATTTATTGAGAGTGGCTGGGTTTGGCATATCTGCAGAAGAAAAGGATGCTGTTTCTTTTTCCATCAACCTAAAATATTAGGAAAATGCTGCCTTCTCCATAAAGTTCAGTTGCTGACATGCCAATGTATATAATATCTCTGAATTTCAAAAGGCATTGGTGATATTTTCCCATCTCACTCAAGTAGTTCATTTGTATATGAAATGCCTTTTTCATTTATTTGATCAGATTCTGAATAAAATTTAATCATATCCTGACTTTTATGTAGATACATAATTAAATTTTCTACCCAATCACTTTTTTGACTTTTTTTCTTTAAGATGTTCTAGAGGAGTTTTAGGTTCACAGCTACATTGATAGGAAGGTATAAAGATTTTTCTACATAATCCTTGCACCCACACAAGCATAGTTTACTTCATTATCAGCATCCTTTACCATAACCATACATTCGTTGCAATAGAAAAACCTACATTTTTATATCATTATCATCCAAAGTCCCTGTAATATGAAGGTTTTTTTTAATCTGCTCATTGTTTATCTATATATCTTTTTCAGTAAGTTTCCCATTAATGTCTTTAGCCTACTTTTAATTGGGTTGATTGTTTTCTTATTGTTGAGTATTAAAGTGTTTTGTATATTTTGGATAACAGTTCTTTAGCAAGCATATATTACATAAATATTTTATCTGTGGCTCATATTTTCATTCCCTTTACAGTTGTTTTTGCAGAGTAGAAATTTTAAATTTTGATAAGGTCCAGCTTATTCTTTGTTTCAGTGATTGTGCCTTTGGTCTCATGTCTGAAACGTTAATAATCAGGCCCAAGATTACCTATATTTTCTCCTGTGTTATCTTCAAGTACTTTCCTAGTTTTGCATTTTACATTTAGGCCTGTGATCATTTTGAATTACTTTTTATGAACAGCTTATAGTCTCTGTCTAGATTCATTTTTTTGCATGTATCTATGTAGTGGTTCCGGTATCATTTGTTGAAAGTACTACCTTTGCTCCATGGTATTGGTTCTGCTGCTTTAATAAAGATCAGTTGATTATTAGACCTTTGTCAGATGAATAGATTGCAAAATTTATCTCCCACTCTGCAGTTTACCTGTTTGCTCTGATGATAGTTTCTTTTGCTGTGCAGAAGAAATGATTGATTTAATTAGATTTCATTGGCCAAATTTTGCTTTTGTTGCAGTTGCTTTTGGTGATTTCGTTGTGAAATCTTTGCCTATTCCTAAATCCTGAATGATATTGCCTAGGTTTTCATCTAGGGATTTTATAATTTTGCGTTTTACATTTACGTCCTTAAGCTATCTTGAGTTAATTTTAAGGAACTTAAACAAATTTACAAGAATAAACAAGCAGCCCCATTAAAAAGTGGGCAAAGGACATGAAAAGACATTTCTCAAAAGACATTCATGAGGCCAACAAACATGAAAGCTCATCACTGATAATTAGAGAAATGCAAATTAAAGCCACAATAAGATACCACCTCACCCCAGTCAGAATGGTGACTATTAAAAAGTCAATTAATAACAGATGCTGGTGAGGTTGCAGAGAAAAAGGAAAACTTTTGCAATGTTGGTGGGAATTTAAATTAGTTCAACCATTGTGGGAGATCGTGTAGTGATTCCTTAAATATCATTTGACCCAGGAATTCCATTTTATTGCAGCACTATTCACAATAGCAAAGACATGGAATCAATCCAAATGCCTATCCCTGATAGATTGGATAAAGAAAATGTCATACATTATATCATGGAAAACTATGCAGCCGTAAAAAGGAAGGAGATTATATCTCTTGTAGGGACATGGAAGCTGGAAGCCATTATTCTCAGCAAATATTATTCTGCAGGAACAGAATACCAAACACTGCATGTTCTCATTTATAAGCGTGAGCTGAACAATGAGAACACATGGACACAGGGAAGGGAACAACATACACTGGTGGCTGTTGTTGATGGGAGGGCGAACATTGGGAAAAATAGCTAATGCATGCTGGTCCTAATACTGAGGCAATGGTTTGATACTAGTAACAAGCCACATGGCGCAGGTTTACCTGTGTAACAGGCCTGCACATCCTGCACATGTACTCTGGAACTTAGAATAAAATTTTTTAATAAAAAATAGCCGGGAGCGGTGGCTCACACCTGTAATCCCAGCACTTTGGGAGGCCGAGGTGGGTGGATCACAAGGTCAAGAGATCGAGACCATCCTGGTCAACATGGTGAAACCCCGTGTCTACTAAAAATACAAAAAATTAGCTGGGCATGGTGGCGCGTGCCTGTAATCCCAGCTACTCAGTAGGCTGAGGCAGGAGAATTGCCTGAACCCAGGAGGCGGAGGTTGCGGTGAGCCGAGATCGCGCCATTGCACTACAGCCTGGGTAACAACAGCAAAACTCCGTCTCAAAAAATAAAAAAAATAAAAATAAAGACCAGCGGATTATATTTATGTGTGTCTATTTCTGGGCTTTTTATTCTGTTCCATTAATCTATTTAACTAATCTTTCACCAGTATCATACTGTCTTGATTGCTGCAATTTCATAGTAAATCTTGAAGTCAAGATTGTGTCATTCCTTCAACTCTGTACATTTTCAATATGAATTGAATATTCTGGGTTCTTTGCCTCGCCATAAAAAGTTTTGACTCCGATTGTCATGTACAAAATAACTTGCTAGAATTTTCATTAAAATTGCATTGAATTTATAGTCCAGTTTGGTAAAAACTGACCTTGGCAATACTGAATCTTCCTATCCATGAACATAAAATAACTCTTCATTTATTTAGTTATTCTTTGATTTCATCAGAATTTTGTAGTTTTTCTCAAATAGATCTTATATATATTTTGTTATGTTTATAACTAAATATTTCATTTTTTAATGTTAATGGTATTGTGTTTTCAATTTTAAATTCCACTTCTTCATTGCTGGCATATAGTAAAGAAGTTGATTTTCATATTTTAACCTTTCTATAAAGCTTATTAGTTCCAGGAGATTTTTGCTGATCCTTTCAGATTTTCAATATTGTTTAGACTCATCTGCAAATCAAGACAGTTTTATTTCATTCTTCCCAATAACTGTATTATTTTTTTCTCTTACTATATTAACCAGGACTGCCGGTACAATATTGAAAAGGAGTGGTGAGAAGACTCATCCTTGTCTTGTTTCTCATCTTAGTGGAAATGCTTCTAGTTTCTTACCATTAATTATTGTGTGAGCAGTTTGTCTTCTGTAGTGTCAAGTGGAAGAAGTCTCCCTCATTCATAGTTCACTTTGAGTTTTTTTTTTTTTTTTTTTTTAACACAAATAGTTATTGGATTTTGTCAAAGATTTTTTCTGCATTTATTGATGGGATTATGTTACTTTTTTCCTTTAGCCTATTCTTTTGACGGATTCTGCTAATTGATTTTTGAATGCTGAATGATTCTTACATCGGTGGGATGCCCCTTTTGTTGATGGTATGTAATTCTTTTTATACATTGTTGGATTCAAGTTGCTAAAATTTTGCTGAGGATTTTTGTATCTGCATTCATGACAGTTACTAATCCGTGGTTCTACTTTTTTGTAATGTTTTTGTCTGATTTTGGTATTAATGTGATGCTGGCCTCATAGAATGAGTGATAAAGTATTACCTTTGCCTCTATCTTCTAAAAGAAATTTTAAAGAACTTGGTATAATCTCTTCCTCAAATCTTTGGTAGAATTTACTAGTGAACCAAATTGGGTTTGGTGCTTTCTGTTTGGAAGGTTATTAATTTTTTATTCAGTTTTTCATAGGTATAAGCCTATTCAAATTGTCTATTTCTTCTTGTGTGAATTTTGGCAAATTGCTTCTCCCCTGCCCCCAGTGAATTGACCCATTTCATCTGGATTATCAAATGTTCTGGCCTGTGGGCATGGTGGCTCACCCCCATAATCTTAGCACTTTGGGAAGCCGAGGCAGTTGAATTACCTGAGGTCAGGAGTTCAAGACCAGCCTGGCCCACACAGTGAAACCCCATCTCTACTAAAAATACAAAAAAATTAGCCAAGTGTGGTGGTACACGTCTGTCATTCCAGCTACCCAGATGACTAAGGTAGGAGAATAGCTTGAAGCCAGGAGGCAGAGGCTGCAGTGAGCCGAGATCGCACCACTGCGCTCTAGCCTGGGCAACAGAGTGAGCTTCCATCTCAAAAAACAAAATTAGAATGTGGACCTAAAGTTATTCATGGTATTTCTTTTTATCCTTTTGATGTCCATGAGATCTGTAATGATGTACCCTCTTTTGTTTCTGACATTAGTAATTTTTGTTCTTTCTTCTTTTCTAATATATGAATTCAATGCCTTAAATTTCCTCTAAGTATTGCTTTTGCTGAATCCTAATATTTTTGTTGATTTACAATAGTTGCACATTTTGGGGGTAGGTGTGATATTTTGTTACATGTATATAATTTGTAAGAATCCTAATATTTTATTGCTTTATGATAGTTGCACATATTTTGAGTGTACATGTGATTATTTGATACATGTATACAATGTGTAATCAAATCAGGATAATTTTGATAAGTAGTGTTTCCATTTTTATTTAGTTAAAAGTGTTTAATTTTTATTGAGATTTCTTCTCATATTTTATTTAGAAGTGTATTGTTTAATCTCTCTGTGTGTCAGAATTTTACAGTTATCTATTACTAATTCCCGTTTAACTCCATGTTGTCTGAAAGAAGACATTTCATGATTTTTATTCTTTTAAATACGTTAGAGTATGTTTTATGGCCCAGAATGTGACCTATCTTGATAAATGTTTTATGTTAGCTTGAGAAGAGTTTATATTCTGCTGCTATTGGATGAAATTGTCTTTAGATATCAATTATATTCAGTTGATTGATAGTTTCACTGTATTCACCTGTTCCTTACTGATTTTCTGTCTGCTGAATCTGTCTATTTCTGATAGAGTTGATATGTAACTATAATACTGAGTTTAGCCAATTCTCACAATTTTAATAGTTTTTGCTTCACATATTCTGATACTTTATTTAGACACATACACATTAAGGATGGCCATTTCTTCTTGGAGAATTGACTCTTTATTATCATGTAATATGACTTTCTACATATTTTAATTTTTATAATTGCTTGGACATCTGCTTGGTCTGAAATTAATGTAGCTATGCTGATTTTCCAAAATTAGTGTTAGCATGGTATATTTTTCTTCATCCATTTGTTTTTCATCTGTATGAGTCTTTATATTTTACGTGGGTTTTTTATAGACAATACACAGCTGAGTCTTTTATCTAGTCTGACAATTTTTGTCTTCTCATTGGAACATCTAGACCATTGGTTTTCAAAGTGATTACTCACAGTTAAATTAATAGCTACCATATTTGTTACTGTTTTCTGTTTCTTCCTTGTTCTTTTACCTATTTTATCTTCTGTTTTTTAAACTTTTGTGATTTTAATTAAGCAATTCATATAATTGTATTTTCTCTCATTTCTTAACATACGAAATATCCTTTTAAAAACTGTTTTGGTGGCTTCGTATAGTTTGCAACATACATTAATAACTAATCCAAGCCCCCTTTCACGTAACACTATAATGATCAATGGATAGTATGTACTTTCAAATAACGAAGTAATCCTAATTCCTCCCCGCCTCCCTTGTATCATGGCTTTCATTTTACTTACATATAAGCATATGTAAGCAAACCTATATACTGTATGTGTGTGTGTGTGTGTGTATGTGTGTGTGTGTGTGTGTGTGTGTGTGTGTGTATATATATATATATATATATATATATATATATATATATATACACACACACACACACACATAATTGAATACATTGTTTACTTAACTCTCAGGCTTTCCCACATTGAGCCTCCAGCAGTACATCAATTACAGTTTATATTTTTTCGTTACCCTGATGCTAGTTTGCCCCCCAACTTTCCAAAGATTTAGCTGTGAGTTTTTGCTTCAGTGAGTTGTGACTTGATAAATTTGGTTTGAGTATTCTACCTACATTCATTGAGACTTAATTCTCAATTATCTGTAAAGTTTGGACAGTAACAGGCTGGGTTTTTTGTGGGGGTAAATTAAACATATATATGGAAAGCGTAAACTTTATAATGACTACAGTAGAGCCATATCTCATCTTGGGGTAAATTATAAATTCAGCACTGAGTTGGTAAAACAGCCTACTGTTATACTTTTATGTTTCTCTACACTTTTTAAATTAATCCTTATTTCTTACTCATTTATGTATTTCTTCTTGATACAATGACAGCATTACCACCAGGTCATCTAGCCAGATTTTCAGTTGTTAATGAATGGTAAATACTATATGTTTCTTCCTCAGATTTTACCAATATGAAAGATTACTTTATGTTTCATTACTTCATTTACTTCTTAATTTCAGTTCATTTTCTGGCAAGAATAAACATGCATTTTTACCCACACACACTCTCACACACTGTCTCTTTCTCCCCTTGATATAGAGCAAACAGAAATATATGCATATGTACATATGTGTCAAAATATATAGATAAGAACAGGTATCACAATGCACTTAATAACAGGCCCAAATTGGAAACAAATGAAATGTTCATGAACAATGTGTACATACATGTGGAATATTTAATTACCAGGTTATTTTTCAGCAATGATAATAAATTACTACCACATGTAACAGAAAAATATGGATATATCTCACAGAGAATAAAAAGCAAAATAATACACAATGTGCAATTTCATGCCTGTTATCTGCAAATAAAGACATAAAATACTACATAAATATACTTCCATGCATACACTTTGCAAATAAAGAAAATATGAATTCAACATGTCATATATCAGGATAGTAGTTTTTTTGAGAGGAGAGAAAAGTAAAGATTGGGGAGGGTCACAAGGGCAGTTTCTGGGATAGTGATAATTTCCTACTCATTTACAAATGTATATTTTGAATGGCATGTAGATATGAATGCTTATGATTTGTAAACTATGCTACATGCTATACATCAGTAAAATGGGAGGTTATTTTTGTCTTCTTTAAATTATAAAAATTGGATTTTTATAAGTTAAATGCACTAATAAGGTATATTTTATAAATGATAGCATACCTGTTTTTAGAAACACAGCAGGTTCTTAATAGAAGTTAGCTTTTCTTTACTGCTAATACTGCATCTACTGTACCTGGTGCTGAGATGTAATGTTGGACCCATTGTTATCAGGTACTTGACGGCATGCACCCACACATGAGGGACTCCAGGCTGCTAAAGAAATTTCAGAGCATAAACCTAGGGAAGTTACTTTCTTTAAAATAAAAATATAATTTTAGCTACAACTATTTGGTAAACAATAAATTGATATTAAAATGCATGTATTAACAATAAAAAGACGCTTAGTGTTAAATTAACTATTAGCAGATATTTGCAACTTTCATTATCATAATTTCTTACATTCATCAATTTATTTCCGTTTTTGTTCACACTTCTGGGGTTAATGGAAAGATCCTGTTTTATATGCTTCTTCCTTTAGCAATTATGCTTTGAGCTTTTGTTTGCCACATTCTGTGCTAGATTCAAAGACACAATAATAAAAGATACTGCCCGTATCTTTAAAAAGCTTTTCATATAGAATGTTACAGATAAGTTAGGCAATGATTATAACACACTGCAATTTGCCTGTTCTGATAGTTTTTCTCGCGATGTTGTGGAAGTAACTAACTCTGAAGGGATCGGAACAAGGTACAGCTTTTCTTGCTAGAAGGTGACAAATTGTAGTTGGTCAGTGAACGAAGAAGAGCATGCTCAAGGCACTTTGATCGTTCAGTTTATTCTATTAAATATTAATTATTTATTTAGTAGCTATCCTTCAATAAAATACTTGAAGGGATAAAGTTGGATTCATCTTTAATCACCCATAGCTGTCATTTTTTGAGAGACAAAATAGGACAGATCCTTAAATAATGGGACAATCAAATTTAATGTAGCCATTAAAATAGAGTACTCCTAACAAGCAAGGTCTCCACAAAGCCAATACATCACTGCTAAGATGGATTCCAGACAATAACACTATCTAGATATGAGACCAACTTAACTCTGGCAGAAAATGCTTGACCTTGTGTTGATCCCAGCTGCCTCTAAATCTTTATTGTTAACAGAACCCATAATCTATTTGGTGGGGACTTTAAATAATTTACTAAGAGATCAGGTAACTCAGAAGTCGTAAATGAAATATCAGAAGAAAGAGACATGGCACTTAAAATATAGAACAGAAGGGCATGAGTAGAGAGAGTTATTACTGTTCTGTAAAACATATTTTCATTTAGTTATGTATTTTTATGACTTTGGGAAATTTTCTTGTGCTGAATTACTGTCCTAATCTGCAAAATTGAGATCTTTATCTTTGTGACTTCACTACCATTACCTGAGAAACCATGGCTTTTATAAGTCCTGTGTAGTCACCAAAACCATTCTACATGCATTTGGTTTTATTAATGTCCAAAATAAAAGCAAAATAAATTTTTATTTGTATGTTTTCAGGAAGAATCCTCAGTTATATATTATTTATGGAGAAGAAAATTTTTGTTCTGTTAAATTTCTAAAAAATAATATGATATTCTAAGTAAAAGAACCAGTATAAAACTGTCCAAGTGGGAATAATCAGTTATTAGAAAATGTCTGTCTAAAGTGCAGATGGACAGTTGGTATCCAGAAGTTAAACAGAAATTAAGAGACAAGTATATCAAGGAAAACATATGGAAGCACCAAATAGACTATGAAATGATGTTTGCTTCATTTATTCCACTCACTTAACCCATATATGTTGTCTGCTTTGTGTAAGACAATGTTCTAGGTGCTTGAACACAATGATGGTAACTCTGTAAGGATCTCTCCCCTTGAGGAAGTGATATTCCAGTGGTAGTAGATAATTCCCAATAATACCTAGCTTTCAATCTAAATTCAGCTATAAGAGATAGAGTGACAAAATAGCTTTATTGCTAATGTGCTTTGTTCTTCCGTCTATTATTCATCAGCAAACAACTGTTGGACACTTATTTGAAAATGGTCTTCTGCCAAATGCTAGAAAGATACAATGAGAATGGTTTGCCTACAAGCTGTTGATTATCCTGGAGGTCAGAGATAGCTATATGTTCAAAGTATTTGGCTTCTCTGGAACTGCTGCTCTCTTGGACAGCTTGGTTTTGAGGACATACTTTTCATAGTGAAATAAAGCAAAGGTTGTTTCTTTTCTATTGATTAGAAAACATGAATATGTAATACAACTCTTCCATTGTTAGGCAGCTTTAATTATATAATTTCATATATGTAAAAATATTTGTATAGGGCCAAATATGGGAAGTAGAACTACTAGGTTAAAAGGTACTTTGAATTTATATGTCTAAGAGATATAGTCAAATTTTTCTTTTTGATAATTTTATAAATTTATATTCCCAATGGCAATACTGCTACACAACCTCAATAACACAGTGTTACTGGACTTACATATTTTGGTCATGGGAATTGATACAAACTAAATATAATCATATGACTTTTATTTTCTTAGTAAATCGAGGTCGAGAATGCTGTGACATTATTTAAGAGGCATTTATGTTTCCATTTCTTTGAATTAGCTGTTCATACTCCGTGTTCATTTCTCTATTGATATGTTAATCTTTTTCTTAGCTATCTCTGGCAGTTCTTAATCCTTTGCAATATACATTGCAGATGTTCTTCTAAGCTTTTCATTTGTTCTTGGGCTTCGGTTATGGTATTTCATCATTTATGTGATATTTTTAATATTGTTTACTTTATCCTTAACAAATCATCTTTCAGAGCTTCTATATTTTGAATCATAGAAAGGCCTCAGCACCTGGGAGGATATAAAGTAATTCTTCTGTGTTTTCTAATGTATTTTTATAATTTTTTTAATGTCCATATATGTGATGCAGTTGGAATTCATTGTGATATTACGTACAAAGAAGAATGGCTCCACCTTCAAATCTTTTCAGATAACCCCCAGTGTTCCCAATACCATTGACTGAATGATTCAATGAATTATTCATTGGACTTGAGACAACCCTATAAGTTGTAGTCAATCTTTATTTGCATTTGGGTTTATTTTTGAACTTCTTATTCTGCTTATTAATCTGTCTAGAAAAAGACAGTATCATTTTATGTCAATAAAAGTTATGTCAATCCTGCATAGTCATTGGGAAATATGTTTTAATATCTATTATGGCTGGCCATTACTTTTCTTTGTTTAAAATTTCTTGGGTATTTGCATCTGTTTGTATCGTTTTCTAAGTAAACTAACAGTATTTTATCTAATCAATTTTCTACCTCAAAGGATGTGAGAAAAACTATTGGTGTTATTATTTGTATCACGCTAAATTTAACAACTTAAAGAGAGTTGGCATCATTTCGTTATTTATCCTTCCTCTACAAGAACATCGTTCAAGTCTTTCTTTGAGACCTTTAAAAGGATTTTAAAGTTCTCTTTACATAGATATTGCAGATTTCTAGTTAGGTTTATTCCTAGCTATTTTATCTTTGTAAATCGATGTTAGTTTTGCTTGTGTCCCTTTATAGGCCTATCTGAACTTGGTCTTTTTCCAACCTTTAATGCAATTTCAGGCATGTCCCATATCTCTGTCCCTTGCTGTCCTGAGCACATTCTTACTTTATAGGTTAATATGTATGTCCATTGTAAAATTAAAAGAAAACAGTTCTCTGAGCTTCAGTTATTTTTTAACAGTTTTAACTACCATCACCACTCTCACCCTGCTAACCTTGGACATGCTTCAGTGTTAGAATGCTGAAGTGTAGGATGGGTGTGGTCCTTTTCATCCTGTCACCTATTTGTCCTCTCCTTAGCACCGGGAGAAGGAGCGTGTTATGTGCCTGCCTTTATAATCCGGTAATTATTTATTCTGCAGAAGGTGGAAGTACATAATTGTTGTTTCTTTCTTTCTAATGTTTTAATTTTGTCTTTTATTTTGTTTATTTGTTTTCAGAGATTATTCTTATGTTCTCCTCTTCTTTGGCTAAGATTTAAGGCTCCCCTCCCTCAGCCAGCCCTAGGCTTCCAGAAGTTACCATCTCTTCCCACCCCACATCCCCATGCTCTCTTAGTATTTGTCTCTTCTTCCCTGGCCATCTTTTTTTGGCAGGGTCTCTATTAGAAAGTCCAGCTTCTCTCCCACTAACAATGCTGATCTTTTAAGTACCACATGTTTTCCTCACCTTTACTTAAGTGTAAGTAAGAAATTCAGTTCAATTGTCTTTATCTATAGTGCTATTTAGGTGTAGCTCCAGTATGATTTTCATCTTTATTATAGAGTTTGTGGTGAGAGGTAAACACTAATTGTTAGAACTCTAAAGGGTGAACAGGAGCCCAGGCAGTTTTTTTGTTGTTGTTTGCTTGTTTGTTTTGAGTGGGAAAGGCCCTTCTCACTTCCCCCATGGAGAGGATGGCAAGTTAGGGAGCTTGGGAAATGCATAGAATTCCAATTTTGCTATCCAAAGGGACTCTTTCTATGGAGTCTTCACACTCCACTGTTTTACAGTTGGGGTGAATGACCCTTAATGCTGGTAGAAGCAGGTTTTATTGCCTCAGTTTGAACTACATGTGTTCCTAGCAGTTTGCTTTGGGATGTGGGGGTTCTAAGTACCTATTCTCCTATTTCTTTTTGTAGTCTCAGATGGGCTGAAACAGAATGAGTTCTGTTTTAACACTCAAATATGTTAAAAAGATGGGATTGCAGAAACTTTAACACTCAAATACATTAAAAATGCGGTATTACAGAAACTTGCGTTTGATTTAGACTGTGTTTCCCTTATATAATACACTGACATTTCTCAGAGGAATAAGTTACTTGTAAATCTTTATTCACTTAGGTTCACCAGAACTTGAGTGAAAAAAAATATATAGATGGATCAAATCTAATAAGATAAATTTATATTTTCCCTTTTATATTCCTCTGCATGATAAAGCTCTGCCATTTTTCTTCAGGTCATTTTTCCAGTTTCTTTCACATTTTACCTTTGTTTTTATCTCTTTCATTTCTGGAGAATATTACTTTCATTTGGATAGAGCAGTTGCCAGCCTTCTAAGAACATCTCAGAGTTGACATTTCTATATACTTCATCATTTGATTAATACCAAATAGCTATGTCTATTTAGTGTTAGTATAATAGCATGAACAAAAACATAAAAAAGCAAGATATATACTAATGTATCTATTTAGTATTAATATTATTCTAACACTAAATAGACAACTTTCTTCCCACTCTCCTTTGACTGACCATCACCTACTCACTCTTTAGGATTTAGGCAGGCATATATTAAAAAATATGCTTAAAAACAAAGTTTACCTGAGAATGCAATTGTCAAGGATATACAAAATAGCAAATAATAAATTTGATGACTTTCTTCATCATAGAAAAGACAGAATGTTTCGTTCAAATGTTTAATTCAGATTAATAAACATGCATACATATATGTGCATGTATATATATTAATATACATATATGTGCATGTGTATATACACACCCAAACACAAATGTATGTACATACATATACTATTCCCCAATTAGCTTTTAGGATAAAAATGTCAACATATGAATTGTTTTTCATTTATTTTTGTGTTTTCTCTTTGTATGATTGGAATGTAAAAGAACTATACTCTAGGCATATTACAGAAAATTAGTACTATAGCATCTTAGTATTTGAAGAACTTTTAAAACTTATCTAGATAAAATTTCTACTGAATCTGAGAACTTGCTCTAGTACATAACAGTACAATCCATACTATATTGACAGATTGTCACAGCTATTTGCTTGAATATTTAGGGTGAAGAACTGCAGACTTTCAAAGAAGAGCCCTTTGGGATAATTTCTGTAGGTGCCTTGTAACACTAAAGGGTGAAACTAAAACCAGTTTCTGAATGTCACTGAGTAATTCATTTCAGTTCATAATCCAAAAGTCATGCTTATTGACTCTTCCTCAATATAGAAAATACTGCTTCACCTAAAGTAAAAGTAAAATATCAAAAATGACTGAATATTTGTTTTGAGACAATAAAAGGAATTTTTCATGCTGTGCTCTTTAAAAGGAAGCAAGTAGAGGAGATGAAAGGAAGAGCCTCATGAGACTGTGGCAATGACAAATTCATGTCAGTCTTGAAAAATACAAAATAAACAATTACCCTCTCCCAAAGAAAAGACTAATTTGTACATGTGTTAGGAAAAAGATTAATATAAGTAGAAGATATTCTATAGAGGAAGGCATTTTTAGAAATAAAATCCACTGTAAAGGGATTTCTTTAGACTACTGTGGAGACACAGAGATTGAAAATACCCACCTTTGTGAAATAAAACATCATACAAAATATAGAAGACAATGGTTTTCAAAGTATTGGACATTAAAATATGAATGACAGTGATGACTGCAAGGTGGGAAACAAATGAAGTGAGCCTTATGATTACCTAAATTAGCTACCTGAGAAGTTCTTAGGCCATGACACATGATGAGGAACCCAGTTGGAGTCTGGTGTTCTCCAAAAGTTGATGAGATGAAGCTGAGAGCCCAGGAAGACCAAGATGACAAAAGTAAGCAAAGCAGAGTAACAGGAAAGAGCTACATACAGAATTCTGGAGAAATGCACAGGGTCATAGCAAATCTTAAGGCAAAGAACTAAGTTCTTCATGACTACCAGTGCAGTCATGAAGAAACTAAGGGAGAGGAAGTAACCATCTAAAAGAATAAGAAGGAAAAAATCTAGTGCTGACATAAAGTTGTGAATAATTCTGTTTTTATTAGCCAGAATAAAATATAATTCAAGAAGCATTGGGGAAAGTCGTGATCAAGATTCTGCCTCAGTATTGAGTGAAAAATTAGTTTTAGGCAACATGCTGCTCTGGTTCCACCTAATAAATTTTAGCAGCAAGACAAAGTAGATTATTAGCAGTTAATTATATCATAGATTAGAGTTCAAAAATATATATCATAGATTAGAGTTCAAAAATATGTATAGAAATACAAAAATGTCCAGAAGCCAGTAAGATAAAGTTCAAAATGCCTGGCATATAGTCAAAAAGTATGAGTCATAATGAGAAAAACCCAGAATTATAAAAACAACAACAGAACAACAAAATAAAAAATAAAAATAAAAATACTTCTCCCAAACTGGGAAAGAACTGAGAAAAAAGAACTACTCGGGCAAGTCCAGCATGGTAAGGATGAGTTTCTTAAGACTTACACATGAGGTACTCCTGGATAGAAACAGGACAGCTATAGAGACTTGTGCTGCCTCTTATCTATAAGCTACTTTAAAGCTGATTTTCTGGCTATTTGCCTACTGCGTTTAAATAATGAGACTGTTTTTCTTGGCATGTTCTCAGATACATTTTGGGATCTCAAGAATTCTTGAGTTAAAATCTAAATTATCGGAAATTTTAAAAAATATTGATCATGATTAACAGCTCATTAGATATTGCAGAAGAAAAGTTTTGGGAACTTGAATACATAGCAATAGAAAATATCCAAAATAAAACACAAAAAGAAAAAAGAATGGAAAAAGTGGTAAACAAAATTTCTGGGAGCTATTGAAAGACTTGCAGCTGGTAAATGTGTAATTAAAGTTCTAGGAGAAAATGGGGCAGAATAATATTTTAAGAAATACAATCATCTTTTTTTCGAATTTGATGAAGACTCTAAACCGATAGCTTCAAGTATGCCAATTAACCAAAAGCACATGAAATATGAAGATATTTCACCATGGTGCATTGCTATCTAGAGAAGAAGAGACAAATCTTTAAAAGACACAGAAAAATGCAAAGTAGTACTGAGAAATAAAGAAGATAATTTCTTTTTGGACACAATTCAAAAAGCAGGCAGAAAGCAGTATAGCAATATCTTTAAAGAAAGTATTTAGATAGGTGAAAAAATTTTCACCTATGGATAGGTGAAAAATAAAAATATGAGAAAATATATGCCATCCTAACTCTAACCAAAAGAGTAGCTATAGTCATATTAGATAAGGTAGACTTGAGATTAAAGAGGACAACCAGGGATAAAGAGAATCATTTCATAATATGAAGTTAAATGTGTATACTTAACATAAGACATAATTTCTGGTAGTTACCTACAGGCAATGAAAGCATATGGTCACAATAAGATATTGGTCTGTATCATTCCATGTATTTTTTTTTTTCTATCTTTGGTGGCAAGAGTACTGTTGGCTTCAGAGAATAAATTAAGTATTTATTTCTTTTTAATTTTCTGGAAGTACTTGTATAGAATGGTTATCAATTCTTATTTACATGTTTAAAGTGATTTATTAGTCAAGTTATTTGAGCCAGGATTTGTTACTTACTTTTGTGTTTTTAAGAATTTTAAGTGAAAAATTCAATTTGTAAAAGAACAATGTTCTGCAGGGAAGTAGAGCTATGTAAATAGACTTGGAATCTTTTCGTTTTACGAAGGGCTACTGATTCTCTTTCCCATTTTTCCTACATGTTCAAGCAGAATGTTGCTGCATTTAAAACTCTGACTTATGCATTAAATGACAATAAAAAATCTGAAACTTATATTTCCATTAATATAGCTGAGATAGGCTGTTATATTAAAATTTTTTACAAAAATTAAAATGAAAGTCTAGAAAAAAATAAGCTACATGTAAAAACATTTTCCTAAATAATGTCTTAGGTTTTAATAATTATTGTAAAATTGACAAAGATTAAAACTTCACACCAGACAGATATAAGATGTGAAGAATATTATGCTGATGATATTTAATTGTAGGAAAGCTAGGGAATCCAGAAGTACTCAGATTCTTTCCTGACAATGATTCATGCTCTGTGGGGGTTTTATGGGAGCAACATACTCCAGGAACACCAACAGAAGGGACTCAGAATTTGTTGTCATTAATAGTTGGCCTAGTTTCCAATTTTCTGTTGCCAACCTAAAAAAACATTGCCTTGGATCAGTGACAGATTAAGTGAGACTCTTATTTCCCTTTTGTATTTAAAGATAACTGAAACCACTTCAAATGACTATAGACAGAAGTGCTAAGAACAGTCCTGAATCCACTTATTAATCCAATCCATTTGGAACAAGGAAAGAGATAAATTACTTGGCTTATGAATGTTCCTTCTTGTGTAGAAGTATATCTACAGCTAAAGGTATTACTGGGGTATTGATTGTTTGAATTGTTCACCTCTCACTAGATTGTGCTACAGTAATAAATAGCCTAAAAAATCTCAATGATTTACCACAAGAGATTTATTACTCATTCATGATATGTGTTAATTGCTGATCATCCATTGCTCTGTTACAGGCGGAAGCAGCATACCTAACTGGGACATTGCTCTTCTAGTACAGAAAAGGAAAGGTGGTGAGGGAACTACACAAGGCTCTTAATGTTTCTATGCATAGGTAGCATGCTCACATTTCAGTATGTGAGCAAGTCAGCCTTGATGTCAATGGAATAAGGTGTTTCATCTTTTTAGAGGGAGCGCAATGAATAATGGGGACAATAATAATAAATTATCATGCATTACAACCATGACACACATTACAATGGCCAGGTAATGTGATCTGATTACATGCAAAGGCCTGATAATTTGCCTCAGACTTACCTCTTTGATCCAACAATGTGATATTTTATCTTGAAAATACTTTGTAACTTTGTCTCAATGTGTTTCTCATTTTTATCAAGGGCTATTCTTCTTTTGCCTATAAAAAGAGTCTAAGTAGATCCTATATACTAGATTATGCTATCCTTCTCTGGTTGAAAGCCTCTCAAATTTGTTTCACTTAAAACATGAGTGTATAGCTAACTGAAAATGAAGTGGAGATTAACAGAATATCTAAGTTTCATTTATTTACAGTCTAATATGTGCTAGTCTCTGCAGCATATATTTCACCTACATTATAGCATTTAATCTTCTGAATCTTTTTAAAATACACTTTTTTCTTATTTTACAAAGATATCATGAGTAAAGATGTTATGCAACTTGATCCCAGATCAAAGAGCTATATAGAAATAGGAATCAGATTAAAGTCTAGCTTCATCAGTCATCATTTATCTGCTTGCTCAGCTCTGAAACAGAGTATAAGTATCATTTAGATATCTCTTACCTATCACATATAGAACAACTTTTGGAGAAGTTTACCTATCAACTGACCAAAATGTTGTACAAACGTAGCGTATAGGGGGAGATAATTGTTTCCTGCAAGAGTGAAACCTCGAAGTCTCAGTAACTTCACACAGTGAAGGTTTATTTTTCATTATGCTGTCTGATACAGCCCAGATGAGTAGCTTTTGCCTTTCATATTGGCTACCCTGTCTAAAACACTTGGCTCCAATGTTAGCAGAGCAGGGAACACAAAGGATAAAAGATACATTGACTCATAGACCATTGATCTGAATTGGCCACGTAACCCCAAATGACTGCAAGAAAGCAGAGGCAAGAACCTGGAGCCTTTGTCAAGTAGGAAACTGCCTTCACTACATATTGTAACCATGAAGAGATATATGTAACAACAGAAACACTTTTACATACTTATGTAAAGTAATAATCAAGAAATGTAATGGAAAGTGGTTTCATAGGTTTGAAAAACTCTCCCAATTTTTTTGAACCCAAGAATTATACCATTTAAAATGAAGAAAACCTCTGAGCAGACATTAGGCATGTTCACAAGATCTAAATTGAATCCAAAACATACACACATATGTATGTGTATATTTGTATAGCCAGCCATAAACTTGGATTATAGACTAGAGGATATTAAATAGAATAAATTAGAATTGATTTAATTTTAATATAGAAAATTTTGGAAGAAATTTCTGACTACTTAAATATGGAAACTAAACTTCTGCACTACAGCAGGTGTGAAGTGCCCCCACCGCAGTAAATAATTAAGCTCTAGTTTTTTCAGATGATTTAAATGGAGATTTGTCCCGAATTGATTTTCATCTAATTGTAGAATTCTATAATTTTAACTTATTTTTAAACACTGAATACCACTTGTTATACTTATTTTGTTATCCTTGTCTGGCGTAGTGTCTCAAGGACAGTGTTACGCTTATGATAAGCAAGTCAAAGAAACCCATGAACACATTTTTCTCTTTTTATTATGGTTGTTCATTTTCTGCCACTCAGATTCTTCTAATATAGCAATCTTCATTGAAAATCTCAGTGATTAAGTAGAATCAAACAACACTGGTTTAAGAGCGTCATCAAACTAACAATATTAGATTTGAAACTGAAGGCAATGATCCAAAATCCAGGGCTAATGAAAGTGATGGAGTTTGGACTCTCAATGGATGGTTTAGAAGAGGTGCTCAGAGAACATAGCAACATAAGGAGAGTATAAAAACGTTACAGTAGTTAAAAAGATAGGATTGTCACTCAGAATTTATAGGGATCCAGCAGGTAGCAGACATGTGACCACATCCATACCTTAGTATACAAAAGAATAAAAATGAAATATTCATATGGGAATTTAGGGGAAAAAACAAAGTTTTTTAAAATGGAGATGGACCCAGGGAACATCTCAGAATTGTGCATATGAATGTAATTGTAATTCTAACATTTTTGTGAATCTATGATTGTCTCGCTCTCGAGAAACTGTGCCTTTATTATAAGAAGGTTCATGGTATAATCTATTAAGAACTAGGAAAGGAAGAAGGGCTGCTCCCAGAAATAAGATAGGATTCTGTGAATGTAGAAAATTATGGTACCATATGAAACTCAAAAATAGAAAATTTTTAATTAAATTCCCTTTGAGGAATTGCCGACACAATAGTCTTCTACTTCAATTGAAAGAGGATATTGTGTTACAATAATAAAGATATTTCTATAGAATTCTATGTTATATAGACAACTAAAGATCTCCTCATTCTGGAGAGCAAATTAAAATGTGCTCATCAACTTTAGCTTATTAGCAAAAAGCAATTAATATGTCATAGACCTGGGCCTTTGCCAAAATTAAATTTGGATATGTTTAGAATTTTCTTATCACTCTGACAGTATAATAGCACAAACATGATGAATAAATGTGGATGTTGTCCACGTACAATGTTACACATTTGGTTTACATTAAAAAATGTGACTTTTTTTTCAGCTTAGTGGCAAAGTAGCCAGAGAATGTCTTATCCATTCCTTGAATTTGCCCATTTTTTGAGCTACTTAAACTAATTTTTAAAGTCACGTCTTTATTGTCTCTGATTCAAAATGATGGGGTTCCAATGATTTTTTTTGTATTAGGAAAAAATCTAACACAGAGAGGGTCAGGCTGTATGTAGCCACACTTAAAAGTTCTAATTACTAATGGGTTGAAGAATCTCATAGTCAGTTAATGTTTCCCTTAGGGGACCCCCAAAATATTCCCCATGTTAATTGCTTCTACTTTTATCATGCCACTGCTTTTCCTTGAACTGATTCTTACAACATCTATCACAATGAAAATTAATTTTCCTCTCTTATCTCTGGGAAGTTCTTCGGTCCGGGACTGATACGTTGTATATTTTTGTATCTTCTGTATGTTGCACATTGCTGAGCACCTCATAGTCATCCAGTTTCATTTTCTTGACCTGAATTGATGGAATGAGAGTGGTATTCCAGAAGAAACCATTTAAATGACCTCTATCTAGGTAGAAATGACTGCTGATTGACCCGTTAACTGATTGGACCTTTTGCATCCATTTCACATTTGGAAGGGTAATGGCAAATCTATAATTACTCTGATCAATGTCACACAGTTCCTGAAACCCTGCAAAAGTAGTAAGAGATATCCTTATTGACATACTGTTTCTGTGAGCAATTATGCTTCCTTTTCAGTTCTTACTGGCTGCAGTGAGAAGACAATAAGTAAAAGTCAGATGGTGCTAGAAAGAGAGTTTGGATACTTGATTGTCTTGCTAATAAACAGGCCGTCTCCTCTAGAATCATAGCAGTTGTTAACTATTTTATTGTTCATTTTAAGTGAATACAGGGGTTACAGGAGAATAATGCTGAAACAGTGAACTGAAATGGAGAAATGTTAGCCTACTTTGTGGATGGGACACCTAAGGTTTGAGAAGTTAGAAAATATTTCAGATAAATGAATTTTGAAAATCATTTAGTCATTTAGTCATTTTAGCTTATCTGTGTAACTTGTTTTGATAAATTTTTCACTTTATTAAACTACAAATGGTCTGTATTTAAAGAAATATTATATTGATTGTGTAGATATATACTGTTTAAGTTATGTAATATTTTTATGAACACTGTGTAATATCAATAACAAATCTAGAAATTAATATTATCTCCATTTAGATGTACAAATGGAGGTACAAATATTCTAAATAAATAGGATCACATAATTACAAGTCTAAAATACCAAAGTTCAGTTTACTTACATTCCTTTTTCCTCTATACTATGTTATCTCTTTGAGAAGGGAATCTTAGGGAGATCAGGTAAATATCATATATAAAGTGGTTATTTAATTGATAAAGAAATTACCAGCTGGAACATGTCCCTCTTCCTCACACTCAGAAAAAGGGAGTGCTAGTTAGGTTTGTCAGTATTTAGTAAACAAAAACCATACTACAACCATTTTTTTCTAAGAAAATACACTACAGGCCCTTGTCAAATCTATAACAGGGTATATATATATATATATATATATATATATATATATGTACATACACATATATATGTATATGTTTTATCTTGTTTCGAAAAATAAGCACAATAAATGGGCTAGATACACACAGCTGTTTTTCTGTCTGAATAAGTGTGTGGGAAAAAGGGATAAAATGGATAAAAGACATTAATTATAAATTGATTTAAAAGTTATTCAATTTACCAGACATTGTCAAAAGTCTACATTGAAAATGTCATTGAGAAAAAATGATTTTTCATTTTCCTTCTAACCCAAAATTTGGACATTGTCCTTTGGGGTGGACTGCCAAAAAAAACCACTAATTGTCCCATAGGATAATTTTTAGAATTCTCTATTTTTCATTGAGGATTTTGATTTCCAGCTGCACTGAAAAGTATTGGGCTTCTTTTTCTACCAAAAAAGGAAAATTACTTGTGTGTGTGTGTGTGTGTGTGTGTGTGTGTGTGTGTGTGTGTGTGCATGCATGTGTGCATATATATGAATGAGCGTAAACATAAAATCATGCAGCATATTATATATAAACTGTTTCTGAATGAACTAAACAAAACCTCAAATAGTTAGATTATAAGCATTTGCTGGCTTCCCCTTCATCTTCATCTTTTATAAAGGAAAAAGGTTTTGATCACTGAGCAAATTCTCCAGCTTTGCTTGTGATGCAAGGAAGAATGCAGAAGATAAAACCAGGCAAGTTGTTTCATGTGAGAGTAGACATTAGGGAAATAGACATTGCTGTTTATGATGTGTTTTGATAAACAGCAGAAGAGTGAAGAGGAGGAGGATTTGGAATATAAGAGAGAGACTTATATGAGCCATCATATGAAGATGGAAACTTTTAGGAAGAATATTTATATGAAAAATTTTAAGAAAGCATTCAGTATATTTTGTTAATAACTTTTTCATATATACTTTTAATGACTGAATAGTTGATGTATCTTTCAAATTTAATTTCTGAATCTGTGTTTTTCTTTGTTTAAATACAGCATCAATTTAATGTACATTATCTAGCCTTCTGGCACCAAAATACCTTTTTTTTCTCAAAGCAGTTATACTATTTATTTCTTTTTTAAAATTATACTTTAAGTTCTGGGATACATGTACAGAACATGCAGATTTGTTACATACGTAGACACGTGCTGTGGTGGTTTGCTGCACCCATCAACCCATCATTCTACATTAGATATTTCTCTTAATGCTGTCCCTCCCTTAGCTCCCTACTCCCAGTGATGATGAGCTTTTTTTTCATATATTTGTTGGGCACATAAATGTCTTTTGAGAAGTGTTTGTTCATACCTTTTCAATATAACCACAAGATTACTGTGTTTAAGGCTCAAGGGAAGCAACTAAAAATAACCCATGTTTATTTTAATCTACCTCAACGTGAGTAAAAGTGACACAAACCACTCTGCCAATTAAAATTTAGACATGGTATAAGTGAGCATAAGTAGTTGTATGTGTAGAATGTGGTACCAGATGTACACAGCATTGGGTTAGGCTTCCTGGGTAAAAAAAAAATCTAAAATATTTATTGGCATTTCAGCATTATTTCTAGTTTCCATGAAGAGATTATTTCTTAAGACATTAAAATCATTCCAAGAGAGGAAGAAGGGAAAACTTTGATAGACCTGGTTGGATTCAGACCAGATCGAGTATGGGGTCATTATAGGGCTTCATAAAATGTAAGTGGCTTTGTTGGATATTAAGCTTCTATGGTAGGTAAACGATCAAGCTAGCTCGGTAGCTGTAGATAGAGTCCACTCAAATGTGGAGAAAATCATCCCAGATTTGGAGAAAATTATAGGGTTCTTCCCTCAACTAGACAAGAAATAAAGGAACACTAGTGTTAACTAACTTAATGGGAAAACAGAAGAGAAAGTGAGACAGAATCTACAGGGGTAGAATGTGAAAAATTGGAGACAGGGTGTGGGCTGAATTATTCTCTGTTTTTTTTTTTTTGATTTGAGAGGCAAGGTGTATTTTGGCACATTAACCAAGATGAAAAAATACAAGGATAAGAACCAATTTAAGATAGTGCTGCCAGAACTAGGTAAAGGTAACGATAGTGGACTCTGCTTTGTGCATATAGTATTTGATATGTCTGTAAGACATTTACAGGGGTTTTCTGTTAGGCAGAGTATATGATGTGAATGGAAAATCTTGGAACTGATGGATGTTTTATGAAGGATAAGGGTAGAAACAATCCACTAAGAAAAATAGGGTGCAATATGACCTTTTTAGCTGAGTAATACCTTAGAGACTATCATGAAGTAGAAGTTCTTTAATGTACATCTAAATGTTAGATTCCTAGCATTTTAGGAAGCCATTTTAAATCTCTCATAGTTGCTCATACCTTTTGCTTGGTTCGAATCCTGAGTCAGCAAAGCATCGTGTGCCCTTGTATAAGAAACTTAACCTCTGAACTATAATTTCTCCACTCATAAAGGAGGGTATAAATAGGTAACCATTAAAATTACAGTACTGTAATGATTCTGTAATAAAGTACATAAAACAGCTACAACAGTGCCTGGAACCAATAATGAGTTGCTGTTTCTACTTCTTCACCTTCCTCTCCTTCTCATTATTTTTATGATTGTTTTTCTGGTTGCCTTCGAAGTACCTCTGGCGGTATAGTTAAATGCCATCTACCTACCTACCTACCTAGTGATTCTTTAAAATTCACTATACTTTATCTCCAGTAAATTAAAATCACCACTGTGGTTCAGAGTAAACTAGGAATGAGTTCTATTTTGGGGCAGCAGCTGTCTCATCTTCAGTAAGTTATTTAATATTTATTAGCTTCAATTTCTATAACTCATCCCAGTATTTACTTCAGTGGAACCTAGCTGCTAAGATGGAATCATGCCTCAGGGATTAGTAGGCACAACCCTTCATGTAGTTATGGCTAGCTTGGTTTATTTGGAATAACTTTATTTGTGTCAGAAAACACTTGCATTCCTGCACTGACCAAGGCATAGTGATATGACTTTGGCTCCACACAACATACTCCATCAGAGCATAGCAAACCAAAACAATCCCTCTAATTATTATTTTTTCTTCTAAATCATGTATCAGCCAACTTCAGTCAACAGATTGATTTTAATGGTGTTTTTGGAGAATAGACTCCAATATTGACAGAATATTTTTCAATGGTTTGCTAGTTTTTTCTTTATTGTTGTCGTGGCCTTTGATTTTTATTACTCTAACAGAAGAAACAATATACTAATTGGAGCACATGTTTTGATGTTTTGGAAATAAATATTTTAATATCTTTATAAAGAAAAGATTATCTTCAGAAATTGATATATTCTAAAAAATAATTACTAAACAGTTATTTATAACAGTTTGCAAGATTCAGTTAATGGAGAGAGGAGTTATATTCTTCAAAATCGTTACTTAGAAGTTTATTGGACTGAGACAATGAGGAAAGAGCATTTTTTATGCCCTAATATGAAAGAAGCAAGTGTGTACTCTGGATGGGGATAGCATGATTAGGGTATTTCTAATGTGTAGGCCTAGGGTGGATTCTGGAGAACAGAAAATAATTACGGAATCAGTAGAGACAAAATAGTTGTCCATAGACTGGTAGAGCTTATAGACATTTGAATCACAGTATCAGTTAATTGAAAACACTGATTTTATCATAGCGAGAATGTAAAGTGAAGTGCTAGTCCAGAACAACAGAGCACAAAAGACAGTTCCTTAGGTGATTTCTACAGACATAATCATTTTAGTTCTCTGTCCCTCCTCAACTTCCATTTCCAGCAAGGATAATTCATTGCACCCACCTCCCTCTAACACAGTCTTCTCACATGCAAAGCCCACCCTGCATCTTGTGTTAGTTACGGACAGTTAAGAATTCACCAGAAGCTCAATGTCAATAAGAACATCTTTTTATAGTTCTTCAGGGTTTTTGGAGCAATGTGATAGTGAACACAGTCAATATAGATTTTTTTGCTCCTTAATATGAGATAGATTAAAGAAAAAGGAGTATATGCATTGCACAGTCAAACATGTTTTATTTTTTATTGATTAGCTTAAGAATATCTGCTCTGCCTGTGTGTGCAAGTGCCCTCACACACATTTCAGTCATCTTCTAAGATAGTAAATTAGCCAGATAAGTAACTTCAGGATACAAAAGTTGATATGGGGTTTAATTTTTTGGAGGTTGGAAACCATTTTATCTAGAGAACATAAAGCAGTAGGTCTATTGTTACTACTGCAGGTTACAAGAAAGGCTAACAGGGAAATAGAATTCCCAGAATTCTAGTTTGTCAGTCTGATCATTCTAGAATCCATTAGGGCATGTGTTTGCCCTTGACCAAGTCATTATGCAGTGACACAGTGCTGGAATCCATGGGTTTAAGGCCTTGAAAAGACACTTGCTAAGCTAATAACCAAAATTCATGGTTAAGTGACTATAGACATAATAAGTCAATAGGGTTCCTCCTCTAAAACAGAATATTCCATTTTTAATAAGGGCCTTCCCTGGGTAATATACCTAACAAATCCAGTGTCTTAATTTCAGGTACAAACCAAGAAAATAATTCTTGTTAGTCAATCTTTTTTCTGCCTGAGTTTGGCAGTGGCAGAAGCCATACAAAAGCATAAAGTTTCCCAAAATGCCCCAGCATGGAATCAAAGGCCAGGGAGGGAGAGAAGGGACCAAAATAAACAGCAAGTGAAAGGAGCTATCTCCAAACATCTGTGCTGTATACTTGCAAATAAGTATTCTGACTTCAGGTGGCATCACGCCACGTGATCCTGCAAATCTTCAGAGGTTGAAATTTTCTTATTATGTAGTCCCATACCCAAAGCAGCACAAACAAAGTGTTTTAATGTGTCGGGATGTTAATGTTATCTTTCTGTTGCAGTAGAAAAAAGTGCATGAATAGGTATTGATTTCCTGACTGGGTGTTACTTAGCATTTTTACTTGGTGTTAGTAACTGATAAGCCTTGCATGGGATTTCATTATGGAGATTCTGTTTCTCCCAAGCCTTGTGCAGACTCTGATGCCAGGCCTTTTTATTGATGCATGTAATCTGACGGACTTCAAATTAAAAGCAATGAAAATCGCATTAGTCTGTCTACTAGATGAGATGTTATTAAGAGTAATAGAGTAATGCTATCAGAGCTTCATGTCTTAATGTTTGGTTCTTAAAACCCAAACTTTCAGACAAATAAAGCCTGTCATGAGTTATTACTCACTGTCATACATAAATACTGATACATTTATCACTGTTGGCTAAAGAAGTGCCATCTTTAAGATAATTATTTTCCAGAAGAGTGGATGTAAAAAAGAAGAAGAAAGGTAATAAATAAAATTAGGAAGCCCACACAAAGTTAGAATGGGTGTGACTACAATGAAGAACAGTGTAGTGCCCTAAAGGATGATGATAATGTCATATTCACAATGTGTCTATATAAATATGTTTTATCATATTTGCTGAAATATAGTTGTTTATTACTATATCACATGTATCTTATGGTAAAATTATAAAACACAATAAAATCAGATACTATATGTAAGACTGTAAAGCTGGAACCATATATTCAAGAGTATCCTTGTGTGTAAAGCTTATATGTACTTTATATATATAAAATATGTGTAAAGCATACACATATTGTGTATATATATATATATATAAATATAAAATGTGTAAAGCATACACATATTGTATATATATATACACACATATATGTAAAGCATATATACTTGATATATATAGTATATATATATGCAAGACTATAAAGTTGGAACCACATATTCAAGAGTATCCTTTTGTGTAAAGCTTATATGTACTTTATATAAAATACGTGTAAAGCATATTTATATATATATATATATATATATATACACACACATATATGTAAAGCATATATACTGTATAGTATATATATGTAAGGCATATATATATACTTTATATATATATGTAAAGCATATATATATATATATATATATATATATATATATGGAGAGAGGGAGAGAGAGAGAGAGAGAGAGAGAGAGAGAGAATATGAGAGAGAGAGTTTCTCTGTTGTTCTGGTTGGTCTCAAACTCAGGTGATCCATCCACCATGACCTCTCAACGTGCTGGGATTATAGGTGTGAGCTATCACACCCAGCTGTGGGTCTTCTGATTTCTAATTGACTTTTCTTTCTACTGCAAGATACTGGCTTCTCATGCCATTTCTCCCTTAGAACTCTAAGGAGTCTTTTAATTCATTAATTATCCATAGTGTCAATATGTAGTTTGATTACGTACCTTACTTGTGTTATTAAACTCTGACTGGATATGAATAATTTGCAATGAGAAGACTGATAAATTCATCCCCCTTTACAAATGTCTATGAGTTTCATGTTTATGATCCTAAACTTAAGCCATAAGCACAAAAGAAAGTGATGTAAGGAAATGTTCCAAACTACAAGAGTCAGATTAGACATGGATACATTGCTCAGAATTATTCTGACCATGGATGCATAGTCACAATTTTTCTTTCTGTATTAAAAACCGTAGTACTTTTCCAGTGTGTTTTGCGAAAGAAGGAATTGTGTGCCATTTGTACATTAATAGGTCTAATTGCCCAAGATTTCTTTGCTAACTAATGAATTGTATTTGATGGGAGGCGAGACAGAGCACTGAGAGTGTAGCAGCATTGTTTAACTTTATTTTAAACTGTGAGGACTCTAAAATTACATACTTTTTATATTGACTTATCTTTTCCGATGTTTCTTCATTTTGAGAAAGGACAAAACTAACAAATATTGGAAAAAATTACACAGCGTTCTCTATGAAATAAATAGAACATTCTCAAATCCAGTTATCTTCTTTACTCTTCATTGAAAATGAGCATCACCAAAATCATTTGCAGCTCTTTGCACTCATCACAAGAAGGTATCTTCTTGTAGTGGTGTATTTTGTGCACATTACTAACATTACCTTTTACAAGGGCCTGTGTGCATTTTCCCCTTCTTTATCGCTTCCATGAGTTAAAAATAGATAAAATAACTTGCTGAAGCAGCTAACATTGAAAAAGTATATGCAACCTAAATAAAAAGAGGGAAGAAGAATAATCAAATAAAATTTGAGAGACACATGATTCAGGGCAGGGTATGAATAAAACAAAGCAGAATAAAAAAGCAAGCGAGTATAATAGTCTAGCTAAAAAGTCAGTATGCATAAGCAGTTCTCAGATTGCTGGGTGTGACTCAGGTGGTCTAAAGTTCAGGCTGAGAATTAGATTCCTAACAAATTCCCAGGTGATGCAGATGCTATTATTCCATGGACCATACTCCAAACAGTACAGGTGCATATGCATTGATCTTCTTAGCCCTGAAGAGTAGTATGAAGGTACAAGATGAAATTAACCTTGTTGAAGGAAAAATTGTGGGGAGGGGCAAAGAATGAATGTAAAGTAATTAAATTGTGCAGCTGTGGGAAGCAAAAATGTTATTTCCAAGAACCCTGAACCCCATTTAGTCATTTAAACATTTTATGACATTAGGCAACATTGTCATGAACATTTATCTATAACTAGATATCCTTATTTATCATTTTAGCACAGCACAGTGAGTATTTATTCCATGCCTGGGATTGTGCTACATGGAAATACAGAAGCAAAAGTCATTTTTCCCTTGTTATGTGCCTCCCAGCGTGTCAGGTTTATAAATAGGAAAGATATAGATACATAAATACAAATGCAAATGCTTATATGTAATTAGTGTGTTCCATTCCTTTACAATGTGGTTTCAAATCTCACGCTTCATCCCAATCATCTTGGAAAGATTTTTTTCTTTGATCCTGTCTCCCTATGTTACATCAAAAGGCCCTTACGTTTTACTGAGTCCACGATTGTTTAGCAAAAAGTGGGTTATTTTAATCCATCCAGCAGAGAGCCCTTTCATGTGGCACTGGTGTGCAAAAGGCACCACCTCGGGCATGTTATGCCACTGCTGACCTAGCAGTTGTTTCCAGAAGTTGGAGGTAGAGGAGGACCATCTTTCAAGTGTTAGTGCCTCCCCATGTAGCTGTGGGTTCTAAATGTCATAATACTTTAAATAGTTCAGAGACACAGCTCTTTGGTGTAAATACTTTTGAGGCACAGCTCAAAATTTTCTCAAGGATTCACAAATATGGCAAGTCTTGTGGGTGTAGCCCCATAATACCTGACTTGTATAGTTTGAAATTATCTGTGATATTTTTTTTGTATTCTCTCCACAATGTTAGCTTTCAAATGAAACGCTAAACAATTCCGCTCCCACTCTGAGTCTCATCCCCATCTGCTCTGCTCTTCCGGCTTCCTCCACATGGCTTTTGCTTTTGCTGTCTCCCCAAAATAGTCAGCACAACTCTGCTTTGTACTTTCTGTTTTCTTTCCTGCAGTGTTGTTCACCCGGATAACTAGCTGCAGGGCCCACACTCTCATGTATTCAGGCCTTCATTTAAGCCTTACTTTCTCTGTGAACATTACATCATTACCTTGGTTAAAATGAAAACAACTTTTCCAACTCTTTCTGAATTCTGGGTTTTATTTTCCTTCATAGAGTTTACTGTCAACTAATTATCATCTATCAGTTCTGATTTTTTCTACTGGGATGTAATTCTTAGACAACATGAATTATTTAATCTGCTTTGTTAAGTATCTCTAATGCCTAGAACTTTGCTTCCCATAAAGCAGGCCTTCAGTGATGGAGTAAGTGAATTAGTAAAAACATGAAGAATATGTACCATATTCCAAATAAAATATTTTTAAGAATTTTCTTTGTTTAAAACCCACCAGGAGATTTCAGAAATAAATGTGACAATAGCAACCTAATGAAATAAATTTTAGCTGTTTATCTCTTTTGAATATACATATATACACACACATACATGTATACACACATATGTATATTCATCATGCATTTATTCCTCTGTTGATGCTATAATTGTTTTACCTAGAAAACATTGTGATATAAAATACATTGCTTGATGTAATTGACAAGAATAATAATTTTTCTCTTTACAATTCTTCCCTTTAGAATGTTAGTGATGTTTGTTTTCATTAGTAAATGTAATATTTTACCTCATTATCTACTGTATAAAAAACTATTTAAAAACCATAAATTATATACAAATTTTGTAAGAAAACTGAAAAATATGAATGGCAGTACTGTGAAAAGCAACTAGAGATTGGTGTCTCATCAGTTCTAAGACCATGTGAGAGGGCATGAACAAATGTGAAGCAGATTATCTTTACTACTACATTCAAATGAGAAACGAGGTAATAGTATGTTTTGCTATACAGATGGGAGAACATGCGATGAGAATTACTTTAAAAAAAGAAAAATAAACAACAGAAATCCACTAAGATAGTTTTTAGTAATTCATCCCCTTCTACATACCCAAATATGTAAATATTCTTCAATTCAAATTTCTATCCTTCATGAATAGAAGTTTTAATAATTACCCCTACTACTATTTTTTGAATAAATCACAGTATTGTTTGTTTTCCCTGTAAAATTATATTTGAGTATATGAAATATTCTAGTTGCTGTGTTAATGGAAACCCTTTAAAGTCTTTGCCAAGGATATCCAGTGATATAAACTTGACTTACATTTCAGAATAATGACAGGATAACAAACCACTTGAGTTTTAATTTCCAGTTAATAGTGTAGGGTTATGACTATTAAGACAATTTATCAGGCACTTAATAGAAACAGTAAATGTTACTGTTGGAAGAAAACATAATGTTAATTTAAATGCTACATAATTGAAAGGGTAAGGCATGTGGAATGAAAAGATTTAAATGAAGCTCTGCTTCAGCCCCATTTTAATTGGGTGCCTGTGGAGAAGCCATTTAATGATGGTTAAATCATTAGCAGAAAGTTAAAATAATTTCAGGTCTACCTAGCTCCCGGAGGTGTTTATAGGATCAAATCAAGTGCTCTGAGTAAACAAGTTTAGGTAAAACCTTGAACATATAAGGACCCTGCATCTTACATAGATTGAGAGCAAATATGTAATTAGTGGCATGTCTGTTGATTCCCAAACTATAGTGCTTATGAAAAGCATTGTCATGGTCAAGAGAATCAAGAAGATGTCACCAATTATCTATTAATCCTTTCATGATACAAGTATACAAAATAGAAATATTGGCTTAGTCAAATTATCTAAGAGTGACTCCAAGTATAGATCCTGGACCAGCAACATCAGCATACTCTAGGGTCTTGCTAGAAATGCAATTCTTGGGCCCCAGCCCAAACCTACTCTGCATATATGACCAGAAATTTGTATTTCTAAATTTGTATTTTAATTCCTGCAGATGGTTCTGATGCAACTTAAGGGTTGAGAACTACATCCACTTTTGATAATTGTTTAATGCCTCTAGTGTGGAAAGAGATGGCACAGAGTTCACTTAGGTAACTTTGCCCATAACAAAAGGTACATAACCCTGAAGGGTTTGATCACTTCTTAATTCTCAGCTTCATCTCACCAAGAGCCCCATTGCTTTCAGAGGCTCTTTCACACTGTCTTTCTTTCAGTTCCTTGCGTGTCATATGGCCTCAAGGCCTTTATGGGAATATTTTTCTCCTTGCTCTTAAACTTTCTTCTTTTTTTCCTAAATGCACTTCAACTCTTAATTCAAGCATTGTTTTATCATGAAAATCGTTTCTAATTCCCATGTGTCAAGGGCAGGACCAGGTGAAGGTAATTGAATTATGGGGTGATTCTCCCATGCTGTGCTCAGAATAGTGTGTGAGTTCTCATGAGATCTGATGGCATTATAAGGGGCTGTTTCCCCTTCACTGAGCACTTCTCTCTGCTGTCTCTTTGTAAAGAAGGATATGTTAGCTTCCCTTTCCACCATGATTGTAAGTTTCCTGAGGCCTCCCCAACTATGTGGAACTGTGAGCCAGTTAAACCTCTTTTCTTTATAAATTACCCAATCTTGGGAAGTTCTTTATAGCAGCGTGAGAATGGACTATTACAGGCTCTGATTACATGCAGCATGCATTCTTGTACGTGACAAACACATTTATCAGATAATAACAAAACCATATCTTTATAAACTGTGATAAGTACTATAAAGAAAAAAGTGTCATAAGAGTTATAGTGAGGTATGACCTATAGTACAATGATTTAATTGTATGTCTATGGGAACAACATTTTGACCACGATTCATCTCTAAACATCTCTGTAAAGATTGAGTGCACACTGAATACTACTCAGCTCTTTAAAAAAGGAATTTTGTCATTTGCAACAATATGGGAGAAAATTATACAAAGTGAAATAACCCAGGCACAGAAAGGACAAATACCACATGCTCTCATTTATTTTTGTGATTGAAAACTATAAATCAAGCCTGAAGAAGTAGACAGTAGAATAGTGGTTACCAGAGGCTGCGCTCAGAGGAGTAGAAGGTGATGGGAAGATGATAGTATATGAAAACAAAGTCTCAATTAGACAATAAGAATAACAGGCTTTTTTCCTTTTAGATATATTGCACGTCATGGTAAATATAGAAAATAACATCTATTTCAAAATTGTTGAGAAAAAACTTGACTGTTTTCACTCCAAAAAAGTATTTGAGGTGATGGAAATGTTAATTAGCTTGATTAATTATTCCCACATTGTATTCATAAATTTTAATGTAACTTTGACCCCATAAAAATGTAAAACTATAATTATCGACTTACAAGTAATAAACTTTTTTTAAACATTGAAGGCAGACCATGAAGGAGGAATGTATAGCACTCAATAACTCTTAAGAAGTTAGGGGACATGAATGACTCTATCTTTGAGTATATCATATGTATGTATTTCACCTGGTATTTATCATCAGTGCTTCAAAGCTTGGGGAAAAGCTGAAGTGTTTACAAATTTAGCAGTGCTTCAAGACAGACGATTGTGAAAAGCAGCCCATTTTCTCATTTGTATATCATCATAATATACAAAAAACCTCCACTGCTCTTTCCCCGCTGAATAGTAAGTATTGTATTAACAGGAATAATGGAGAAATTCGGTATAGACAAAATATATGCTTACTTAGTGTAGTTAAGTGTTATCTTCACTTAATTAAGATTTGCATTAAAACTGTAACATAAAGTCAATTATCTGGATGTCTGGACTAAACTATTTCAGGATACTTAAAAACATTTAGATGACTGAACAACTAAATGTTTATTTTGGGCATAGATAGATACACACATTTACTCTTATAACACCTCTTTATAGAATTTAGAATTTCAATTCTTTTTTTTCTATGGTATTTTTCTGCTTTTAAATTTTTATTTTTATTTTTTATTTTACTTTAGATTCTGGGGCACATGTGTAGATCATGCAAGATTTTTGCATAGGTAAATTCATGGCAAGGTGGTTTGCTGCCTCCATCCCCCCATCACCTATACCTGACATTTCTCCCCACATTATCCCTCCTCACCCTCCCTTTCACTGTCCCTCCTGTAGCCGTCCCCCCATGGACCCCAGTGTGTGATGCTTCCCTCTCTGTGTCCATGTGTTCTTGTTGTTCCACACCTGCCTATGAGTGAGAACATGTGGTGTTTGATTTTCTGTTCTTGTGTCAGTTTGCTGAGAGTGATGGTTTCCAGGTTTATCCACCTCCCTAAAAAGGAAGGAGAACTACAAACCACTGCTCAAGGAAATTAGAGAAGACACAAACAGTTGGAAAATTATTCCATGCTCATGGTTAGGAAGAATCAGTGTTGTAAAAATGGCCATACTGCCCAAAGTAATTTATAGATTCAACACAATCCCCATCAAACTACCAATGACCTTCTTCACAGAACTGGAAAAAACTACTTTAAACTTCATGTGGAACCAAAAAATAGCCCACATAGCCAAAATAATCCTAAGCAAAAAGAACAAAGCTGGAGGCATCCTGCTACCTGACTTCAAACTATACTACAAGGCTACAAACTATACTACAAGGCTACCAGTACCATAACAGAGACATAGACCAAATGGAACAGAACAGAGGCCTCAAAAGCAACACCACACATCTACAACCATCTAATCTTTGACAAACCAGACAAAAACAAGCATTGGGGAAAGGATCCCCTGTTTAATAAATGGTGTTGGGAAAATTGGCTAGCAATGTACAGAAAACTGAAACTGGACCCTTTCCTGACACCTTAGATTAAAATTAACTCCAGATGGATTAAGAACTTAAATACAAGAATTTCAATTCTTTGTCAAATAATAACTTCATATATTTCCTTTTTTTTTTTTTTTTTTTTTTTTTTTTTTTTTTGAGAGATAGTCTTGCTCCATCACCAGGCTGGAGTGTGGTGGCATGATTTTAGCTCATTGCAACCTCTGACACCTGGTTTCAAGTGATTCTCCTGCTTCCATCTCCTGAGTAGCTAGGATTACAGGAATATGCCACCATGCCTGGATGATATTTTTGTATTTGTAGTAGAGACAGGGTTTCATCATGTTGGCCAGGCTGGTCTTGAACTCCTAACCTCAGCTGATTGATCCACCAGCCTCAGTCTCCCAAAGTGCTGGGATTATAGGTAAAAACCACTGTGCCTGGCCCATATATGCTTTTTAAATTTCATTTACCCACAGGACTACACAGGTTAAAATACTGAAGCTAAAAATCATAACCCTAGTGAGAGTTGTTGTGGAGGGTCTAAGAAAATATCTACCTGTAATATCTGAACTATTTTACTTTATTCAGTAGCTTATGAGTGGATTTCTTATAGAGTTATCTCTTGGTATCCATGGGGTATTGGTTCCAGCACCTCCCACAGATATGAAAATCCAAGGGTGCTTAAGTTTCTTATATAATATGACAAGGTGTTTGCATCCAACCTATACACATCCTTTTGTACACTTTAAATCATCTCTAGATTACTTATAATACTTAACACAGTTGCTGTGTAAAGTTGTTATAATGTATTTTTAAAATTTGTATTCTTTTTACTGTATTTTTATTTTTTTATTTTTTATTTTTTTATTTTTCAAATATTTTCTATCCATGATGGTGAAACTCACAGATGCAGAGCCCGCAGATATGGAGTGTTAAATGTGCTCAAGTTTTAAAATCTGAATTGCACACATACACACACAAATTGATATCTACTTGTTGCTTTGTGTGCAGGAACACTTTATTATTCACTTTTTTAAAAGTTCACAATTGAAGTGCAGTGCTGAGTGCTTAACTACTTAGTAAGAAGTGTCTGACTCATAACTCAGTGTGTTTATTCAACAAACGTTCATCCAAGTCTAAATCTCAACTATGTTTCAATAACACACAAGTACCTGTTTTCACCCAGGCTTCTTCCATGAATGAGGTCAACACTCATATCTACAATTGCACATTAAATAGCAATAATATAAATATTGTACAGAATACCAACTGTAATGTGTTTTAAACCAAACTTATACTTTCCCTCTGAATTGGTCTGATTCTCCTGCCTTCTCTACTGCAGTAGACTAAACACCCAGCTTTCCATGCCAAGACCCCAAGGACATGTTTTATCCTTTCCTATATATATGAGGCTTCTTCACCTTACCACGTTTGTTAATTTGGTCATTTTGTTGTTTCTCAATCATATTTCATAGTTAGTTTTACTCCAGTTGTTCAGTTTTAAGTCATTTTCTATCATTTCTCACTTAAATTTGCTGAAATTGGTATTTAGTTGCAATTTCTGTTGCCAGTCTTGCACCTTGAGACCCTCATTGCTGCCTATTACTGATTGATTAGAAGACACATTTAACCACATTATTCTCTTATAAATGACACCCATTGCCTTTAAACTTTTCGTTACTGCTTTTCTATACTCCTCTCCATTCTTTCCTTATGTACCCTGAACTGCAGTTATCTTCAACAACTATAGTTCTTGGTATATGCCATGTGCCCCCATCCACATGTGCCTTTGCTTAAGCTCTGTCTTCTCTACCCTCCTTTTCCAGCCTTCATATCATTGCATTTACTGCTTGAATATTTTTATTTTCCTTAAGAATCATCTCAAATATAATCTCCTCTAATATAAGTTTCTTAATCTTCCAGGGACATGTTATATCCTTTCCTATATAAGAACACTCACTGAATACTTATATTTTCTGGATTGACACTTGTCAATTTAGCATCTGAAGGATTTCTGCTTTTAATGAGTTTCATCATTGCAAGAGACAAGTCAGGAATTTATTTTCTAGAATCTCCTCCTCTTAATGGTTCTGGCTTTGAGTTGTTCCAGTAAGAGACACTCTGGAAATTTAGAAGGTACAAGAGAAGGAATAGCTATTTTTCTCTTAGAATAGGTGTAGTTTGATGTGTGAGGCAGACAGAAGGTTCAGTGGCTTCCCAATGAGCTTATGAGAACCACTCACTTTGCTTCTGCAAACAAAGTGTTGATAAGAATTTCTCAAAGAGTCCTGAGAATTTAGCAGCTCTGCTGTGAACTTTTGAGAATGACCGCTTCAGTGCTTCAAGGTGAGGTCTTTAGTGACCTTTATATAGTTTCCCTTTGATGGCTTGATTCTGTGTCAGCTAATCTGGAATTGTGTTTCACAGAATTTTCTCTCCTATTTGGTTCTGGGAGGAGACTGACCTCAAGAGTAATTCATGGAGATTTGTAGGTAAAAGTGAAGCAGCTTCCACAGGAATACAAACTACATCAGTGTTGGTTTACGCTCTGTTTAAACTTGTATTGTGATGGGTCCTCCTTTCTACTTTGTGGGAATGAAGCAGAAGCAGAGTCTATACCTCTTACATCTTCAGCATCTCCTTCTTTAGCTTTTCTGACTCCTGAGGCAGATGCACATTTAGGTGACTGCCTTTGATTTCAGGTTGTTCATATCACAGAAGGTGCTGTTAGACATCATGAGATACTCAAATGTGTTTCAGCTCATTCTCATAGGTTAGTTTGTCATTATGGATTTCAATTTGTCCTTTCTTTTTTCCACTCTGCATTTACCTTTCCTTCTTGACTGCCTGCCCTTCTGACTTCAGGTTAGCACCTGACAGAGAAACAATAGTTAGACATAAACTAGTTAACCAACTTCCACATTGTATAATGTCAAAATCCTATAATAGGGATATTAAATTCCGTAACATTCCTAGTGATTCTGCTTCTTTGACCAAACCCTAACTCATGAATTCCAATATTCAATGGAGATGTTTTTCACCTCAATCCTCTCAGCTCTTCCAACAGTCATATATGCCCAGAATTCCTTTATAAAACCTTTTATATCTTGAATCCAGGGAATGACTGTCTTTTGACTTTTTTTCTCTAAGCAGGATTAACACATTAGGTTTGTGAATATATGATTTAGTGGATCCTTGAGGCTTGATGAGATTAGAATTTTGGTCACATGCAATTCAAAAGGACCTGACTAATTCAAATACTTTCTGCTCATATTCCCATGTTGTCTAAATTGGAGCTAAAACATTTATATCTTTAGTGTCTAATGTAATGCAGTAAATATGCTTTAAAAATGAAATAACAGGCCGGGCGTGGTGGCTCAAGCCTGTAATCCCAGCACTTTGGGAGGCCGAGGCGGGTGGATCACAAGGTCAAGAGATCGAGACCATCTTGGTCAACATGGTGAAACCCCGTCTCTACTAAAAATACAAAAAAAATAGCTGGGCATGGTGGTGTGTGCCTGTAATCCCAGCTACTCAGGAGGCTGAGGCAGGAGAATTGCCTGAACCCAGGAGGCGGAGGTTGCGGTGAGCCGAGATCGCGCCATTGCACTCCAGCCTGGGTAAGAAGAGCGAAACTCCGTCTCAAAAAAAAAAAAAAAAAAAAAAAATGAAATAACAAACTATTAGCCTATAAATAAACCAATTGCTCACCTATAATGGAGAAATTGTTTTAAAAATCAAAACTCTTCCTGCTTACCAAAAAAAAAAAAAAAAAAAAAGACGCTGAGGAGAACAACTCCACAGATTGAAGAGGGCACACACAGTGATCACAGTGAGATTAAACATTTGCAGTCAGGTGAAAAATATATTATGGCACCTGTTAAACCTGCTACAAGAGGAGATTACAGAATTGAGTTTGGTTAAAAGTTAAAAAAAATTTACAAATTATATGAAAATAGAATTGTGCTATCCAAATTTCGCAAACCTCCAATGAATAACTAGCTCAACCTATGTCCATGTGGGATTCTAGTGTTTATTTTATTGAATTTTAAAGATGAAATAAAAATCAATAGAGATAGAATCTGGTAGATTATAAATAAAGAGAAACAACTCTAATGCACTAGTAGGTAGTGTAGAGGTTAAGTGAAAAAGTACTGGGCTGACACAGGAGATTTACAAAGAATACACCCAAGTCCATCTTAAATGTGTATGTCTAATTCATTTTCTATTTGGAACCAAATCCCTCTTCATAAGTCAGTCCTTTCCCCTCTTCCATTCTCTCCATTTCATTGGTCCTGCAGCTCTGGTTTCCCTATGCTGACC
Source organism: Saimiri boliviensis (assembly GCF_048565385.1). Taxonomy (NCBI): domain Eukaryota; kingdom Metazoa; phylum Chordata; class Mammalia; order Primates; family Cebidae; genus Saimiri; species Saimiri boliviensis. Next base: position 119,463,148 of record NC_133453.1, read on the forward strand.
ACAGCTATTCACAGCTACTCAGGCTAAGCCTGTCATATCCAGCACTCCAAACACTAGTTATTATAAAGCAGCATGGTGAGTAAAAATGGAGCAGCCTTATCCCTCAGGGTCCCCCCGCCCAAGCTGGTTATCAAATTAATTATCTCAGTAAAGCAGGTATTTACCCCAAAGCATTATATATATTGCTATTTCTGTTAAACTGCATGAATAGTGAAAAGAATAGGATATAATTGGAATATACTCTACTTGGGTCAATAAACTACATCAATTTTAGTCCATTATCAACCCATAATTTTGATCGGATAGATCCAATGGATGAAGAAGATTAATGCTCTTCTCTGATCTTCAGCTATATAATAACTATTTTATGTGCATGTGTATAGTACCCATTTCCAAAGATCATAGCACATACACATACACAAATCAAACATATGTGACATTTTATTCTCTTGTTAATATACATGCTAATTAATATGAAAAGGGGAAACAACTCATCTCATACCCAAAAGTTATTTGTGTATATGTTACATAAATGATTCAATTAAAAATCAATAATATAATCGACTCAGTTCCCAAAATTATGAATTTGTTCCAAGAACCCACGATTGTTAGTATTTTATGTATAACACAAAACAGCTACAATGAAGAAAAAACATTTAAGCAAGTGTGCTATTTCCTTAGGAAGCATTTAGTTGTAAATATTCCCCTAAAGTTTATAGCCATTTGTCTGCTACCACAGCAGCCTGAAAACCAAGTGAGAATTTTCAATATTCTGTCCATATTTTAGCATCCTGAAGGGAATATATGCAAATCTAACTGAATTTTTCTGATTCCACTGAGATATTGAGTGCATAAAAACATGTAATTTATGTGTATGTATTTTCTTAGATGTCTACATAAAATCCCATGAGAAAGTTTCAATAAGCTTAATTGTAGCAAACATTTATTCCTTAGACTTCAGGAATTTAAAATACATGAGACTTTACAAGTTAAACTTTAACAATAATCTCTATTTCATTCCCTATAACATATTCACTAAACTTCATGTTTAGTAACCCTACTTTTCCTCTCCAGCGTACACATAGTTTTGTTGATTTTTAAACCAATTCTCTTGGAAGAAGGTCGTTTTAGCTTTCATTGTGGAACTACTTTGTCTTATAAAGTGTTGTAGTTATTGTTCTCAAGCCATTCTCAGCCATGTGACAATGTTACAGTTTATTTTTTTCTTTTATCTTGATATGATAAAAATCACCATTAAGTCACTGGATGCTCTGCCATTTCAACAGAGCTTGATGGCGTAAATAAGGAACAAACCCTCAATCATTTATTATTTAACATTCTAAAGTTTTAAGCTTCCTAAATTTTAAAGCAAATTTGGCAGAGACTTCTAGCACAAGTTCATGATTTTGGCTCATGAAAGCCAATCGACTTTGTGTTTTTTGTTTTGTTTTGTTTTGTTTTGTTTTGTTTTGTTTTGTTTTGTTTTGTTTTGTTTTGTTTTGTTTTTGAGACAGAGTCTCACTTGGCCCAGGCTGGAGTGCAGTGGCATGATCTCGGCTCTCTGCAATCTCTGCCTCATGGGTTCAAACAATCCCCTGCCTCAGCGTCCCGAGTAGCTGAGATTACAGGAGACCACCACCACACCTGGCTAACTTTCATATTTTTAGCACAGAAGGGATTTCACTATCTTGGCCAGGCTGGTCTTGAACTGACATTGTGATCCACATGCCTCGGCCTCCCAAAGTGCTGGGATTACAGACGTGAGCCACTGTACCCAGCCAACTTTGTTTACAGACGGGAAAATGGCATCTAGCACCATAAGTGTATCACACTCTCAGTTTCCTTAAAGCACTCCTACTGCATTTTTCCTTTTCCTTCTCCTAAACCAAACACCTTTCTAGTTGTATTTTTGGTTTACTGATAGTAGGGTATATTCTCATAGCCCTATTCAACACCCTTAATTTCTCCCCCAGGGTTTATGCTTATGCTATTTTTCAGGCCCCTCTATATTATGAATATATTTTATTCCCCTCTTCTTAAAGTTCACATATCTTTCAATACTTAGGTTCAAACTTATTTGCCTTAAAAATGTGGCTGTGCTAGAAAGAAACATACAAGTCATGTTACCTTAGAAAAGAGAAAAAAATAAATATTCCCATTAGTTAAACTGATGTATGCACACTTTCTTCCATTTTTGGCTGCTAAAAAGTAATATAGGACTGTAGTTAATGATGGCAAGCAGCTTGCAATAGGTGCTGTTTATATGGTTGCTGGCAACTGAGATTTGTTGTTTTACTCAATTATATTGATTTCTTCTTGGATTGTCTTTTTATGTACAACATTGTATGGGCGGTTGAAACTGGCTTTTAAATTATTATTTTCACTGGCATTTTATTTAAACAATAACGTAATCAATTACCTGCTTTCTTCCAGGAAACTGAATGCAACATAATCAAAGATAGCTAGACCTATACATATGGAACGTATTGACCTAGCCTGTATATTTTTAAAGCATATAATGATTTTTATGCCTTTTTCTACATCTTTTAAACAAAGAACAAGAAGATCGATTTAGCAACCATATAAAGGATGTTATATTAAATTTATGTGTAAATATTGTGCTGTTAAATGTCACTTAAATTGTAAAATGTGAAGTTAAAATTAACTAAAAAGGAAATAAAGATCTTAGGTGTTGTGAATGTGGAAATCTTTATCAAATTCTTCCTCCTCTTTTAAATACTAAGAATAATACCTCTGCAAAGAAGATACTCCTGTGCAATAATTTCACTTCATTTCCATCTGTTCTTGCTTATTTTACCCTTAAAGTCTGAAATGAGTTACAGCTGTTGGATTAATATAATTTGTAATTTTTTTTTTAACTTTTAACCAAACGAGAACGCTCTCGTGTTGGCACCGTTGACATTGGCAAATTTATCAGACTTCTGAGTGTGGTCCTCAGACTTGAAGGTTTAGAAATCTAGTCTTGTTTTTCCTTGTAAAAGTGATATGTCTTTCAGGGAAAAAGTTATATTACACAAGCCACATATTCTCCCCTTGTAGGTGGCTTTAAGTTAAAAGCCAAATCATTATTATTGTTATTATTATTTTCAAACATACATAGAGTTCTTGCTATGTGTCAGACACTCTTCTAAGCACTTTATAAATATTGTCCCATTTTGTCCTTGTAACAATATCTTTACAGATGAGGAATAGCTACAACAGACATGTCAGATTACTTTCCAAAATTCATACAGCTCAGAATACCAGGGCTTGGATTTGAATCCAGCCAATCTGGATTTAAATCTGTGCTCTTAACCATGTAACATTTGATATTCATCAAGAAAGAACTAAATGAGTCAACATAATTACAATAAGAGTTCTTGAACTCTTGTTGAAGATTCACAGAACCATAATACTCAAAATTAAACAGCAATAGGTTCTATGCCCTCTGCAAAAGTGAGGTGAATGCTTCTAAAAGAAACATCTCTGACATTTGGTTTTCTAGTTCTCAGAAGCTGCCCAACTGTTGCTGTGATCAGTGTATTATGACAAGATACTTCACAATCTTCATTCTAAATTTTCTCTGGCTGAAGGGCCATTTTAATTTTTGATGACAAATTTTTGTAGCTTTTATCTGTTTGTATTTTATAGTAATTTTCAAGTTACTATAATTCCTAATTTCTTTGTTGTTGTTTTATTCCATTTGTTTTTTTTTTGTTTTTAACTGTACTTCAGGTTCTGGGGTACATGTGCAGATCATGCAGGATTGCTGCATAGGTACACACATGGCAATGCAATTTGCTGCCTCCATCCCCCTGTCACCTTCATCTGGCATATTTCTCCCCATGTTGTCCCTCCCCGACCTCCCCACCCCACTGCTCTCTGTCCCTTACCCCACCCCCAACAGACCCCAGTGTATGCTGCTTCCCTCCCTGTGTCTGTGTGTTCTTATTGTTCAACACCCACCTATGAGTGAGAGCACGTGGTGTTTGATAATTCCTAATTTCAACTAAAAGCACTGAGGTCGGAAGAAGCTAAATAACTCACTTTATGGCAAAGCTGGGAGAGCTAATGACTCGATTCCTAATGGAGAGTGATTTACATATTATTGCAACAGTCCTAAATTAAACAGCATGTCAATATCAAATAAGGCAGTATAGGAGAAGGTTTTAGAGATACCACACTTCGTCAACTTTTAAACTTATACCAATATGTTGTTTTTCCCCCATCAGTATTGAACAAAGAATCATTTTCTAATTCCATTTTGTTTATGTAAGTCATGACCCTGATTGAATTCTATTTTAATAAATAGAATTTTAAAAGACTGTCCTTTTCTCAGTGTGTATTCTTGATGTCTTTGTTGAAAATCACTTGGCTGTTAATGCATGGATTTATTTCTGACTTCTCTATTCTGTTACATTAATCTATATTCCTATTTTTATACAAGTAACATGCTGTTTTGGTTGCTATCTTTTTGTAGAATATTTTGAAGTGAGGTAGTGGATGCCTCCAGGTTTGCTGTTAATGCCCAATTTTTAAAAAAATTTTTTTGACTATCTAATGTCTTTTTCCTTTCCATATGAATTTTATAATATTTTCCTATTTCTATGAAAAATATAATTGGCAATTTGGCAATTTGATAGAAATTGCTATGAATCTGTACATTCTTTTGAGTATTACAGACATTTTAACAATATATTTTTAATTTGTGAACACAGGATCTCTTTTCATTTACTTGTGTCCTCTTCAATTACTTTCATCATTATTATTAGTTTTATCTTTTCTGAGACAGAGTTTCACTCTTGTTGCTCAGGCTGGAGTGCAATGGTGCAATCTTAGCTCACCACAACCTCCGCCTCCTGGGTTCAAGTGATTCTCCTGTCTCAACCTCCCAAGTAGCTGGGATTTCAGGCACATGCCACCACTCCCAGCTAATTTTGTATTTTGAGTAGAGACGTAGTTTCTCCATGTTGGTCACGCTGGTCTCAAACTCCCGACCTCAGGTGATCTGCCCACCTTGGCCTCCCAAAGTGCTGGGGTTACAGGCATGAGCCACTATGCCTGGCCCATTATGATTTTATAGTTTTCTTTGTAGTGATCTGTTCTTGGTTAATTTTATTCCTGGGTATATATTTTTTGTAGCTATTATAAAGGAACTTGCTTTCTTGATTTCTTTTTTTATATAACTCACTATTGGTATATACAAATGCTACTAATTTTTATATGGTGGTTTTGTATATATGTTATATATACAAAATATGTTTCTATGTTTTTATGTTCTGCAAGCTAACTAAATTTGTTTATTTTATTTTATTTTATTTTATTTTTATTTATTTTTTTTGGGGGGGGGACGGAGTTTCGCTCTTGTTACCCAGGCTGGAGTGCAATGGCGCGATCTCGGCTCACCGCCACCTCTGCCTCCTGGGTTCAGGCAATTCTCCTGCCTCAGCCTCCTGAGTAGCTGGGATTACAGGCACGCGCCACCATGCCCAGCTAATTTTTTGTATTTTTAGTAGAGACGGGGTTTCACCATGTTGACCAGGATGGTCTCGATCTCTTGACCTTGTGATCCACCCGCCTCGGCCTCCCAAAGTGCTGGGATTACAGGCTTGAGCCACCGCGCCCGGCTAAATTTGTTTATTCTAACAGGTTTTTTTGCTGGAATTTTTAGGGTGTTCTATATGTACAATTATGTCATATAAAACAGAGGCAACTTGACTTCCTCCTCTCCACTTTCCATGCACTTTTTTCTTTATTTTGCCAAATCACTCTGGTTAATGCTTCTAGTACTGTGTTGAATAAAGTTATGAAAGTGGGCATCCTTGTCCTATTCTAGAGCTCAGAAAAAATTTTCAACTTTTACCTATTCAGTGAGCTGTGGCTTGTCGTATACCCCCTTTATTGTGCTGAGGTATGTTCATTCTTTAACTACTTTGTTCAGGGTTTTTATCATAAAGAGATACAAAATTTTATCAAAAGATTTTTCGCCATCCATTGAAATAATCATGTAATTTTGCACCTCAATTTTATTAATGTAGTAAATGATGTTGGGAAAACTGGATATCTACATGCAGAAAATAAAACTAGATCCCCATTTCTTGTTATATAAAAAATCAACTTTAAATGTACTAACAACTTAAATGTAAGATAAAAAAGTATAAAACATTTTTTTAAAAAATACAAAAGAAATTTTTCATGAATTAGAGTGGGTGAGGAATTTTTAAATATGACTCAAAACACAGACAACCAAGCAAAAATAAACAAATGGAATTTCATCACACTGAAAAGCTGATGCACAGCAAAGGAAACAATAAAGTGAAGAGAAAACTTCAGAATGGGAGAAAGTATTTGCAAACTATGCCTCTGACAAGGAGCTAACGTCCAGAAGATATAAGGAACCCAACTCAATAGCATACAAACAACAATAACAACAACAACAAAAAAACAAATCCAATTTTAAAATGGACAGAAGACCCAAACTGACTTTCCTCAAAAGAAGACGTACAAATAGCCAACAGGTATATGAAAAAATGTTCAACATTACTAATCATAGGAGAAATGTAAATAAAAACTAAAATGAGATACCACCTAGCCCTCATTAGAATAGCTATATCAAAAAGACCAAAAAAAAAAAAATGTAACAAATACTGGTGAGGATGTGGAGAAAAGGGACTTTTTTACACTTTTGGTGAGAATGTAAATTAGTATAACAATTGTAGAAACCAGTATAGTTTATTCAAAAAATTAAACATAGAACTACTGTGTGAACCAGTAATCCCATTACTGGGTATCTCTCTAAAAGAAAAGAAATAAATAGCAAAGACATGTGGATGCCCATGGCAATTGCCAGCTGTTCACGAAAGCCAAGGTACAGAATCAACCTAAATGCCCATCTAATGAAGAATGGGTAAAGAAAATATGGCTATAAACATAATGGAATACTACTTAGTCATAAAACAGAATGAAATTCTGTCATTTACAGCAACGTGAATGAACCCAGGGAACATTATGTTAAGTGAAATAAGCCACACACAGAAAGACAAATACTGTAAGATTTCATTCATATGTGAAATCTGGAAAAAAAAGTTGATTTCATGGAAGTAGAGGGTAGAATATTGGCTACCAGAGACTGGGGATAGAAGAAAGGGAATGGTTCGAGAAGTTGGTCAATAGGTACAAAGTTGCAGATAGTAAGAATACACTTTAGGCCGGGCGCGGTGGCTCACGCCTGTAATCCCAGCACTTTGGGAGGCCGAGGCAGGTGGATCACGAGGTCAAGAGATCGAGACCATCCTGGTCAACATGGTGAAACCCCATCTGTACTAAAAATACAAAAAAAAATAGCTGGGCATGGTGGCATGTGCCTGTAATCCCAGCTACTCAGGAGGCTGAGGCAAGAGAATTGCCTGAACCCAGGAGGCGGAGGTTGCGGTGAGCCAAGATGCCCCCACTCCAGCCTGCAGCCTGGGTAACGAGCAAAACTCCATCTCAAAAAAAAAAAAAAAAAAAAAAAAAAAAAGAATACACTTTAGTGTTCTAGGATGACTATAGCAAATAACAATGTGCAGTTTAAGATACCTGGAAAAGATTTTGAATGTTGTCATTACAAAGAAATGTTAAAAGTGATGTATATGATGGTTACTCTGATTTAATCATTATGCTGTACATACACTGAGACATTACATTGCACATCAGAAATATGTACAATTATTATGTGTCAACTATAAGTTAAACAACAAATTTAGAAATGAAATATCAGACCTCCAGGATTTGCTACTATTTTCCTTGATGAAAAAATACCTTTGAATTTTCAACCAACGTCCAGGCATTGTTTGTAATGTTTTCTATTATATTTCTGCTTCACTTCAGTCTGTATATATTTGTTCAGCATTCAGGAGGCTTTGAACCCAGTATTAATAATCTATAGGGACACGATAAATTTTCTGAATAATTAATTATTTTAATAAATCTAGTTTCTTAATATTACACAGAGATATTTTGCAACAACATTTTACTGGAGTTTGTTTTTAATAGTATTTTATTTTGCATTTACAAGAGTTTTGCTATAAATTAAGTTTTTAGTCAACTCAGATGTTAAGAAAATAATCAATTATGTAACTTCATTAACCAAGTCATCAATCTACTCAAATACAAACAAGTTGTTCTAATGCTCAATATTCTTTTATGTTAAAACTTTAAATTGTAGATTCATTGTTCATACAATTTCCATCACTTCAGTAGTCATATTTGGTATTGCAGGTATTAAGGAGTAATATGTAATTTATGAGAGAGTGTATTAACTGCCACTCCATCATAAAGTATTCTGTCACTGTTGATTTAGCTCTGTTGATAAATAAATTATAAGGAAAGGCATTATCTCTTTTCATATTTCATGTTGAAATTCAAATTGGTTTTTTGTTCTAACTAATTATCAACTGCAGTAGTATAAAAACAGAGACAGGACAACATATTCATTATTTTAAAATTATTTTGAAGTCAAACTGTGGCTATAATCGGAAACTATATTTTAGTTGCATTTTAAAATAAAATACATGAACTTTTCTGAGTGACTTCCAGGAGATGCTAGCAAAATATTTTTCTGTTTATATTATAAAAGCTGTTATATTAGTATAGTCATATAGCATATATTAATACTAATAATTCTAGTATGATTAATATTAGAATATAATTGATACAAATGCAAAATCTATAATGTAAAACAGCAATTTAGTTGTTCAAATATTAATGATCATTAAAAATTATATCCTAAGCAATATTTTTACAAAAGTAGCAATTATTGATAAAAACATATTCAAATTGGCACAAATAGTATTAAATATTTTTGAATCAGCAAAAACATGTTTATTTTACATAGTTTACTCTGAGAAGTTGCTTATGAAATAATGCAAAAATGCATCTTTCTGTAGAAGTTTGAAAGAAGGACACTGAGTAATTTGAGTGACCTATTCTTGTTATATTTCCCTTCACTGTCTGCTGTCTTTCATTTTTATTTATTTACTTATTTTTGAAATAGTCTTGCTTGTTACCCAGGCCGGAGTGCAGTGGCGCTATCTTGGCTCACTGCAACCTCCGCCTTCCTGGTTCAAGCAATTCTCTTGCCTTAGCCTCCCGAGTAACTGTGATTCTAGGTGTCCACAACCACACTCACCTAATTTTTGTATTTTTAGTAGAGATGGGGTTTCTGGCTTTGTAGGCCAGGCTAGTCTTGATCTGCTGACCTCAGGTGATCCACCCACCTCGCCCCTCCAAGTGCTGGGATTACAGGTGTGAGCCACCATGCTCAGCTTTGTCTTTTAGTTACAAACTTTAAGGTCAGCATGTTTCACAGTAATAAGAGAGACAGGGAAGATGCAAATTCTCATTATGCATACATATGTAATTGTAGGCCTGCATTCATCATGTTTCATCAACAAATATCTTTGCCATCCTCAAAATCATTTGTATTCAGTATACATTCTGCCTTGATTTATTACGTTTCTACTCTTTGAGTGCCCCCACAAAAATATGGACTTACAGTTTATACCAGTAAAATATATATTATTTAAAATTTCCAAGTGATGTTCATTGTCAAAACTATGGAAAAGTAAAAATAGGTTAGTTTCACATCTCACAAATAACTGTTATTATTATTCTTCCAAGTGGTGTATGTGTTTTGCGGGTTGGAGTAAAGTGGCTTTGTCTGTATGAAGAGAAAGTTAAGTTTATTTGAGAACAGTTTTTTGTTGTTTGTTTGCTTTTTTTTTTTTTCTTTATGACAGAGTTTTACTCATGTCGCCCAGGCCTGAGTGCAATGGCACAATCTCAGCTCACTGCAACCTCCACTTCCAGGGTTCAAGTGATTCTCCTGCCTCCACCTCCCAAGTAGCTGGGATTACAGGCACCTGCCACCATGCCCGGCTAATTTTTCATATTTTTAGTCGAGGTGGGGTTTCACCATGTTGGCCAGGCTGATCTTGAACTTCTGACCTCAGGTGATCCACTCACCTCAGCCTCCCAAAGTGCTGGGATTACAGGCATGAGCCACCATGCCCAGTCCGAGAACAGTGTTTAACTGTACTCGCCTCTTAGTTTTATCGGTGGAGATGGATTTACAAATGCTTCAGACAATTAATGAATAGAAGTAGATTTTCTACCCTGATACTAGCCCATTTCAGTGGGCAAAAAGGTGTTCACTAAGTCAATCAATGGAAGTGGGAAAAGTAATTCTAACTTGTGAGGAATTCAGATGAAGCTAAATGACAGTGAGAATCCAATTGAATATAGGAAGTGAAGTAATGAAAGGCAGTATACAATTAGGAGAGCCATAAATTTTCTAAACTTTAAAATAGAAACACTAAAATATTTCATTTATGCTTGTCAGGCCATCAAGATTCATTCCTCTAGGCCATGTAACAATATCTGTTTGGTAGATATAATCCGATGTTACTGTCCATCTGTTGAAGCACCTGTAATACTGACACCTAAATACCTTTTACCCCAAAACTTCTTCAAAGTAAATCTGTTATTTCACTGATTTATAAGTACAATTACTAAGACAGCCTAGAATTCTTATGTGTGTATATATATGTTATGTGTGTTTGTATATATACACATATATGGTATATATATGTAAAATATAAAAATAACATTTTAATTATAAAAATATAGAAATAATACTTATATAAATACTAGTTTTGGTAAACTTTTTCTATCCTTTGATTTACATTCTGTTGCCTGGCTAAGATGGAATTCTCCCAAGCCTTTTGTTGCCAAGCATTTTACCTGCAACATCTTACCTATGCCCAGACAGAATCCTGTCAATTACCTGTTGTTATTCCATTTTACAGATCAGAGGTAATTGTCTGAATCCACACAGTGAACAAGTAGCAGAAACAGGATATTATTTCTGTCTTCTTTTAGAATGTTGGGCTTACCACGCAGACATGTCTCTAATGAGAATTGCAGACTCCACAGTGTCCATTAGTGTTTATAATTTGAATCCCATGTGTCTTAAGCTTGGCTGCCTCATTCCCATCACATAAGTAATGAAAACTGCAGCCAAGAAACCTCTTTCTGTCTTTGGTTGGAGATGTATGACAAGCACCGTAGAATTGTGCTTGCAACAAAAATAAACATGTATTTTTGTATTTCACAAAATCAACCTGTTCTCCTTAATCACTGTCTTTTGTTCATTTGTTTCCATACACAAATAGAACAACCTAGCACATTACTGCAGCACCAAAATGTAGAATATAAATTGCAGAGATTTTTACATTTTGTCTTCCATTCTTGTTACTCTATCAGAATCAGAGAAAGTGATGTTAAATTTCAAACTTGTTAGACCCAAGGTAAAAAAAAAAAAAGAAAGAAAAAAAAAGCATGCCTTTCCTCCCCCAAAGTGTTTCTGAAAAAAATAATTAAAACTTGCTATAATCAGAAACTATATTTTCTGATCATACAGTACAATTAGTACAAATACAAATCTGTAAGCATCATGTGAAATGCCCAATATAATTTTTTTATATAAAGAAAGCAGTGGAAAATTATAGTTTACCAATTATTATTATTATTATTATTTTGTTTTGTTTTGTTTTGTTTGAGACGGAGTTTTGCTCTTTTGCTCTTGTTACCCAGGCTGGAGTGCAATGGCGCGATCTCGGCTCACCACAACCTCCGCCTCCTGGGTTCAGGCAATTCTCCTGCCTCAGCCGCCTGAGTAGCTGGGATTACAGGCACGTGCCACCATGCCCAGCTAATTTTTTGTATTTTTAGTAGAAACGAGGTTTCACCATGTTGACCGGGATGGTCTCGATCTCTCGACCTCGTGATCCACCCGCCTCGGCCTCCCAAAGTGCTGGGATTATAGGCGTGAGCCACCGCGCCCGGCTACCAATTATTTTTAAGCTTGGATTTGTGTTTGAAGAGACTTTCATTAAAATAGCATATACTATTTTTTGACCAACTGTAATGTGAGCATCCTTTGGAAGGATTGATAACTATTTTGGGGCTATGAAGCTAAATGAACACATGAGCCTCCCTTCCTCTTCCCAATATTTACATTTTGCCTCTGAGCCATGACTTTTTTGCCCTTCTTCATATAAATTAAATGTAAGTTGCTTTGCAAATAAGGTATTGTGGCTTATTTTTCACAAAAATAAAATGACCTATGTTACATCTGTTCAATGTATTCTATGGACAGTACCCTCCAATGGTCTCTCATTTGCATTGTGATAAAATCCACTGGATGACTTTAACATCTAGTGATATGACCAGATGTTTACTTTATCAAATATAACACCTTCAGGATTTTTACAGATTCTTTAAATAATAACATTTTAATATTCAGATTTCAAGTTATGTATTGTTGTTCCACTGAAAATTTCTCTTAACTCTCTTCTGAGTCATGAGCCCATTACATATACTCACATAATGCAATTTGTTTTCCCTTATAAAACATTACATTATTTATAATTATTAATGTATTTTTTAAGATTATTTGATTAATGCATTGATTAACTTAGTTTCACAAAGACAGAGACCTTGTCTAATTGTTTTCTCAATTGAATCTCTAAAGGTCTGCCCTGGAATATATTAAGTAGTTAATGAATAATGTATTTTAAAAAGCACACTGACAAGTGTGTGAATATAAAAAGAAATTCACCACAAAGTTAACATTAGACATCCTATGTAGTGTCAGTATAAATTATTTGATTTATTCACAAAATCAGCCTGTTCTCTTTAATCACTGTCTTTTTGTTCATTCATTTCCGTACACAAATAGAACAACCTAGCACTTTACTGCAGCACCAAATTTATTCACAAATTAATCTTAATTTTACATGTTTTCTAACATATATATTAATTTTATAATTGCAGTATTTTAAAAGCAAAACAATATAAATGTTTATATCAATTAGCACCACAAAGACAAAATTCTAATTAGAATCTCTTGGTTTGCATATCACTTCTGTTATTCTTGTTTTTAAGATACAATTTTGTTCCCTTGTAACATGCCCCATCTATAAATTGACGTTTTTAAATCAAAATTTATTTCTTATCTTGAAAACAAGATGTTTATAATTTGTCTTCTTTATTGATGATTTGATTATAGTTATTTCACAAAAGCTGCAGCAATCCATTTGTGTTGATTTATTTAGGACCTATATGTTATTCAAGTTGGTTCTATAGCCATAAAGGTGGTAAAGATGGGTTTCTTGCCATAGGCATTTAGAAAAGGAGTAACTGTAAAAGACACATTGGAGTAACTGCTTATAGAATAATTCTTGATGTGATTTGAAACTGAGGCAAAAGTTGTGAGCTGTTCTAATGAGTATGTAAGGTAAGGGATTAATCTAATCAGCTTCTAGAAAGATTTAAAATTGAGCAGAGCCTTGGAGGAAGAGTAACCACTCCTCAAGAATAAAGTGAGAGAAAAATGGATTCCTGGCAAAGGAAACTGAACAGGCAGTGAAGTGGAGACATGAAAGTGAATGCTGTCTTTAGGGAGTAGTATCAAGGAGGACATGGTGCATCTATATGGTACTCAGGGGAAGTGTTAGGAGACAAAACTATGAAGAGAATTAGGAGCCTGATAATGAAGCAAATCTTACGCCTTCTGAGAAACTTGGCTTGCTTGATGAACAAGACATTTTACTGTGGTAGAAAGCAGAATGGTTTCTAAATACTGAAACCATGAACTTCTCTAGATGGTTACCTCAAGAAGATAATGGATTTATAAAGTTATAGAATAAAGTCATTTGCTTTCTAGCCCATTATTCTCTCTCTGAGTCATTAATTTTAATGTAAAAACAAAACTTCACTAGTAAAAAATGCTTTAGTAGCAATGATCATATGAATAGACATTTTCCACATCATTCCTCTTGGAAAAACAGATGGCTTTTAATTCCCCCTTTTTAATAATATATGTTCATATTAATGCATGTTAGCCTATGTTTTCTCCCAGAAAATAAATTTGGATATTCATTAAATGAACTTTCTAATAAAAATTTCAGTATGATGGATAATGTTTTACTACTTTTCAGTTTCTTATTTTTGAGCACTTATTATTAGAGAGCCTTTGAAATCAGATAAACGATTTGAATTCCAGCTCTGGAGCCCATATTCTATACTGTCTGTATAGCGTTCATTACTGTGAATTTCCCTCAGTCTCTATTACCACCTGAGTAAAGTGGCAATAATAGTAATATCTTGCTGGCAACGTTAAATATTGCTTCAGTAAATGTATTTCATGAGTCATCAATCTTATCCTCTTGATCAAACTTTATGCATTCCTTGCCTACGAAGAGTTGAGGTGTAGATTAGGTCTCTGGAGTGAGAAGGCTCTAGGTTACTGAGAAACGGAACCATACCCTTGAAACACCATTTACTCCATCAGTGTTTATTTGATTTGCATAAGTTCAGAACAGTTTTAGGGGAAAGAAAACAAATATTGCCTTGAATTATTTTATTTTTATATTACTTGGACATACAAATGTAAACTCATTACAAAAACCTTCATAAGACTAAAAATTCAAGTAAAATCTTTAAATTTTTAATCACTAAGAATAATTCAATATAACTTATGGTGCTGAAATTTCTGCCTAAAAGGAGCGCAATAAAGTATTTTATAAATGCATACAAGAACATCAACCTGACTGCTGATAGTCAAATTTTGTTGTGTTTGGCATTCCAATACAATCATTGGCCACCAATTTACAGTTCAGTTTCCCACTATTTTCCTCTCTGTGATCCTGTAATTTAATACTTTTGTGGTGTTCCTGTTATATTGTTTTACATTAAACCAACTTAAGTATATTATGTCTACAGTAAATCTGCCTCTATTTTTATTAGTCATTGATAAAGTAACACTTTGATCCATCAATACAACCTGAAATATAAGTGTAAATGCCAATATTGGAAATTGCCCAAAAATGCCTATCAATGTAGTTTATAGCCAAGTGATTGCATTATGATTTTATTAATATTTCATTTAGTATAACAGTATACAATTAAACATATGGATTATTCATGGACACTAAAAATATCTTAGGTACTCATTAAGGTTTCAGAGAAATTCAGTGTAAGAAAGAGTGGTCTAAAATAAATAAGGTAATATGATGCTTAGAAGAGAAAGGAATTTTAAGCAATATTTGATAGCTTCAAATCATATTTGACTGTTAATAGCACCTTCATATTTTTAAATATTTTATTTCAAGTTTTATTATGTATTATTTTTACATAGGATCTCATTCTTTCATCCAGGCTGGAGTGCAATTTTTAAAAAAATTTTAACTAATACATCACAGATGTACATATTTTGAGGCTAATGATACATTCATATGATGTTAATTATCAAATTAGCTTAATCAGAATATCCATCACCTTAAATATTTATCTTTATGCTAGGAACATGTAAATTAGTCTCTTCTAGCTATTTCGAAATGTACAATAGATTAACGCTGTAGTCACCCTACTGAACTATTGAACACTGAGTCTTATATCATCTAACTGTGTATTTGTACCCATTAATCAATCTCACTTCATTGTTCCCTACCTCTTTTGGCCTCTGGTACCTACAAATCTACTAGCTTCATGGGCTCCACCATTTTAGCTCCCACATATGAATGAGAACATGCAATATTTATCTTTCTGTGCTTGGCTAATTTTACTTAATTTCAGTTCTATTCATGTTGCTGTAAATGACAGGATTTTATTATTTTATGCTGAATTATATACCATTGTGTTGTATATATCAATTTTCTTTAATCCATTTAACAATTGATGAACACTTAAGTTGATTCCATAGTTTGTTCTTATGAATAGTTCTGCAAAACATAGGGGAGTGTAGATAGCTATTTGATATGTTAATTTCCTTTTTTGGATATATGCCCAAGAGTAGAATTGCTATATCATATAATAGTTGCAATAAAACCCTCAATAAACTGGGTATAGAAGGAACGTACCAGAAAAAAAGTAAGTCACCTCAATAATATTTCCTATAGTGGCTGTACTAATTTTCACTCCCACCAACAGAGTAGAAGAGTTCCTTTTCTCTTCATCCTCACCAGTATTCATTATTCTCTTTTTGATAAAAACCATATTCACTAGTGTGAGATAATATCTCATTGTTTTTTGATTTGCATTCATCCGATGATTAATGACATTGAGCATTTTTTTTATATATACCTGTTGCCCATTTTTATATCTTATTTTGAGAAGTGCATTTTAGACTTTTGCTGATTTTTAAATAAAATTATTTGGCGTTTTTGCTGTTGGGTTGTTTGAGCTCCTTTTATATTCTGGTTATTAATCCCTTGATGATAGAGAGTTTGCAAATAGTTTCTTTTATTCTATAGGTTGTCTCTTTTCTTTATATCTTTTGCTGTGCAGAAGCCTTTTCTTTTGATACAACCTCATTTGTCTTTTTTTCTTTTGTTCCTTTTAGTTCTTGTATTAGTTTTATCATTTCAAGCCTTCGATTTAAGACTTTAATCTGTTTTGATTTTATTTTTGCATATGGTGAGAAGAGGGATATAGTTTTATTCTTCCACATATTAAGTTTCACCACCAGTATTTATTTAAAAGACTGTTGTTTCCCATTGGATGCTCTCGGTACCTTTGTCAAAACGGAATCAGTTAGAAATGTGTGGATTTATATCTGGGTTCTCTATCATGTTCCATTGCTCTATGTGTCTGTTTTTATGCCAGTACCATATTGATTTGGCTACTATAGCCTTGTTATATATTTTGAAATTAGGTATTGTAACAGCTTTCCTTTCGTCCTTTATGTTCAGGATTGCTTTGGTTAGTTGGAGTCTTTTGTGGATCCACATAAATTTTAGGCTTTTTTTTTTCTCTATTTCCCTGAAGAATGTCATTGGTATTTTGATAGGGATGTCATTGAATCTGTAAATTGCTTTAAATAATGTTTTAATTTTAACAGTATTAATTTTTCTAATAATTAGCATATAATACCATTTTTTTTCTTGCCTCTTCAGTTTATTTCATTATTGTTTTATAGTACTTTTGAATAGTTCTTTCACATCTTTGATTGAATTGAATCCTAAGTATTTTATATTATTTGTAGCTCTTGTAAACAGGAATTCTTTCTTGATTTCTTTTCAGATTGTTTGCTTTTGGAGTATATAAATGCTACTGATTTCTGCATCCTGCAATTTTATTGAAATGAGCAGTTTCAACAGTTTTTGGTAGACTCTTCAGGTTCTTATAAATATAAGATCATGTCATAGACAAACAAGGTTAATTTGACTTCTTCCATTCCAATTTAAATTTTCTTTCTTTCTTTTATATGATTGCTCTGGTGAGGAATTCCAGTATGATGTTGAATAAGATTGGAGAAAGCAAAATTTTCTTGTTTCAGATCTTAAAGGCTTTCAGTTTTTCCCAGTTCAGCAGGACACTGGCTGTGGCTTTGTCACATACGGCTTTTATTATTTTGAGCTACTTTTCTTCTAAACCCAGTTTTTTGAGTTTTTTTTTTTTTTTATTAATCATGAAAGGCTATTGAATTTTATAAAATTATTTTTAGGATCTATTTGAAATGATCATATTTGTTCTTGGTTCTGTTAAAATGTTTATATGGTTTTATATGTTTTTATATTTATATGGTTTTCTGTATTTTTTAGTCTCAATTTTATATAGTTCTGCTGTGATCTTAATTACTTCTTTTCTTCCACTAATTTTGGATTTGGTTTGTTCTCGATTTTCTAGTTCCTTGAGAGGTGTCATTATATTGTTTATTTAAAGTCTTTCTATTTTTTTATGAAAATATTTTTTGTTATAAACCTCATGCTTAACTACTTTTGCTGTATCTCAGAATTTTTTTTTTATGTTGTCATTTAAGAAATTTTAAAATTTTCCTTCTTTACTTATTCATTGACCCATTGGTTGTTCAGGAGCATGTTTAATTTTGAGGTGTTTGTGTAGTTCTTGAGTTTTCTCTTATTCTGTATTTCTAGTTGTATTAAAATGTGTTCAGAAAAAATACTTAATATTATTTCTGTTTTTTTTTTTTTTTTTAATTTATTGACACTGGTTTTGTGGCCTAACATATAGCCTGTTCTGAAAACTTTTCTATGTGTTGTTGAAAAGAAGGTGTATTCTGTTGTCATTGGGTAAAATGTTCTGTAAATGTCAGTTATTCCTATTTGATCTAGAGTGTAGTTTAACTCTGATGTTTCCTTGTTGATTTTTTGTTTTAATGATCAGTCCATTACTGTAAGTGGGGTGTTGAAGTTTTCAACAGTTATTAAATTGAAGTCTGTAACTCCCTTTGGATTAATTAGTGTTTCTTTTATATACTCAGGTGTTTCATGTTGTGTGCATTAGTATTTATAGTGGATATATCGTCTTGCTGAATTGATATATTTATCATTATGTAGTGACATTTTTCTCTTTTACAGTCTTTGACTTCTAGTCTGTTTTATCTAGGTATAGCTACTCCCTAGTTTTTGGTATTCACCAGAATGGAATATATTTTATTTTGCATCCCTTCACTTGTAGTCTATGTATGTCTTTACAGGTGAAATCGTTTTCCCGTAGACAGTATAGCTGGATCTTGTTTTTTTATTAAATCAGCTATTCTTTTTTTATAGCTGGGAAATTAAGTTCATTTACATTCAGCGATGTTAGTAATAAAAGGACTTACTACTGTCATTTTGTTGCTTGTTTTATATTTCATTTGAAACACCTTTTTTCTGTTTTTTCATTTTTTATTGTATTTCTTTGTCATTAAGTGATTTTCTTAGGTAGTATGTTTTAATTCATTGCTTTTTATTTCTAATGTACCTATTATACGTTTATGCATTGTGGCTAACATGAGGCTTACGAAAACCTATTATAGATGTAGTAAGTCATTTTAAAGAGATGACAACTTATACCATAAAAAAATAAAGAAAAACATGTTTAAAACTAACTGCATATTAACTCCATTCCCCTCCAACATTTTGACTTTTTTGTCTCAATTTACATATTTTAATATTGCCTATTTCTGAACAGCTTTCTCTAACTATTTTTGGTTTTGATATATTTGTCTTTTAGCCTTCATTCTAGAGATAGGAGTGGATTGCATTTCACAGCATCAAAGTATTATAAGGTGGTCTATCTAGTTAACTTTTTCTGTGGGTTTTATACTTCTAAATTTTTTCTTTTTGTACATTAGTGGTTTTTTGTTTTTTTTTTCTTTTTTTTTTTCAGAGTGAAGCACACTTGTTAGTATTTCTTGGAAGATGTGTCTGCTGGTGATAAATTCTCTTAACTATTTGGCTGCAAGAGTTTTTCCTCTCCTTTATATTTAAAGGCTAGCTTTGCTGGATATAGTATTTTTGAATGGTAGTGTTCTTTCTTTCTTTCAGTACTTTGAAAATGTTATCCCATTCTCTGCCTATATGGTTTCCATTGAGACATCTGTTGCCACATGAATTGGAGCTCCTTTATAGGTTATTTGCTTCTTTTATCTTGCTACCATTCAGATCCTTTCTTTGTCCTTGTCTTTCAAGGGTTTGATTTTTAGTCTACGGCATCTGCCTTGGGGTAGTCTTATTTAGGATGACTCTGTTTGGTATTCTCTGATCTTGTACCTGAATATTTAAATCGTTCTCAAGTTTGGAAAGGTTTAGTTATTATTTTTTTGACTAACCTTTCTTTTCCTCCCTCTTGCTAAATTCCCTCTTGAGTATTAATTATTCTTACTGAGTTCTGGCCCTTTTGAGGTATTTCTTCTATATTCTATAGTCAATCTTTCTACTGTTTTCCTTTTTTGTCCTTTTTCTTACATGTGTTTTCAGATATCCTAATTTTGAGCTCACTGACTCTTTCTTCTTAATTCATTTTGATATTGCTGGCTTTTAATATATTTTTAAGTCTAGCAATTGTATTCTTTTGTTCTAAGAATTCTGCTTGGTATTTTAAAATTATTTTAATATCCTTGTTAAATTTCTCTGATAAATGTATAAATTGCTTTTCTATGTTAACTTGGGGATCACTGAGTTTCCTTTAAATTGCTGCTTTGAATATTTGGTCAGAGAGCTCACATATCACAATCTCACTAGGGTCAGCCACTGGCTCCTTGCTTTGTTAATTTGAGAAGATATTACTGTCTGGTTTATTTTGAGTTTTACTTGGATATGCTCGCATGGAGAGTTTTTGTAATTTACCAGTTGAGTTTCTTTCTTTTCCCTGCGCTGGGTCTCTTGTCTCCTTTTTGGCACTAGATGTATGTTTCACCCAGGTTTGTCTTGGCTCTAGTACCTGATCAGAGTACTCACTGTTTTGAATGATAGAAGTCCCTAAGAAGATACCCTAGTAGTGTGGAAAGGCTGGCTAAGGGTTCATCCCCAGGGAAACTAAGGAATGTGCCTTCTAAAACATAATAAAGCTGAAAAGCCTATTTGATTTGGTGCATCCTTTGCCTATGGATAGAGCAAAGTTTCCAGGGCTGAGGATAGTAGTGTCACTCTCTGTCTTGTCTGTATATGTCCAAATGGATATTTTGCACTTCAGATACTTGTGATACTTCTTGTGGGTGTGGCAGGAAACCTTTTCCTGATAACCAAGATGGCTAGAAAGCTGGTTGTCACCAGAGTTTTACTTTTTGTAGTGTAAAAATTGTGAGTCAGGGGAAAATGCCTGCATACTTGATGCCAAGCAGATTGGAGGAGTGATACCATGAATATGAAAATCCAATTATTTTACTGTCTGCTTGGAGACTTTTTTGCTTCTCTGTGGCTGTGAGAACTGTCTCATCCTCATATTTCAGATTTGGTATATTACTGGTGATAGCATTAGTGCTGCATGTTTGTTTTGTTGATCTGTGCTGGGGAATAAAGCCAGTATGCATATATTCTGCTAGCTTGTAACTTGAAGGTTCCAGTATCTTCATAAAATAAAATAATATAAATGTTTTGAGAAAACCCTCACGTTACCTTTTAGATAACATTCAGAAGAAGTTTGGGATTTTAGAAATAATCCATTCTTTTCTGTGCTGTAGAAAATCATTCTTATTTTTCCTATAGGCTCTGAGAAACATTTCATAAGCACAGTTTTGTTGTGAACAATGAATTCATGAAACATGTTTTGTCATTTCAATGGCAAAAGTTAGTTTGGTATAGAACATCCTAATTGATGTTTGACAAAGAACATTTTACCTTACTTAATTCTCATAATGTGAGTTAAAGATCTTGTTTTGATTATGTATCAACTGAGGCTAAAAAGAGTTGAAGCAACTCACTAATGTCCCACAGTGATCAAAGGATGTAGTCAGGAACCAAATCCACGCTCATGTAACTCCCTGACCCCTTATCCTCTGCTCTAGCAATAGGTATGTCCAATTTTTCAGGACTATTTTTAATAGGATGCTTATCTCTAATATGTTAGGTCTGGTGTGTTAACCATAACATTTTTCTACTTTTTTCAATAAAATACACATACACAAACACACACACACACATATAGAGAGTAAAAAAACTGTGAAATCGATTATAGTATCAAAACTTCTAACAGCATCTTTGCATCCAGATATGTAACTATTTTATATGCTAATCTAAATAAAAGGAACATGAAATTCTTTTCAACTGAAACCTTTCATGGTCACAAATATAAGAAAGCATTTTTGGTACTTACCGTGAATTCCCAAATCTCCTAGATATATGAAAGCATCTTCGAGACATCTCACAAACCTCCCATTATCTGTTAAATATGAAATCCAAAATTTGCATCTTTGGGTTATTTTTACAGTGACATTTTCTAAATATATAAGCAGATGTGCAGGGACCTTAGGGAGGAAATAAACTCCACTCATAATTACCTATCCACTGCTTATCCAGAGTACACCTGTGAAATCTTTGCAGAATCAAGTTTATAAGCAGGAAATGTTGAAATTTAGAATGAATTCATATATATATATATATATGTTTTATCTTTTCTAAGTATTAGGTGACAAATTAAGCACTAAATTATTAAATATTTCTATATTAGTATAAATGTTACTTAAAAATTATTTGTAAATAAGATATTAGATAGCTAGTGCAAGCCCTCAGTTCCCTACAGAGATAGCAGCATAAAAATAACATATAGACCAAAATACCTTTTGAGAACATAGAAACCCAATTAATAAGTTGCAGTACCCACATTGTAGTATAAAGCTACAAACAGCCACATTGAAATAGATAAGAAGAGACAACTTGATTTACCTGTAATTACCCTACCCCTAAACTGGCATGGCTGAATTTCATCAGGACAGAAGCCCAGTATGCAGCTTCTTCAAGGGGAGGGAAAAGAAAATTGGAAGGTGTATTCTGGCTTTTTGGAAGGCTGACCAGTTTCTGCCTTACTTGACTCAGAAAATTTATGGAATTATGAGAGTTTGGGTGGCTGGGAACACCGAAAACAAGGGAGAGTGGGGGTGGTATAGTGCAGAACCAAAGAAATTGGAGTACTTTTATGAACAGACTAGTACAGCTCAGCACAACTGCGAGGATGTACCCAATTTGAGCTTTCTCCCTCAGGAAGGAGAGGGATGAGTGGAACATGTGTCTGGCCTTCTGGGGCTGTCTAAAGAACGGGTTTCTGTCTTGCCTGACTTAGAGTATTGACAAGGAGCCAGCATAATTTGGATGTCTTAGACCACTGAGAATACAAGAGTACAGGGAGACTTGTTGCTGCAACACCACAGAACCTGCAGTACTGCAGGCAAACACCAGAAATAGCAAGAGATTACCAGCTCCTGAAAAGAAAACCGGCAACTACCTTTAATTGGGGTTGCATGCACAAGCCCAGAGAAGTTACAACCCCCACCAAAAGGTTTTATTGGTCCCCAGAATCTCTAACCAAATTGCCTGTTGAAGCTATTACCAAGTATGAAGCCATCCATAAGAACTTGCAGAAGAATATATTTTTCTAATGCATAAATCTAAGCAACCAAAAGAATAAGGCAAATGAGAAAAATCAACAACAACAAACAAAACAGAGAAACACAGCCTAGCAAAAAAAAAGCAACAAGTCTCTGAGAACTAAACCCCAAAATGGAGATCTCTGAATTACTTGACAAGTAATTAAAAATATTTATCTTTAAAAATATTCCATAATCTATAAGAGAATACAGATCAGCAATTAAAATCAGGAAAATGATTTAAAACTAAAATAAGATTATTAACAAGAAAATGGAATATATGCAGAAGAACCAAACAAATTCTGAAGTTTAAGAATACAATAAATGAATTGAAAATTTTACTAGTATGGTTCAACAGCAGATTGGCAGAAATCAGTGAACTCGAAGATAATTCATCTGAAATTATGAAATCAGGGAAGAATAAAAAGGATAAAGTAAAGAAAGCCTAAAGAATTTTTGATCATCAAGCCAACCAATAAATCGATTATGAAAATTTCAGAAAAGTGAAACAAACAGAATGGTTATTTTAAGAAATAATGGAAACTTCAGAAAGAAATGGACATTCAATGGTTTTTATGGTGTGAGTTTTATGTTTAAATTTTTAATCCATCTGGAGTTAATATTAGTGTAAGGTGTAAGAAAGGGGTCCAGTTTCAGCTTTTAAACCAGCAACCACAGAATGGGAAAAAATCTTTGCAATCTACCCATCTGACAATGCCTAATATCCAGAATCTACAAAGAACTAAAGCAGATTTACAAGAAAAAAAAAACTGTTCAAAAGTGGGTGAAGGATATGAACAGACACTTTTCAAAATAAGACATTTACAAGGCCAACAAACATGTGAAAAAATGTTCATCATCACTAGTCATCAGAGAAATGCAAATCAATACCACATTGAGATACCAACTCATGCCAGTTAGAATGGCAATCAGTAAAAGATCAGGAGACAACAGATACTGGAGAGGATGTGGAGAAAAAGAAACACTTACACACTGTTGGTGGGAATGCATATTAGTTCAACCATTGTGGAAGACAGTGTGGTGATACCTCAGGGATCTAGAAATAGAAACTCCATTTGACCCAGCAATCAAATTACTGGGTATATTCCCAAAGGATTATGAATCATTCTTTTATGAAGACACATGCACATGTATGTTCACTGCGGCATTGTTTACAATAGCAAAGACCCGAAACCAACCCAAATGCCCATCAATGATAGAATGAACAAAGAAATTGTGGCATATCTGTACTGTGGAATACTACACAGCCATAAAAAAGGATGAGTTCATCACCTTTGCAGGGACATAGATAAATCTGGAAACCATCATTCTCAGCAAACTGACACAAGAACAGAAAAACAAACACTGCATGTTCTCATTCATAGGTGAGTGTTAAACAATGAGAACACATAGACACAGGGAGGGGAGCATTACACACTGGGGTCAGTGGGGGAGAGCTAATAGAGGGACAGCGGGGAGGGTAGAGAGGCTAAGAAGGATAACATGGGGAGAAATGCCAGTTACGGGTGACGGGAGGATGGAGGGAGCAACCCACCTTGCCAAGTACGCACCTATGCAGCAATCCTGCATGATCAGCACATGTACCCCAGAACCTAAAGTACAATCAAACAAAAAGAAAAGAAATGGACATTCAAATTCAGTAATCTTAAAGCATTATGAATAGCATGAATACACAGAGATTCACACCTAGAAACATTATAATCAAATTCAAAAAAGTAAAAAGACAAATAGCATCTGAAAGCAACAAGAGAAAAGTGGCTCATAACATAAAACAGAGCTTCTGTATAAGTAACACAAGATTTCTCAGCTGAATAATTTCAGGCTAGAGGAATTGAAATAAACATTCAAATTGCTGAAAGAAAAGAATAAATTTTCTACTAAAAAAAGTATATCCAGCAAAACTGTCATTCAGTAAAAAAGGGGGAAATAAATACTTTATTAGGTAAATAATATCTGAGAGAGTTCATCACCAACCACTGCACTTGTATTATAAGAAATGCCAAAGGCAATCTTACAATTTGAGGCAGAAGAGAACTAGACAGCAACTTAAAATCTCATGAAAATATAAAGCTCACTACTACAGGTTAATATGTAGATAGAGAATTTTGCATTATTGCCATAGTGGTTCATAAAATATTTTAAATTTTGATATAGAATTTGAAACACAAAGGCATAAAAATAATTTACTCTAAATATGTAATTAGAAGTACTACATATATAGATATAATTTGTGGTATCAATAAATGAAATGGGAATGAAGATACATGAAAGGTAAGATGTTTTTGTGTATGACTGAATTATTTTCTGCTCAAAATAGTTATATCTTTAAAATGTTTTATGTATTCTTCATTTATATCCAAAGACAATATCTATAGATGATAACTCAAAAAGAAATGATAAAGAAATCAAAATATGACAACAGAGAAAAATAAATATAGCATAAAAAATGCAGCAGGAGAACCAAAGAAGAAAAAAATAAATGGAAAAATATTTTTAATGTAGTAGTAAGTTCTTTCTTAAAATCAGGAATTACATGAAATGTAAATCAACTAAACTCCCCCATCAAAAGAAATAGAGTAGCTGAGTAAATTTTAAAAGAGGAAGATGCATTATATCTATAAGAAACTCAATCTTAAACATAATACATGGAGACTAAAAGTGAAAGAGTTGGGGAAAGTTCCTGTAAATCATAACCAAAAGAGATCAGGCATGGTTATGCTTATAACATAAAAATAAAGTTTAGCTAAAAAACAATCACAAGGGACAAAGAGTGACATTATATAATGAGAAAAGAATAAAGACACCAGAAAATATAACAATTATAAATGTATCTCCATTTACAATTCAAGCAACTGAAATTTAAGAAGCATGTATTGACAGAATATAAGAATAGAAGAGATAGTAACACAGTAATAATAGGTTAATTCAGTATCTTGCTTTCAATAATGGCTAGAACAACCAGATAGAAGACAAATAAAGAAATGGAAGATGAGAACAATATAGACAAAATGGACCCAACAGACATATACAAAATCTTCCACTCAGCAGTATCAGAATATATATTCTTCTCAAATATACATGAAACATTCTTAGAGATGGACCTCTTTAGAACACCAAACACATCTTAACAAATTTAGGAATTTTGAATAGTATCTAATCTGACTTCAGCGGAACCAAACTAGGATTCAATTGCTATAGGAAAACTAGAAATTTACAGGTAATAGAAAGTTAAACAATGCCCTCTTAAATAATCAAAGAATCAAAGAAAGAAAAAACACAAGTAAATTAGAAAATATCTTCAGACAAGTAAAAATAAAAACACAATAAACAAAAACTTACGGGTTTAAGATAGAAGTAGTACTAAGAAGCGAAGGGTATTACAATAAATGCTTATATTGCAAAAGAACAATTTCTTTTTTATTTATTTTTATTATACTTTAAGTTCTGGGGTATATGTGCAGAACATGCAGGTTTGTTTCATGGGTATACACGTGCCGTGGTTGTTTGCTGTACCCATCAACCAGTCATCTGCATTAGCTATTTTTTCTAATGCTATCCTCTCCTAGTCTCCCATCCCCTGACAGGCCCTGATGTGCGATGTTCTCCTCCCTGTGTCCATGTGCTCTCATTGTTTAACTCCCACTTATGAATGACAACATGTTGTTTTTGGCTTTCTGTTCTTGTGTTAGTTTGTTGAGAATGATGGTTTCCAGCTTCATCTATGTCCCTGCAAAGGACATGAACTCATCCTTTTTATGGCTGCATAGTTTTCCATGGTGTATATGTGCCACATTTTCTTTATCTGGTCTATCATTGATGGGCATTTGGGTTGGTTCCAGGTCTTTGCTATTGTAAACAGTGCCACAATAAACATATGTGTACATGTCTCTTTATAACAGAATGATTTATAATTCTTTGGGAATATATGCAGTAATGAGATTGCTGGGTCAAATGATACTTTTGGTTGCAAATCCTTAAGGAATCACCACACTGTCTTCCACAATGGATGAACTAATTTACACTCCTACCAACTGTGTAAAAGTGTTTCTATTTCTCCATATCCTCTCCAGCATCTGTTGTATGCTGATTTTTTAATGATCGCCACTCTAAATGACATGAGATGATTATCTCAGTGTGGTTTTGATTTGGATTTTTTTAATGACCAGTGATGATGAGCTTTTTATCATATGTTTGTTGGCAGCATAAATGTCTTCTTTTGAGAAGTGTCTGTTTATATCCTTTGCCCACTTTTTAATGGGGTTGTCTTATTCTTGTAAATTTGTTTATGTTCTGTGTAGATTCTGGATATTAGTCCTTTGTCAGATGGATAGATTGCAAAAATTATTTCCCATTCTGTTGATTGCTGGGTAACTCTAGTGATAGTTTCTTTTGCTGTACAGAAGCTCTTCAGTTTAATTAGATCCCATTTGTCAGTTTTGCCTTTTGTAGTCCTTGCTTTTGGTGTTTTAGTCATGAAGTCCTTGTCCATGCCTATGTCCTGAATGATACTGCTTAGGTTTTCTTCTAGGGTTTTTATGGTGTTAGGTCTTACATTTAAATCTTTAATCCATCCGGAGTTAATTTTAGTGTAAGGTGTCAGGAAGGGGTCCAGTTTCAGCTTTCTGCACATGGCTAGCCAGTTTTTCCAACACCATTTATTAAACAGGGAATCCTTTCCCCATTGCTTGTTTTTGTCAGGTTTGTCAAAGATCATATGGTTGTGGTGTCATTTCTGAGGCATCTGTTCTGGTCCATTGGTCTGTATTTCTATTTTGGTACCAGCAGTACTTCACACCTCAATAAAGTATAAAAAGAAGAGCAATTTATACCCATAGTTAGAAGAAGGGAAACAAATATGAGAGCAGACATAAAGAATGAAAAAAAAAGGAAACAGTTTTTTTTAAATTCAATTTTTAGATTCAGGGTTGCATGTGCAGGTTTGTTACATGGGTGTATTGTGTAATGCTAAGGTGTGGGAAATGAATGATTCTGCCATCCAGAGCATAGTAACTAACAGTTATACCACACTTGCCTTGCTTCCTCTATCATAACTTTGGTGGTCCAAAGTGTCTGTTGTTACTATATGTGTCTAGCAGTGCCCAATCTTTAGTTCCCACTTATAAGTAAGAACATGTGGTAATTGGTTTTCTGTTTCTTCATTAATTTATTTAGAATAATGGCCTCCAGCTGCATCTGTATTGCTGTAAGTGACATAACTTTGTTCTTTTCAATGGCTTCCCAGTATTTCATTGTGTATGTGTACCACATTTTCTTTATTTAGTCCACCATTGATGGGCACCTAGATTGAATCCATATCTTTGCTATTGTGAATAATGCTGTGATAAACATGCAAGTGCAGTGCAGTGTCTCTTTGGTAGAATGATTTATTTTCCTTTGGATACATATCTCGTAATTGGATTTCTGGGTCACATGGTAGTTCAATTTTAAGTTGTTTGAGAAATTCCTGAACTAGTTTCTATAATGGTTGAACCACATTGTCACTAGCAGTGTATAAGCATTCGCTTTATCTGCAATTCCATCAACATCTGTTATTTATTTATTTATATTTATTGCTTTTACTAATAGGTGGTATCTTACTGTGGTTTTGCATTGCCTTTCTCTGATGATTTGTGATGTGGAGGATTTTTTTTTTTTTTTTTTTTTTGAGACGGAGTTTCACTCCTGTTACCCAGGCTGGAGTGCAGTGGCGCGATCTCGGCTCACCGCAACCTCCGCCTCCTGGGTTCAGGCAATTCTCCTGCCTCAGCCTCCTGAGTAGCTGGGATTACAGGCACGTGCCACCATGCCCAGCTAATTTTTTTTGTATTTTTTTTTTTTTACTAGAGACAGGGTTTCACCATGTTGACCAGGATGGTCTCGATCTCTTGACCTCATGATCCACCCACCTCGGCCTCCCAAAGTGCTGGGATTACAGGTTTGAGCCACCGTGCCCGGCCGGAGGATTTTTTTAAATGTTTGTTGGCCATTTATATGTCTTCTTTTCAAAAGTGTGTTACACCTTTTGTCTATTTTTTATTGGGGTTATTAGTTTTAATATTTGTTGTTGGATTCATAGTTTGCAAATATTTTCTCCCATTCTCTAGGTTATCTGCTTACGCTGTTGACAGTTTCTTAAGCTGTACAGAAGCTCTTTAGTTTAATTAGATCCAACTTGTCAATTTTAGTTTTTGTTGCAATAATTTTTGAGGACTTTGTCATTAATTCTTTTCCAAGGCTGATGTCCACAATGGTATTTCCTACATTTTCATCTAGGATTCTTATGGTTTGATGTCTTACATTTAAATCTTTAATCCATCTTGATTTAATTTTTATAGATGATTAATGGTAGGCATCCAATTTCATACTTTTCCTTGCTATCCCAGCACAATGTATTGAATAGGGAGTCTATTCCCCATTGCTTATTTTTGTTGAGTTCAGCTCAGTGTCTAAAGCTCAGGTGGCTGTAGGTGTGCAGCTTTTTTTCTGGGTTCTCTATTCTGTTCTGTTAGTTTATGTGTCTGTTTTTGTACCAGTACTATACTGTTTTGATTACCACAGACTTATAGTATAGTCTGAAGCTGGGTAATGTGATGCCTCTGGCTTTCTTCTTTTTGCTTAGGATTTGTTTTGTCATTTGGGCTTTTTGTAGTCCCATATTAATTTTAGAATCTTTTTTGTAATTCTATTAAAAAATAACATTGATAGTTTGATAGAAACAGTGCTAAATTTGTAGACTGCTTTGGGTAGTGTGACAATTTTCATGATACTGATTTTTCCAATCAATGAAACTGGAACATTTTTATTTATGTAATCTATGATGTCTTTTAGTAGTGTTTTAGAGTTCTCCTTGCAGAGATCTTTCACCTTCTTGCACAGATGTATTTTTAGGTATTTTTCTTTTTTATGGATTTTGTATATGGGATTGCATTCTTGACTCATAGTTTCAAAATTATTAGTGTATAGAAATGCTGCTGAATCTTTGACATTGATTTTGCACCCCAATTCTTTACTCAATTCATTTTCAAATTTCAAGAGTCATTTGATAGGGTGTTTAGGATTTTCTAGGGAATCATTTCATCTGTGAAGAGAGATATTTTGGTTTCTTCTTTTTTCTATTTGAATGCCTTTTATTTGATTTTCTTCACTGATTGTTCTGGCAAAGACTCCCTGTAGTATACTTTGTAGGAGGGATGGGAGTGGGCATCCTTGCCTTTTCCAGTTCTTTAGAGGGATGTTTCCAGCTTTTGTCTGTTTAGTTAGTATGATGTTGGCTTTGGATTTGTCATACATAGCACTTATTTTTTTTTGCAGGTATGTTCCTTCAGTGTTGATTGATGATTTTTATCATGTAAGGATTCTGGGTTTTATCAAAGGCTTTTTCTGCATCTACTGAGATGATCCTGAGTTTTATTTTTAATTCTTTTATGTGATAAATCACCTTTATGGATTGGTATGTGTTGAACCAACTTAGTATTCCATGAATGAGCCTACTTGATCCCGACAAATTAACTTTTTGGTGTGATACTAGATTCTGTTGGCTAGTGTTTGGTTTATGATTTTTGTGTATGTGTTCATCCGGGACATTGGCTTGGCCTATAATTTTCTCTTTCCATTATATTTTTGCCAGTTGTAGTGATGTTGACTTCATACAATGAGTTAAGGAGGCATGTCTCCTTGAATTATTGAAATAGGTTCATTAGACTTGGTACCAGCTCTCCAACTGAATTGGTATAATTCAGCTTTGAATTCATCTAGTCTTGGGCTTTTTTGCTGCTGTTAGGTTTTTTTAATGAAGATATTTTTTTCTTTATTGAGAAATGTAAGACTTGGGTACATCAAATAAAACCAGTTTCTAGGGGTGGGGTGGTGGAAATCAAAACTGACAACAGAAAAAACAAATTAACACTATCTTGGCCACAGCAGAACTCAGAGAACATATTCATATAATTGAAAAAAATTATAGACGCTTCATAATTGACCTTTTGATACAAAATGACCTACTAAATTTGCAATTTCTAGTTCTTGGTGTTGAGGTCCATAGGACAAGCTCAGAGTCTTCAAACCTTGAGCTGAGTTCCATGAGGGGTTATTTGGCGTTTGAATTGGTTTTTCCTTGTATAAGAGGTAGCAGCAACAACAGCACTCACCTTCTGGGCAGCTTCTTTCTTGGCCTGATGAGCCTATAGAACTGCTACAGTTCCATCTGCTTTGGAGCAGAGACTCAGGGTACTCTAACCTGTGCAGCAGCTCAGAGTTGTCCATCTCTAGTAGCATTCCCGTGATCTTCCCAGCCAGGTTTTGGTTTTTTTGTTTGTTTGCCTTTTAATTTTAGAAATAAGTTTCTATGTGTGATCTGCCTTCGGGTGGTACAGGGAGGGAAGCAAGGGCAAAGCAGTCGCTCTCAGCTCTGCACTGTCCTAGCCAGGTCCTTTGCGGAGCGGGCAGCAGGGCCCACGCTGTCGTGGATTCGCGCACATGTTTAAGTCAAAGTTTCTGCAAAACTCTTTGCCACAAGTGGTGCACGTGAAAGGCTTCTTGTCGTTGTGGGTGTGCACGTGGAAGGTTAGGTCGTAGACCTGGTGGAAGGCCTTGTTGCAGATGGTGCGTTTGTGCTGCTTCTCGCCGCTGTGGGTCAGCTTGTGGTTCTTGTGGTTCCCTTTTTTGGTGAAAGCCTTTGCCGCCAAATTCACAGACGAAGGGCTTGTGGCCCGCGTGGATGTGAATAAGCGTGGGGAACAGCGAGCTGCGGTTGAACGCTGCGCCGCACTGGTTGCATTTATGCAGCTTTTCCTGGTTGTGAATCATTTTGCGCCTGCAGAGCGTGCTGGCCTGGAGAAAGACTTTGCCGCAGACTGCACACTAACGGTCTGGCTCCGATGTGGACTGGCATGTGTCGGGTGAGGTTATGATGAACGTTAAACACCTGGCCGCACACCTCTCAGGTGAAGTTTTTGGGTTTGCCACCTGCGGAGCCCCCTGGCAGCTGGCTGTGGCCCTTGACTCCTCCGTGCTCCGCAGTCAGGGCCGAGTTCTCCTTCAGCACCTGCTCCAGGGGCGCCGGCAAGCGCTCCTTACGGGGATAGGGAGTCGGGTGGGGGAACTTGTCCATAGCCAGGCAAGTTACTACTGATTCAATTTCAGAACTCGGTATTTATTTGCTCATGGTTTCAGTTTCTTCCTGATTCAATATGGCAGCTTATGTGTGGCCAGAATTTTTCTATTTTTTTTCTAGATTTTCTAGTTTGTGTACATAGAAGTATTCACATTTATCTCTGAAATATTTCTGTATTTATGTGGGATACTACTTTTGTCATTTCATTCCTAATTTTGCTTATTTGTATGTTATCATTTTGTTGTTGTTAATATAGCTCTGGTTCTATTGATCTTGTCTTTTCTTTGAAAGAAACAACCTTTGGTTCCATCCATTTCTTTTCTGAATGTTTTGGTCTCAGTTTTGTTTAATTCCACTCTAATTTACTTATTTCATTTATCCTGCTAGTTATGGAGTTGATTTGTTCTTGTTTTTCTAGTTCATCTAGGTGTGATGTTAGATCATTAAGATATTTCTAGCTTTTAGAAGTAGTTCTGTAGACTATAAACTTTTAACACTGATTTTGCTGCATCCCAGAAATTTGGGTATGTTGTATCTTTGTTTTCATTTATTTGAATAAATTTTTATTTCTGCCTTCATTTTGTTTTTTACCCAAAAGTGATTTGGAAGCAGATTGCTTAATTTCTATGTAATTTTGTGGTTGTGAGAGTTCTTCCTGGTATTGATTTCTATTTTTCTGCCACTGTGGTCTGAGGGTATGGTTGCTATTATATATTTTTCAAATATATATTGAGACTTGCTTAATTGCTGAGCATGTTATTAGTCTTAGGTATATTCCATATTCAGAAGATATTATATTAAACGATTGATAGGTGGAGTGTTCTGTAGCTGTTTATTAGTCCAGTTAGTCAAGTGTCCAATTTAAATTTAAATTCAGAATTTCCTTATTAGTTTTTACCTTGAGATCTGTCTAACATTGTCAGTGGTTTAAAACTCCTCACTATTATTGCCTGCTGTCTAGGTCTTCTTGTACATGTAAAAGTAGTTATTTTATGAATCTGGGTATTTCAATGTTCATACACATTTAGAATAGTTAAGCTTTTTTGTTGAATTGAACCCATTATCATTATGTAATGTTCTTTTTCATTTTTACACTTGGTGGTTTAAAGTCTCTTTTATCTGATATGAGAATATTGACCTCTGCTTTTTTTCTTGTTTCTTTTTCATTTGTGTGACATTCCTCCATCCCTTTACTTTGAGCCTATGGGTATGTTGTTACATGTCAGATGGGTTTCTTGAAGATAGCAAATTGACCTGTCTTGTTTCTGTTTGTTTTTTTTAATACAACTTGCTATACTATGCCTTTTAAATGGGGGGCATTTAAACCATTTACATTCAAGGTTTATTTATATGTGAGGTTTTAATAGTATAATAAGTGTATTAGTTTGTCACTTTGTAGTTTCTACTGTCTGGTTCCTTCATAAGGTCTGTGGGCTATGTACTTCAAGGTGTTTCTATAATAGCAGGTATCTTGCTTTTGTTTCCATGTTTAGAACTCCCATGTTTCTCTTGCAAAGCTGGCCCAGTGGTAACAAATTAGCTTAGTGCTTTCTTGTTTGGAAAAGTCTTTGTTTCTATGTTTCTGAAGCTTAATTTGGTATCTTATGAAATTCATGGTTGAAATTTCTTTTTTTATGAATGCTGAAAATAGGCCCCCAATCTCCTGCCTTATAAGGTTGCTACTGAAAAGTTAGCTGCTAGCCAGATCACGTTTCCTTTGTTCTAAACTCACTTTTTGTCTAACTACCTTTAAGATTTTTCTTCATCATTGACCTTAGACCAGGCGTCCCCAAACTTTTTACACAGGGGGCCAGTTCACTGTCCCTCAGACTGTTGGAGGGCCGCCACATGCTGTGCTTCTCTCACTGACCACCAATGAAAGAGGTGCCCCTTCCTGAAGTGGGGCGGGGGGCTGGATAAATGGCCTCAGGGGGCCGCATGCAGCCTGCAGGCAGTAGTTTGGGTATGCCTGCCTTAGACAGTCTGGTGTCTACATGGCTTGGTGATATTCATTTTGTGCAGTATGGCACAGGTGTTCTTGTATCTGGTTCCTTATATCTGGATGTCTATTTTTCTAGCTAGAGTAGGAAATTTTCTTGAATTATTCCTTCAAATATGTTTTCCAGGTTGTTTACTTTTTCTCCTTCTCTCTCAGAAATGCCAGTAAGTCATAGGTTTAGTCACTTTACATAATCCTACATTTTTCCAAATATCTTGTTCATTTTTAAATTATCTTCTCTTTTTTTTTTTTTTTTTTTTTTTTTTTTGAGACGGAGTTTTGCTCTTGTTACCCAGGCTGGAGTGCAATGGCGCGATCTCGGCTCACCGCAACCTCCGCATCCTGGGTTCAGGCAATTCTCCTGCCTCAGCCTCCTGAGTAGCTGGGATTACAGGCACGTGCCACTATGCCCAGCTAATTTTTTGTATTTTTAGTAGAGACGGGGTTTCACCATGTTGACCAGGATGGTCTCGATCTCTTGACCTTGTGATCCACCCGCCTCGGCCTCCCAAAGTGCTATCTTCTCTTTAATTTTATCTGCATAGATTAATTTGAATGACTGGTCTTAAAGATCTGAAATTACTTCCTCTGCTTGGTTGTCTATTTATAAAACTTTCAATTGCATTTTGAAATTTCTTATGTGAGTTTTTCAATTCCAGAAGCTCTGATTGACTTACTTTTAAGATGCTTATCTCTTTCTTCATTTCCTGGATTCATTTAGAAGTTTTTATGTGTGTGTTGATTTTCAGATTTGTCTTGAAACTCATTAACCTTCCTTATAATCCATGCTTTGAATTCTTTATCCGTCACTTTTGCCTTTCCATTTTGGTTAGGGACTATGGCTGGAGAGCTCATGTGATCCCTTGGTAGTGTCACTACATTCAGAATTTTTATGGTGCTAGGATTCTTGAGCTGATTGCTTCTCATCTAGAGTGCTGACACTTAATTTTTGTAATTATTTTCCTGAGGGTAAGGATTTTTTTCTTTCTGTCTTTATAATCATTTTTCTTTTCATTTCTTTTTTCCTCCTCCATCAGGACTATGATTATAGAAAATATTGGGTAGAGTCTTTTGTCTTCGCTTCTAAATACTTAAGTATTTCATTCAGCAAGTTTTATATAGAGATGTGCAGTTTGACCTAAAAGCCAGTAGATGGTACTTATAGATAAGAGCTGACTGCATACAAAGTTCTTTTTCTCCAGTCTATGTTGTTTGGATTCCCAGTAGAAAGGTGAGTCAAAGAGGGAGGCTGTCTGCTTCTTTCATGTACTAGAGTTTCACTCACTCATTTCAGCCAGATGCTGTAACAGGGGCTGTTGGCCAGCATTCTCTTCCCCAGGATCTGGGGTGCTCCTCATGATTTTGGTTGATGCTCATTTTCATTCTTTGATTAAAGCTCAGATAATTAATCTTTATGCACTATCTTGCTATTTCCACATGGCAGAGGTGCACTGAAAGCCTCTAATTCTTCATCCTGGAAAATAACAACAATAAAGAGTTGTTTTCTTTAAAGAATCAACAAAACTTGCAAATACTTAGCTAGATGAAGAAATGAGATGACTCAAATAATTAAAATCAGCAATGACAGAGGAGACATTACAACTGATGCCACAGATATAAAAATGATTTTGAGAGTATTACAAACAATATATGCTAACAAATTGGATAATTTAGAAAAAAATATATTCCTAGAAACATACAGTCTGCTAGAGTAAATAATAAATGGAAAAATTGAACATACCAATAACAAGTAAGGAGATTAACTTAATTATCAAAACTTCCAACAAGGAAACATTAGGACCAAATAGCTTTGCTGGAGAATTCTATGAAACATTTAAATAAGAATTAGCCACAAATCCTCCTGAAACCCTTTCAAATAAATGAATAGAAGGGAACATTTTTAAAATTAATTCTATGAGTCCAACATTACCCTGATACTTAAGCCAGACAAAGATACTATTTAAAAATCCAGACTAATAACCCTGATGAATATTGATGTAAAAACTTCAAAAGAATAGGAGCAAATCAAATCCAATAGCACATTAAAAGCATTATACACTATGTCCAAATGGAATTTACCAATGGGATGCAAGGATGTTTCAGCATATTAATATCAACAAGTGTAATTTATTACATTAACAAAACAAAGAACAAAACTGACTATTCAGCAAACACATTTTTCAAAATTCAATACTCTTTTGTGATAAAAACACTAAGCAAGCTAGAAATATAAGAAAATTACTTCAAAATAATAAAAGTTATATGTGAGAAACTCTCAACTAACATCATACCAAATAGTAAAAATGATAAATAAAGGCTTTTTTTTTAAGACCAAGAATAAGAAAACGATGCACACTCTTACCTCTTGTATTTATCATTGTACTAGAGGTTCTAATAAAGCAATTAGGTAATAAAAATAAAAAGTATACTTAGCCAAATTGAAAAGAAGTAAAATTTACATATTCTTACAGATGACATAATTTTATATGTAGAACACCCAAAGTATTTCATGCAAAAATACTGTCAGAAATAATAAATTTAGCAAAGTTGCATCATACAAAATCAACATCCAAAAATCAATTACATTTACATACAGCAAAGAGCAATCTGAAAATAATTTTTAAAAATTCATT
The DNA here is from genome assembly GCF_048565385.1 of Saimiri boliviensis. Lineage (NCBI taxonomy): Eukaryota > Metazoa > Chordata > Mammalia > Primates > Cebidae > Saimiri > Saimiri boliviensis. The sequence goes on from NC_133453.1 coordinate 119,499,819, forward strand.
TAGAATAACATTAAAATAATAAAATACTGAGGAATAAATTTGAGCAGGTGAAAGATTTGTATACTGGAAATTGTAAAACAATGCTGAAAGAAATTTAAAAATGCAAAAAGGAATAAAAAGATATGCTGTGTTTATGGATTAAAATAAATAATATTGTTAAAATGTCCGTATTACCAAAAGCAATCTACAGATTCAGTGCAGTCCATATTAAAATCCCAATGGCAGTTTTGGCAGAAATAGGACAAACATCCAAAAATGTATATGGAATCTTTGGGAATTCTACATAGTCATAACATTTTTAGAAAAAGCAAAGCATCAGGTCCCACTGAAGTTTAGACACTGTTTAAACTTCCTGGTTTAAAACATATTGCAAAGTGATATCCATTATAACAGTATGATTCTGGCGTAAAGACCATCCATCAATGGAACAGGTTAGAGAGCCCAAAATGTAACCTTCATACGGTCCAATGACAAAGGTGCCAATATGACACAATGGGGAAAGGACAGTCTGTTCAACAATTAGGGTTGGGAAAACTAGATACACACAGTGGAAAAGAAGACAGATGTACCTTTATCTTACTCTGTACCTACAAATTAATTAAAAATGAATGAAAGACTTAAATGTAAGACCTGAACTATAAAACTCCTAAAATATAACAAAGGGAAAGTTATTTATGTCATTGGAATGGGTGATGATTTTTTTTGGATATGATACTGAAAGCTTAGACAACAAAAGCAAAAATAGACAAATGTGACTTTATCAAATTTTAAAACTCCCACACAGCAAAGGAAACTAGAGAGTTAAAAGGACAATCATGAAATAGAAAATATTTGCAAACCATATATCAGATAAAGCATTAAATCTATTATATATAAAAACACCTAAAAATCATTAACAAAAACCCTCAAAAATTAAGACACTTATTTAAAGAAGATAAACAGCCAACAGGCATATGAAAAGTTGTGCAACATCACTAATCATTATAAAAATGTCAATCAAAACCATCAGGAGATACCATCTCATGTTATTAGGATGCCCTCTATCACAAAAAGGGGAAAAAAAGTAAGTATGGCAAGGTGTGGAGAGTTTGGATCGCTTGTGCACTGTTGATATGATTGTAAAATGGTGTAGCTACTATGCAAAAAGAGTATGGAGATTCCTTAGAAGATTACCGTATTAAGAGAACTACCATATTATTCAGCAATCCTATTTCTGGGTATACCTTAAAAATAATTGAATACAGAATCTCTAAAAAATATTTACATGGCCACATTCATTGCAGTGTTATTCATAATAGCCAAGATTTAGAAACCGAATGTCCATCTAAGAATAATGAAAATGCAGCATATACATTCAATGAAATATTAGTTAACTTGAAAAAGAGAAGGAATAGTGATCAGTGATACGACATGGAAGAAATTTGAATACATTATGCTAAGTGAAATAAACCAATGACAAAATGACAAATATTGCAGGATTATACTTATATGAGATATCTGAGGTAATTAAACTCAAAGAAATAGAAAATAGAATGTTGATTGCCAGCAGTGTATAGGAGGGGGAAATGGGGAGCTGTCCAATGGATATAGAATTTCAGTCATGCAAGATGAGTGAGTCCTAGACGTCTGTTTCAACAATAAGTATATAGTTAAGAATACTACAGTGTACATTTAACACTTTTTAAGAGGTAAAGTTTGTTATATATTTTTACCACAATAAAATTGTATGTATGTTTGTGTATACACACACACACACACACACACACACACACACACACACATATATTAATACATAAATGTATGGGTTTATAACATATAATGTGCTCATATATGAATATATAAATGTATATGACATATGATAGATATACACATATTGATCCATATTCCTATGTGTAATATATAAATATATGTCATACATATGATACAACAATATAATATATATCATGATATATATGATACATATGTAATATATATATATCACATATATGAATATGTGATAACTATAATTATGAAGTTCTAGTCTGTGAACATTGGATACTTACAATTTCAATCTTGGGCTATGGTTTTATTCCATAATGGAAGAAAATAATCTGCTCTGAAAAATTTTCTCTTACCCAAACTCAAACCAGCTTTGAATTTTTGTCACAATATTTAGTAAAATCAGAAACAGAACGATTTACTTTTTTTATTTATAGTATATATAGTATACTTATATATACATTCTCCTGTTGTTACTTATTTAAAAGTAACTTTTAAAATCATTTTAAACTTTTAAATGATTTTATTTTTATTTTCTAATGAATTAACGTCTCTTTTAAACTTTAGTTAATTTATTTTTCTTCTTTCTTTAGTTTTCAAACAGTGAATTAATACTACACTTTTCTATTTCATAATTTACAGCTCCGAATTTTACAGATAGGTACCACTCTATCATTTGATATGTAATTCTGAAATCATTCATGTGTTCTAAGGAGTATATAATCAGAGCTTTGGCCCAAGTGAGTGAGGGTAACATTTATCAATTGTCAATTATCAACAATATTTGTTATGATATATAAGGTTGTATCATTTATATTGTGTTAATTCTGCCTTTTGAACTTCGCTAAAAATTTCTTTTTACCCTCATCATGTCACCAGGCAGAAAAGGAGGACAAATAAATATTTTCAGTAGTACATATCCCAAGAACTCCATCCATATTTTTCTCCAGAAATTTTGTCACGAACGATTGTTTTCTCTCTTGCATTTATTTATTTGCTTATTTCTTAATCGTAAGTAGTAAATTTGATGAGATGAGAGTGATCCAGTAGCTGTGAAGGGTTGATGTATTGCAGAAAGGAACAGGGTCACTAAGGAGGTATGAAGAAAAGTAAGAGTTCAATAAATTGATAACTTGGACAGAGGCTAAGACATCCCTCATTGTATAAAATGAAATAGTACGTTATGGTGTTGAAAACAGATATTTGTTGGTATTGTTGTTTTTATTGTCATTAGCAAGAAGTCGATAGCATTTCTGTATAATAGTTGCTGGTTTTACAGAAAGTACAACTTAAATTCTGTAATTAAAATATTTGTCTATGAAAATTTTTCGTTGGACATATTAAATCAAAATTTCTTACAGTAGTTGTCACAAGTCTATAATTTTTACTTGTTCTTTGTTTTCAGCTCTCATTAACTATATAATGATATACATTCTCTGGTCCAGTTACAAAGCACACTTTGTAAGTTGGGAATGTAATGTGGTTACATCTTCATACCTTAGAATATGCTCTTTCTTCTGCCAGAAATACTTTCTTACATCTTCAAAAGGTTAACTCCTGTTCACACTTCAAGACACAACTCAATTGGCCCCTTCTATAACATTCCCAAGCAAAGTTTTATTTTGTCATATTATGCTTTCATAATGCATTATATTTGCCTCTATTGCAACATTTTTAGGTAGATTTAGTTTTTTCCTTTTCATTTCTTTCTCTTTCTTTCTTTCTTTCTTTCTTTCTTTCTTTCTTTATTTCTTTTCTCTTCTGGTTTTTACATTAAATACAAATTCTTCAAAGTCATAGTCATCAAAGAATTTTAATCTCTAGTGTCAAATATAAGGTCAATGTCCAATGAATATTTGTCAAATAAATAAATGAATAGATTATTAATCTGTACCTAAGGCTGAATTACCATGTAGTTAACATACCTGCATAAAGGTATATATGAACAAAAAAAATCAGAGAATAAATCAAAGCGATTACAGAATATATAAGCACAGACTAAAAATGTTATTATTTTAGAGTACTAAATATAAAAATTTAAATAGGATTTGTGTGAAGTCTTGTCTCATAAAATAAATAAAGTGAATATGAGCCTAAACTTGTTCACTAAGTCTCAGCACACAAAAATAGCAACCTAGTCTCTGCACCCACCAAATCCCTACCAACACTCACACATGAACACTTGAGAAGCTTGAAGGAGACACTTTTTGTAACAGATAAATTTGTCAATTAGTTTATGGTACTAATTAACCCTAGAGTTTCATAGAGATGATATACAGGTAGTTTAAATAAGGGTTATGAAAAGTAATGACTGCTCCCTGGAACTATGAACAATATCGTAACAGTGATTATTAATAGTAATTTATAACCACAATAATGATAATAGAGTGAATTTCAAGACTAATTCTAAAGATAACTACTTTAATCATTAAATACACAGCAAAAAGAAGCTCACAAAATGAAAGTTCATAGAATCAGTTTCTGGAGACCTGAATCTCATAGGTATGAAGATATGACTGTGGGAATCTCACTGTTTCCTCCAGGTCTCATTAATTGTAAAATTAATCAACAAATTCTTCCAAGATCAAATGGTCTTTGCCTTGAAATACTACTAATAATATAATAAGTTATCCATATGACTTTCTCTAAGCAAATTACTCTGAGTAAATTTCTTGTATTATGGTTAAGATCATTAGCAAACAAAACTCTTGGGGAAATCTCATCAAAATATTTATGAAAACAGAATCAGCTTACCATTTTATTATTACCAGAGTTTGCCACTCTGAAATGCAGTATCTAGGATCAAATCTATAGATAAAGGATATTGGACAATTTTGTTCACTGCTTTATCTCTACCGTATTAAGGATAACTGGCTCAGATCAGGCACGTTTTTTCTGTTTGATACAGGGTCCCTCTCTGTTGTCCAGATTGGATGCAATGGCATAATTGCAGCTCAGCTCACTACAGCCTTGATCTCCGAGGCTCAAAATATCCTCCCACTTAAGCTTCCTAACTAACTAACTGGGACTATAGGCCCCTACTACCACACCCATCTTTTTTTTTTTTTTTTTTTTTTTTTTTTTTTTTTTTTTTTTGTAGAGACAGGTACCTGCTATGTTGCCCGGGCTGGCCTTGAATCCCTGGACTTAAGTGATCCTCATGCCTTGGGCTCCCAAAGTGCTGGGATTACATGTGTGAGACACTGTGCCTGGCCTTCATATCAAGCACTGCATATGAAGTGCATTGTGATGTCAAAGTCAGAACAAATATCTGAATATGAAATTTTGTGCAAGAAAAATACTTCAGTGAGGCTGAGAGCTAAATGCTAAGAAATAGTTACAAAGTTACATATGTAGTAAAAAATATTGTAATCAGAGGAATTAGGTGCACAAATACCTTGAGGGAAGAAAGTACTTGGAAAGTTCATGTAATTAAATAAAAACATGTATAGCTGGATTACAGACACCAAGAACACATTGGGCTGAAGAGGTATACTGGAGTCTTATCCTGGAGGGTCTTCTGAATCATAGTAACAATTTTGTGTTTCACTCTGAGAGTTTGGGAAATTTTCAATGATTTTAGTCAAGAATGGCATTATGTTAGATGCAGAAAGTGCTCAAGGGTACAATTTTGAAATTCAACCATTATATTGCAAAGTTTAAAAATATGTTTGGAATGGAAATATAGCTAAAACACTAATTTAACTTAATGTATAATTTTAGTTAATGTAAAATATATTGAAGATATCAAATCATAAATGCAGATTTCTGGAATATGAATTATCTTATGCCTTTGAGTCAAAGTTGAAATTTAAATTTGAAGTGTCTCTGTGGAACTTTACTTACTGCAAAGTTTGCCAAAATAAGTGATAATTTATATTATAGTTCATAGTATAAATGAATACTACATCAAAACCAGAAAATCAAATATAAATTAAATAGTAGCTATTCCACCCCTTTGTGAATTAAATCCTAGCAACATATTTTCCCCATATTCCATCTACTTTTTTTAAAATTTTTATTTATTTTTATTTTTTTAATTAGGATTTCTTTTTTTTTTCATCTACTTTTATAATTACTGTTTATTTTTTTGAGATGCATTTTTTGTTGACTTTAAAAAAAACAAAAGTACCTATATTTAAATAGAATCACACAATATTAAACAGAGGAAATTTCTTGCCATTATCCTAGCTTTTAACAAACCATTATAAGCATTTAATAAAATTTTCCTGCTGTGGAACACAATCAAATTTGCTCAGAAAAACTGTTGAGCAGTGTACCTAATTTTGGTCTAGGACTGAAGGGTCTCAAATGGAAGTCTACCCACTTTTAAATTAAATCACATCATTTCATTACAGACCTCATGAAGCAGAGCAGCCAATGTCACAAGCTTCAACATTAAGCTGACTGGGATTTAAATGTTGATGTAGTCATTGAATACTTGTATAGCTTCAAAGATGTCGCTTAATCTCTGAGTCTCAGTTTTTTCCTCTGTAAAATAGGGTCAGCAATATTTCCATCATAGGCTTTTTGTGTCTCAATAAGATAATTGTTACATATTTTTAATATATAATTTATCTATTACTTAAAAGTACTTAATAAATGGTCAGTGTTAGAAAAAATATTTGACTTCTTAATCTTTTTTTAACATTTCTTGAAAATTCAATAAATATAGAAAAGAATACTTAAATTCTGTTCATACTAAACGAGTGTCCTTTTATATTTTTTCAGTTCATATTTATACTCTTTTGTTTTATGATTTCCATATGTAAACATCTTGCTTTCCTACCGAAACAATGAACTTGTCAAAGGAAAGGTTTCTTTTACTTAACAATAAGAACAGAAAATTTTTGTTTTAAAAAAACTTTCTAATATTAGGAATCACAGTTAGCATGCAGTGTGTCCAGAAATATATAGTTTACAAGAAAAAAATACAAAGTATAATGTTGTTATTAAATACGCCTTTTTCATATGTTTGTTGGCCTCCTGTATGTCTTCTTTTGTAAAGTATCTGTTCATATCCTTCGCCCATTTTTGAATGGGCTTGTTTGTTTTTTTCTTGTAGATCTGCTTTACTTCTTTGTAAATTCTGGATATCAGCCCCTTGTCAGATGGGTAGACTGCAAAAATTTTTTACCATTCTGTTGGTTGCCAATTCACTCTACTGACTGTTTCTTTTGCCGTGCAGAAGCTGTGGAGTTTGATTATGTCCCATTTGTCTATTTTGGCTTTTGTTGCCATTGCTTTTGGCGTTTTGGTCATGAAGTCCTTGCCTACACCTATGTCCTGAATGGTTTTACCTAGATTTTCTTCTAGGGTTTTTATGGTGTTAGGTCTGATGTTTAAGTCTTTAATCCATCTGGAGTTAATTTTGGTGTAAGGTGTCAGGAAGGGGTCCTGTTTCTGCTTTCTGCACATGGCTAGCCAGTTTTCCCAGCACCATTTATTAAACAGGGAATCCTTTCCCCATTGCTTGTTTTTGTCAGGTTTGTCGAAGATCAGATGGTTGTGGGTATGTTGTATTTCCTCTGAGGCCTCTGTTCTGTTCCATTGGTCTATATTTCTGTTTTGGTACCAGTACCATGCTGTTTTGATTACTGTAGCCTTGTAGTATAGTTTGAAGTCCGGTAGTGTGATGCCTCCTGCTTTGTTCTTTTTGCTTAGAATTGACTTGGCTATGCGGGCTCTCTTTTGGTTCCATATGAAGTTTAAGGTGTTTTTTTCCAGTTCTGTGAAGAAGGTCATTGGTAGCTTGATGGGAATAGCGTTGAATCTGTAAATTACTTTGGGCAGTATGGCCATTTTCACGATGTTGATTCCTCCTAACCATGAACATGGAATGTTTCTCCATCTGTTTGTATCCTCTCTTATTTCGTTGAGCAAAGGCTTGTAGTTCTCCTTGAAGAGGTCCTTTACGTTCCTTGTTAGTTGTATTCCTAGGTATTTTATTCTCTTTGTAGCAATTGTGAATGGCAGTTCGTTCTTGATTTGGCTCTCTTTAAGTCTATTACTGGTGTATATCACTGGTCATCAGAGAAATGCAAATCAAAACCACATTGAGATACCATCTCACACCGGTTAGAATGGCGATCATTAAAAAATCTGGAAACAACAGATGCTGGAGATGATGTGGAGAAATAGGAACACTTTTACACTGTTGGTGGGAATGTAAATTAATTCAGCCATTGTGGAAGACAGTGTGGCGATTCCTCAAGGACCTAAAAATAGAAATCCCATTTGACCCAGCAGTCCCATTACTGGGTATATATCCAAAGGATTATAAATCATTCTACTACAAGGACACATGCACACGAATGTTCATTGCAGCACTGTTTACAATAGCAAAGACCTGGAACCAACCCAAATGCCCAACGATGATAGACTGGATAGGGAAAATGTGGTACATATACACCATGGGATATTACACAGCCATCAAAAACGATGAGTTCATGTCCTTTGTAGGGACATGGATGAACCTGGAAACCATCATTCTCAGCAAACTGACACAAGAGCAGAAAATCAAACACCGTATATTCTCACTCATAGGCGGGTGTTGAACAATGAGAACACATGGACACAGGGAGGGGAGCACTACACACTGGGGGCCGTTGGGGGGAAATGGGGGAGGGGCGGGGGGTGAGGAGGTGGGAAGAGATAGCATGGGGAGAAATGACAGATACAGGTGAGGGGACGGAAGGCAGCAAACCACACTGCCATGTGTGTACCTATGCAACAATCTTGCATGTTCTTCACATGTACCCCAAAACCTAAAATGCAATAAAAAAGAAAGAAAGAGGAAAAAAAATACGCCTTTTTGTCTTGTTTTTCAACTTTAAACTGAAGTTGTAATTATAATTATTTTTTCAGCAATTATTTTAAACTGGTTGATTAAATTTTCTAATAATTTCAAATATGTTATATAATTATCTGTTCATCAAACCCAACATTTGAAATAAAGGAGCAGTCAATGTCAACTATTTTATAAAGAGATGAGTCAGTTTAAATATTTATAACTGGCCTATGTTCAAACAGCTGGTAATGTATCATAGTCATATTTTTTAACCTATAAGTCAAATGTGCTATGAAAATGCCATATTATCTTACATTTCAAATTAACAAACTAATAAGTTAATATAAATAAAATAGAAAATGTAAACTAGATACCAAAGCTAAAAAAGAGGTTCCATTGAGATACTTGGGCAAGAAGTTTAAATCACTAATGTAACAAATGAAGTATTTCATCACTGATCCAAGTTAAAAATGAAGAATTATTTAAAACTTTTTTTGGCTAACTCCAAACATTTTGAGAAGTGAAAATCTTTCATCTTATAGTCTAGTGAAAGCTCCTACTATTTTCTTGACCAGAATAAGACAGGATTGAAGGCCACAGACCTGAGATTATTTAAAAAATAATTCTTAGAGGAAGAAAGGAAAACACTAAGCAACTGATGATATATGACAGCAAGTCTCTTAGACAAGGAGGGATTTCAGGTGATGGAAATTGAAGAAACCAAGATAGAAGAGTGAACATTGAGTGAGATTTGACTCAAATAGAGAGAAAAGATTTACATAGAACATGAGAAGACAAATTTATATCTCAATTTACTATGTTCATCTCTAATTTACTGTATGAAACGTTTGTTGCTTTTGGTAAATAGAATGACATTCCCCCAAAAATGTCCATGTCTTAATCTCTAGAACCTGTGAATTAATACTTAATTATTTAATAATTAATAATATTTAATATTTAATAATCATTACATGGTAAAATGTAGGCCAAAGTTAATCACATGGTTAAGCAGAGAACCTTTCCAGGCTAGGTCTAAGAGGGAGACATGACTATATAGAAGAAGGGTCAGAGAGATGCAATATTACTGGTTGTAAGGGTGGAGGAAGAGGCCACAGGCCAAAAATCTGGATGCCTTTAGTTGTTGTTAGAAGAAAGGAAAGAGATTGCCTCTAGGATGCTCTGCAGCCCATGAACATCATATTTTTAGCACAGTCAGAGCTATGTTAAGTCTTGTAACCTGCAGAACTATAAAATATTAAATTTGTGTTGTTTAAGCCAACAAGATTTGTTAATTTTTTTAGGACACCAATAGGAAACTAATACAAGCCAGTCTCCCTTCATCCAGACTGCATTGTAGACTCTCATTAGCAGTGGAGGGTCTTGACTATGAGTGTTCCCCTCTTGGCGTTTTGAACAAAGAATTGGACAAAATGCACAGAAAAGCAATGAAAGAATGAAACAAGCACAGACTTATGAAAATGAAATTACACTCCACAGAGTGGGAGTGGGGTTGAGCAAGTGGCTCAAGACCACTGGTTACAGAATAATCTGGGATTTAAATACCTTCTAGAGGTTTTCCATTGGTTACTTGGTTATACCCTATCTAAATGAGGGAGTGGCCAACAGCCAGTCTGATTGCTTGCAGGAGGTGACGAGTCAAAGACTGAAGTGAAGTTACAAATTTAAACATGAAGACTTGGCCCATGACCATTCTGTTTGGTTGTGGGAGGGTATCAATCAGAGGTACTCTTCATTTTTCACATGCAACACAGTGCAAAGGGCGTTACTGATCCTTTTGCTACTTGAGTGTGGAGAGGTGGAGTTTTCCTTTTGATTCAGTTCCAGAAAGTCAGCATATGAGTCTTAGGTTCCCTGCCTCCAGACCTTATTCTCCTGCCTCAGCACCCATAGCAGTGGTTCTTAACCACTTTCAGGTTACTCTCCCCTAGCATAATGTGAAGAAAGTTTCAGACTCAAAATGATATCCATTACTTTAAGAAGAATACAGATGTCAGCCCAAGAATCCTGTCCTATCATGAAAGACAGACTGAACTTTGTTGGAAGAGTCTCAAATGAAGGTCAGAGAAGAGATATATAACACCAATGAAAAGAATACACATAATAAAAATTGACAAAATATTTGTCAATTAGCACTGGGGCAAATTCATATGGTCAAAAGGACCATATGAATACATTAAATTGGGTAAGCCTTAAAAAGAGAAACACACATTATCTGAAAAGGTAAGGTACTTTCAGCAATTTAATCTACTCATCACATGAAAATGCCTTCATAATGAATTTCAAAAGGAAATTACTCTAGACTACTAACCTGAGAGTCACTTCCAAAGTACACATGATTTTTCACATGTGTATTATAATCTGTATACCACGATGAGTTGTCTTATTTATGGTTCTACACTGTCATTAAGAACTTTGATAACATAGAACCATACATCCTAAATTAGAAGTATGTGTGTTTTACTTCTCTTAAAGTCCAGAAAAGATGGACTTTAGTTGATAATAAGTCTAAGCGCTTTCAACAAGATTAAAGAAAAATTGTTCTATCAATAGAAATAGAAATATTAAAAAATAAAAAATAAACTGTTCTGACATTTCAAATGTCATTAGTGCTTAATTTACCAGAAATCATTCTTTACACTTCTTATAACCATTTATGAATCTGTAGATACTTATATTTTTACTGTTTTTACTTAGAACAAAAACAAATTTTAAATTGCATTTTCCATTTTTACATGTAAATAGATAATTTCCATAGAATGTTTGTTGTCTGCTGAGATATACCTCTTCTGTAAATTAGTAGCTTAAAGTTTATGCTTTGAAATCATTTCCCCAGTTTTATTTTCTACAAATGAAAGTATATTCTTTGCTAAATCATTTATTTTCATTTTCTAACATTAACATAAATCTTTTCAAAAGTATGTTGAACAAGTAGCTTCTCATGAAAATTCTGAAATCAGCAAAGCAATAATGTACATTAAACTTTTTTGTATTAGTCAATTTGCAATGTATTTGAATATTATTTCAGATAATGGTACCTCATATTTTATTTCACATTACAAAGTAGATCTTGAGTATACTTAAGGAATACTAGAAAGTAAAAATAACTCATGCAAGTATCATTTTGCTTAAGTTTAATATAAAAGTCACTGAACTTAGAATAGTAGAAAAACTGGCAATAAGATATCTTTGATGTGATAATATAATATTGGGACAAAATCATTTGCCTGATTAGATTTTCAAAGATTAGAAAGTTAAGAAAGATTTAAATTTCATATACTAATTGGTTTAGAAAATCTGGAGAAACAATGTCTTTCATGTTTAAATTATAATTTTAAATTAACAAAGTGTTTCATGTGAAGGTGAAGGTAATTGGAGAATTTCTGTCTGCTCTTAAAACTCAGACACTATTTCTGTTGCCATTTGATGATATTTTAAACATTTTCATTGGAATATTGGTATATTTTCACTAGAATTGGTGATTTTTGTTGTAATTTTTCAACAGATTTGATGTTAGAAGCAAAAAGATTAGTGTTCTACAGAAAAATGAATAAAAATAACTGGGAACTTTTATACTATTTTGTTGAAATGATTACTTAGAGGAGTAACCTAATTTTTTGTTTCTTTTTTTTTTTTTTTTTTTTTGTCTTTCTAATCTCAATCAGCAAAGATATGTTTGACAGAGATTTATGAGGGCAGGAGTCTTCTTTTAAGTGGTTTAAGTATTTTTCACCCCCAATAAAGATTGTATATCAGCTTTAGTGAGTGATTCCTAAGTAAATAAGTATTTACTAACAGATACACACAAAGAATAGTATAATGAAATTTATGTTTATTTCTTTGGGTGGTACACCCAGTGCAATCTAATGATAGAATAGAAATATTTAATATTAAGAAAAACTCGTGGGCTTCTCTTTATAGGAATAGTCAACTTCTCTATTTTTATCACGAGTTTACTTATGGACTGTGACTACCACAGAGATGGCCTACAGTAGAAAGATTGTTCAACTTCAACAACCATTTATTCTCAGATTCATGCCTGTATTCAACAGTTACCAAATCCTGGCCACTAAAAGCAATGAAAGGAAGTGTTCAAAAGAGAATATATTTGATTAACTTGAGGTTGTTCATTTATTCAACCAACAACCCTAGCAGGCTGAGCCTATCAGCCTTCAGAACCATGAAAGGAGATGAGCCAGTGTTATGTAAGTCACTAGGCTTTTGGTCTTAAAACTATTTTGCTATGCAGTAATAAAGGGAACATACATTTTAATGTATGCTATGACCCTTCTATTAACAAACACCTAGAGTTAAAGAAATAATTTTACTTTGTGAATTTTCAGGTAACTGTAGTCTCTACTTGAATAGACAGGTATTCAGCATTCTTATCTGTGTCAAACTAAACTCTAAACAATGAACTCTGAGCAAATAAACAATAATGTCTTTGCCCCGTTCCTTCAAGTATGTTAGAAACATTGGCATAAATCAGCTTTGATGTTCATACTTCTAGCTACCTTCTAAGACAAGATCTCGTGTTTTATGAGTGAATAATAGATGAGACTGGTTAAGACTTGCTTTTGCAGAGTGAGTAGATAGGTCCTAGTACCTTCCAAAGAGAAGGCACCATGGGGAATCCTGAGTGCCTGAGATTAACCAGAGGTAATTAACTTCCAGAAAATTTTACTGAGTGAGTAAAAAACTATCCAAAATGATTGCATTCTTTATAATTCCATTTATACAACATTTTTGGAAAATGACAAGATTATACAACTGAAGAACAATTGCCTGGGAGTGCTACATAGGGGTGAATGTGAGATTGAAGTGGATGTGGCTATAAATGGGCCATATGAGGGACATGGGAAAAAGAAAAAGAAAAGTCAATATACTTGAGTGTTTCAAATAGGCCAATTTGAAACAGGAGGAAAAAGACAGAAACTGTTAGTGTTCATGAATGGAGTTAGGTGTATTTTCAAACTAACGTCAGTAGCAGTTTATCTGAGACTGTAAGAGTTCAGACCCTTAATATTTGGTATGTGTTGTTAAATAATCTAAAAGTTACGTTTAAATTATATTATTGGCTTTGAGATCATTGTAGATTTATATACTGCTATTAGATAACAATACAGTAAGATCCTATGTAACATTTACTAGTTGTTTAAAGGACAATAACTTGCAAGACTATAGTACAACAACATTTTCATCCATTTTCCATATTCCAACATTAGCAGAATATTGCTGTTACCACAGGGGTTCCTCCTGTGGCCCTTTGATAGTCACACCAACTTCAATCTCACCTATAATTCAAATGCAGTAACCCCAGGCAATTGTTCTTTATATCTATAATTTAGTAATTTCAAAAGTGTTGTGTAGGTGGCATGATACAGTACAAAATGTTTTAGAATTGGTCTTTTATTCACTCAGCATAATCCTCTGGAGGCTTAACCAAGTTGTTGCCTGTATCAATGATTAATTTCCTTTTTGGTAGTAGTAGTCCATGGTGTGGATATACTATACTTTGGCAATTCACCTGTTGAAGGACGTCTGGAATGTTTCTGTTTTTTGGCTATTACAAAAAAGAAATTGCTATAAATATTCATATATAGGCTTTGTGTAAACACAAACTCTCACTACTCTGGGAGAATATTTAGGAGTACAATTGGTAGTGGATATCATAGTCCAAGGTTTACATTTTTAAGAAACTGTCAAAATGTTTTGCCAAGTGGCTATATCATTTTGCGTTCCTACCAACAATGTATGTGTGATTCAGTTGCCCACATGCTCACCAACATTTGGTGTAGTCACTATTTTTTACTTTAGTCATTCTGATAAATGTGTAGTGATATGGCCTTATAGTTTTAATTTGCATTCCACTAATGGCTACTAATGTTGAATACCTTTTCATGTGCTTATTTCCCACATACATAGCCTCTTTGTGAAAATGTCATTATACTCTTTGCTCATTTTCTAATCAGATTCTTTGTTTATTACAATTTTTTACTTCTTTCTATATTCTACTCACTAGCTTTTCGTCATATATGTTATTTGCGATTATTTCACTGTGATATGTACCTTGTACTTTCTTAACAGTGTCCTGGGCAGAGAAAAAGTTTTAATGTAATGAAATCAAATATAACAAGTTTGCTTTCTAAGGTTTATACTTTTGATTATGAAACCCAAGAACACTTTGCCTGGCATTATTTCTTAAAGATTTTCTCCTTTTTTCCAAAAGTTTTATGGTACTTTATTTTTCCTTCATTTATGAAAAGGCTAACTTTCCTACATTGATTGTTTTTTGTGCCTTTGTAAGAAATCCACTAGATATATTTGTGTGGGTGTTTCTCTGGGTCAGTTTTACTGAACTTTGCAAAGACTTTAATTTTATTTTTGGTTTACCCACTTTTTCTTTATTGTTGACATATATATATATATATATATATATATATATATATATATATATGATTTTATTATTATACTTTAAGTTCTGGGATACATGTGCAGAATGTGCAGATTTTTTACATAGGTATACATGTGCCCTGGTGGTTTGCTGCACCCATCAACCTGTCATCTACATTAGGTATTTCTCCTAATGCTATCCTTCCTCTAACCCCAATCCCCAACAGGCCTTGGTGTGTGATGTTCTCCTCCCCGTGCCCATATGTTCTTCCTGTTCAACTCTCATTTGTGAGTGAGAATATGCAGTGTATGGCTTTCTGTTCCTATGTTAGTTTGCTGAGAATGATGGTTTCTAGCTTTATCCATGTCCTTGCAAAAGACATGAACTCGTTATTTTTTTTTATGGCTTCAAAGTATTCCATTCTGTATATGTGCCACATTTCCTTAAGGCTAACATTGATGGTCGTTTGGGTTGGTTCCAAGTCTTTACTACAGGTAAAGACTATTACTACAGGTAATAGTGCTGCAATAAACATGTGTGCATGTGTCTTAATAGTAGAAAGATTTATATTCCTTTGAGTATATATTCAGTAATGGGATGGCTGGTTCAAATGGTATTTCTAGTTCTAGATCCTTGAGGAATTGCCATACTGTCTTCCATAATGGTTGAACTAATTTACACTCCCAACAACAGTGTAAAAGTGTTCCTATTTCTCCACATCCTCTCCAGCATCTGTGATTTCTTGACTTTTTAATGATCACCATTTGAAATGGCATGAGATGGTATCTCACTGTGGTTCTAATTTGCATTTCTCTAATGACCAGTGATGATGAGTTTTTTTGTTTTTTTTTTTGTTTTTTTTTTTTCATGCTTGTTGGCTGCATAAGTGTCTTCTTTTGAAAGTATCTGTTTATATCCTTCGCCCACTTTTTGACATGGTGGTTTTTTTCTTGTAAATTTAAAGTTCCTTGTAGATTCTGTGTATTAGCCTTTTTTCAGATGGATAGATTGCAAAAATATTCTCCCATTCTGTTGGTTGCTGGTTCACTCTGATGATTGTTTCTTTTGCTGTGCAGAAGCTCTTTAGTTTAATTAAATCCCATTTGTCAATTTTGGCTTTTGCTGCAATTGCCTTTGGTGCTTTAATCACAAACATTCCTATACACCCAATAATAGACAAATGGAGACCCAAATCATGAATAAACTCCCATTCACAATTGCTACAAAAAATAAAATACCAAGGAATACAGCTTACGAGGGATGTGAAAAACCTATTTAAAGAGAACTACAAACCTCTGCTCAAGGAAATAAGAGAGGACACAAATAAATGGAAAAAACGTTCCATGCTTATGGATAGGAAGAATCAATATCATAAAAATGCCCATACTGCACAGAGGAATTTATAGATTCAATGGTATTCTCATCAAGCTACCACTGATTTTCTTCACAGAATTAGAAAAAACTACTTTAAATTTCATATGTAATAAAAAACGAACCTGTATAGCCAATACAATCTTAAGCAAAAAGAACGAAGTTGGAGGCATCACCCTACCCAACCTCAAACTATTCTGCAAGGCTACAATAAATGAAACAGCATGGTAGTGGTACCAAAAGAGATATATAGACCAATGGAATAGAACAGAGGCCTCAGAAATAACACCACACATCTACAACCATCTGATTTTGACAAACCTCACAAAAACAAGCAATGGGGAAATTATTCTCTATTTAATAAATGGTGTTCGGAAAATTGGCTGGCCATAGGCAGAAAACTAAAACTGGACCTCTTCCTTACCTTATACAAAAATTAACTCAAGATAGATTAAATATTTAAATGTAAGACCTAACACCATAAAAATCCTAGAAGAAAACCTAGGCAATACCATTTAGAACATACGCATGGGCAAAAGCCTTATTTCACTATCTTTTAATCTATTATTTTTGTAGTTTTCAATTTCATTCTTTTGTACTCTTTGATATTTTCTTCTTCTGCCTTGGGTTTATTTTTTACTTAGTTTTCAAGTTTCTCAAAGGGGTTACTTAAATTATTGATTTGAGAGTTTTAATCTTATATTTGCAGATAGTACCATAAATACATCTCTTAACGGTGCCTTAATTGCTTTCTATATATTTTATATATTGTATTTTTATGTTGATTTATTTATATATATATTTACTACTTTTGTGTTTTTCTCTTTGACCTACAGATTATTTAGGAGCGTTGTGTAAATTTAAGTGTTTCGAGATTTCCCTGCTGTTGATTTTTAGTTTGATTTCTTTGTAGTCACAGAATGCACTCTGTATGATTTGATATCCTTTAAATGTATTGAGATTTGTTTTATGGCTCAGAGTATAGTTTTTTATTGTTGTTTTTGGTGTATGTTTGGTGGGCCCTTGAAAATTATTATCTTTTGCCATTTTTGGTGAATATTTTATAGATGTTCATTAGATACTGAAATACCCTAGCTTAATACATTTTAAACAATCCTGCCAACTCCATTTTACCCACCCTGAGCTATGTAGGGCATTCTGTTCCAAGAATTTGTAGTCTGAGATACCTGGCATCTTTGTAACCAATTTTCTGAGAAACAGGGCCCACTGGCCCATACATCCTGTACCTGCAACTGTGTAACTGCCTACCCCACATCCTGAGTGAAAAACAACTTTAAGTAGAATTTTGTTATTAGGCAGCCCCTTCCCCTAACCTGCTCCTTCTACTTCTGCAATAATCTGCTTACCGCCCCCTGACCCTAAACCAATATAAAAATGTTGACCGCCCTTTGTTCTGGGCTGAGAGGTTTGAGCTCTAGCTGACTCTTGGACACCAGTAATTAAAGTGGACTCTCAACAAACTCAGAGCATGGTGCTTCTGTTTAAACTCACTTGGGTGTAATAATACCTGTCGTTGATGGTGTTCTTGACTCCTTTTATGTCCTGGCTGACTTTCTGTCAAGTTAATCTATCAACTGCTGAAAGAAGAGTATTGAAATCTCCAGCTACTATTGTGAATTTGTCTATCAAGTTTCATCTATTTTTGTGTCATATTTTGCAACACTGTTGTTTGTTGCATACATGTATAGGGTTACTGTATGCTCCTGATAGGTTGGTGCTTTTATTTTTATGATATATCACTCTTGGATAATTTCCTTTGTTCTGTAGTCTTCTTTACCTGATCTTAATACAGCTTCTCTTGCTTTCTTTTGATTAATGTTTTCATGGCGTGTCTTGTATCCTTTAACTTCCAACCTGTCTCTTTTTATTTGAAGTGAGAATTTTTTAGGCAAAATAATATTAGAACTAATGAACTAATAATTGTTATTCATTCTCCTTCTGTCTTTTAGTTGGCTTATGTAGCCTATTTACATTTAATGTAGTTATTGATCGGTCTGGTCTAGGTCCACCATTCTATTTTGGCATTTGTTTGTTTACTCTGGTTTTTGTTTCTCTATTTTTTTTTGTTGGTTTTCCTTCTTGTATGTTATCTGAACCAAGCTTCACAATTCCATTTTGATATGTCTATTGTATTTTGGAATTTTTTTTATGATGGCTATTTTAAAATATTTCTTACATTTCTGTCATCTCAGTTTTGACATGTTTCGATTATCTTTTTACATTCATCTTGACATCTTCTTGCTTCTTGGTGTAGCAAATACTTTTCTATTGAAACCTGAACATTTTGTGCACCATGAGACTTGGATTGCATGTAAACCTTCTGTCTTACCTGACATTTTTTCTGTTGCTGCCTGACAGAGGAAGGAAGTGTGTTACTTTCTTTCTGCCAAATGAGGGTACAAGTCCATGCTTCCTGCTTCATTCCTATTATCAATGAGGTCTATAGTTCCTATTCACTGCTAGGTGGATGTAGGAGTGCTGGTTCCCACTAGGTCTTACTGATACCCCCTTGGCATGGAGGGTAAGAGTTGTGGCTTCTTACTAGTTCCCATGTTGCCTTAACTAACAGCACAGGGGAATGGCAGTGAATCAGTCTGTTTTCATGCTGCTGATACAGACATACCTGAGACTGGACAATTTATAAAATAAAAAGATTTATTGGACTTACAGTTCCACATGGGTGGGGAGGCCTCACAATCATGGCTGAAGGCAAGGAAGAGAAAGTCACAACAGGCAAAGAGAGAGCTTGTGCAGAGAAACTCCCGTCTTTGAAGCTATCACATCTCATGATACCCATTCACTATCATGAGAACAGCATGGGAAAGACACCCCCCTATGGTCTGTCATCTCCATTCCTGTCAATCCCACAACATGTGGGAATTACGGGAGCTACAAATGAGATTTGGGTGGGGACACAGAGCAAAACCATATCAGGTAGCGACCTCATCACTGTTAAAATGAAGTGAAAGTCTGACCTGTCAATTCAGCCTCCTCTTACATCATGGCAGCATGAAGAGAAAGAGGCACCTATGTCACTGCCTGGTGAAAGTGGAAATGCAGCTTCCTCATGTGGTCTCTGATGACACAGCAAGTGGGACCTCATTACTGCTCAGCAGGAATGAAGGTCCATGCTCCCCATACAGTCTTCACTGATACACCATGACAACAGGTATTTAGGGTGCCTTTATACAGTCTTCTGTGGGTGGAAATTTAGTCTCTCTAGTCAGCATTTGCTATTGGAGTATCAATGGAACCATATTTTTTTTTCTGTAGCATTTTGCTGGTTTAAGGCCATTATTTCTAAGTTTTTCTGCCCTCTTAGGCTACTCCCTTTCTGGTCTTTTGGCTAGAGAGAATAGGGGTTCTATATTTGTGTATATGTGTGCACGTGTCCCCAAAGGTGTTTTCTGATTATTGGCTTATCTGGGACCAAATCAGGGTCATATGAGGCAAAGAGAAAACCTAGGAAACTCACCACCATTATTCCTTGGGTTCAGGGATAACTAGGCAGTCTTTACTTTTCATCTCCATCTCAGCCTTCTTATATATTGTTTTATACATAACGTCCAGGATTTCTAGTTGTAGTTACCTGGAAGTATGGAAAAATTATGACTGCTTTATCTTTCTATAAGCAAAAGTCTATAGAATTTAAATGCACAAACAGAGACATTGAAATACTCTGTAATTTTTAGCTAGATTAAACAATATGCTCAGGACAATTAATTGCTCTAATTAGTAATTTGTACTCCAAAGGTAGTATTTTATATTTTATAAAAAGAGCACATTGTAAGGGAGGCTACCATAACTACTTCAGCCATAATTATCTCTGGCAAAGATAACTTCTCAATTTATTCATGAGCATGCTGCCTAAGGTTGGGGGAGTCCACCTCTTGCATTAGTGTGACCTGGCTGTGAGACATGGAGTCAAAGGAGATCTTTGCATGAGGCTTGTAGCATCTTTGTTTTGGCCAATTTCTCCCATTTGGAATGGGTGCATTTATCTAATCCCTGCATCTCTATTTTATCTTGGAAGTAACTAATATCCATTTGATTTTACAGGCTTTTAGCCAGAAAGGACTGACCTTGTCTCAGATAAGAATATGGATTTGAACTTTTGGGTTAATGCTCAAATGAGTTAAGACTTTGGGGAACTATTGGGATGCAGAATTGTGTTTTGAAATGTGAGAAAGATGAAATTGGGAAAGGCTGCAGGTGAAATAGTATGGTCTGGCCCTGTGTCCCTACCCAAATCCCATCTTGAATTGTAATCTAAATTGTTTTCACCATGCATAGGAAGAGAAACCCTGTGGGAGGTGATTAGATCATGGTGACAGTTTCCCATGCTGTTCTTACGATAATGAGTGAGTTCTCATGGGATCTGATGATTTTTTAAGGGGCTTTTCCCAGTTCTTTCTGCACCTATCTCTTCTGCTGCCTTGTGAAGAAGGACTCTTGCTTCCCCTTTGCCTTCTGCCATGATGATAAGTTTCCTGAGGCCTGCTCATCCATACTGAACTGAGTCAATTAAACCTCTTTCCTTTATAAATTACCCACTCTCGGGCATTTTTTATAGCAATGTAGGAAGAGACTAATACAATAAATTGGCAATGGGGCATTGCTGTAAGATACCTGAGAATGTGAAAATGGCTTTGGAACTAGGTAATGAGCTGAAATTGGAACAGTTTTTAGGACTCAGAAGAAGACAGGAAGATGTGAAAAACATTGGAACTCCTAGAAACTTCTTGAATGGCTTTGACCAAAATGCCAATAGTGATACGGATGTGAGCGTCATGGAGTCAAGTGAAGTCCAGGCTGAGGTGGTCTCAGATGGAGGTAATAAGCTTGTTGGGAACTGGAATAAAGCTATTTCTTGCTATACTTTGGAGAGAGACTGGGAACATTTTGCTTCTAACCTGGAGATCTGTGGAATGTTGAACTTGAGAGAGACGATTTAGGATATCTGGCAGAAGAAATTTGTAAGCAGCGAAGCATTCAAAAGGTGACAGAGCATACAAGATTGAAAAAAATTGCAGCCTGACAATGCAGTAGAAAAGAAAACCCATTGTCTGGGGAGAATTTCAAGCTAGCTGCATAAATTTGCATATGTAATGAGTCAAATATGAATCCCCAAGACAATGAGGAAAATGTCTCCAAGGCATACCAGGTCTTTGCAGCAGTCCCTCAGATCACAGGCCTGGAGGCCTAGGAGGAAAAAAAAATTCATGGGCCAGGTCCAGCTTTCCCTGCTGTATGCAGCCTGGGACTTCATGTCCTATGTCCCACTTCAGTTATGGCTAAAAGGCGCCAAGGTACAGCTCAGGTCATAGCTTCACAGGGTGCAAATTTGGCAGCTACCTCCTGGGGTTGGTCCTGTGTGTTCACGGAAGACAAGAATTGAGGTTTGGAAACCTAGGCCTAGATTTCAGAGGATATATGGAAATGCCTGGATACTACCTTTGAATAAACAAAACGTGAGTCCCATAGCCACTTCAACATTGACTACTTAGCTTGATTGATCAACAGCTCTGTGCTGAGGCACTTATTTGGAGAATTTCTTAGTTGCTCAACTTGACTAATGGTGAGCTCAGTCCCGCCATTTAAAAACTGTCACATTTGCCTCAGGCTAATCTTCTATACAGAGTGACTTGGATGAGCCTGAATGTTGCTACATTTACAAAAGGAATGGCTACACTGTTTTTTGCCTGTTTTAAGTGTCCCTATGCTTAGTAGAGTTTAGTCCAACAGTTGCTTTGGATAGAATCTATAAAGGAGTTTACAGGAGACACATGAATGTCCACACACCTCTACATATTGGTTTTCACCAATATTTAACAAAATGTATACAATGATTGTAAATTCCAATTTGTCTCTTTCATTTTGCAACAGAATACATGTCAAAGCATATCTCTGTTTAATTAAAGATAGTAATATAATTTTGCTTAGGGAGCTTATCTAAAATAGCAGATTTTCTAAGAGTTTTGAGAGCTGGGGAACTGTATCACCTAGCAATATTCCATGATTCTAATTAACTGGGAGGAATCTCATTAAAAAATGTATTTTCTACCACATCTGTTTAATGGATTTTAGTGTTTCAGATTTTTTTTTAAAGGTATGCTTTATTTAAGAAACAATTTATAGTGTCAACTTTCTTACCTACTCTGACATTTTACGTTTTTTAATTACTTGTAAAATTCCCAGTTGTGATCTTCTGAAATATTTTTAGATATGTACTCCCAATACAACAAATTTGCCTTTAGATAGCATGCAGGATTGAACAACTACCCTCTATATATGTCCAAATAAGAGGAACAATATTAAAACTGTTGACCAGGTGTGGTGGCTTACGCCTATAATCCTAGCATTTTGGGAGGCCAAGGAAGGTGGATCACCTGAGGTTGGGAGTTTGAGACTAGCCTGACCAACGTGGAGAAAACCCATCTCTGCTAATAATACAAAATTAGCTGGGTGTGGCGGCACATGTCTGTAATCCCAGCTACTCGGGAGGCTGAAGCAGGAGAATCACTTGAACCCAGGAGGCAGAGGTTGCAGTGAGCCAAGATTGTGCTATTGCACTTCAGCCTGGGCAACAAGAGTGAAACTCTATTTCAAAAACAAAAAAAAAAACCCCAAAACTGCTAAACTTTTTTTAACTTATTTTTCCAAGCATGAGCTTGAGTATTTAAAAACCTCAAATTATTTCCCAATATGTAGAGTAAATTATTGCCTTTGTAAGCTGTTACATTTGATTAATGTTGATTATATAATAGGTCACTTTTATTTATTTTAATGCATGCCTGTATAGAGCATTGTTACTAAATGCCTTTCAAAGTTCAGCTTAACCCTAGTAGCACTGGGCATTTCCAAGGGACTCTCAGCAGTAATTTTATATGTGCTTTCCTAATAACTGTTTTCAGAAACCATTAAGGTCCAAAAAGAGTTACGCATAGATGCAAACTATCATCACATTACATAGTATATACTCATCAGAAACAAAAGCCAAACCCTGTTGCTGGGGTTCTCCCCCTGGGCAATACATTGTTTAATGAAACTATAAAGAAACATATCTTACATAAGCCTTAAAATTTCTAACCAAACTACAAATTTATGGAAGTGTGACCCTGTTTAAACTTACAGTTGAAAATATAATCCATTTTTATGTAACCAGCATTATTACTAATCATTGCTAACTCCTAATCTGATATTGAAAAGTAATATCAAGAAACGCGAATTATAACTGGGACTGAAGACACTGAGAAATAACGGCAGGATGCAAATTTCAGAAGTTCCAAATGGTATCTATTTCAAATATTTTTCACGGATGCCTAACTTGGTGATGTGCATGGATAATTTTAGTTGCAACCTAACTAAGCGATAGAACAAAACAACATAAAAAACTAATTCATTCATATAAAGTTCAGGAATAAAGCAGCTCTAGAGTTGGTTAATTGGTAAAATGAAGTAATCAAAAACCTAGCTGTTTGCCATGGTTTTGTTCTGCCATGCTTAGTATGTTGGATTTCTTCATGAGAAATCACAGTTGTATTTGTAGGCATCATTTGCAAATTTGAAAATATTCAGTGAAAAAAATCGGTTTTTGCCAAGGTATGCTTTCTTTAAAAGTTAGTAACCTTTCTTAGAAACCTCTAAAACCCTTTATTACATTTCATAAGCCAAAACTGTGTCACATACCCACCATTAAAATAAACATTAACAAAGGATTTCTACGATTGATTTAAATTTCTCTCAGAGGAAGATAACACAATTAGGGTTTGGGTAACAAGGAGTAGGGGGAAATTTTTGCACAGGCAACAAAGGGTATCTTCTGTAAAGTTAGTAGATATTTGATCAGTCAGTCAGCATGCCCATTGAGCATACCAGGAATCCTCAATAAACTAGGAAATATGCAAGGGTTTATGTAAGATTTTAAATAAAGAAAAAAAATAATTTCTATACTAATATTTTCCCTTTGAGTGTCTTTGTCATACAAACGTCTTACTGAGAGAATCAGCTTCTTCAAACACACACACACACACACACACTCTACAAGTTAGCTGTAAAACCTGGCAGACACAAATGCCTTTCAATTATCAATGGCTCCTGTAGTCCTAACAAATCATTATATGTGTTAATTGTTGCATATTTTTAGCTTGTGAATGGTGTTTATATGTCTAGCCAGAGAACACTAAACACTATAAATACTTTTTTTATCAGTAGAGAGGAATTGGTAGAAGGATATAATTTTCTGGTTTGGGTAGTTGCTATTGTTGTTTTCTACTCAGATTTTCTGTATTGTCTTACCAATTTTTTTATTTTCAGTATGATTGTTTAATTTTATATTATATGAGGGGAGTTTGAATAAGGATCAAAAAATGGGTGGAAGGTAAATGTTTTGAGGTAAATGGAGGGGTTTAGGTTAGCAAATCTTTCAGTTCAGTCATTCTTCATAGTGTGTGACCCTCCCAGTGTGGTGTGTGACCCCTAGTACTGACCTTCGAATTTTCAAGCATCAACAAGGAGACAAGGACAGAAATTGAGAGTGACCCTTGAGAAGCACATTGCAGCAATATCCACGTAAGGCTTCTTCATACAGACCCGCTCAGGTGTGGTTGAACTTATGTGCTAAATTATACAGAGTGTGAACTGCATGTATAGGCTGACGATGAATTAGAAACTGAAAAGATTAAAAACAAAAACTTGTCTTCTACCACAAAGAGCTCAAGAAGTATTGTTGTGTAAAATTTAAAAAGACAAAGGCTCTCTTTAGTCTTTAATAAATGACCCATAAAAATGTGTTTATGAATGACTACGTTATATAGCAGCTGTAAGTGTAAGGTATAAAACAGCACAGAGCATTTATAATTAATGAGTGTGGGCACACAAATATCAAAGAAGCTGTTAATCTCATAATAGTTTCAAAAGTTCTAGGACTAGGTTCTACCTCTAAAGCCTTTGTTTCAGTAGTTTAGGAAGTAGGTTCTATCTGTGGGACTGAAAAAATTAACAAAAAACAGTAACACTTTTCTGTTTGTTTTTCTGTAGACCAAAGCTTGAGACTCTGTCCACTAAGCCCTAAAGAGTCAAGTTTATCCAAGGGAGATGTCAGTAAGACCCTAGAGGTTCACGATTAGCATCAGCTAGAATTGAGTTCCTGAGGTCAGTCGAGGATAATCTCAATATGCCAGGAAGAGTCCACAAAGTTTGAGTGCACGTTTCTGTGTAACTCAGATGGGTTGACTTGTGGAGAAGGGAAGTTCAGTTATAGAGAATAAAAAACAAAAGAAGCAGCAAAGATAAAAATGTATTTAATGAAGCTGGTAGTCTTGCAATAGTGGAAAAATAAATCATTTACAGGAAATATATTTTCATAAAAATAAATATTAAAGATATGTATTCTATAGTTATTTCAGTGCTATTATCAATTTTCACATTATTCATCTTTTTTCTGCTTTTATTTCTTGGTGTTTGGCATATATTCTAATTTTTAAAACAAATACATTTAGAAATATATGAAATTAGGATAACACAAAAGGCAGAAATGATATTCATTATTATAAAGTGGTATACAGGCAAAAATATTTTGAAAATTTCTATTTCTTAGGGTACAGGAAATTCAAACTTTCATACATTTTAAATTGAGATTTGTGAACTCTTAAAATTTGGAGAATAATATGGTAACATTAATAGAAGTATTCATTTTTACTCATCCTGATTATTTGGAAGTCTTTTTGATTAAGGAAGTACTAGTTCTAGGTGTATATAGATGTATAAATATATAAATTATATATATGGACACACACATAAACACAACAATAATATTTATTGCATCATTGTGAGAGTGGAAAATGGTTAGCAAATTTCAAACAGCTAAAGAAATGGTTGGATAATGAGTGGGTCATATACTCTGATATTAAGCAACTAGTGAGGCAAAGAAGCTATATTTATATGTAGCAAGCAGGACATTTTTATATCTTATCCACATTCCAGAGTAACATGCAATTATTTGTGAAAACAAAAATATTATATGTATGCATTCATGAGAACATCTATGTATACGTTTGGATGAGCATATCATAAGGATGCAACTTTTCTGCTTACATTTACTATTTCAGGAAAAGAATAGAGGAAGATGGTCAGAATTTAAAATGTTTTTTTCATACATTTTTGGGGGATTTCATTTGTTATAAAAAAGATCACATTGATATTCCAGTTTGAAAGCTTTGGTTAATTTTTGTTTGAGAAAATTTTAAACAAAAATTGGCAAGAATGGCATGAATAGCTCTTATGTCCCATGGTTCAATGGTTGTTAATATTTTGACACAATGCATGCTTCCTCTCACTCTATACCTTCCATACACTATTTTCCAAGAGCATGCTTTTTATATAACTGCAAATATCAAAATAAAATTTAACATTGGTAATGCTATTATGAATGCACAACCCATCTTCAGAATTCATCAGATTTCCCAGTATTGTCTTTCAGAGAATGTTTTTCTATACAGGATATAATTGAGAACCTGAGAGCTACATTGTCATTTTTCTATAGTCTCTTTTAATATGAAACAGTTATAGTCTCTCGTTGTCTTTCAAGACACTTGTATTTTTACATAGATCAATTTTGCAGAATGTTCCCAAGTTTGGATTTATCTGATACTTCCTCACGACTAGATTCAAGTTATGCATTTTTTGTCAAGGACATCATAAAAGACTCATTATTCATGGTGTTAACTTTCATCACTTGGTTAAAGAGGTATCTGCCAGGTTTCCTCACTATACAGTTACTATTTTTTATTATTAATAGATAATTTGTGAGGAGATACTTTGACATTATGTGAATATCCTAGTCCTCATTCAACACCCACTTCTTGATTTTAACATCCACTGGTAATTCTTGCCTAAATTAACTATTATAATAGTTATAAAATATTGATTTTTAGCTTTATAATTTCTTCCACAGGTATTAGTGTCCTACTCTAAAATTTTCTAAAAAATGGTTATAGAGAAAATAACAAGTGAAATTCCATATGCTCAAAGCTGTTGAGGACTGACCAGGCATAAAACCAGGCAAGGTCTATGGTCGGCAAGTCCTAGCTCTAATGAGGATGCATAAAATATCTCTCTTAATCGTCCCATGCCTTTGTTCCATCCCTAACAAAATGAAAGAAGTATTTTGATTCTACAAGATTTTCAGAATTATGATTCTACAAGATCTGCTAGAATTGATTCATTTCCAGCAATTTTTGCACTGAAAAATGTGGCTTAAATGTAAGAGCTTTAGATGAACAAAGACCAAGGCAATTTGCCTCCTTGCTATGCTTCAGTGGTCACGACTCCTCACATGACATAGTGAACAAAGGAGTGGGATTCTGAGTAACTACACTACAGTATAATTTTTCTGACAGTCGATCAAAGTATACGTTTTGAAGCAGGCTAAAACAGTAATTTGAAGAGACAGGGGCAATCTGAACATTTAAATATTTGTTTTAAAATATTACAGTGATTGTTCCCCCTAGTTTCTCCATGCTTCTGAAAAATTGAATTGCATATAAAGGAAGGATTTACTGTGAAAAATAAACCTCCTCTCCATGGAAAGGATAATAAAGTGTAAGTGAAATCACACCTCAAAGAACGTGTCTTTTTCACAATAAAGTTTAAATGTTCCTTGTAGAAAAGAGAAAGCTGATGCTCCATATAATTATACAGCTGGTAGGAATCTTATACATTATGAGGTTTATGATGTCTGGGGTCCAAGTAAATAACCATGGGGTCTTCATCTCACAGCAGATGAATTGAGGCCAGTGAGATGACCTGTTTTGGGTCATGGATGTGAATGCAGGTCCTGGCTTGCCTTGTCCATGTCAGTCCTCATGATCTGTTCTTCCTTTCCCAACGACAGCTT
This sequence comes from Saimiri boliviensis, assembly GCF_048565385.1. Taxonomy (NCBI): domain Eukaryota; kingdom Metazoa; phylum Chordata; class Mammalia; order Primates; family Cebidae; genus Saimiri; species Saimiri boliviensis. Next base: position 119,528,067 of record NC_133453.1, read on the forward strand.
AGTCATTGTAGTGTTCCAGAAATAACATTTCAGGAGAAATGTATGAAGCCATTTCCTGGGCAGTGTGACATTAAAAAAATATAGAAAAAAACCCTCCATTTCCATATTATCCCCCACCCATATGACATTTTATTTTTCTGAAATTTTCACTTTACAGTTTTGTTTTTGAAAATTTGTTTTACAGCAGCTCCCACCTTTTCCACAATCTCTTTCCCCAGTTTCAATTACCTTCATTCAACTGTGGCCTGAAAATACCAAAGGGGTAATTCTAAAAATAAATAGTTTGTGAGGGTTGTTTATTATTTAAAGGTATTTTTATTTTTTAAATAATTTGTAAGCTTTAAATTGTGTGCTATTCTGAGTGATAACATGTCACATCAGCCTGCTCCATCCCACCCAGGGGTAAATCATTCCCTGGTCCAGCATCTCCACAATGTATGTGCTCCTCTCCCATTAGTCAATTAGTAGCCTCCTGGGTGATCAGTGGTCAAAGTATCTTGGTGTAGATAAATAAAACAGGGTTCCTTCTTTTATTTCGTAATGGCCTCAAAGCACAGGAGAGTGATGCTGAAAATTCAGATAAAGAAAAGCCAAACATGCTTTCTTCAAAAGAAAAGGCACAAGTTCTTGACTCAATAAGGAAGGAAAATAAAAATAGGCTGAGGTTGCCAAGATCTCTGGTAAAAATGAAACTTTTATTGGTGCAATTGTGAAGGAGAAAAAACTTTGTGCAGAGTCCATATAGGGTTCAGTGCTATTGTGCCATATTCCGTCTTGCTTACTCGTGATTTTCAGCCATATTGCTTTTCTGGATGTTTCTAGAACACACTGAACCTGCTTGCATCTCAGAGTATTTGAACTTGTCCCCCTCTGCTTGAATCATTCTTATTCCAGAGGAAAAAGGCTTGTTTTCTCACTTCCTTCAATGTTTAACTTATGCATCCTCTAGGCTTTTTCTCAACAACTTGTATCAGGCTGGCTTTATCCTCCTCACCCTGCTTTACTTCTCTTTGTTGGACTCACTGTTATTTGATACGTATTTTCTCATTTATTTACCTTTTTTTTTCCCACTAGAATGTACATTCCTTTAGAGCAATAGGTTTTGTGCGAAAATGTATACTCAAGTATTCTTTATTTACTGCTGCAGGTGTTAGTTCCTATTGTTGCTGTAACATATAACTACAAACTTAGTAGCTTAAAACAACAACAAAACATTTTATTACAGTAGTGAGGGGCAGAAGTCCAATATCGTTTTCACTCACCTAATATCCCAGTGTTTGCAGGCTTGCATTCATTCTAGAGAGTCCAAGGAATAATCCCTTTCTTTGCCTTTTTAAGTTCCTAGAGGCTGCCAACATCTCTTGGTCCATGGGGCTTCCTCCATCTTCAAAGTCGTTAATAGCCAGTCAAGTCGTTCACTTGCTTCCATATCCTAACCCTTCTTGTATAATCAAATCTACTACTACTCATTCTGATCCTCTGCCTCCTTCTCTAGTATAAAGATCCTTGTAATTACATTAAACTTATGCATATAATTCAGGATTGTTTCCCCATTTAAAATCTTTAACTTCACCTGTAATCCCAGTACTTTGGGAGGCCAAGGTGGGTGGATCAGATGAGGTCAGGAATTTAAGACCAACCTGGCCAACATGGTGAAATCCAGTGTCTACTACAAATACAAAAAATATATATATATATATTAGCTGATCTTGGTGGTGGGTGCGTTTAATCCCAGCTACTCAGGAGGCTGAGGCAGGAGAATCGCCTAAAATAAGGCGGAGGTTGCAGTAAGCCAAGATCCCACAATTGCACTCCAGCCTGGGCAGCAAGAGCGAAACTCCAACTCAAAAAAAAAAAAAAAAAAAAAAAAATCTTAATTGCACCTGCAAATTTCACATAAAGTAGCATATTCACAGGTTCCAGAGATTAGAACATGGACATCTTTGAGTGGGGAAATTATTCATCTCTCAACACTTTATAACAAGTTATGTGAAAACTTAGTAGCTAAAAACAAAACTACTGTCACACAGTTTTTCAAATGGTCAGGAATCTAGACGAAGCTCTCTGTCTAGATCTGGCACAGCATCTCATGAATGTGCAGTCAAGCTGTCAGCCAAGGTTGCCTGCATCCATAACTTTACTAAGGATGGGGAATCCACTTCCAAACTCTGACACAGTTTTTGGCAGGCATCCGTTTCTCCCCATAGGGCAGGGCATAGCTCTGTGTACAACATGACAGCTGGCTTCCCCTCAAGTGATTGAAGAGAAAGGATGACTTCGCAGAAGAGTTAACATAGCAGTTCTTTGACTGCAATCCTTAGAAAGGCCTGATTGGAAGTTTGGCCCATGCTGGCATTTGGCAATTTGACTGCTAATCAGTTCTTTACACTAAGCTGACTTTTTACCTAACTGATAAGTACCAGTAGCTCATTGGACCTAAAACTATTTCTGTAAACAATATGGTTTATGCTGAACACCTGCTTTCCTTCTGGGTGTCAGGAATTTTTGTGCTAGTCAGAGACTGCCTCTGTCCCTAACCTACAATAAAAAACCTTGGGTACTGAATCTTTCCTCCTAGTGAACACTCGTGTTGTCACAATTCATTGCAGAAAGAATTAAGTGTGTCCTGTGTGCCTCTACTAGGAGACAAGTCTTGAAAATTTGTACCTGGTTTCTTTAAGCTTTCATCCCATGTCCTCTTTTCTTTACTAACTTTGCTGCATATCATTTTGCTTTGATAAATCTTAGCCAGGAATACAACTATATACGACTCCTGTGAGTTCTTCTAGTGAATAACCAAATCTGGGGCTGGCTCTAGAGACCTCTGACACAGTAATGATGAAAGCAGCAGTATCTTATATAACCTGATCCTGAAAGTGACACACCAAGACTTCTGCCATATACCATTGGTTGCACAGATTGATTCTGATGCTTTGAGGGACAGGAGTATGAATAAAAGGTGGCGGGGATCACTGCGGACCATCTTGGAGGCTGCTATGTGAAATGCAGCCTTTTGTTTAGCAAATTTTAAGTAAAGCATTGGTAAAGTAACTATACATATGAGTTTACTGCAGTAGTCCTGGTTTACAAATATTTTCTTCCATTCATGATACTGTCCTATAAAACCTCCATGAAAAAAATTATGAAGTCCAATTTATCTATTTTTTAAAATTTTGTCGCTTTGCTTTTTGGGGTCATATGTAAGAATCCATTGCCAATTCTGAAGTCATGAGTTTGTTTTCTTCTAATAATTGTATAGTTTATACTTACATTTAGGTCTTTAATCCACTTGGAGTACATTTTTATACATGGTGTGAGGTAAGAGCCTGATTTCTTTCTTGGGCATATGGCTATCTAGTTGTCCAAGGCCCATTATTTTCCCATTAAATGGTCTTGATTATAAAAATACGGGCTTATTTCTTGACTCTCAATTCTGTTTCAGTGATCTGTATGTCTATCCCGGTGCTTGTTACCACACCCTATTAATTACTGTTGCCTGGTAGTACTTTTAAAATGGGGAAGCCATGTGTCCCCCAACTTGTTTTTTTTAGTTTTTAGGGTATACACTTATACTTCCTTTATTAAATTTATTTTTCAAAAGTATTTTATCTCTTTGATATTATTGAAAATGGATTTTATAAGTTTCTTTTTGTATTGCCCATTGCAATTATATGAAAACAATTATTTTTGTATATTAATTTTGTGTCCTTCAAACTTGATGGCCATGTCTCACTTTGTGTGCGTGTGCTGCTCTTGTTGCACATTCACCTGTTGTAAGGCATGTTCTTGGTAAAAAACAAAAAATGTTCAGCAACCATTTTATCAAATATAGGAGTAGGTATTTGATTTCATTTCTTTAATGTTTTAAATGTTTAATATAACATTATAATGTTGTAATGTTTTAAAATTTTGTTTCCCTGTTTTCTAATGGCAATATAGTAATATAAATTTGGAGATACTGATTTAGTATGCTACAAATTTGCTAAACTTCCTTATTAATTCCATTAATTTCTTTGCATATTACTTTGGATTTTCTACTTACCCAGTCATATCATCTGTGAGAAAACAATTTTATTTTTTCCATTACAATTTTCTCTATTGAACTCACATCCAGTAAAATGTTAAATAGAAGAAGTAGAAACAACTATATTTGTCTTATTTCCAACTTTAGAGACAAAGCATTACATGTTACAACACATCGTATGATGTTAGCTATGGAGTTTTTTTGCAATTATTCCTTATAAAAATATTTCCGATTTCTATAGTTTGCTGAGAGTTTTGTCATTAGTAGGTGATAAACTTTGTAAAATACAATTTCTCTGCCTCTTCTAAGATAATCATATATGTTTTCTTCTAAAATATGCTAATTTATGATAATATTGATTTTTTAATGTTAAACCAAACACTTTGTAATGCTGAATAATCTTTTTAGTATAGATGTCCATTGTAATTCATTTGATAATACTTTTGTTAAAAATTTTTACACAATGGGATTTTTTTTTTTTTTTTTTTTCATTTAACTGGTTTTGGTTTAATGTCACCCTGGCCTCAAAATACAAGTCAGGATGGTTTACATCTTTTCTCGTTTTTGGAAAATAGGACATTCTGTATTTCGTAATATATTCCATATATATATATTCCACATATATATGGAATATATATATTCAAGATGTTCTTGAATATATATGTGGAATATATATATATATATATATATATATATATATATTCCACATATATATGGAATATATATATTCAAGATGTTCTTGAATATATATGTGGAATATATATATATATATATATATATATATATATATGGAATATATTAGGAAATACAGAATGTCCTATTTTCCAAAAACGAGAAAAGATGTAAACCATCCTGACTTTTGTGTGTGTGTATATACATATATATATATATATATATATATATATATATATATATATGGAATATATGAGAATATATATATGTGATATGAGATATATGTGATATGTATATACATATATATATATATATATATATATATATATATGTACACACATACATACATGCACACACATACACTTTCACATCATCCTGTCAATGCAAACCTTTTCCCTGGACGTTCTTAAAGATATCATCTCACAATATAAAATATCTTAAAAACTTTGAAACTTCTCCTTCCCTTCTTGTACCTGAAAACTGTTTCTATCATGAGGATAGTTTTTACTGAAATTTTCTCCAGTGCTGATTATTTTTATAAACACATCCCTCATATCAGTGTTGCTTAAGGAAGTATAATTGTTGCTTATTTCTAATTTGAGCATTGTCCTTCCATAGCTCCTCCCTAGTAATGAAAAAAAAATCTAGGAACATGACAAATTTCTTGGATCAGCATAAATCTCAGGTTGTCAGATTATTACTCCTTCTGTTCCTCTTGTTGAAACAACATAAAACACATACATATAACAAAATTCATTATGTCACAACTTTCCTCATAATCTTTGCATGGATTCCACTTGCCTGCGGAAAGTTCTACACAATTGTCAATCATAGATTTCATGTTCCTCATAATTTGGCCCTAACTTAACCTGTTAATATTGGTATCTCAATAATAACTTAGAACAGGTTTATTTTATTGCTCTAAACACATACAGCAGTAATATATTCTTATGCCATTTACTAGGGTTCCAGATAGAGCAAGTTAGCCAATTAAAGTTATGAACAAGTTTTAAAGAGAAATTAAGCAATTTTGTTAAGCTCTAAGCATGTTAAGTGGACCAAAAAAAAATATATATGTATACATAGAGGTTTATGTATATATACATGTATACATAAGGGTGTGTCTGTATACATACACACACACACACACACACACACACACACACGGTAGGGGAAGAGAAAGAGAAGAAATTTTACAATTTAGATCCAGTATAGGGATACCTGTTTGTGTATAGGCTTACAATTTATTGACTTATCTAAACAGATAAGAATATCCATATGCTCTTATGTAGCAAGCAAGAAAATTAACAGCAAAAAGACTGTGAAGACAATCTTTCATTCGAGTACCTTAATTATTTCAATATAGTACAAAAATTCAGGTTTGAAAAACTTTGACTTAAGTACAGCAGTCCCCACTTACTGGTAGTTTTGCTTCCTGTGGTTTCAGATATCAGCAGTCAACCATAGTCCAAAATTATTAAGTGAAAAATTCCAGAAATAATTTATAAATTTTAAATCACACTCCACTCTATTACAATTGTTCTATTCTATTATATTGTGGTTGTTAATCTCTTACTGTGCCTAATTTATAAATTAAGCTCTATCAAATAGGTATGTATGTATAGGACAATACATTGCATATATAGAGTTCAGTACTTTCCATGGTTTTTGGTATCTACTGGAGGTCATGGATTGTAGCCCGAATGAATAACAGGGGATTATTGTATGTGTATAATTAAAGAGATTGTTTGAAAACTGAAAATCATGTCACAAATATAAATGCACTTATTTTTATCTGATAATTGTGTGCATATGTATTCAACTTTTACAAATTGTATTTTCATTGAATTAATTGAAAATATGCATCAAAGAAAGTGATTCATTTTAACTGAAAATATTAGAATTTGTGACTATTTTATAAGCTTTTTATTTAACTTTGTCACACATTTGGGAACACATTTTTCAGCTTTAAACAGCTAATTTATCAAATTGGCTTCTTTTCCTTTAAAATTATTTATACTAAATACTATTGAAGAAGCCAGTAACATGTTTTCCATTTTTTTTTTTTTTACTTCTTCGGTGATGCTTACCTTTTCTTCTGAAATTATTACTTTGCAGTGAATATTTTGATAATAGCATGTATATGTATATATTATTTTGTTTTATTCACCTCAGTATATAAATATGTGTGGTATTTCGACACTGGATATTCTGTACTGGGTAAAAATCCTTTTATCTCAGTATTAGTTTTTTCCAACTATTCAGTTTTGCACATGATACTTACCTTTTACTAGGCTTCCATCTCCTCATCTGCAAATTAAAGATAGCACACACAGTAGACGTGACTGTTCTGAAAATTAAGTGAGATAATATATACACAGACTCACTACAGTGTTGTTGGTTGGCACAATGAAGACCCCATCTCATAAAATAAAATTTTATTCTTATAATTACCATTATTAATTTTTACTCATTTTTTATAGTTTACCTGTAAAATTATTCCAATTGCACTTGACCAATTATTGCACTTTATTCTGCATACTGCCTCAAATCAAATGTATAATGACATATGGAATAAGATAAACTGGTTCAAATAAGTCACAAACAATACACATGTATTTTCATATCTGTTACTACAGAAACCCTATATTAATCAGCAAATTTCAAATAAAAATCCAGCTCTTTTAAAATAATGACTATACTTTTGTTTCGCTAAGGCTGAGTAAATGGCATTAATTTTGTAACATTATAAACTCTGCTATTTTTTTCTCTTATATGCCTTTGTATGAATCCTTGGTAGCTAAGTGCAGGATATGCACAGGCAAAGCAGTTAGAAATTAGTTTTATTTCAGTTATTCGCATCACCATTTCCTCCACTGACAGATAATAGAAGTTGACCATTTTATGACATTTATCTGATTCTATTATCACCTAATACTTGCAAGTATAACTGAATATCATTTTGTTGGCAGCAATATCTGATAGAGCATCCTTTCTATCGATTTTTGTGTCTCTATTTTTCATATTTTATATCACGGCAAAGCTGAATTGTGTCATCTTTCCTGCATTTCAATAACTTGAAAATTATTATTAATGATCTTGATATTCACACTATTTTTACCTACTGCTTCATAGGGGACAGAGATGGATATGTTTATATTGTCCTCAATTTCAGAAGGAGGTTCCCATCTGACTGCAGTAATTCAGGCAATATTATAAAACTGTGCTTTTTGAATTACACAGAATTCAAGCTTGTTCTTTTCCCATGCACAACTACATGTATGGCATAAGAAGATTCCCCTTGCTACTGCAATAAAATATGTCTTGCTCCTTAGAACAATATTTGCTTGCTGAAATGTCTATCCTTCATGCTAAAATTACAGCTTTTATTCATTGAGCTTTTCCTTTCCATGTTCAGCTCTGCACTTTGAATCTTGGGCCCTACATATCCTTGACTTACAAATGGTAGAGTGGTCATAAAATTTGCTCTAGAATAAAATCTGGCAATGCTACATGTACACTTTATGTTTCAGAATTACTTTCTAATGGAATAAAACTAGTTGTTAATTTGCTTTCCATCATCTGTTCTCTCAGTGAACTAATCTATACCAGTCCCTCATTCTTACACCTTTTCTTAATGCTTCTCTTTTTGCTTAAGTCTTGAATACAGTCATACTTCAAATATATCAGATTCATTTCCAGACTCCTTCAATAAAGTAAGTTACACAAATTTTTGGTTTCTTAGTGCATATAAAAGTTACCTTTACACAATAATATAGTCTATTAAGTGTGCAATAGCATTTTTAAATAAAACAATATATACACTTAAATTAGAAATATTTTGTTGCTAAAAGTACTAATAATAGTCTGAGCCTTCAGTGAGTTATCTGGTGGAGGATCTTGCATCAGTACTGGTAGCTGCTAACCGTGGTGATCATAGTGATGGTTTCTGAAAATTCAGGTAGCTGTGACAGTTTCTTAAAATAAGATAAAATGGAGTTTTGCCACCTCAATTGACCCTTTAATGAGATATTTGTCTATAGCATGCAATTCTGTTCGATAGCATTTACCCACAGTGGAACTTCTATCAAAGTTGGATTCAATTATCTTCAACCCTACCACTTCTTGATCAACTAAGTTTACATAATATTCAGAATCCTTTGTTGTCTTTTTAACTGTGCTATTTCGATCTCCTATAGATCATGAATGATCTTAATGGCACCTACAATGGCGAATTCTTTTCAGAAGGTTTTCCGTTTCCTTTTTCTAGATTCATTAATCACTATCTATGACAGCTAAAGTCTTATGAAATAAATTTATTAAATAAGAAGACTTGGAAATTGAAATTACTCTTTGATCCAAAATAAATGTGTTATTAAGCATGAAATCAATATTAGTTTCAAATGTTTTTTCTTTTTAAATTTATGTCTTCATTGTTTACCCTGTCATCCAGGAGAAGCACATTTAATTTCTATGTACTTGTATAGTTATGAGACATCTTCTTGGTATTGATTTATTTTTGCTGTTCTGTGATCCAAGTGTGTGATTGGTATGATTTCAATTCTTTTGAATTTGTTGAGAATTGCTGTATGGCCAAACACATTGTTGATTTTAGAGTATGTGTCACATATAGATGAGAATGTCAACTTGTGGTTGATGGGTGGAGTGTTCTGTAAATGTCTGTTAGGATCACTTGGTCAAGTGTTGAGTTTAGGTTCCAGATTTTCTTCTTTCTCTTCCTCAGTGATCTGTCAAATAATGTCCATGGTTCAGGTTCAGGCTTCCCACATTATTGTGTGGTTATGTAAGGCTTTTCACAGGTTTCTAAGAATTTGTTTTATGAATCTAGGTGCTCCTGTGTTGGGTACATATATATTTAGGATAGTTAAGTCTTCTTCTTGAATGAAACCTGTTAATATAGCATGGGGAGAAATGCCAGATACAGGTGAAGGGGAGGAAGCACCAAATCACGCTGTCATGTGTGTACCTATGCAGCAATCTTGCATGTTCTTCACATGTACCCCAAAACCTAAAATGCAATTAAAAAATTAGGTAACATTATTTGTCTTTTCTGATCATTGTTGCTATGAAATATGTTTTGCATGAAATGAGGAGAGCAGCAGCTGCTCTTTTTTTTTCTACTTGCTTGATAGAGAAAATCACTATTTCCCTGCAAAAACACTGCATGTTTATTACAAGACCTTTATAACATGCAGGAGCAAAAACAGACAAACTGCATTTCATCACCAACCACAAATAACTACAAATTCCATAAATATTTTTTCTGTGCAGTTAGAGCATTAAATTAAAATTTATTTGAATTTCCCTGAAGTTAAACATTATCCTCCATTACATCAAACCTGGGCTATTACAATGTCCATGAAAGTGGTTTTCAGCTTTCTGCAGTTCCCATACAGCCACAATAGTAATATTTTTCAAAAGGAATTGGATATTTTTATCTTATATAAAATATGTCGCAGATTTCTCATCACTATTATCATAAACTTCAAAACACTTCCTTGGCCCATAAGGCTGTATAAATCTGGCCATCCCTATCTCTTTGATTTTTCCTTTTTCATCTCCTACTATACCCTAGAATCATTAAACTTTTTTTTCCCTCTGCTTTAAATTTATTTTTATGGATGCATAACACATGTACATAGTTTTTGGGTACATATAATTTAATAATTTAAAATATTTGTACAATTTGAAAGATAATAGTGAAAGATCATCACCTTAAACATTTATCTTTATCCTAGAAACATTAAAATTATTACTCTTTGGCTATTTCGAAATGTGCAGTAGGTAGCTAGTGACTCAATATCCGACAATAGGTCTTATTTCTTCTGCCAAACCATATATTTGTACCTTTGATCAACTTATATTCAATGTTCTCCCTCCCCACTACCCTTTCTGGCTTATATTAACCACCCATCTACTCTCCATCTTCATGTGATCCACATTTTTGGCTCACACCTGTGAGTGAAAACACATCATATTTGTCTTTCTGTGCTTAATGACCTTTGTACATTTCATTTTCTGTGTCTTAGTGTCTTTGTGGTTTGTGTTTCCTAAGCGCCCATGCTATTGCTCTGCATATTTACTTGTCTCCTTAAGTCTCAGCATAAATATTTCTCCAAAATAGCCCTTTTTTAAACCACCTTATCAAAAGAATTGTGTCTAAAATAACACTTTATTGCAGTCCTCTATTTTATGTTAAAATAAGTATAGCTATTTGAAAATATTTTTTTCAAAAATGTATTCATTTTGTTTTGATCTTTTCCTGCTCCAATCGCATTTAAGCTTTATAAAAGGAGAGACAATTGTTGCTCTTACCACTGTATCTATAGTACCAGCACAGTTTCTGGCACATATCATAATTATTTTAATCTTATATATGGAGAAGATAAAAATATCCAAATAGAGGAAAAGAGCTATAATCCAATTATATAATTGGGTGAATGTTGCCTAAAAACGCATGATTGCATAGATCAGTAGATAAATGCACAGTGCCAAAATTGTTTTGACCCTTGTTGAGATTTCTCTAGTATTGTTTAATTGTTTGCTCTTTAAAAAATTGTTAATTGCTGTTCTATTTACATTTTACTATAATTGTCAGTGTATTACCTGTAAGTTACCTCAAATCATCTGTGAACTAAACAGCAAAAAAAAATTAAGGACATGACTGGAAAGAATGGAAACTATATAACTATCAATAAATGGCTTTCTCAGTCATCCATTATTTAGGAAAAAAAAACCATAATTTTTTGTGATTAAAGATATCACTTTAAAATATACTTTTATAACTTTAAGATGTTTTATGAAATTGCAATTGTAACCAAAAAAATTATATATAGAATATATACAAAGTGAGGTGATAAAGGAATCAAAACACATCACTACAAAAAAATCAAGAAAATATGAAAAAAGGCAATGAGAGAGAAAAGAGTAACAAAAAAGTGACAACACATACAGAAAACAATTAACAAAATGACAATAGCCCTTGGCTATCAGTAATTACTGTAAATAAAAATTCAAATTTGTTTAAAAATCTTAGTAAAAGACATTGCTAACGTTGCTAAAACAAGGCAAAAATAAGTAGAAAGCGATTCTGTGTTTAGAAGACTTTATGTTAAAATGTCTATACTACCTAGTTACCTACAGATGCAATTGCTATCAAAATCTCAATGGCAATTTTTTTAAGAAATAGAAAGTAGCACCAAAACTTACAGGAAATTTCAAGAGATGCTGCGGAGCCAAAATAGTACTAAAAATATTAACAAATCAAATTTGGAGTTCTTACATTTCCTAATTTCAAAATGTACTATAAGCAATGGAACTCAAGACAGTGTAGCACTGGCATATAGGCTGATATATAGATCTATGGAATAAAAATAGAGCACCTAGAAATATATATATATATATATATATATATATATATATATCCGAAGGATCTTTGACAAGAGACCAAGACTACATAATGGGGAACTGTCAATCCTTTTGTGAAAAAAATTGTTTTGAGAAAATTGGATCTCCATATGAAAAAGAATAAATTTAGGCCCTTACCTAATACCATATACAAAAATTAACTGAAAATGAATTAAAAACCTAAACTTAAGACCAAAAACTATTGAACTCTTAGGAGAAAACATAAGGGAAACATCGGATCATTGGATTTGGCAATGATTTCTTGCGTAAGGTACCAAAAGCACAGGCAGCCAAGACAAAAATAGACAAATAGTACTACATCAAACTTAAAAACTCTATCACATGAAATAGCAAAGAAGGTCAAAAGGCAATTTATAGAATAGGAGAAAATATTTGCAAATTCTGTGTATAATAAAGGATCAATATTCAGAGTACATAAGTAACTCTATAACTCAACAGCAACAACAACAATAAAAATAACACAATTAAAAAATGAGCAAAAGACTTCAACAGTTGACCAAAGATGATGTACAAATAACCAACAAGCATATGAAAAAATGTTCAACATCACTCATCATAAAGTAAAAGCAAATCAAAACCACAATGAGATATTACCTTAGCTCCATTAGGATGGCCACTATCAAAACAATGGAAAACAAAAAGTATTGGTGTGGAAATTGCAATATTTGTGCATTTTAGAAAACAATAGTGAGGTTCCTTACAAAGTTAAATACAGAATTACCATATAATCTAACAGTCTCACCTCTTAGTATATACACAAATTAAAAGCATGATCTAGAAAAAATATTTTCATACTCATGTTCACTGCAACATTATTCACAATAAATAAGAGGTATAAGCAACCCAAATGTAGATCATCAAATAAGTGGATAAAGAAAATGTATTATGTATATGTGATAGAATATTACAGAATCTTAAAGAAGGAAACCCTGTCTCCTACTACAAGGTCAATGAACCTCAAGGACATTATGCTAAGTGAAATAAGCCATTTACAAAAGGACAGGTAAGGTAATAACTGATAGGCCAGATATTACTACTACCCTTTTGTTAATTTTATTCAAGATGTTTTGTAGCTTTATTCTTTCCTCTTGTTGCCTTCTTTATATTGTGTTGACTTTCATAGTGACATATTTTGATTCCCTTCTCATTATCTTTGTGTTTATTCTATATTTTCTTGTGGTCACCATTGCAATTGCATAAAAAATCTTAAAGTCATAACAGTATATTTTAAGCTGATACCTTATCTTCTTTCACAAAAAGATAATTTTTTTGAAAGAATGATCATGAATATCTGAGAAAGTCATTTATTGATAATAGCTTTCATTTCTTCTAGGTTGTCAGTTGTATCCTTAATCTTTCATTCTTCTGCCTTCATTTACAAAGGATTTCAGTTGGCTTACATGTAATTCATGGAATATTACACGAAAATATAAATAGAATGTCAATTAACTCACCATTATGCATTTATCTACTGATTACACAGTCACATTTTCAGGCAACATTCACAGAGTCATATGATTGTGTTATAGCTCTTTTCCTCTACTTGGTCATTTTAATCTTCCTCAGGATATAAGCTATGTTTTAGGCCTGGAGCTTGTATCCATGGGGGTCAGCCTAAAACCAGGGTTACAGGAGATGCCCTGGCACCTGGGTCCCCTGGCATGGGCCTGAACTGTTGTTCTGCTGGAGCAATCATGGACCTGGGTCCTCTGGAGTGTGGGCTGTGAGGACAGGCCTGGGGCCTAGGGCCTTCCAGGTGCTGGGGGCGGCGTAAAGCCTGGGTCCACAGTCTGGAGCCTAGGATTTCAAGCACTGGCTTAAAGTCTTGGAGACCAATCTGATTTATCTGGGGTCTGCTGGAGCCTGGACACTTTTGAAGAAGTTTAATTTATCTATTTTCTTTTTGTTGCCCAGACTTTTGGTTTCACATATAAAAGGTCACGAAGTTATCCCTGTGTTTTATTTAAGATCTTAATAGTTTTTTGTATTATATCTAAGTGATTAATCCACATTGAGTAACTTTTATATATGGTATGACGTAGTCCAGCGTCATTCTTTTACATGTTGGATATCCAGATGTCACAATATCGTTTTTAGAAAAGACCATTCTGTCTCTTAGTCAATAGTCTTGGCACCTTTGCCAAATATCAAGTGGCCATAAATATATAATTTTTTGTGCATTTTAGAAAATAGGTTCCTTAAAAAATTAAATATAGAATTTACCATATAATCTGACAGTCCCACTTCTTAGTATATACACAAATTAAAAACATGATCTAGAAAAAATATCTTCACACTCAAGCAACCCAAATGTTGATCATCAAATAACTGGATAAAGAAAATATGTTATTAGCTAGTTCAATTTATGAAGACAGAATGTGTTTATGTATTCTTTCAGCAATATTTTGTAGTCTTCAGCATATAAACATTTACTTTCAATGTTAAAATTCATTTCTAGCTATTTTATTCTTTTGGGTACTACTTTGAATAGAAATTTTTTCCTTAATTTCATCCTTTGGATTGTTCATAGCTTATTATAGAATCACAATTGATTTTTATATATTGGCTTTGTACCTTTGAAGTTTCTAAATCAATTTATTAGCTTTAGTAGTTTCTGAATTTATGTGCATGTATTGTATATAGGTGTATATTCTTTAGCATTCTCTACATTTAGGATGTTGTCATCTGCAAGTATAAGTAGTTCTTTCCTTCCAGTTGGATTGCCTTTTAATTCCTTTTCTTGCCTAAGTGCTCTGGCTAGAATATCCCTATACAATGTCAAACACAGAAGTGGTCAAAATAAGCATCCTTGTCTTGTTTCTGATTTTAGTATTAAAAACTTCTGTTCTTCTCCCACTGACTATGATGTTAGCTGTTGGCTTTCTATATATAGCCTTTGTTTTGAAGAATTTCCTTTTAATTTTTGTATATTGAGTATTTATCATGAATTGATGAATTTTGTCATGCTTTTTCTAGATCAAAGGCGATAATCCTGTAACTATTTTATCTTTTTCTATTAATGTAGTATATTAAATTGATTATCATATACTAACCTACCCTTGCATTCCTGGGATAAATCACATTTGGTCATCATGTATAATTCTTTTAATATGCTCTGATTTGCTATTATGTGTGATAGTGTTACGAAATTTGCATACACACACACACACACACACACACACACACACACACACAAACACACACACATCTCCATATCTCCATGAGAGGTATTAGTCTTCAATTTTTCTTGCTTGTGATGTCTTTTATTCCTCCTTCTCATCCCCTGGCTTTACTAGCAGGCTAACCCTGGCCTCATAGGAAATACTCCCTTCTCTTCTATTTTTTGAAAATTTTTGAGAATTGGTTTTAACAAATGTTTGGTAGAATTTCACCAACAAAGTCATCAATCCCATAAATTTTGTTGTTGTGAGAGTTTTTAAATACTGGTTCAATCTGCTGACTGTAGTTCTGTTCAGATTTTCTATATCTTCTTGAATCGGTTTTGTAATTTGTGTGTTTCTATGTATTTGTTTCATTCATCTAAATAATCTAATTTATAGGCCTACAGTTGATCACAGCTTCCCATGATAATCCTTTTGTATCTGTAAGGTCAGCAGTTACGTACCTGCATTCAGCTCTGATTTTATTTAAGGTAAAAGTTTGCCATTTTATTGATCCTTTTAAAGAAACAACTTTTATTTTCATTGATTCTATTGTTGTTTCTCATCTTTATTTCACTTGTCTCTACTCTGATCTGTTATTTCCTTCCTTCAGTTACCTCTGGGTCTAGTTTGTGCTTCTTATTCTTTTTTAATGTAGTTTCTTCTTTGTTAATGTAGGTGCTTACAGCTATGTATGCCCTCTCAGCACCTTTTCTACTGCACCTAACAGTTTCAGTATGCTGTGATTTTGTTTGTATGGGCTCTATGTAGTTTTTAAAATTTCTTTGTGATTTCTACTTCAATACATGTTTAAAAGTGTGTTTTTAAATTTCTCTACATTTGTGAATTTCCCAAGTTTTCCTTCTTACTAAGTTTTAGCTTTATTCCATTCTAGGCCGATAATATATTTTGTAAAATTCTCATGTTTTAAAATTTGAGACATGTTTAGTGGCCCAATATATGATCTATTTCAGAAAACATTTCCTGTGCCTTAAGAAGAATGAAAATTATGCTTTTGTTAGTAGGTTATTCAGTATATATCTGTTAGGTCTTGCTGATACATTGAGTTGCTTAAGTTCTCAATTTTCTATTGATCTGTTTAGATGGTCTTTCCACTTTATCGTTTCTTATTTTCTCCATTAAACATAATTCTTTGCGTGTTCATTTTCTTTTTTTCTCTTATTATTATTTTTTTTTGCATTGTACCCTTTTTATTCATTTCTCATCTCTTTTTTTCTTCCTTCTTTAGATATTTTCTTGGTTTTGCCATGTGGATTACAATCAACATCCAAATTTATAACAACCTAGTTTGAATTGATACCCATTTATCATCTCTAACATATTAAAACTTTGCTCCTATTTAGCCTCATCCTGTCTCTAAGTTACTATTTCATAAATTTTATCTTCATACACTATTTGCGAATTAACATGGATTTATATTTTTGTGCATTTCTTTTTTATATCATGCAGAAAATAACAGAAGTTACAAAAAAATGTAATCCTGGCACTTATATTTATTGCTACAATTATCTTTCTAGCATTCTTTCCCTTTCCATATGTCTTTGCATACTGTAGTGCTTGAATTCATCTTGATGAAGGACTCACTTAACCATTTTTGTAGAGATGGTCTACCAGAAAATCATTTCCTCAACTTTTGTGTATTTGGGATGTACTTGAAGAATAGTTTCACTGATCAGAGAATTTTGGGTTGACTTTATTGTTTTCCTTTTAATGCTTTAAATATGTTGTTCTAAAGTTACTGATTAGAAATTAGCTGTTAATCCTATTGAGGATCCCTTGTATGTAAAACTTGCTACTTGATTGTTTTCAAGATTTTTTTTTTTAATTTTATTATGGTTTATGTCTGTGATCTTTATAAGTTGACACTATTTGGAGTATCTATTAATTAAGTTATTGTTGAGAAGAAGTCTCACTCTGTCGCCCAAGCTGGAATGCAGTAGTGCAATCTCAGCTCGCTACAACCTCTCCGTCCTGGGTTCAAGCAATTCTCCTGCCTCAGCCTCCTGAGGAGCTGGGACTACAGGTGCATGCCACCATGCCTGGCTAATTTTTATATTTTTAGTAGCGATGAGGTTTTGCTATGTTGGCCAGTCTGGTCTCCAACTCCTGATCTCGTGATCTGCCTGCCTCGGCCTCCCAAAGTGCTGGGATTACAGGTGTAAGCCACCATGCCCGGCCTATTTGGAATACTTTTTAAGCTCCTGAATATGTAGCTCATACTCTCCATTAAACTTGGAAAGTTTTCAGTCACTATTTCTTCAAAATTTTTTGTTCCATTATCCCTGTTTTCTTCATTTTAGACTCCCATAATGTGCTCAATGTTGTCCCAAAGCTTTTAGCTTCTCTTCATTTTTATTTTTTTTCTATCTGTTCTTCTGACTTGATAATTCTAATTCTTATTGTACTGTTTCCAAATTTGCTAGTTCTTTCTTCTGCCTTTGGAAAGCTGCTGTTGAATTCTTTTACTAACTTCTTTTAAAATTTAAACTATTTTCCTTTTTGGCACTAGAATTTAGTATTTCTTTATTAATATTTTCCTTCTTTATACATTATTTTCCCACTTTTCTTTAGTTCTTTGGCCATGACTTCCTTTAGCCTTTTAAGCATTTTTAAGACAGTTAATTTAATGGTTTATCTACTAATTCCAATGTCTGTGCTTCCTTACAACCTGCTAATGTCTTTTTTGTTTTTTTTTTCCCATGTGAATAGACCATACTTTCCTTTTTCTTTTTATGTCTTGTGATTTCTAAAAAATACAACTGTGCCATTTTTATATTTAAATGTAGTAACTCTAGAAATTAGATTCTCCTATTCCCTGGATTTACTGGTGTTAAGTTTAGGGCTACACTTGTCTAGTTGGTGAGTTTTCCAAACTGTTTTTGCAAAGATTGTATTCCTTATGCTGTTTGATTACTGAAGTCTACGTTCCATTATCTTAGCAGTAAGCAAGTCACCTGATAGAGATTTTTAAAATATATTTGGAGTTAAAAATAACAGAAAATCCTACTCTACTAATTTGTGATTAACTCTGAGCTTGTTACTTCAGTACTAAGCCAGACTACCAGAACTGTGCCTTAACCTTAATATTTTGCTTTTGTAGAGCTCACAGTTATCCCAAAGGTGCATGCCTAGGGTTCACCCAGGTCTATTCAAAGCCCGTTTTTTGTCCTGATCATGCATATTGTACACCCTGTTAACAGATAAAGCTTCTATGTTTTTATTTCTTCAAGGAATTTCCTCCGGAGCTTTGTCTTTCCCAGGCTTTAGAGTTGTCTGATGCTTGCCCTATCTACTGTCTCCTCCTTCAGGCAGATATAGTGTATGTCTTTAAATATTTTGAAAGATGCAGTCACTGTGTAGAAGATCACTCCAGCTTTATTATTAGGGAGAGAGAAATAAATGTCAGCCTCTACACTGTTTGTTTAGAGAACAACCCAATAGGTCAAAACACATAACTACAGTATTTTAAAAACAGTTTCCATCAGCGCTAACACCAGCAAAGTTCACCAGGAACGTGGTTTGCCATTACCATGGATGCTATCCCTGCCATGTTGGGGAATGAGATGGTTACCAGATGAGTGAAAATACCTAATGCTTTTTAACCAAATTTCAGCTACCTTTTCCTTCATTAAGTCGTCCTCTGGTTATAAATTCTGAATTATATTAGGTTCTAGGGTTCCTAAAACAGAGCTGTTTTGTCAGTGTTTGCCAGGTGATGGTGGTTTCAATAAGTGGACCTCGAATTCAAGCACCTTACTCTGCCACTCCTAAGACATCACTATCTGAGTATGTCAAGGTCTAAGGCCTGCCGCTTGTCTCTTTTGACGCATGAGACTCTGCATGTGGGAAAGAGATTATACCTAACCTAGTATAATTTATCATCAAAACCAGATAAAACAATTTGATATAATGGCTAATTCACAGATCAGCAGTAGCATTTCCATATAGTAAGAAAAATTAAAGTATGACCTAGGAATACTAGTCACACTTATGGCCAGAGCAATTTCTTTGCATTATTCTAGTTAAGTTTAATTTGTCAGATGTAGAGTTGCCCAGAAATAGGTTTTTGGTAATTGGTATAATTATTTAATATATCATTATTATACTTTAATTTCTATTGTATAGAGATCTTGATATCCATTATGTCATGTTGAGAGCCACACAACTGTTAAAAAGAAGTAAATATATATACTACCATATTTGGGAATAAGGCACCTGGGTTCTAGATCTATTTTATCCATGATTTTTCTTTTTCTGTATTTTAATTTTTATATCATGTAGCATATTGCTTCTCAAAAATAAGAAATAAATTGAAAGAAGGCATAAATAGAGAATCTTTTATAAGGCAAATTACAAGCAAATCGCAAGGTCAGTTTTATCCTTCTATAGTAATATAAATGATTTGCACCAAAAATACCTGTATAGGATTACATATCGACCTCACCATAGATATAGAAAACAGGCTCCAGAAAATGAAAATTGTTAGGTATATCTACCCTGAAAATTTTGAGACAATGTGTATTCCCCAAGTTAGAGAGTACTGGCAACTTTCCTCTCTCCATTGGAAATGTCTGACTCTTGTCCAAGTGTGAATAGTTAATCTGAATAATATAATAATTTTTTAAAAATTAAATGTGACATATATACAGAATATTTGTATACCATGTATGTTTTAACAAATAATAAATATCTGTGCCATAGCTTGAAGAAAACAGTAACATTTATATTTACTTTTAAAATAAGAATATTTAATGGATTAAATTAACTTCTCAGTCTTAAAACTTGAGAAAAATTAAATCTTTATTTTTATAGCCTCTAAACAAAACTTTGTATTTTCTTTCTTTTTTTTTTTTTTTGTACTTTAGGTTCTGGGGTACACATGTAGATCATGCAGGATTGTTGCATAGATACATACATAGCAAAGTAGTTTGCTGCCTTCCTCCCCCCATCACCTGTATCTGGTATTTCTCCCCATGTTATCCCTTCCCACCCCCACTGTCCCTCCCCTAGTCCCCACCAACTGACTGTGGTGTGTGATGCTTCCCTCCCTGTGTCCACATGTTATAATTGTTAAACACTCGTCTATGAGTGATACCATGCGGTGTTTGATTTTCTGTTCTTGTGTCAGTTTGCTGAAAATGATGGTTTCCAGATTCATCCATGTCCCTATGAAGGGCACGAACTCATCGTTTTTTTATGGCTGCATAGTATTCCATGGTGTATATGTGCCACATTTTCCTTGTCCAGTCTATTGTTGATGGGCATTTGGGTTTGTTCCAGATCTTTGCTATTGTAATCAGTGCCGCAGTGAACATACGTGTGCATGTGTCTTTATAATAGAACAGTTTATAATCCTTTGGGTATATACCCAGTAATGTAATTGCTGGGTCAAATGGAATTTCTATTTCTAAGTTCTTGAGGAATTGCCACACTATCTTCCACAATGGTTGCACTAAGTTTCACTCCCACCAACAGTGTAAAAGTGTTCCTATTTCTCCACATCCTCTCCAGCATCTGTTGTCTCCAGATTTTTTAATGATTGCCATTCTAACTGGCGTGAGATGGTATCTCAATGTGGTTTTGATTTGCATTTCTCTAATGACCAGTGATGATGAACATTTTTTCATGTTTATTGGCCTCATAGATGTCTTCTTTTGAAAAGTGTCTGTTCATATCCTTTGCCCACTTTTGAAGGGGTTTGTTTTTTCCTTGTAAATCTGTTTTAGTTCTTTGTAGATTCTGGATATTAGCCCTTTGTCAGATGGGTAGATTACAAAATTTTTTTTCCCATTCTCTTCATTGCCGGTTCGTTCTAATGATTGTTTCCTTTTCTGTACAGAAGCTCTGGAGTTTAATTAGATCCCATTTATCTATTTTGGCTTTTGTTGCCATTGCTTTTGGTGTTTTGGCCTTAAAGTCCTTGCCTATGCCTATGTCCTGAATGGTTTTGCCTAGATTTTCTTCTGAGGTTTTTATGGTGTTAGGTCTTATGTTTAAGTCTTTAATTCATCTGGCATTAATTTTAGTGTAAGGTGTCAGGAAGGGGTCCAATTTCTGCTTTCTGCACATTGCTAGCCAGTTTTCCCAATACCATTTACTAAACAGGGAATCTTTTCTCCATAACTTTTCTCAGGTTTGCCAAAGATAGTGATTGTAGATGTGTGGTGTTGCTTCTGAGGCCTCTGTTCTGTTCCATTGGTCTGTGTCTCTGTTTTGATACCAGTACCATACTGTATTGATTACTGTGGCATTGTAGTATAGTTTGAAGTCAGGCATCATGATGCCTCCAGCTTTGTTCTTTTTGCTTAGGATTGTTTTGGCTATGAGGGCTCTCTTTTGTTTTTTTCCAGTTCTGTGAAGAAAATCATTGGTAGCTTGATGAGGATAGCATTGAATCTATAAATTACTTGGGGCAATATGGTCATTTTCACAATGTTGATTATTCCCAACCATAAGCGTGGAATGTTTATCCATCTATTTGTGTCCTGTCTTATTTCCTTGAGCAATGGTTTGTAGTTCTCCTTGAAGAGGTCCTTTACATCCTTTGTTAGTTGTATTCCTAGGTATTTTATTCTCTTTGTAGCAGTTGTGAATGGGAGTTTACTTTTGATTTGGCTCTATGTTACTGGTATATAGAAGTGCTTGTGATTTCTGCACATTGATTTTGTATCCTGAGACTGCTGAATTTGCTTATCTGTTTCAGGAGATTTTGGACTGAGACAATGGGGTCTTTCAAATCATGTCATCTGCAAATAGATACAATTTGGCTTCCTCTTTTCCTCAATGAATACCTTTATTTCTTTTTCTTGAGAATTGCTCTGGCTAGAACTTCCAATACTATATTGAATAGGAGTGGTGAGAGAAGGCATCCTTGTCTAGTGCCAGATTTCAAAGGAAATGCTTCCAGTTTTTGCCCATTCAGTATGATATTGACTGTGGGTTTGTCATAAAAAGCTCTTATTATTTTGAGATATGATCCATTGATGCCTAGTCTATTGAAAGTTTTTAGCATAAAGGGCTGTTGAATTTTCATGAAGGCCTTCTCTGCATCTATTGAGATAATCATGTGGTTTTTGTCTTTGGTTCTGTTTATGTGGTTGATTACGTTTATAGACTTGCATATGTTGAACCAGCCTTGCATCCCTGGGATGAAGCCTACTCCATCATGATGAATAGGCTTTTTGATTTGCTGTTGCATTCTCTTTGCCAGTATTTTATTCAAGATTTTTGCATCAATGTTCCTCATGGATGTTCGCCTGAAGTTTTCTTTTTTAGTTGCGTCTCTGCCTGCTTTTGGTATTAGGATGATGTTGGTCTCATAAAATGAGTTGGGGAGGATTCCCTCTTTTTGTATTGTTTGGAATAGTTTCAGAAGGAATGGTACCAGCTCCTCTTTGTACGTCTGGTAGAATTCAGCTGTAAAGCCATCTGGACATGGACTTTTTTTAGTTGGTAGGCTATTTAATTGCTGCTCAACTTCATCCCTTGTTATTGGTCTATTAAGGGTTTTGACTACTTCCTGGTTTAATCTTGAGAGACTGCAAGTGTCCAGGAATTTATCCATTTCTTCCAGGTTTACTGGTTTATAGTAGAGTTGTTTGTAGTAATTTCTGATGGTAGTTTGTATTTCTGTGTAATTGGTGGTGATGTCCCCTTTTTAAATTTTTTTTAATGCAGCTATTTGATTCTTCTATCTTTTCTTTTCTTTTTTATTAGTCTTGCTAGCAGTCTATTTGTTGCTCTTTTCAAAAAACAAGATCTTGGATTTTTTTTATTTTTTGAAGGGTTTTTGTGTCTCTATCTCCTTCAATTCTGCTCTGATCTTGTTTATTTGATCTTGCTCCTCTAACTCTTTCAATTTTTATGACAAGTTATCGATTTTAGACCTTTCATTGCTCGTCATGTGGGCATTTATTGCTATTAATTTCCCTCTAGACACTGCCTTAAATGTGTCCCAGAGATTCTGGTATGTTGTGTCTCATTGGTTTCGAAGAATATCTATATCTCTGCCTTCATTTAATTGTATATCCAATTGACATTCAGGGGCCAGTTCAGTGTCCCTGAAGCTGTGCAGTTCTGAGTTAGTTTCTTAATTCTGAGTTCTAATTTAATTGCACTGTGGTCTGAGAGACTGTTTGGTATGATTTCCATTCTTTTGCATTTGCTGAGGAGTGATTTACTTCCAATTATGTGGTCGATTTTAGAGTAAGTGCAATGTGATGCTGAGAAGAATATATATTCTGTGGATCTGGGGTTGAGAGTTCCATAAATGTCTATTAAGTTTGCATGGTCCAGATATGCGTTCAAGTCCCGAATTTCCTTGTTGATTTTCTGTCTCATTGATCTATCCAATATTGACAGCGTGGTGTTAAAGTCTATTATTATTGTGTGGGAGTCTAAGTCTCTTTGTAGGTCATTAAGGACTTGCTTTATGTATCTGGGTGCTCCTGTATTGCGTGCATATATATTCAGGATAGTTTTTCTCATTGTATTGATCCTTTTACCATTATGTAATGCCCTTCTTTGTCTCTTTGGATGTTTGTTGGTTTAAAGTTCGTTTTATCAGAATCTTAGGATTGCCAACCCTGCTTTTTATTGCTCTCCATTTGCTTGGTAAGTCTTCTTCCTCCCCTTTATTTTTAGTCTGTTTGTGTCTTTGCACATGACATGGGTCTCCTGAATACAGTACAGTGATGGTTCTTGGCTTTTTATCCAATTTGCCCGTCTGTGTCTTTTGATTGGGGCATTTAGTCCATTTACATTTAATCTTAACATATTGTTATGTTTGAATTTGATCCTGCCATGTTATTACTGGTTGGTTGTTTGGCCCTTTGGTTGGCATAATTTCTTCATTGTGTTGTTGGTCTTTACCATTTGGTTCTTTTTTGCAGTGGCTGGTACTAATTTTTTCTTTCTGTGTTTAGCATTTCCCTCAGGAGCTCTTGTAGGGCAGGTCTGGTAGTGACAAAGTCTCTCAGCAATTGCTTGTCCTTAAAGGATTTTATCTCTCTATCACTTATGAAGCTTAGTTTGGCTGGATGTGAAATTCTGAGTGAGTTGAAAGTTTTTTTAAGGATGTTGAATATTGGCCCCTACTCTCTTCTGCTGAGATATCGGCTGTGTGTCTGATGGGCTTCCCTTTGTAAGTGACCCAACCTTTCTCTCTGGCTGCCCTCAGTACTTTATTGTCAGTTTCACCAGGGTTGAAACAAAGGAAATGTGCCTTGGGGTTGCTCTTCTAAAGGAGTATTGTTGTGGTGGTCTCTGTATTTCCTGTATTTGAATGTTGGCCTACCTTGCAAGGTTGGGGAAGTTCTCCTGGGTAATATCCTGAAGAGTATTTTCCAGCTTGGATTCATTCTCCCCGTCATCCTCCGGTACACCAATAACACATAGATTAGATCTTTTCACAGAATCCCATATTTCTTGAAGGCTTTGTTCATTTCTTTTCACTCTTTGTTCTCCTTTTCTTGCCTTCTTGTTTTGTTTCATTAAGTAGATCTTCAATCTCTGATATCCTTTCTTCTGCTTGATCTACTTGGCTATTGAAACTTATTTATGTTTCACGAAGTTCTTCTGCTATGTTTTTCACCTCCATCAGGTCTTTTATGTTCTTCTTTAAGCTGGTTATTCCAGTTAGCATTTCATCTAACCTTCTATCAAGGTTTTAATTCTTTGCATTGGGTAAGAACATGTTCCTTTAACTCAGAGAAGTTTGTTATTATCCACCTTCTGAAGCCTGCTTCTGTCAGTTCATCAAATTTGTTCTCAATACAGCTTTGTTACATTGCTGGTGAGGAGTTACGATCTTGTGGTGGGGGCAAGGCATTCTGGTTTTTCCGCATCTCATTGGATTTATATAGTTTTGATCTCAGGGAGCTGCTTGGGGAGGCGGCCTTTCCTTTGCCTGCCTGCAGAGGCGCTGCTGGGTTGCCACGGATTCAGTGGAGCTACTGTGTGTTTTATTTACTCAGGAAAGTTAGGCCAGCCTCTGCAATGGTGGCTGCCCCTCCCCCTGCCGAGCTGGGTCATTCCTGGTTGTTCTCTAGGTGTGAAACTTTGGCATGAGAGTTTTTTTTTTCAGTCTACTGGGCTTTGTCGAGGTGAGGGTGACCCGTCCTTCCATATGGGCTGTTTCCCTGTTTTCAGTTCCCCTTCCCTCTGGGATCCATCCAGTCAGCTTTCTGGCTCTCATGTCAGCCAGTGCTTCTGCCTAGATCCAAGCGCTGGCACTGGCTGAAGTTGCTGTTCTGCCCTGTTCAGGAAGCTCGCTGAGGCTCTTCAGCCCAGCGAAGATCTCCTGTTCTGTGGGTTATAGAGGGCTTGGGTGTAGCACTGTAACCAAACCAAAGTCCCAGAGGGGGAGATCCCACAGTCCTCCAGTGGGCATGTATCTCCTGGGTGGGACTGTGCCCCACCTTGCCTCAACTTGCCCTATTTGATTTATACCCACTATCCAACCAGACCCACAAAATGAACCTGGTACCTCTTTTAAAATTGTGGAGACCACTCAGTTTCTGCATCTCTCTTGCTAGGAGCTGCTTTCTGGAGCTGCCTCTTACTTGGCCATCTTGGGATCCCTAATATTTTCTTCAATTATAAATTCAAGGTTAAAAATAAAAATGATGATCATTAACAATACCTATAACTAATCACCAATAGAAATTAAAAATATTTTTATAGTCAATTGAAGTTTTTCTATTGACTTACTAAATAACTACTATTGAAGTTATTTAAAACTTCATTTATATTCATGACTTCTGCAAAATGGCAATAGTTATAGCCTGGGCCAAAAGGCAGGTCATCAGCATCATCTAGCCTCCTCTTATGCAAATAGGCACCTCAAAGTTATTAGCCACCATTAAGGTAAAGTTGCATGTTTTCACATTGGTGATCCAGACACCTAAGCTTAGTTCAGTATTTCCTGTTTACAACTGTGTGATCAGTAACTGTAAAGACATGAGGGTTTTCTTTAAGTTTTATAAAGTAGGACAGTTCAAATGAGAACTCTAAACCTTCCAAGGGGACACTTTCACAATTAGGGTCTTCACTTCTTAACACACAGCCAATATCATACTGAATGGGCCAAAACTGGAAGCATTCCCTTTGAAAACTGGCACTAAACAAAGGTGCCCTCTCTCACCTCTCCTATTCAACACAGGAGCCAAGAGTAATCAGGCAAAAGAAAGAAATAAAGGATATCCAGTTAGGAAAAGAAGAAGTCAAATTGTCTCTGTTTGCAGATGACATGACTGTATATTTAGAAAAACCCATCATCTCAGCCCAAAATCTCAAGATGATAAGCAACTTCAGCAAAGTCTCAGGATACAAAAATCACAAGCATTCCTATACACCAATAACAGAGAAACAGCCAAATCACAAGCGAACTTCCTTTCACAATTGCTACAAATAGAATAAAATACCAAGGAATACAACTAACAAGGGACATGAAGGACCTCTTGAAGGAGAACTAAAAACCATTGCTCAAGGAAATAAGAAAGAGCACAAACAGAAGAAAAAACATTCCATGCTCATGATTAGGAAGAATCAATATCGTGAAAATGGCCATACTGCCCCAAGTAATTTATAGATTCAATGCTATTCCCATCAAGCTACTATTGATCTTCACAGAACTGGAAAAACCACTTTAAACTTATATGGAACCAAAAAAGAGCCTACGTAGCCAAGATAATCCTAAGCAAAAAGAACAAAGCTGAAGGCATCATGCTACCTGACTTCAAACTAAACTATTCTGCAAGGCTACAGTAATCGAAACAGCATTGTACTGGTACCAAAACAGAAATATAGACCAATGGAACAGAACAGAGGGCTCAGAAGCAATGCCACACATCTACAACCATCTGATCTTTGACGAACCTGACAAAATCAATGGGGAAAGAATTCTTTGTTTAATAAAACATGTTGGGAAAACTGGCTAGCCAGATGAAGGAAGCTGAAACTGGACCCCTTCCTGACACCTTATACAAAAATTAACTCCAGATGGATTAAAAATTTAAACATAAGAACACCATTCAGGACATAGGCACAGGCAACGGCTTCATGACTAAAACACCAAAAGCACTGGCAACAAAAGCCAAAATAGACAAATGGGATCTAATTAAACTTAAGAGCTTCTTCACAGCAAAAGAAACAATAATTAGAGTGAATGGACAGCTAACAGAATGGGAAAAAATTTTTGCAATCTACCCATCTGACAAAGGGCTAATATCCAGAATCTACAAAGAACTGAAACAAATTTACAAGAAAAAAACAACTCCATCAAAAAGTGGGTGAAGAATACGAACAGACACTTTTCAAGAAGACATTTATGTGGCCAACAAACATATGACAAAAAGCTCATCATAACTGATCATTAGAGAAATGCAAATCAAAACCACCATCTCACGCCAGTTAGAATGGCAATCATTAAAACATCTGGATTCAACAGATGCTGAAGAGGATGTGGAGAAATAGGAATACTTTTTACACTGTTAATAATAATAACATTTTCCTGATGCATTCTATAAAGCTACTTACCTGATTGCCAAAGAAAATAAATCTCAAAGCATTGGAAAGACGTTACTAAAGACATGTGTCCTGCAAAAATTTTCAAGCTGGTTGATTGCCTGGAAAAGGAGAAAAGACTGGAAAATAAATCATTTTTCAAATGACGCTCTGTGTTCCCATTGATATACTTCCATGTGTATTCTATACCTCTAAGTTTTGTGTATTTTCTATATTTGTGTATAAATAGTTATTAATGTTTTATATGTAGCTACCTCTGAAATTGCTCATTAAGGGACTGAAGTTTACTACTCCCCTTCTATGGTAACCATCTCCTTTAGAAAACATTATTGTAAAGTAAGTTACAGAAAGGTATTTATTATTAAATGGAAGTTGATCATCATAAAGGTCTTCATCCTTGTCATATTTACATTGTTGGTTTTGCTGTTTCGTGGGTGACAGATGGAGAATAAAATATGCATATAGTGGACCCACACAGTTTGAACCTGGATTGTGTAAGAGTCAAGTTGATTTATATTAAAACATAAATTATACATATACTTTTCATTATATGTGCCTTCATATTCATTCTTATATGTATTAACATATTAATTATAACTTTTATCTTATACAGCTCTGTCCTAATAAGGTGATTTGCACCAAAAATGACAGAACAAAAGTATTTAGCTATCAGAATTTTTCAATAACTTTTAAATATAATAGAAATCCATTCAGAACACTACATTTGATGTAATTAGTTGTTCAAAGTGAAATCTGTAGTTCTATTCCTGACAGCAATTCATTCCTCTGAATTTATTTTTAAAACTACATCCTTATCCTTGCCTTCTTTGAGCTATGTGGATTGATTCCATTGGGTTTCCTTCCCAAGTTGGAGCCTAGCCTATACTCATCTGGCCATGGGTGTTATTTGCATCAGAATGAGATCAAGCCACGTATTCATGACATTCCGGAGAAATGTGAAGAAAATGAAGGCATCCTCTGGTGGGTATCAGGAAAGTTTGAGGCAGCCCTGGCTCCTATGCATTGTGAGACACTCACCTCAATTTTGAGTTTCCTAAAATTAATAGCCTCTGTTTTAGAGAAAGGAAGATTGGGCCTCAATATTCTTGACAAATCTTTCTACGTTGTGGGTATGGACATTTTGACCTGTAATAAAAGTTGAGAAAGAAACATACATTTGGGAGAATACCCAGCAGCTATTGACAAAAAAAAAAAAAAAAAAAATTACTATCTTTCTCTTGCAGTGTAAAGGACAAGCTGTGTTTTTTTTGTTTTTTGTTTTTTACTGTGTTTATGTATGTGTTTTGAAAACATTTCTGTATTGCGAGTTTGTATTGCTATGGATTATTTTATGATTTTGCTTCTGGTTTTGCTTTTCTCGGTATCACAGCACTTTTATCATAACAGCATTTCACACCGATCACTTTGAAACTGAAGACTCTAATTCCAACTTGTCAAGGACAAAGAGATGAAATGTGAAAACTACCTGACAAGAGGCAGATATTTGTGCACCAAGAAATGATACTCACCACTCACTTGGTGAATCAAATGCATAAAATTATGGCTTCTATGGCAGTTGATGGGCATTTGAGGCAATTTGTCTACAAAAGAATCACAGATAAGCATCTTTAATAAAACTTATGTCTCCCTTGTTGGCCTGTACCTCATTATACTGTAATTCTAAGATTCAAATTTATACAAATGCATATATATCTAAACTCAAGTTTTTTATAATGGTCTCCAATTTCTATGAATTACAATATTACCATATGTATAGCTTTACAAATATAATTTAAATATCAAGACAGTGTATCTACTATAAAATCTTTTCCATATAACTGCACAGAGTTAAAGACTTGAAAGTGTCTGACAAGAATTACGTGCTTTATCAACTTGATTTTGTAGATATATTTTCTTCATTTGTAACACAGCATTAGAAGAGTATCCTTTAAATACAAAATATATCTTAAGTAAATAGCACATAATTATTTTACTATTCTTCAGGGACTGTATGATGGTTAACATTAAGTGTCAATTTGACTGGGCCACCAGCTGTTTAGATATTTTGTCAAATGTCACCAACATTTGTCTGTTAAAATAACATTATAGATCATCTGTAAAACTTATCATGTATTCCTTATTCTTAATACTCCATCACTGTGAGCTGAGACTTTCTGTGAGTGTTTAGGGTAGATTTACAACATAAATATATAGCTAGAATTTGAGAAGCATTTTTCGCTATTTGATATTTTTCCTTATGCATAGTCATGTTAATCCAAGAAATCTCAGGTTTAAAAACAGTATTAACTTAGTTAGTTTTTCAACATTTTTTTGAGAACATACTAAAAGACAATTCATTTTCTATGAATTCTAATTTTCATATAAACCAAAACCTTAAATTTAGAATACAGTCAAATCTGAGTAATGTTGTTCTTGTAAAGAACAGCACTGTTCTTGCTGGGGAATGTGTGAATATATTCTTCAAGTAAACAGTGAAAATGTAACATGATACATTGCTTTCTGAGCCATAAAACATGTCTCAGTATTTTTAATTTGTGTATATAATACAAGATTTATTATCTGCCTTCCGTGGGATTCAATTAGAAATTAATAACAGAGATACTTGAAATAGTCTAATGTAGAAAGTAAATAACATACTTCCAAATAACATAGCATCAAATAAGAAATCAATGTGTCAATTTCTAATCTTCGACTAAAGCAGCGCTTTGAGAAAGAAATAATAGATGTGAACACTTCTATTTAAGGAAGTAGAGCTCATATTAATAATTAGAAATCTATTACAATTAGTAGAAAATAAATGTAAGAGCAGAAAACAATGAAATAAGAAACAGAAGAATGTGAAGATCAGTAAAGTTGATAAGCCTCAAGCCAAGCTGATTAAAAAAATGTAAGGAAAAATGACAAATTACAAATGTCAGGAAAAAGGAAGATGACATCACTGCAGTTCTTAATACAATTAAGATCCCTTTCAATAAATTCAAAATTTTAGATGAACTGACAACTATCTTAAATGACAGATACTACTCAAGTCACTTAAAAAGATAATATATAACCCAAATAGCTCTATATCAAAGTAAACAGTGAACATGTGATGGAAGAAATTGGAATTTTAGATAAAACATTCATAAAAAGAAAACTCTAGTTTCAGATGATATCCCTGGAAAATTCCACCAAACATTGAAGAAAGGAACATTTCCAATTTTAAAACTTTTTCAGAAAATAGAGTTGTAGAAACATTTTCAAACTCACTATATGAGGCCAACATTATCCTGATACTTAAACCAAAGATATTATTTAAAAAGTACACAGCAACGTGTTTCATAAAAATAAATACAAAATTTTTTTAAGAAAATTAAATCCAATGATATACATATAAAAATAATGCATCATGATTAAGTGCAAGAGTGCAAGGCTAATGAAAAATTAATACCATTAAATTAACCATGAAAAATGCATAACAGTAACTTCAAGCATTTCAAAGAACTAAATCTCCATTTATGGTAAAACTTTCAGCAAAATAATTAAAACAAAATTTCTCAACCTGATAAATGGCATATATGATAAAACCGTATATAATATATGTAATGATTAAAACGAAATGATTTTCCTCTAAGATCAGAAATGCAGAAAGAATGTCTGTTCTTACCTCATCTATTAAACATTATATGGGATATTGTAGCAATGCAATAAAGTAGGAAAAAATCACAAATTAGAAAGCAAAGATTAAATCTATATTTATAGGTGATATTATTGTCTATGCAGAAAATCTTAGAAATCTACGAAGAAAGGTAACTAGTACCTATGTACAGCAAGTTTGGAAGTTATGGAGTATTTGTATATATTAGCAACAAAGAATTAGAATACAAAATTTTAGCAATAAATTGAACAAAAGATGTAAAAGTCCACTAAATTGATAAAAACAAAATTAAGATTTCTATGAATATAGAGCTATACCAAGCTGATAGATCAAAAGATGTGCATTATGTTACTTGTTCCTTAAATATCTACAGAATCAGTGCATTTTAAATTAGTATTTCATCAGGCTTTTGTATAGAAATTATCAAGATTATAAAATTTACATGTAATTTCAAAAGACTAGACTGGAAAAAACTACCTTGAAAGATAAGAAAAAGTTTGGAGAATTCTTTTTTTACCTAATTGAATTAATGATACATGTAAGAACTTGGATGAATCTCAAAATAGCTATGCTATGTGAAGCCAGATCCAAAAGTATATGCACTGTAAGTACCATTTATATAACCTTCTAGAAAATGAAAACTAAACTATATGAAATGAAGCAGATCAGGGACTGTCTGAATAAGATAAAGATGAAGGATGGGCCGGGCACAGTGGCTCACATCTGTAATCCAAGCACTTTGGAAGGCCAAGGCAGGTGGATCACAAGGTCAAGAGTTCGAAACCAGCCTGACCAATGTGGGGAAACCCCATCTCTACTAAAAATACAAAAAAATTAGCTGGGTGTGGTGGCGCATGTCTGTAATCCCAGCTACTCAGGAGGCTGAGGCAGGAGAATCACTTGACTCAGGATGTGGAGGTTGTAGTGGGCAAAGATCATGCCATTGTACTCCAGCTGGGGTGACAGAGTGAAACTGTCTCAAAAATAAAGGATGGACACCAGCACATAAGAAAACTTTGAGGGATGAGTTGATATGTTCATTATCTTGATTTTGCAGATGTTCTCATCATTGCATGGGCAATGCAGAAGTATTGTTTTATGAAGACTTCTTAGCTGGAGGAAAGTCATACCCTAAAAGAGGAATATTGTAGCCTGAGGCCAGTGTGATTAGACTGGTAGACTAGCCACAGGCAAATGGTGAGGAAGGGGTACAACTGCTACAGGGGAGAAGGTAGTTTGGAAGAAACAGCCTTCCCTTGGAAGAAAGAAAGAAGTGACTGATGGTCGTGATGAGAAAGAAAGAAGTGACTGATCAAAGTTATGTTTTCTATATAAACAGGAGACTATTATTATAAAATCAACTCTCTCTACCAATAAAGCAACAATAAGTTAAAGAAGCATCATTCTAACAAGACACTTTAACACAAAAGCCGGTCAAAACTTTAACTGTTTCCTATGTTGCAACAGCTACTGCTGAAAAAGCTGGGCACGGTGTCTCACGCTTGTAATTCTAGCACTTTGGGAGGCTGAGGCGGGTGGATCACTTGAGATCAGAGTTTGAGACCACCCTGGCCAACATGATGAAATCCAATTACTACTAAAAATATAAAAATTAGCTGGGCATGATGGCAAGCACTGGTAATCCTGGCTACATGGGTGACTGAGGCAGGAGAATTGCTTGAACCTGGAAGGCCTTGGAGATTACGGTGAGCTGAGACCACGCCATTGCACTCCAGCCTGGGTTACAAGAGTGAAACTCCGCCTTAGGGAGAGAAAAAAAAAAAAAAAAAAAAAGGAAAAAAGAAACAGCTGCCACTGTAGTCTCAAAAAGAAAAAATAAATAAATAAAACTAAATATGGCAAGTAACACATAAGTAAAATTACTGCACAGAAACATTAGAAAATAAAACATTTCAAATGAGAGAAACAATCACCTCTAAAACACAAAGCAAAAAAAAAAGCATATAAAACAAATATGAATTTAATATCCTAAAAGTAGCATTTTGTAGATATAAATCACAATTCAAAAATCTGTTTCTCCTGAGAAAAACAAGAAGATATAAAACTGAGTAAAGTGAGAAAAACAATTAAGAAAAAGATTTTCTTTTCTGTAATATAAGTTTTCTACAGTTAAGTTTAGTAGATATTTGCTATGTAAAACCGTTTTACTGAATATAGTAAAAATACCCACAATCCAGTCCATAGGCACGACTTAGATATGCCATTTTTTAGTATTATATGAATTATAATTCCTTCTGTGATGGATATTTGCACCTGTATTCAGATTCAAGCAAAGAGATTCATCAACTGTGTACCATACACTCTTCTTCACTTAATATGTTACCTTAATTAATTTCATAAATTCCTTGTGGTAGATATTTTACTTTCTACTTTGTAGGTGAAATTTTGAGAAACAGCAAAGTTAGGATATGTGCTCAAGGTCACAGGGACAGTAAATGTCGAAGCCAGATTTAAATCCACTTCTCTCTGTCTCTGTGTCCAGTATTCTTCCCATTTTTCTCCTGAGAAACTCAAACAGTCTATTATACTCTGTAAACTGTAGGTTTCATTGGTATTCATGTGTAAATAACTACTTTTTAAAAATTTAGCTGATTTTTGCATGCATTAAATGCCAGAAAATGTCATAAACATATAATGAAAAAGTTAGATTTAAAAAGGAGGTTATCATGACAACCTCTGAAATTGAGTTCTAGGTTGAGTAGATGGGGATACAGCTAAAAATAAAAATAAATAGAATTTTAGCTTGTGCTTAGGATGGAGAAACTTGTAAGAAACATAAATTATATCATAAAAAGAGCCGGACAGAAAACTGAGAAATTAGAGTCTTTTTTTTTTTTTTCTTTTTGGTCAGTTTGTTTTTTTAATGTCCATCAGAGAGCTGAGGTGGCAACAACAAATAATGAAATAAATCCATCAAATGACAAATTTTTCTTAGGAGATAAGAGATTAATGGCTGATTTCATCCTTAGCACAACAGGGAAGATGAAGAAACAGCCAGAGATCAGTAGGTTAAAAGATCAGATAAAATGTAAATACACTTTTAAGTCTAACTTAGGTGTTGGCACAGTGGTTTAGGATTCCCAGGAGCCCCAAACAAAAGGATGCAGTATTTCTTGCCCAGTTTGGTCTTTTTCATGAACCTGAACTGTGTGCTCATGAGACAAACTGTAGGCAGGTTAGGGAAACTGAGAAAGATTTATTTTGAGGCATAGGCAAGGCAAGACAGTTGAAGGCAGGAAAGAACTGAAGAGAACTTAACTACTTAAATGTTATACTGATTTTGAGTCTTTTGTCATCTGTGGCTAGGTTGAAGGACTGAGAAAACACTGCTTCTTTTAAGCACAGACATACAGAGCCCAGTGAAATCTACGGTCAGGGTAAAAAACTTTGAGAAATTCTACAG
The DNA here is from genome assembly GCF_048565385.1 of Saimiri boliviensis. NCBI lineage: Eukaryota > Metazoa > Chordata > Mammalia > Primates > Cebidae > Saimiri > Saimiri boliviensis. The sequence goes on from NC_133453.1 coordinate 119,563,001, forward strand.
GTACACATTGGACCTTATTCTGAGTACAATGAAGCAGCCAACTTTATTATGGTAGTCAGGAGACCTGAAAGAGTTGCACCAATTCAAGAATATGTAGTTTGTTTATGGCTGAGAATCAGGCATAGAACTGAGACAAATATACCAGGCAATATTACTTTCAATAGTATACCTATACATAAAATACACAAAAATAAGTGTAACAAAAAATTGGCACTACAACTAGAAATCATTGCTGAAAAATAATAGAGATGACCCATTAGATAGATATACCACATCTATTAAGCAGATGACCCAATATTGTTAAGATATCTATCTTCCCCAGGTTGCTGTATAACTCAATGTTATTATAATGAGAATATTGTAAGATATTTTTGTAATAATATACAAATATATGATAAAATTTATGCAAAACTCCAAATGATATAGGATATCCAAAATAATATTAAAAAGGAAGAATACATATTAAAGACTTTTATTACCAGATTATAGAGCTACAGTAACTGTCACATAATACGTAAAAATAAGTGTAATAAAAAATTGGCACTACAAACTAGAAATCATTGCTGAAAAATAATAGAGATGACCCATTAAATGGATAGATATCACATCTATTGAGCAAATTACCCAATACTGTTAAGATGTCAATTTTCCACAAGTTGCTTTATAATTCACTATTATAATGAAAACAAGGTATTTATGTAACAATATATAAATATAAAATTTATACAAAACTGCAAATGATATGGTACATACAAAATAATCTTAAAAAGGAAGAATACATATTGAAGATTTATATTACCAGATTACAGAGCTACAGTAACTGAGACAGCATAGTATTGGCTAAATGACACATAAAGAGTTCTGTGGAAAGAGAAGCAAGAATCTCTTCCATATTGAATTAATGAAGAATGCCAAAGCAATGTAATGAGTAAAGGAATGATGTATTAGAAGTGATTCTAAAACAACTTACTCGCTACATAAAAATTTACCTCAAAATAATACCATAGACATAAAAGTCACAATTAAAACAATGAATTTATGGAAGAAAATTGTATGAAAGTTTGGGACCCTAAAGTCAAGCAAAAATTTTTTAGAAGAGGCTCAGATTATTAAAATAATAAATTAGAGTTTATTATTATTAAACCCTTTACTCATCCAAAGTGTAGTAAATGAATACACTAGCCAAAGTTTATGAAAATATGTGTAAATACACACCTAACAACTTGTAAATGTAATATATAAACAACTCATAAAATTCAGTAATAGACTATCAAGAGAAACTAAAATGGGCAAATGACTTGAAATACACTTTACAAAAGAATATGTAGAAATTGTTAAAACACTCAACATCATCAGTCAGCACTGCAACAAAAACTAAACCTAAATTAGATAGTTCAGCACCTTCAGCAGAATGATTAAAATACAAAAAGCTGGGCAGAGGACCCAAGATGGCTGACATTTTCCACTGAGAGAGGAATATCTCCCACCAAGAGACTGGGACATTGAGAACACTGGCACTCTTTGAGCAGATCTTTGGAGAACAGAAATTGAGAGTGGATAGAGGAAGAATGCAGATGCTGAGCTAAAATGAGAGGTAGCAGTGAACTCTTTGGGACTACTGAGCATCAGAACTCCGTCCTGATCCTTAGAGACCCCTGGGGAAGGGGTGAGCTGAACAAGCGAGGAGTGTCCCATTCTTGCCATGGACCTCTAGAATCCTGGAATCAGCAGATCCCATGAACACCATGGAAACTTGAGCTGGTAGAGAGAGCTGCTTAGGGAGGCAGTAGGGGCAGTATCTAGCCTATGCAGAGCCCAGAGGGTTTGGGGCAGAAATGTCTGCAGTGGAGCATGGCCAGAGATGCCCATCTCTCAAGGCTTACTGTGCTCCTCTAAAAGACTTTAGCCTTGGGATGACTATCAGACCTATACAGAATAGGGTAGTCTTGTCCACGAGATGGGGTCAGTCCAGTCTGAGCACCACCCTGTCTGCTGGCCTCTCCAAGGGCCTCAGCGTGGCTATGCCCATTTGCAACACAGCTTCAGATGCCCAAGCAGGGTGCTTTCTGAGGGCTCTCATCATAGATCACTCACCAGCAAATGGCAACGGATTATCAGAGATTTCCCGCTGACTGGATTCACTAAACGCGAACCAGTTCATCTGCACCCTCCCCTTAGTACAGCACCTCCCACCTCATCCCTGTTTTGCTTGTAAGCACTCACCCATGGCCACACCTCTGCTGATTTGCCAGGGCACATACATGTGGACTTCACCTCCCCTCCCCTACTGGCATGCATGTGTAGGCACAGCTGTCTGTGCCACTGCACCTGGTGCAAGCACACCCCACTGTCACCATGCCCCCTTGCCGATGCACAGGCACCTAGTTGCACTGCCATTGCTAGTGCCACCATGTGCATGAATGCTGGCAGCCCTGCCCTATCCAGTGCCCCACCCCTGCCAAGCTGTGGTTGCCACTGAAGCAAGCACACACAGAAACATTGCAGCCCCACTGCCACCAGTACCCAGCCCCAGCCAATGAGCATGCAACCTGCTGTGCTTCAGTAACTGCTGGCATGTTTGAGCAAGCACAGATCCCACTACAAGTGCCCCAATGAAGTTCTTTGCCTGGCAACACCCATTGGAGTCTCATGGCAAGCAGACAAGGAACACCTCAAGCCCCTCAAGTGCAACAGGTTCCTAACCTCAAGAGGCCAAAGAACAAAACCAGGGTTCTTGTATCAGCCTCAGAATTAGAGCACACTGCCCAGGAGTGCCAAGCTCAGCCTTGGCCCCCTAAAATCTTCCAGAAACAAAGCCAGTTGACTGAACCCATAATATACCACAATCAAACCCTCCAGGGTATCAAAGAAGATAAAAACTAAAAACAATATCCATAGGACAGCAACGTCAAAGAATGAAGGAACACCATCCTACACATGAGAGAACCAGTACAAAAACTATCAACTCAAAAAGCCAGACTTTCCTCCAGACAACCACACCTCTTCCCTAGCAGTGATTCTTAACCAGGAAAAACGACAGACATAAAATTCACAATATGTACATGAACAAAGATCATTGAGATTCAGGAAATAGTTGAAATTCAATCTAAGGAATACAGTAAAACAATTGAGGAGGTGAAAACATTTGAAAAAAAACATCTAGCTCTATTAACTATACTGATATAGCTGAAAAGCTTACTTCAAGAATTCCCTAATAGAATTGCAAGTATTAACCAGCAGAACCAATTGAGCTGAGGAAGGAATCTCAGAACTCAAAACTGTTTCTCAAAAATAACTCAGTCAAAAAATTTTTAAAGCAATAAAAAAGAATGAATAGAACTTCTGAGAAATATGAGACTATGTAGAGATAAAAACTATGACTTGTTGGCATTTCTGAAGGAGGGAGAGAGAGCAAGCAACTTGAAAAACCTATTTAAGGATATTATCCATAAAAACTACCCCAGCCTCACTGGAGAAGCCAATATTCAAATTGAGGAAATGTAGAGCACCTCTATGAAATGGTATACAATATGATCATCACTAAGACAAGACACATAGTCATCAGATTCTTTTAGGTAGAAATGAAAGAAAAATGTTAAAGGCAGATAGAAGGGCCAAGCCACCTAGAAAGGGAACCCCTGGGCTAATAGAAGACCTGTCAGCAGAAACCCTGCAAGCCAGAGGAGATTGGGGTCGTATGTTCAATATTCTTAAAGAAAAGAAATGTCAACAATGAATTTTATATCCAGCCAAACTAAGCTTTATGAGCAAAGCAAAAATGAGATCCTTTTCAGTCAAGCAAATGCTAAAGGAATTCATTACCACCAGACCTGTCTTACAAGAGGTCCTTAAGGGAGTGCTAAATATGGAAAGGTGGCTAAATATTTCCAGCCACCATAAGAAACAGACTTAAATATATAGACCGTTGACATTATAAAGCAACTAACGACACAATTGAGCCTGCATAACCAGTGAACACTTCAATGGTAAGATCAAATTTGCACATATCAGTATAAACTCTGAATGTAAATGAGCTAACTGCTCCAATTAAAAGGTAGAGTGGCAAGTCATATAAAGAAGCAAGACATAACTGTGTGATGTCTTCAACAGACATATCTCAAATGCAAGGACTCCATGGTTCAATGTAAAGTGATGGAGAAAAATCTACCAAATCAAATGGAAAACTGAAAAAAGCAAGGATTGCTATTCTCATTTCATACCAAACTGACTTTAAATGAATACAGAAAGACACACACAAAGAGCATTACATAATGATAAAGGAGTCAATTCAACAAGAAGACCTATTTTAATTTATAAATATTGGTCCCCTGTGTTGGGTGCATTTTAAAACGCATCCTTAACATCCTAAAGAGACATAGATAGCCATATAATGGTGGAATTCAACATCTACTGGTATAAGACAGATTATCAAGGCAGAGAATTAACACAGATATTTGAGACCTAAACTCAACACATGATCAAATGGCTCCAATAAACATCTACAGAAATTGCCACAGAAGCAGGAAAACAAGAGAATACACATTATTCTCTTCTACATATGCACGTTCTCTAAAATTTATCACACAATCAGCCTTTAAACAATTATCAGCAAATTTAAAAAATGAATTTCTACCAACCACACTCTTGGACCATAGCACAATAAAAATAGAAACCAATACTAAGAAAAGTGCTCAAAACCATAAATTACATGGCAATTAAACATGCTGCTCCTGAATGACATTTGTATAAACAAAAAAATTTACAGAAATTAATAAATTCTTTAAACTAATGAGAATAAAGAGACAACATACCAGAATATCTGGGACACAGATAAAACGATATTAAAAGGAAAAGAGTACAGTGCTAAATGCCTCTATCTAAAACTAAGAGAAATCTCAAATTACCAACCTAATATAAGAATATAATACCTATAAGAACTAGAGATACAAGAGCAAACTAACCCCAGTTCCAGTAGAAGGAAAGAAATAACCAAAATCACAGCTTGCCTGAAGGAGATGTGAAAAACAATAAGATCAACAAATCCTAGCACTGGTTGTTTTTTTTTTTTTTTTTTTTTTTTTTTTCTTAAAGAAAGAAGAAATAAAAGCTTTGTGGAGAGACTGCTTTCACTCCACATGTAAAGGAACTTTTAAGTTGCCACTTTACCCAAACAACGAGTAAAAGGCTGAAGAGACTAAAATATATACTAGCAATGAACAAACTCTTTTGGATCCACAGGAGAGTGAGGTCACACGGAGAACTGCTGCCCCAATTGTATGATTAGACAGGCAAATACAGGAAGTCTGGACTTAACTGGAGCAGCCTCAATAGTGAAAAGAACTGTGGGAACAAGCGTTGGGGTAGAAAATCCTGAATTATAATTCAAAAATCTCTGGACACTCAGTGTGGACAAGTCTGAAAGTTAAAAATTTCTGTCATGGGAGCCCTATATTTTGTGAGTTTTACCTTGAAAAACACAGATTCTCAGTAAATATCACAGGAAAATTGTCCTATCATTCTAATGAGGATAAAAATGAATCATTTGAAATACGCCATAGCATTCTGTTCTTCAGAAGGTTTACTCTCAAAAAAAAAGAAAGAAAACACCACCAAAACGAAAAAAAACCCTGTTTTTAAAATGTATTAACTGCTGGTGAACTGGGGAAAAGAAAAGATACAACTCCATCTCACTGTAGCCAACTTTTCCACCTAAAATGGAGAAATAAGAGCAGGATACACATTCTTCTCAAGCTGACATGGAGCTTAAACAAATATGGACCACATTCTGGGTGAAAAAAATACACCTTGCCAAATTTAAGAATAGAAATCATGTAATGTCTGCTTTCAAATTACAATAAAATAAAACGAATCAATAACAAAAAAAAAAAAAAAGGAAAATCCCAATATATGTGAATATTAAACAACAGAGTTCTACATAATACATGGTCAAAAAAAAATCTCAAAAGTATTTAAAAATCATTTTAACTATATAAAAAGAAAAACAACTTATAAAAACGTGGGATGCAGTAAAAGTAGTACTTGAAGAAAATTGTACAACATATGTAAATGCATATATTATAAAATTAGAATGATCTAAAATTAATTACCTAAGCTTCCACCTTAGAAAAAAGGGAAAATTAAAGTATAAGAATTAGAACAAAAATTGATAAAATCAAATAATAGAGAGCAATCAATGAAATCTAAAGCTATTTCTCTGAAAAGACCAAAAAATTAATAAGCCTACAATAATGCTTAGTAAGGTAAAAAGACAGCAGATAAAAATTACTCATATTGGAAATAAAAGAAGTTATATTATTGCAGATCCTATGCATATTAAAAGGATAATTGTTATTATGAATAATCTGATGCCCAGAAATTTGATAACCTAGATAAAATGGACCAATTCTTTGAAAGCCATAATCTCTTGAAACTCAATCAAGAAAAAAATAGACACTTTGAACAGATATACAAAATTAAAATTAATTATTAATAATCTCCTAAAGCAAAAAGCACCAGGCCCATATAGGTTCATGGGTGAATTTTACTGAGCACTTAGGAAGAGATTAAACCAATTATCTATAAGCTCTTTCAGAACATAAAAACAGGGAGAATAACTTATTAACTCAGTCTATGAAACCATCATTATCTTAATACCCAAACCAAGGACAATCCAAAAAAGGAAAACTGCATATCAATACCTCTTATGAACCTAGATGCAAACATTTTCAATTAAATATTTTAAAATTTTAGTATAACAATGCACAAAAATAATTATATACCACAACCAAGTACAGGTTTAGTCATGTATGCAAAGCTGATTCAACATTTGAAAATCAATATAATCAACAGGCTAAAATAGAAAAAATTACATGATCTCATAGTAGATATACAAAAAAAATTTTGACAAATCAAAAACATTCTTAGAACAAAAATTTTCAGTAAACTTGGAATAGAGAAAAAAATTCTGCAACTTCATTAAAAGTAACTACAAAGAAACTACAGCTGACATTACAGTTCATGGTGAGAGGCTGGAAGTTTTTCTAATAAGAACAAGTCAAGAATCTCTCTTCTTACCACTGTTTTTTTTTTTTTACATTTTTTGGGGAAGTTCTAAGATATAGAACTTCCTAGGGAAGGGAGACAGTAAAATAAAATTTTTAATGTGTGGATTAGAAACAAAGAAATAAAAATTTCATTTTTTTGTTTTTTGCAGAACACATCATCTATATATAAAATTCAAAATAATCAAAATATTTTGGATCTATTATGTGATTATAGCAAAGTTTCAGAATACTAAGTTAATATCAAAAAGTTCATTGCTTTCATATATACTAGCAATGAACAAGTGGAATTTGAAATTAAAAAACACAAAACATAACACCATTTACATTAGCACCTCACAAAATGAAATACTTAGGAATTTACCCGAAAAAAATATGTACATCTAAAAGGAAAACCATAAAATTGAATGAAATAAATAAGGAATACACAGACAGAGAACTATTCCATGTGAATGGGTAGGAAGAATCAGTACTGTCATGTTGCCAGTTCTTCCCAACTTGATCTATAGATTCAGTGCAATCCCAGGCAAAATTACAGGAAGTTATATTGTCAGTATTGACCAACATTGTAAATTTTGTATGGAAAGGCAGAAGACCCAGAATTGACAACAAAATACTAAAGAACAAAATTGGAGAACTGATAATACCTGGCTTTAAATCTTTCTATAAAGCTATAATAACAAAGTCAGTGTGTTATTGATGAAAGACTAGACAAATAGATCAGTGGGGCAGAATAAAGAGCCTGGAAATAGATCTACATAAATATATATACATACACACATTTGCATGTGATTTCTGGTATACAACACACGCACATTATTATGTACATTTATTTATATTGAGACCTTATACCCTTCCAGAAATTAAATCATAGATGCAAGTATGAAATGCAAAATCATAAAACTCCTAGAAGCCAATACAGAAAGAAATTTAGATGATGGGGGTATAGTGCTTACTTTGCATCTACAACACCAAATGTACAATCAGTGAAATAAATAATAAACTGAACTTTATTAAAATTAAAAACTGCTGCTCTATGAAAGACAATGTCAAGAAAACAGGAAGGAAAGCCACAAACAGTGAGGAAAGTATTTGCCAACACATATAACAAGAAGTCTTAAAAATTAGCAATAAGAAAACAACCTGATTAAAAATTCAGCCAAAGACTTTTAACAGACTCTTTACCAAAGAGACATGCAGAAGACAAACCAGCGTAAGAAAAGAGGCTTCACGTCATACATCATCATGAAAATGCAAATTAAAACAATGAGATACCACAGCACATTTACTAGAATGGCCAAAATCCATCACATAAAAACTACACGTGAATATTTACAGCACCTTTATTTATAATTACCAAATCTTGGAGGCAACCATGTTGTCCTTCAGTAAGTGAATAGATTAATAAACTCTGGTGCAACCAGAAAAGGTAAAATTTTTGTTGTTCAAAACAATTAAGCCATGAGAAGACATGGAAGAACCATTAATGTGTATTACTAAGTGAAAGAAGCCAATCTGAAAAGACTACATAGTGGATGACTCCAACTGCATGACCTTCTGGCAAAGGCAAAACTATGGAGACAATTAAAAAGATCAGTGGTTTTCAGGGGTTAGAGGTAAGATGGGATGAATAGGAGAAACACCAATTTTTAGGGTAGTAAAACTACACTTTGTGTTACTAACATGATAAATACATGTCACCATACTTTCTTCCAAAACCAAAAACGTGATCTCTAGTGTAAACTGTGGACTTTGAGTGATAATGGTGTATCAATGTAGGTTCACCAGTTGTAACAAATCTACCACTCTAGTGACAGATGTTGATAATGGTAAAGACTATGCATAATATTGTCCTTTTGATTTTGAAAAGTAAATTGAAAACTGATGTAAAAAACTCATAAAAAGACTTCTATAATAGTTTTATAACAGTTGTATTTATAAAACCCCCAAAAGATACACTATAATACACATCCACCTAAGGATGGACAAACAGAAGAAAAAGGTAAAGCAAGATACTGGAAGAAAAAGCTCCACAAATCATATCCCTTGCAAGGACATCAAGTTAACTCCCTACACACAGGCACACAGCACGGGACTGCATGCGCACACACACACCCCTTCGTGAGAACCGAAATTCAGGCGAGAACTTACAGTACCTGGCTTGAACTTCATATTGCTGAAAGAGGCAGTGAAGAGAAGAAACAGTCCTGAATTATTGAAGCCACCCCTCCTACATCCCCAGCAGCAGCCTCGGAGGGTGAAGAGACCCTGACTCTTTGGATGCTAGGAAAGGTGAATACAGAAATTGTGAGGATTGAACTCAGTGCTGTCCTTTTAGAGAAAAATAATTAGAACAAACTCAGCTGATGCCCACACACAGAGGGAATATTCCCCTAGCCAGAGGGGAATCATTGGTCTCAGAGGTCCAAACTCCAGTGCCCACAAACGTTGCCACCAAGGGCCAAACTGTTCTCAGTCTCTATGTAAACTTGGAAGGCAGTCTAGACAATAAGGATCACAACTCTCAGGCAAGTCCTTGGGCTGAACTAGGCCCAGAGACAGTGTTTAGACACACCCAGGGCCAGAAGGGAACATGCTGCCTTAAAGTAATGGACCCACCTGCCAGCATTTATTACTCACTAACTGAAAAGCCCTTCAGTTCTGGATAACCAGCAGCAGTACTCAGGTACTACATCAAGAGCCTCTGTGAGCCTCTGACAACTTGCTGGCTTTGGATATCAACACTCCCACAGTGGGGTAGAGAACCAAGCAAGTTCTTGGGGTCCCCAATTTCAGGAATTGACTATTGGACAGAATTCTGGACATTCCCTGGGCCAGAAGGGAGCCCACAGCCCTGAACAGTGAGTCCTAGGACATGCAGCATTCACCCCAAACTGACTCAAGGACCTTAGGACTTAAGGAAACATTGGCAGTGGCCTGGCAATACTTCTTGTGGTCAGGGCTGGTGGTGACTATAGGATGTGCCTCCTCTGCCTTTGGCAAGGAGAAAGAAGAGTAGGAAGGACTGCATCTTGTGGTATTGTCAGCTCAGCTACAATACAATAGAATGCCAGGTAGACGGCTAAGGTTTTTGACACTAGTTGCTGACTCTAAGATGGCACTTCTGGATCCACACAGTGCCTGGGGGACTTCACCATCCTGGGGCAAAAGACATAGGCCTGGCCTGGCTGGCTTTGCTACTGTAGAGCCTTGGGTCCTTGAGTGAACATAGGCAGTAGCCAGGGAGTGGTTACAGCAGGCCGTGGGTGAGACCCAGTGCTATGCTGGCTTCAGGTCTGACCAGTGTAGTCATAGTGGTGGTAGCCACGGGGTGCTTATGTCACTCCATGATATGGTTAGGCTTTGTGTTTCCACTAAAATCTCTTCTTCAATTGCAATCCCCAGTGTTAAGGAAGAGGCCTGGTGGGAGGTGATTAGATCACCGTGTGGTTTACCTAATGCTGTTCTCATGATAGTGAGTGAGTTCTCACAAGATCTGATGGTTTTATAAGGGAATTTTCGCCACTTTGCTTTTCACACATGCTTCTCTGACCTGGCACCATGTAAGACATGCCTTTGCTTCTTGTTCACCTTCTGCCATGACTGTGAGTTTCTTGAGGCCTCCTTTGCCATTTGGAACTGTGATTCAATTAAACCTCCTTCCTTTATAAATTACCCAGTCTTGGATATTTCTTTTTTCTTTTTCTTTCTTTTTTTTTTTTTGAGACGGAGTTTCGCTCTTGTTACCCAGGCTGGAGTGCAATGGTGCGATCTCAGCTCACTGCAACCTCCGCCTCCTGGGTTCAAGCAATTCTCCTGCCTCAGCCTCCTGAGTAGCTGGGATTACAGGCACGTGCCACCATGCCCAGCTAATTTTTTGTATTTTTAATAGAGACAGGGTTTCACCATGTTGACCAGGATGGTCTCGATCTCTTGACCTCGTGATCCACCCACCTCAGCCTCCCAAAGTGCTGGGATTACAGGCATGAGCCACCGTGCCCTGCAGGATATTTCTTTATAGCATTGTGAAAACAAATTAATACAGCAAATTGTTAACAAGGTAGTGAGGACACTGCTATAAAGATACTTAAAAATGTGGAGGTGACTTTGGAACTGGGTTACAGGCAGAGATTGGAACACTTTGGAGGGCTCAGAAGATGGGAATATGTGGGAAAGCTTGGAACTTTTTAGAGACTTACTGAATGATTTTGACCAAAATGCTGATAGTGATGTTGAAAATGAAGTCCAGGCTGAGGTGGTCTCAGATAGAGATGAGAAATTTACTGAGAACTGAAGCAAAGGTCACTCTTGCTATGCTTCAGCAAAGAGACTGGTAGCACTTTGCCCCTGGTCTAGAGATCTGTGGAACTTGAACTTGAGAGAGATTATCTAAAATTGGAACTTATGTTTAAACGGAAAGAAGAGCACAGAAGTTTGGAAAATTTGCAGCTTGATGATGCATTGGAAAAGAAAAACCCATTTTCCTGGGAGAAATTCAAGCCCACTGAATAAATTTGCATAAGAAATGAGGAGTCGGATGTTACTTGCCAAGACAATATGAAAATTGTTTCCAGGGCATGTCAGAGGTTCTTCACAGCAGCCCCTCCTAACACAGGCCAAAGCCTAGGAGGAAAAAATTGTTCCTGGGCCAATGCTAGGGCCTTTGTGCTTCATGCAGTGTAGGGACTTGGTCCCTTAAGTCCTAGCTGTGACTAAAAGGGGCCAAGGTACAGCTTAGGCCATTGCTTCACAGGGGTGCAAGCTTCAAGGCTTCGCAGCTTCCACATGGTGTTGGGGCTACAGGTGCACCAAAGTCAAGAATTCAGCTTTGGGAACCTCTGCCCAGACTTCAGAGGATGTATAGAAACAGCTGGATGTTCAGGTAGAAATCTGCTGCAGAGGTAAAGCTCTCATGGGAAATGTCTGCTAAGGCAATACAAAGGGGAAATGTGGGATTGAAGCCCCACCACAGAGTCCCAACTAGGGCACTGCCAAGTGGAGCTGTAAGAAGAGGACCACCATAATCCAGACCCCAGAATGGTAGATCCACTGACAGCTTGAACCCTGCATCAGGAAAAGTCGCAAACAATACATTATGAAAGCAGCTGGTGAGGGGGCTATACCCTCCACAGCCATGGTGGTAGAGCTGCCCAAGGCTGTGGAGGCTCACCTCTTGCATCAGTGTGACCTGGAAGTGAGACATGGAGTCAAAGGAGATTGTTTTGGAGCTTTAAGATTTAATGACTTCCCTGTTGAATTACGGACTTGCATGGAGCCTGTAGCCTTTCATTTTTGGCCAGTTTATCCCATTTATAATGAGAGTAGTTATCCAATCCCTATACCCCATTGTACCTTGGAGGTAAATGACTTGCTATTTTACAGGCTTCTAGACAGAAGAAAGTTGCCACTTGTCACAGATGAGACTTTGGACTTAGACTTTTGAGTTAATGCTGAAATGAGTGAAGACTTTCATGAACTGTTGGGAAGTCATGATTGTGTTTGAAATGTGAGAACATGAGATTTTAAGGGGGGAGGCCTCAGGCAGAGTAATATGGTTAGGCTGCATGTCCCCACTCAAGTATCATCTTGAATTGTAACCCCAAGGTGTTGAAGGAGAGATCCTGTGGGAAGTGACTGGATCATGGGGGAGATTTCACTCATGCTTTTCTTGTGATAGTAAATGAGTTCTCACAAGATCTGATGATTTTATAAGGGGTTTATCCCTCTTTACTTTCCACACATGCTTTTCTTGCGTTCCACCATATCAGATGTGCCTTTTCTTCTCTTTCACTTTCCACCATGATTGTGAGTTTCATAAGGCCTACCCAGGAACTGTGAGTCAATTAAACCTCCTTCCTTTATAAATTGCCCAGTCTCAGGAATTTCTTTATAGCAGTGTGTAAATGAACTAATATACTCCACCTCTGGCTTTAGGCAGCTCAGTACAGAGACAGAGACTCTATTTGGGAGAAAGTAAAGGAACGGAACAAGAGTCTGTGCCTAGTAATCCAGAGAATTCTCCCAGAACATGTCCAAGATAATCAAGACGGTCCATCTATGGGTCTGCAAGAGTCACAGAATTACTTGGCTATGGTGCCTCCCAAGGTAGAAATTTTTTACATCATAACAGTCAAATCCTTCCAAATATCTAGAAAGGCTACCCTAAAAAGAAAACTACAAATGAGCCCAGAAAGTGAAGACAATAAATACATAATTATTCAACACTCAGATACCAAAGAACATCTACTAGCATCAACATCATCCAGAAAAACATGACCTTCCCAAATGAACTAAATAAGGCACAAAGGAGCAATCCTGGTGAATGAGGGATATGTGATCCTTCAAACAATTCAAAAAAGCTGTGTTAAGGAAACTCAAATAAATTCAGAATAACACAGAGAAGAAACTCAGAACTATATTCGAAAAATTTAACAAAGAGATTGAAATAATTAAAAAGAATCAGGCATAAATTTTGGAGCTGAATAATGCAGTTGGCATACTGAAGAATGCATCAGAGTCCTTTAATAGCAGAATGGATCAAGGAGAAGAAATAATTAGTGAGCTTAAAGGCAGGCTATTTTAAAATACACAATCAGAGGAGACAAAGAAAAAAGGAAACATGTTTAGAGGATATAGAAAATATCTCCAAATGGGCAAATTTAACAATTATGGACTTAACGAGGATATAGAGAAAGTGATATGAATAGAAAGATTTTTCAAAGGTATAAAAATAGAGAACTTCTCAATTCTAGAGGAAGATATAAATATTCAAGTACAGGAAGGGAGTAGAAAACCAAGCAGATTTAACCTAAAGAATACTGCCTCAAGACATTTAATAATCAAACTCATAAAGGTCAAGGATAAAGAAAGGATTCTAAAAGCAGCAAGAGAAACAAGCAAATAACATAAAATGGAGCTACGATATGTCTTTCAGTATGCATTTTAGTGGAAACCTTACAGGCTGAGAGAATGGCATGATATATTTTAAGTGCTCAAGGAAAATAACTTTTACCTTAGAAGAGTATATCTGGCAAAAATATTATTCAAGCCTGAAGGAGAAATAAGACAAACGAAATCTGGGGAACTTTATCAGTACCAGACCTTTCCTACAAGAAATGCTAAAGGTAGTACTTCAATCAGAAGGAAAAGAACATTAATGAATAATAAGTACTCACCTGAAGTTATAAAACTTACTGATAATAGTAAGCACATAATAAAACACAGAATACTATAACAATGTAACTGTGGTGTGTAAACTACTCTTATCCTAAGTAGAAAGACTAAGCAATGAGCCAATCAAAAATAACTCAAAAAGCTTTTTAGGACATAGTCAGTACAAAAATATGTAAATAGAAACAATAAAAAGTTTAAAACTTAGAAGACAAACGTAAGATGAGTTTTAATTTGTTTTTATTTTGCTTACTTGTTTATTTATACAGATAGTGTTATCAGGTTAAAATACTAAGTATAAGATGGAATTTGCAAGCCTCATGGTAACCTCAAACTAAAAAACATACAATAAATAGATATACAAAAAAAATAAAAAGAAAGAAAATTATATCAATAGAGCAAATCTTCTTCACTAGATGAAGACAAGAATGAAAGAAAGAAGAAGAAGAAGACAACAAAACAACCAGAAAACAAGTAACATGTCAGGAGTAATTCCTTACTTGTCCATAATACGTCACATGTAAATGGATGAAACTCTCAAATCAAAAGACATAGACTGGCTGAATGAATGAAAAAAGAAGACATTTATTCGTTTCGTACAAGAAACATACTTCACCTAGAAAGACACATATAGACTGAAAATAAAGGAATAGAAAAAGACATTTCATGCCAATGGAAGCCAAAAACAAGCAGAAGTCACTATACATATACAGACAAAACAGATTTCAAGACAAAAACTGTAAGAAACAAAAAAGGTTGTTATAAAATGATAAAGCAGTCAATTCAGCAAAAGGATTAATAATTTTAAATATATATGCACCCAACACACGAACACTCAGATATATAAAGAAAATATTATTAGAGTTAAAAAGCGAGATAGGCCTCAATGTAATATAGCTAGAGACTTCAACCTCCAAATAAAAGAAATAATAAAGACCAGAGCAGATTGAAATTAAAAAACACTAAAAAGATCAATGAAACAAAAAATATTTTGAAAAGTTAAACAAAACTGACAAACCTTTAGCCAGACTAAGAAAAAAGATGAGAAAAAGATAAAAAATTAAAATTGAATTCAAAATATCATTAGTGGCTAGTATGAGCCAATAAATTGGAAAAATCTAGAAAAAATGGACAAATTTCTAGATACATACAACCTACCAAGATTAAAACAGGAAGAAATCCAAAACCTGCACAGATCAACAACAAGTAATGAGATAAAATCCAAAATAAAAAGACTTCCAGTAATGAAAAGCTCCGGACCTGATGGCTTTACTGCTGAATTATGCCAATTGTACTAAAAAACTAATATCAATCGTACTCAAACTATTCAGTAAAATAGAAGAGGAGGAAATACTTCCAAATTCACTGTATGAGGCCAGAATTACCCTGACACCAAAACTAGACAAAGACATATCAAAAATTAAAAACTACAGGTCAGTATCTCCAATGAATATTGGTGTAAATATCCTAAACAAAATATTAACAAACCAAATTAAGCAACACATTTTAAAGGTCATGTATTATGATCAAATGGGACTTACTACTAGGATGTAAGGAGGATTCAACATATGCAAATCAATGTGATACATCATGCCAACAGAATGAAAGATAAAAACCACATGATCATTTCAATTGATGCTGAATATGCATTTGACAAAATTCAACATCCCTTAAGGATTAAAAAAAAAAAAAAAAAAAAAAAAAACCTTCAACAAACTGGGTATAGAAGGAACAAAACTCCACATAATAAAAGCATATAAGACAGACTCATAGCTAGTATTATATAGAATGGTGAACAACTAAAAGCCTCTCCTGTTAAGATCTGGTAAATGACAAGAATGCCACTGTCACCACTGTTATTCAACATAATACTGAAAATCCTAGCTAGAGAAATTAGAGAAGAGAAAGATATAAAGGGCATGCAAATCAAAATGGAACAAGTCAAAATATCCTTGTTTGCAGATTATATGATCTTACATTTGGAAACACCTAAAGACTCCACAAGTAAACTATTAGAATTGATAAAAAATAAAGTGGCAAAATACAAAATCAGCATACAAAAATCTGTAGCATTTCTCTATGTCAACAGTGAACAATCTGAAAAAAAGAAATCAAAAAGGTAATCTCACAACAGCCACATGTAAAATTAAATATCTCTGAATTAAAGTGAAAGATCTCTGTAATAAAAATTGTAATAACACTGATGAAAGAAATTGAAGAGGACATCAAAAAATGAAAAAATATTCCACGTTCATTAATTGGAAGAATCAATATTGTTAAAACGTCCATAATATCCAAAGCATAATCTATAGATTCAATGACTTTCTGTCAAAATGCCAATGATGTCCTTCACAGAAATGGAAAAGGCATTCCTAATATTTGTATGGAACCACAGCAAAACCAAGAATAGTCAAAGCTAAAAATAAAAAAAATAATAAAAAATTTAAAAAAAAACTGGAGAAATTACATTACCAGACTTCATATTATACTACAGAGCTATAGTAACAAAAATAGCATTGTACTGGCATAAAAAGAGACCCATAGAACAATGAAACTAGAGAACTCAGAAACAAATCCACACACTTACAGTGAAGTCATTTTGACAAAGGTGCCAGAACATATACTGGGGGAAAAACAGCCTGTCTCTCCAATAAAGGTGCCAGGAAAACTGGATGTCCATAAGCAGAAGAAACTTGGCTCCTATCTCTTGGCATGTAAAAATCGTATCAAACTGGATTAAAGGCTTAAATCTAAGACCTCAAACCATGAAACTGCTACAAGAAAACATTGAGGGAAATCACAAGGTTGGTGTAGGCAAAGATTTCTTGAGCAGTACTCCACAAACACAGGTAACCAAAGCAAACATGGACAAATGGGATCACTTCAAGTTAAAAAGTTTCTAAACAGCAAATTATACAGTCAACAAAGTGAAAAGATAGCCCACAAAATGGAAGAAAATATTTGCAAAATACCACTCTGATAAGTATATGTAAGGAGCACAAACAACTCTGTAAGAAAAAAATCTAACAATCCAATAAAATTGGCAAAAAAAAAAAAAAAAATGAACGGATATTTTTCAAAAGAAGACATACAAATGGCAAACAGGCATATCAAAAGGTGTTCAACATCACTGATCATCAGATAAATGCAAATGAAAACTACAATTAGATATCCTTTTCCCCTATTAAAATGGCTTATATCCAAATGACAGATAATAGCAAATGCTGGCAAGGATGGGGAGAAGAGGGAACCCTCATACACTGCTGGTGGGAATTTAATTAGTACAACCACTATAGGAAACATTGTGGAGGTTCCTCAAAAAATTAAAAGTAAAGATGCCATATGATCCAGCAATCTCACTGCTAGGTATATACCTGAAATAATATATCAAATATCTCAAATATCAAGAAGATATCTCAGTATATCAAAGAGGTATCTGCACTCCTACATTTGTTGTAGCAGAGTTTATAGTAGCTAAGTTTTGGAAGCAATCTTAAGTGTCCATCAACAATAAATGGAAAAAGAAAATGTAATATATATACACAGTGGAATACTATTCAGCCATAAAAAAGAATGAGATTCAGTCATCTGCAATAACATGGATGGAACTGGGGATCATTATGTTAAGTGAAATAAGCCAGAGTCAGAAATAAAATCATTTCATATTCTCATTTGTGGAATCTAAAAATAAAAATCAATTGAACTCAAGGATATAAAAAGTAGAAGGATGGTTACCAGAGGCTGGGAAGGCTAGTGGTGGTTGGGGGTAAAATGTAGGGATGGCTAACAGGTAAACATACATAAATATATATATATATATATATATATATATATATACACATATATATATATATATATATTAGAAAGAATTAATAAGACTTACTATTTGAAGGCACAATATGGTCACTATAGTCAATATTTTGACTGCAGTCAAAAATAACAATTCTGTATTTTCAAGTAACTAAAGAATGCAATTAGATTGTTTAAAACTTAAAAGATAAATGGTATATTCATACTTGAGGGCATGAATATACCATTTTTTATGATGTACTTATTTAATATTGTGTATCTGTATCAAAACATCTCAGATTCCCCATAAATATATATATATACATACTATGTATCCACAAGAATTTCAAAATCTTTAAAAAAAAAGAGTGGATAAACAATTTATAACCATATAATGAAATACTATTTATATGCATACTACTGAATTTGCATAATGACATGGATGAATCTCAAACATGTTAAGTGAAAGAAGCAAGATACTAAATAATACAATGTATTATTCCATTTATATGAAGTTTTAGAAGAGCAAAATTCATTAATGACAAAATAAAGTCAGTGATTTCAAAGTGTATGTGTTGAGTGAACATTAACATGAAAGTTTCTGGGATGATAGAAATGTTTTATAATGATGTTAGTTATATGGATGCATGTATTTTTTTTCAGATCTGTTTGGACTACACAGACATATATTTCACTGAATATAAATTGAACCAAAATAGACACCTATGTGTAATATAATAGAAATTATAAATATGTGTACATTTAAGTAATCTAATAAGAATATATTTCAAAGATATTTCACAAAAAGAAATATACCAACTTTATCAAACTGAAAAAATAGAACATTTTTGCTAAATGATATTTTTTATTGTGATAAGATATACATTTTAAAAACGTACTTTTTAATTTTTAAGTATACAATTCAGTGACATCAAATGCATTTGCAATGTTTTACAACTATTCACTAGTCATTTCCAGAACTTAGAGCAAACAGAAACTCTGTACCTATTAAGTAATAATTCCTCATTCCCACTACACCAAGCCTACTTGGTTCTATGTTCTGTCTCTGCAAGTTTAGCTATGTTGGTACCTCATATAAGCATAATAATACAATATTTATCCTTTTGTGTCTGGTTTATTTAACTTAGCATAATACCTTTAACTTTATTCATGTACATGTATCAGAATTTTATTCTTTTTAAGGCTAAATAATGTTCCATTGTATGTATATCACATTTTGTTTATCTATTGAAAGCTATTTGGATTGTTTCTGTCTTTTAGCTGCTGTGAATAATACTGCCATGAATGTTAGTGTTCAAATATGTGTTCGAGTCTCTGCAGTTCATTCTTTAGAATATATACCTAGAAATCAAATGACTGGATTATAGATAAATTCTATATTTATTTTTTTGAGAAACATGTAAATTGTTTTCTACAGCAGTTGCATCCTTTTATGCTTCCAAAAACAAAGCACAAAAGTTTTAATTTCTCCACATCTTCACCAACACCTGTTGTTGTCTCTTGTTAATAATAGCCAACCTATTTTGTCTGAGAGCCATCTCATTGAAGTTTAGATTTGCATTTCGCAAATGACTAGTGAGGTTGAGTATCTTTTCATGTGCTTATTAGCCATCTGCATATCTTCTTTGAAGCAATAACTATTCAAGTCTTTTTTTTTTTTTTTTTGTATTGGCCTGTTTGGGGATTTTTTTGTTGAGTTGAGGAACTTCATTTTATATTCTGGATATTAACCTCCTATTAGATAAATAATTTGCAAACTCTTTTTTTCCTATTTAGCAGGTTTTCATTCACTTAATAGTGCTATTCCATGCATAGAAATTTTAATGGTGATGAAGGCAAATTTATTTTTTATTTCATTGCTCATGCTTTTTTCCCCTTCATTGTTAACAACCAACCAGCTTTAGTTTTCTTAGTTATTTTTATTTTCAATTTTATTAATTTCTGCTATTTGTTACTTTCTTTTTCTCGCTAGCTTTGAGTTTTATTTGTTCTTCCTTTACTAGTTTCTTGAGGGAGGAAGCTTAGGATACTGTTTTGAGAATATTTTTATTTTCTTAATATAAGTATGTAATGCTATAAATTTTTCTCTGAGCATTGCTTTTCGCTGCATTAACAAACTTTGATATGGTTCATTTTCATTCCATTTAAGTTCCATTTGGATTTAATGTTCAATCCACATGTTATTTATTTTTGGTTTTATTTTGTTATGGTTTAATTTTCTATCAATTATTGTAAAGGAGCATTGAAGTCTCCAGTTATGATTGTGGATTTGTCAATTTCTTCTTTTAGTCTATGTATTTTGATACTCTATTAAGTGCATGCGCATTTACAATTTTTGTCTTAGAAAAATAACCCTTTTATAATTAAATGATGTTTCTTTTTATTCTTTATTGTTTTTAGAAACTTACTTTTCTGATACTAATATTGCTACTTTTGCTTTATTTATTTTGGCTACTCTTACCATAATGTTTTATAACTGTTTAACTTACTTGTGTCCTTATGTTTAAAGTGAGATTTTGTAGGGAGAACATATTGAATCTTGATTTTTTTTTTTTTTTGAGACGGAGTTTCGCTCTTGTTACCCAGGCTGGAGTGCAGTGGCGCGATCTCGGCTCACCGCAACCTCCGCCTCCTAGGTTCAGACAATTCTCCTACCTCAGCCTCCTGAGTAGCTGGGATTACAGGCACGTGCCACCATGCCCAGCTAATTTTTTGTATTTTTAGTAGAGACGGGGTTTCACCATGTTGACCAGGATGGTCTCGATCTCTTGACCTCGTGATCCACCCGCCTCGGCCTCCCAAAGTGCTGGGATTACAAGCTTGAGCCACCGCGCCCGGCTGAATCTTGATTTTTAATGCAATTTTACAATCTCTGTCTTTTAAGTAGTCTTTATGCTATTCATAGAGTGCTTATTAATATCATTTAATTAAAATCTGCCATCATGTCTCCTTCTAGTTTTTGACCTATTACTTATTCATCATCCTCTTTTTTCCTGCCTTTCATGCTTAATTAAGGAAATTTTTTAGATTTTAAAAATCTACTTTTTGGTTTATTAAGTCTATCTTTTACAATATTTATGGTGGTTGCTAAAATGTTTAAATTATGCCTCCTTAATAAATGTTTAAATTATAAACAATATAATCCTCCAAATAATACTACACTGCTTCATGAATAGAACAATATAAAAGTACATCTGTGCATTCCCAAATTTATTCATCTTTTGCATCACTTGTGCAATGTAATGTGCATTGCTATTATTTTTGTCTTAGTTTACCTTTAAAAGATAAAATTCTAGCAAGATGGCCAAATAGGAACAGCTCCAGTCTGCAGTTCCCAGTGAGATAGATGCAGAAGGCAGGTGATTTCTGCATTTCCAACTGAGGTTCCTGTTTCATCTCATTGGAACTGGTTGGACAATGGGTATAGCCCAAGGAGGGTGAGCTGAAGCAGGGTGGGGCATTGCCTAACCAGGAAAATGCAAGAGGTTGGGGAACCCTCTCTTATAGCCAAGGGAAGCCATTAGGGATTGTACTGTGAATGCCGGCCCAGATACTGTGCTTTTCCCATGGTCTTTACAACCCACAGATAAGAAGATTCCCTCTGGTGCCTAAGCCACAAGGGCCCTGGGTTTCCAGCACAAAATTGGATGGCCATTTGGGCAAACACCAAGCTAGCTACAGGAGTTTATTTTTTTCAGATCCCAGTGGCATCTGGAAGGCCAGGGAGACAGAAACGTTCACTCCCCTGGAAAGGGGGCTGAAGCCAGGGAGCCAAGTGGTCTGGCTCAATGAGTTCTCCCCCACGCTCAAGAGTCCAGCAAGCTAAGATCCACTAGTTTGTTATTCTGGCTGCTAGTACAGCAGCCTGAGCTCAGCCTGGGATGCTAGAGCTTCATGGGAGGAGGGGTGTCCACCACTGCTGAGACTTGTGTAGGTGATTTTACCCTCATACAGTGTAAACAAAGCTGGGGAAAGTTCAAACTGGGCAGAGTTCATCACCACTTAGCAAGGCCACTGTAGACAGACTGCCTCTTTAGATTCTCTCCTCTCTGGGCAGGGCATCTCTGAAGAAAAGGCAGAAGTCCCAGGCAGGGGCTTATAGATAAACCCCCACTGTCCTGGGACAGAGCACCTGGGGGAAGGGGTGGTTGTGGGTACAGCTTCAGCAGACTTCAAAGTGCATGCCTGGCAGCTCTGAAGAGAGCAGTAGATCTCCTGGCAGAGCGTTTGAGCTCTGATAAGTGACAGACTGCCTCCTCAAGTGGTTCCCTGACTCCCTTGTATCCTGACTGGGAAACACCTAGAGGCTGACAGACACCTCATATAGAGAGCTCTGGCTGCCATCTGGTGGGCGCCCCTCTGGGACAAAGCTTCCAGAGGACAGAACAGGCAGCAATCTTTGCTCTTCTATAGCCTCCACTGGAGATACCCAAGCAAACAGGTTCTGGAGTGGACCTCCAGCAAAATCCAGCAGAACTGCAGCAGAGGGGCCTGTTAGAAGAAAAACTAACAAACAGAAAGAAATAATATCAACATAAAAAAAAAAGTCCACTCAGAGACACCCCCCAAAGGTCACCACATTCAAAGACCAAAGGTTTATAAATCCACAAAGATGGGAAGAAATTAGCACAAAAATGCTGAAAATTCCAAAGACAAGAATGCCTCTTCTCCTCCAAAGGATCACAACTCCTCACCAGCAAGGGAGTAAAACTGAACAGAGAGTGACTTTGATGAATTGACAGAAGTAGGCTTCAGAAGGTGGGTAATAACAAACTACTTCAGGTTAAAGGAGCATGTTCTATCCAATGCAAGGAAGCTGTGAACCTTGAAGAAAGGTTAGACAAATTGCAACTTAGAATAACCAATTTAGAGAAGAATATAAATAACCTTCTAGAGCTGAAAAACACAGCACAATAACTTCTTGAAGCATATGCAAGTATCGGTAGCCAAATCAATCAAGCAGAAGAAAGGATATCAGAGATCGAAGATCAATTCAATGAAATAAACTGAGACGAAACAATCAGAGAAAAAAAGTGAAAAAAAAAACAAACAAAGCCTCCAAGAAATATGGGACTATGAGGGGGCATGGCAACATATTCAAGCTTATGTACAAGGCATTTGAGGTTGGGTTATGGAAAAATTCTGAGACACTATGTGTATGTTATGTGTGCATGAGAATGAAACTCCTTGACCCTGAAAACAGGAAAGGGAATGGAGTGTGTGGTGTGATAAGGAACACTGAAAACAGCCTCCTGAGAATGCAGTTTGAGTGTGTACAAGATCACAGGTGTCTCAGCAAACCACCTCAAATGGCCATCTAGTGGATGTTTGTAGTTAATACAAGCCCTTTCAATAAATACTTGGCAGACAGACAGTGAGGCAGACTCTTCTCAGAAGAGCTACCCCAACCCTGCTCAGCTGCAATTGTCTGAATACTTCATTCTTGGCATTCACTGCAAGCTACAAGTTCTGCATGGGACTATGTGAAAAGACCAAATCTATGCTTGATTGGTGTACCTGAAAGTGATGGGGAGAATGGAACCAAGTTGGAAAACACTCTTCAGGATATGATCCAGGAAAACCCCCAATTTAACAAGGCAGGCCAACACTAAGATTCAGGAAATACAGACAACACCACAAAGATACTTGTCAAGAAGAGCATCCCCAACACAATTGTCAAATTTACCAGGGTTGAAATGAAGAAAAAAATACTGGATGGGGAGGTTGGGGTGGGATAACATGGGGATATTGGTGATGGGGGGATGGAGGCAGCAAACCACATTGCCATGTATGTACCTGTGCAACAATCCTGCACGATCTGCACATATACCCCTGAACCTAAAGTATAACAGTAATAAAACAAATACTAAGGGCAGCCAGAGAAAAAGGTTGGGTTACCCAGAAAGGGAAGCCCATCAGACTCACAGCAAATCTCTCGTTAGAAACCCTACAAGCCAGAAAAGAGTGAGGGCCACTATTCAACATTCGTAAAGAATTTTCAACCCAGAATTTCATATCCAGCCAAACTAAGATTCATAAGCAAAGAAGAAATAAATTCCTTAGTGGACAAGCAACTGCTGAGAGATTTTGTCACCACCAGGTTTGCCTTACAAGGGCTCCTGAAGGAAGCACTAAACATGGAAAGGAACAACCAGTACCAGCCACTGCAAAAACATAAAAATTTAGACTATTGATGCTATGAAGAAACTGCATCAACTAACAGGCAAAATAACTAGCTGGCATCATAATGGCAAGATCAAATTCACATGTAACAATAATAACCTTAAATGTAAGTGGGCAAATGCCCCAATTAAGAGACATAGACTGGCAAATTGGATAAAGAGTCAAGACCCATTGGTGTGCTGTATTCCAGAAACCCATTTCTTTTTTTTTTTTTTTTTTTTTTTTTTTGAGACGGAGTTTCACTCTTGTTACCCAGGCTGGAGTGCAATGGCGTGTTCTCGGCTCACCGCAACCTCCACCTCCTGGGTTCAGGCAATTCTCCTGCCTCAGCCTCCTGAGTAGCTGGGATTACAGGCATGCACCACCATGCCCAGCTATTTTTTTTGTATTTTTAGTAGAGACGGGGTTTCACCATGTTGACCAAGATGGTCTCGATCTCTTGACCTTGTGATCCACCCGCCTCGGCCTCCCAAAGTGCTGGGATTACAGGCTTGAGCCACCGCACCCGGCCCAGAAACCCATTTCACATGTAAAGACACAAATAGGCTCAAATTAAAGGGATGGAGGAATGTTTACCAAGCCAAAAAACAACAACGACAACAACAACAAAAAACCCAGCAGGGGTTGCAATCCTAGTCTCTGATAAAACAGACTGTAAATCAATAAAAATCAAAAGAGACAAAAAGGATATAACATAATGGTAAAAACATCAATGCAACAAAAAGAGCTAACTATCCTACATATATATGCACCCAATGCAGGAGCACCCAGATTCATAAAGCAAGTTCTTAGAGACCTACAAAGAGACTTAAAATCCCACACAATAATAGTGGGAGACTTTAATATCCCACTGTCAATATTACATCAACAAGACAGAAAGTTAACAAGCATATCCAGGACTTGAACTCAGCTCTGGACCAAGTAAACTTAATAGAAATCTATGAAACTCTTCACCCCAAATCAACAGAATATACATTCTTCTCAGCACCACATTGCACTTATTCTAAAATTGACCACATAATTGGAAGTGAAACACTTCTCAGCAAATGGAAAATAATGTAAATCATAACAAACAGTCTCTCAGACCACAATGCAATCAAATTAGAACTCAGGGTTAAGAAACTCACTCAAAACTGTACAAGTACATGGAAACTGAACAACCTGCTCCTGAATGACTACTGGGTAAATAACAAAATTAAGGTAGAAATAAAGATGTTCTTTGAAACCAATGAGAACAAAGACACAAAGTACCAAAATCTCTGGGATATATTTAAAGCAGTGTGTAGAGGGAAACTTATAGCACTAAATGCCCACAACGGAAAGTAGGAAAGATCTAAAATTGATACCCTAACATCACAACTAAAAGAACTAGAGAAGCAAGAGCAAACAAATTCAAAAGCTAGCAAAAGAAAAGAAATAACTAAGATTAGAGAAGAACTGAAGGAGAAAAAGACATGAAAAACCTTTCAAAAAAATCAATGAATCCAGGAAGGGCTTGTTAGAAAAGATTAACAAAATAGATAGACCATTATCCAGACTAATAAAGAAGAAAAGAGAGAATAATCAAATAGATGCAATAAAAATGATAAAGGGGATATTGCCACTGATCCTACAGAAATACAAATTACCATCAGAGAATACTCTCAACACCTCTATGCAAATAAACTAGAAAATCTAAAAGAAATGGATAAATTTCTGGACACATAAACACTCCCAAGACAAAACCAGGAAGAAGCTGAATCCCTGAATAGACGAATAACAAGTTCTGAAATTGAGGCAGCATTCAATAGCCTACCAACAACAACAAAAAAAGTCCAGGATCAGATGGATTCACAGCCAAATTCTACCAGAGTTACAAAGGGGAGCTTGTACCATTTCTTCTGAAACTATTCCTAACAATAGAAAAAAAGAGAATCCTTCCTAACTCACTTTATGAGACCAGCATCATCCTGATACCAAAAGATGGCAAAGACACACACACACACACACACACACACACACACACACACACAGAAAGAAAAATTCAGGCCAACATCACTGATAAACATTAATGTAAAAAATCATCAATGAAATACTGGCAAACAGAATCCAGCAGTACATCAAAAAGCTTATCCACTACGACCAAGTCAGCTTCATCCCGGGATGCAAGGCTGATTTAACATACACAAATCAATAAACGTAATCCATCACATAAACAGAATAAATGATAAAAACTACATGATTATCTCAATAGGTGCCGTAAAGGCCTTTGACAAAATTTAGCAGTTCTTCATGCTAAAATATTTCAATAAACTAGGTTTCAATGGAACGTATCTCAAAATAATATAAGCTTTTTATGACAAACCCACAGCCAACATCATACTAAATGGGCAAAAACTGGAAGCATTCCTCTGAAAGCTGGCACAAGACAAGGGTGCCCTCTTTCATCATTCCTATTCAACATAGTTTTGGAAGCTCTGGCCAGGGCCATCAGGCAAGAGAAAGAAATAAAGGGTATTCAAATAGAAGAGAGGAAATCAAATTTTCTCTGTTTGCAGAGGACATGATTGTATATTTTGAAAACCCCATTGTCTCAGCCCAAAATTTCCTTAAGCTGATAAGCAACTTCATCAGAGTCTCAGCATACAAAATTAATGTGCAAAAAATCACAAGCATTCCTACATACCAGTAATAAAGAGCCAAATCATGAGTGAATTCCAATTTGCAGTTGCAAGAAAGAGAAGAAAATACCTAGGAATACAACTTACAAGGGATTTGAAGGACCTCTTTAAGGAGAACTACAAACCACTGCTCAAGGAAATAAGAGAGGAGACAAACAAATGGAAAAACATTGCATGCTCATGGATAGGAAGAATCAATATTGTGAAAATGGCCACACTTCCCAAAGTAATTTATAGATTCAATGCTATCCCCATCAAGTGGCCATTGACTTTCTCTACGGAATTGGGAAAAAAACTACTTTAAATTTTACATGGAACTAAGAAAGAGTCTGCATATACGAGACACTCCTAAGCAAAAAGTGCTGGAGGCATCACACTACCTGACTTCAAACTATACTACAAGGCTACAGTAACAAAAGCATGGTACTTGTACCAAAACAAATATACAGACCAATGGAATAGAACAGGGCCTCAGAAATAATGTCCCACATCTTGGCTGGGCGCGGTAGCTCACGCCTGTAATCCCAGCACTTTGGGAGGCCGAGGCGGGTGGATCACAAGGTCAAGAGATCGAGACCATCCTGGTCAACATGGTGAAACCCCGTCTCTACTAAAAATACAAAAAATTAGCTGGGAATGGTGGTGCGTGCCTTTAATCCCAGCTACTCGGAGGCTGAGGCAGGAGAATTGCCTGAACCCAGGAGGCGGAGGTTGTGGTGAGCCGAGATCGCGCCATTGCACTCCAGCCTGGGTAACAAGTGAAACTCCGTCTCAAAAAAAAAAAAAAAAAAAAAGAAAGAAATAATGTCCCACATCTATGATCATCTGATCTTGACAAACCTGACCAAAAAAAAAAAAAAAAAAAAAAAAATGGGGAAAGTATTCCCTACTTAAATGGTGTTGGGAAAACTGGCTAGCCATATAGAGAAAGCTTAAGCATGATCCCTTCCTTACACCTTATACAAAAATTAAATGAAGATGGATTAAGGGCTTGAATGTAAGACCTAAAACCATAAAAACCCTGTAAGAAAACCTAGGCAATACTATTCAGGACATAGGCATGGGCAAAGACTTCATGATCTAAACACCAAAAGCAATGGCAACAAAAGCCAAAATTGACAAATGGGGCCTAATTAAACTAAGGGGCTCCTGCACAACAAAAGCAGCTATCATCAAAGTGCACAGGCAACCTACAGAATGAGAGAAAATTTTTGCAATCTATCCAGCGGACAAAGGGCTAATATCGAGAATCTACAAAACCTGAAATAGTTTCAAGAAAAAAAACAGCCCCATCAAAAAGCAGACAAAGGATATGAACAGGCACTTCTCAAAAGAAGACATTTATACAGTCAACAAACATGCAACACAGCTCATTATCACTGGTTATTAGAGAAATGCAAATCAAAACCACAATGAGATACCACCTCACTCCAGTTGGAGTGACGATCATTAAAAAGTCAGGAAACAACAGATGCTGGAAAGGATGTGGAGAAATAGGAATGCTTCTATACTGTTGGGGGGGTGTAAATTAGTTCAACCATTGTGGAAGACAGTGTGGTGATTCCTCAAGGATCTAGAACCAAATATACCATTTGACCCAACAATTCCATTACTGTGTATATACCGAAAGGATTATAAATCATTCTACTATAAAGACACAGGCACACATATTTTTATTGGGCAATGTTCAAAATAGCAAAGACTTGGAACCAACCCAAATGCCCATCAATGACAGACTGGATAAAGAAATTGTGGCACATATACACCATGGAATAGTATGCAGCTGTAAAAAAAAAGATGAGTTCATGTCCTTTGCAGGGACATGGATGAAGCTGGAAACCATCATTCTCAGCAAACTAATACAAGAACAGACAATCAAACACCACATATTCTCACTTATAAGTGAGAGTTTAACAATGAGAACACATGGACAAATGGAGGGACACATTGCACACCAGGGCCTTTGAGGGGTTTGGAGGCTAGGGGAGGGATAGCAGTAGGAGAAATACTAATGTAGATGATGGGTTGATGGGTGTAGCAAACCCCCATGGCATGTGTATACCTATGTAACAAACCTTCATGTTGTGCACATGTACCCCAGACTTAAAAGTATAATAAAAAATGATTTATGTAGATCTAAGTCACAGTGTTATATTCCTTTGCCTGAAGAATTTCTAATTTTGCAGGTTTAAACATTTATTGTTGGTCTTCAGAGAAGAAATTGTCTTTGGTTTAGTTTGCCTAGGAAAAGTATTGAAAGATAGTTTTGCCTTTTATGGAATTATGGGTTGGTAGTTGGGTTTTCAAATTTTTGTCTTTTAGTATTTTAAAATAATATTTTCTTTTTATTGCTGGCATTTCTGAAGAGAAATTTATAATTGTCATCTATGTTCTTACATCTGTTATTTTTTTTCCCCATTTTCTGCTTTCAAATATTTTGTTGTTCTTGGTTTGTCATTTTTGTTATATCCTTGGTGTCCTCTGACATTCTTAGAACTTTGTTTTTGCATTTGTTTTTAATTTTAAAAAATTCTCCATTATCATTTCTTCAAGTATTTTTTCCTCATTTTTCCAGCTTCTCCTTCAGGGATTCTGTCACATACTTGTTACTATTTAACAATGGCCTGGAACACTGTGATGTTGTCTTTTTTGTTTGATAACTTTCTTATACATTTAAAGTTTGACTTTCAATAATTTCCAGGTAACCTATCTTTAAGTTCATGTATTTATTTTCTTTCTACATCCAGTCTACTGATGAGCACAACAAAGGCATCTTTTCCTCTTACTGTCTTTCCATTTCCTGTATTACTAGTTGATTCTCAGTTTCCCTTTTTTTTCCTTAAAATTTCATCTGATTTTGAATGTTGTTCAGCTTCCCATTAGAACCTTTAACTTAATAATCATGATAATTTTGATCCCATTTAACATAGCTCAACATCTTTGTCGTGTCTGCATCTCTTTTTGTTTCTTGCTCTGCACTTCATGAGAGTCTGCCTTTTGCAGTTAGTTGTTTAATTTACTGCTTGTTAGCCTGGACATGGTCAGGGGAAAAAAAAAGACAGTTATGTCCTGCCCTGATTATGCTTCAAACATACGAAGGCATCGTTTCTCAGGATATTAGGGGTATAGCTTTGTCAGTACTCCTGCCCCTACCCTAACTATAGCTGTTTGACCAACATATATTTCTACTCTTTTTTAGTGGTAGAGGGGGATTTTTCCATTTACTCCTGTAGCTGCGACGAGCTTTCTCCAGTATGCTAATGGTCTTTTTCTCCCCCACAAATTCTGCTTTTATTCTGTAATAAAGGAGAAGAATTCCATTGGAGTTTTGCCTTTCCTGCAGTGGCAGTTCTTTTTCTTTCTGATTTTTTCATCTCAAGGAAAATTATCTCAAGACTCTCCCAAGATTGTCAGTGAATGCCCAGTGGGCTTTATTGAACAAAAGCTAACAACAGTGTGTAGGCTTCCCCTGTATTTTTGGAACCCAGTAGTTTCACTCTCTTTCCACCAATTCACCAGTGTCCCAAATTCAAATGTTCTAAACCTTGTCCTGCCACCTTTATTTTTCTAGATGAAGTGCTCATGTCTGCCACTGATCTCCCTGGTGGCTGTTAGTGTCTCCTTAGCTTTGGTGCCAGTTGTTGGATAAAGTGCTCATGTCTGCCACTGATCTCCCTGGTGGCTGTTAGTGTCTCCTTAGCTTTGGTGCCAGTTGTTGTCTACTGACTGTGTCACTCAAATGTGTTGAAAAAAAGTCACGGACTTGTTACTTGTCCAACTTTTCTCTTTCACTGTAATTTTGAAAACACTGTAATTTCCAGCTCTATAATTTCTTGAGTAGATTCCAGAAACATAAAGTATTATTTTAACATGCAAATTTGTCATCTTTTGTTCACAGCATTTGTGTGTGGTAATATCAGGATATGAAATAATACAGATCTGTCAAAATTGTGGAATAATACTTGATCTTTCAATATAGTGATTTGGACAACAGAACATAGACCAAATATACACATTGTTCTGCTTCCAAGGGATTTAAACTGAAGCTTCATATATGACCCACTTCAGTTCAGAAAGCTTTGTGTCTTAAGATAAAAATCATAAACAGGATGTCTATTTGCTTGTTGCCCCAGGGGGCTCTAGCAATTTTCATCTGCAGTCCAGAAAGGATTAAAAAAAAGTGTTTTTTTGTTTGATTTCCAAGGACTAGATAAACTTTTCTTTTGAGACAGAGTCAAGCTCTGTTACTCAGACTAGAGTGCAGTGGCACGATCTTGGCTCACTGCAACCTCCACCTCCTGGGTTCAAGCAATTTTCCTGCTGTAGCCTCCCAAGTAGGTGGGATTACAGGCACCCCCACCACACCCAGCTAATTTTTGTATTTTTAGTAGAGTCGGGGTTTGGTCATATTGCCCGGGTTGTTTTCAAACTTTTGACCTTAGGTGGTCCACCCGCTTTAGCCTCCCAAAATGCTGGGATTACAGTGAGGACTAGATAAACTTTTTATAGATACTTTCTATTTAAAAAAAAAAAAAAAGCAGACATAAAAACCCTCTTTTTTGTAACTCTCTAGTTAATTTTTTTTTAAGTCCCTGCCCTGCTGATTCATTTTCAATGAATCCATTCTCCATTCAAATTTACTTGGAATTGGCATTCCATAAATGATTCAGAATGTGCAATTTTTCTTTTTCCATGGGAACAGATGTCCTGATAAACCTAAGAAAAAAATCCAAAAAATCAAAATGTCTATTAACCGTGTCACTCAGTCCATGCCTGGACTGGAGTTATCTTAATCAATGTCC
Organism: Saimiri boliviensis; assembly: GCF_048565385.1. Classification (NCBI taxonomy): domain Eukaryota; kingdom Metazoa; phylum Chordata; class Mammalia; order Primates; family Cebidae; genus Saimiri; species Saimiri boliviensis. The sequence goes on from NC_133453.1 coordinate 119,594,687, forward strand.
TTGATATTTAAATAATGTTTTAACTAAATAATTCTATGATAACAGACATTTTATCAGTTTATTTTATGCCAATTTTTGTGTTTATGCTTTGATCTGTAGTAATTAGCTCGTTATAAAATGTGAAATATTTGATTACATATCCGAATTTTATTTTCTTCACTAATATTAATTGCTAAAGCTGTATGTAAATGTGATGAAAAACACAGGATGTTAATTGCAATTTCAATGTGTTGTAGCTGTAAACACTTGCATCATGTAGAAAATGGTTTTACAGGGCATAATCCAAAAATCATATGAATCTACAAGAGTTTCTACCTTTTTTCCTGGTTTGGTTTCATATTTCTCTGTTAATATATTTCAAAATTAGTTGAACCTATTTTATATGTTTTAGTTGAATTTTGCAACATTTTTATTCACTTGAATAATTTTTAAACCCATGAATTAATAAGGTTATAGATGTTTATACTTAGTAAATGATGTCTGAGAAACTAAATTTTTACATCAGTCATGCACATAATTCATGTGGAAATACTAATAAGGATGAAAAAACTGAATTTTGACCCATGAGAGAAAAAATTAGTTCAGGCAAAATTAAAGGAGCCTAAATCAATATGCTCTTATTAAGATATTGGATACTAGCTTGATTCCCTGAAGAAAGGTAAAGCTGTAACTGGTACTAGGTTAAGAATGCTAATTGGAATTACTTAGATTTGTATATTATTGTCTTTGTTACAGCAACAGATGGCGTAACTTTTTAAGCTGATAAAGGATTGTTGTGTATAATAAAGAATTATACCTTGAAAAAGAACAATACCTATTTTAAGGCTGTAATATTAAGATACAATTTGCTAGAGATAAAATAAATGGCAAAAAATACTTAGATGTTTATACTACTAAAATTTAAATCGAAGGCAGAATATATTAATTCATTCATAAATCTCTCTCATACACTACTTCTCTTATACACACATATAAATGCACAAAGGAAGAGACACAGAGATCTCACTGAAGATTGTTAGATACGAGAAAATGAGAGTCATACAAGTCTCAAAGTGAGCAAGTAGAGTGAACCTTCTTCTCTTACCCAGAGGCTAACTCCACCAAGTAAAAACGAGGGACTCAGAGACTCTACTTTCCAGAAATAGAGCTGTGGAAGGTCAGTGCCTCAGAAGAGAAAAGAACTGCAATCAAGTGAACAAAACTATCCATCACACACTTACTTATCTAGTCTCTCATGTAGAATAAAATAATTTGAATAAACATCTAATGTGTTAAACACTATTTAAACACAAGGAAGTACACAGAAAGGGCTCAATTCTATTCCGTAGTTACATTTTGGTATAAATGTCTGGTTTTGAAACTAATATCTAGCATTTAATTAAAGAATATGATTACATAGTTTGTTAGCAACCACTACTTTCAGAATGAAAAAAAGGAAAGAAAAATAAAATCCAGTATTTAAATAGAAAAAATATATTGCTGATACTAAACAGAAATGATCAATATGACTTTATGAGAGTAAAAATAAGACATTTCCACTAGTTTTTCCTCACTGAAATGGCTCACAAATACTGTTATTCCACAGTATCTCCCAGTGTCTAGATTCATTTTTTCTCAAATATTTTACCAATAATCTCCAGAGTTCATCAGCTGAATATTTATTCTCTTTATTTCATATTTGAGGCAGGAGAACATGGAGGAGAGTTTGGTACAACCTGTTGCTCCAGAAACCAAGAAATTTTCAAAGACTGTTCAAATCATGGCAAAAGGACACAAGAGCCAATCTAAAATGAACTTTCACTGACCAAAATTGAGATAATTTAACGTAAAAAATACAGCAATTGCTATAGATAATTAACACGTATACGATCTGAAAACCCATGAGCCCATAATTAACACATGTAGTTTTAACAGGATAAATCATCCTACGTAAAGTAGTGACTAATGCCATGGGGTCTTAAGGTCTTTAAGGTATATTTTAACACTCATCAAATTTATGGTTTTCCCAATTAAAAAAAGAAAAATTTTTATACACCTTGAGTTCTCAGCTGAGTGAGAATTAGAGAACATTTTAATGATAAACTGAACAACATTCTAAGAACCACAATGTTACCCCAGGAAAGTAAAAAGCAAGAGGATCTCTTTGCTAATTGAGATTTTTAACTTTTAGAATAAATGAAAAGTGTGTGTATGTTGACTGATTTCCTCATTATTTACATTCACTCTATGAATGTAAACATCGTATATGCACACACACACCCCCCCCCCCACACACAAGACAAACATATATTTCCCATGTATTCGTAACACAATATAAACATTTCTTCTCAAGGGTTTCTGTTCTTCCCTCTCAATATCATAGACCCTTGCGGAGAGTTAGAAAAGGCAGAACTTTCTACATGTAGCAAATTCCTATAAGCAAGAAGAAAATTCCTATAAGCAAGAATAAAACTAACATGAGCTCAAAAGACACTGTTCTTCTCATGTTTTTTCAATATGGCATTTGAACTGTACCACTCAACTCCCAATGCAATCCTATATGGCACTTCTCTGAATTGTGGTTTAAATTATCAGGGAGTACATAAATGTGACTCTGCTAGATTAAAGAAATATACACATCAAATATTTGGTGTGTGTGGTGCAGACATTTAGGGCCACAAAAAATCAGGTAAGAAGGAGAAGTGTACATCTTGGAGATACTAGATTATGAAAAATATGTTCAAAGCAGAGTTGAAACATGAGGAAGAGCTTGATGGGTGGATAGAATTGGGCTGAGCTGAAAGGACTGGAGGACACTTGACATTGTAGGAAGAGAGTAAATAAGGAGTCAGAGCTTATGGTGTAAGTGTGGTCAATCTGCGGGATGGTAAAGAGGCCAACCTGGCCAAAAGGAAGAATATATGGTATGAGGAAATAAAGTCTACCTAAGTTGGAACACTCAGAAGCCAGTTACTAAGGCTAGTTATAACACTTGTGTTTGGCAGAATTTAAATTCTATCAAGGAAAATGAAAATGTTATAATTTAAAAAGGATAGGTTTCAGTGAAGTTCTGATGAGAGATTGTCAGCATGTAGAAACTGGAGGTGGACTAGAGATAAACAGGATGCCTTTTGTTTATTTGGAAAGCATACTTGGTTCTTTCTGGTTGGTCCTTAGTTGCAGTAGGGCCTAAAAACTGGGAAGGTGATGGGTTTTGACAAGTCCTGATGGTTTTAGGCTGACTGCTGCAGAGGCTGTGATTTTCTTTTCTGAGCTTCTTATGTGAATCAGAGTTCTAGTGCCATAAATCGCCTGACTAGTGTTTGTGCATATATTCAGTCTCTCTGTTGTGAATTACTGAAAAATTAATTTGAATAGAAAGGAGGTGACTTGAGAGTCAAGGGATCTAACTCTGATAAAGAAAATGTGATAAATATACACCACGAATACTACGCAGCCATAGAAAGAATGAAATCCTGTTCTTTGCACGGACATGGGATCTGGAGGCCATTATCCTAAGAAAACTAACATAGGAATAAAAAACCAAATACCACATGTTCTCACTATGGACACAAAGAGGGGAGCAACACACATTGGGTCCTATTGGAGAATGGAGGTTGGGAGAAGGGAGAGGATCAAGAAGAATAACCAGTGAGTACTAGGCTTAATACCTGGGTGATGAAATAATCTGTACTACAAACCCTCATGTCACAAGTTTACCTGTGTAATAGATCTGTACTCGTACCTCTGAACTTAAAATAACATTTAAAAATAAATAAATAAAATAGTTGTTTCATTTGATCCCTTAAAACAAAGTCAATTAATTCTCATGCTTCCATACTAGCCATACTGTTATTACATAAACAAAGGGATTTTGCCTTTTAGAACATCAAAATAATCAGCTGGTGCTTTGGATTGTGAGAAGAGGGAGGGAAAAGACTGGCATAATTTTATAATAAAAATAATTCAAGCAAAATTCTCCCATAACACTTCTTTAGTCTAAAGGTATAGGGGTCTTTTACCTATTCTGCATCATTCTAACTGTACTGTTTAATATGTAGTCAAACATGAATATTTGCTCTCCTAACACATTTTTTTTTTACTCTTTAAGCATCAGTCTGGTTGTCCTCTAAAGACTGTCAGACTATTCTTCCAATTCTCACTAAAAGGTTTTAGTCATCACAAACAAAGTACAGTTGATCAGTTACATTGGAATTGGCTTTACCTTTGGATGATTCAAAGCAGCCCTCATTCTCCTTCTGTTTTCTTGTGGCTGCTAGACTTTTGAGGATTTCTACTTCTATGTCTCCACAAGACATAAAAGGAAAATAAGAAGCTTTAGTGGAATGTTTCATGGGGAATGAAATTTAAGCTACTGGGAGAAGCCAATGTCGAGATTCTCTAAAAATTTTATTTTTCAGAGAATTATATTTTTCACTAATACAATGAATCATTCCCATCCTACATCAAAAAGAAACTTTTCAAAAAGGTTGATATAAGATAGGTAGTACATAATATCTATGTACATATTTTTCTGTCATAGTAGACATGATCGTATTAAAATTCTGAAAAATTTTTATTATCCTGATTTGTTTCTTGAAAGAGATAAAAATCCTAAGAAAAATGCCTTTAGAGAACTCAGAGGATGTTTGCTTTTTTCATTTAATTTATGTGTGTGTGTGTGTGTGGTTTTTTTTTTTTTTTTTTTTTTTTTTTTTTTTTTTTTTTTTTTGAGATACAGTCTCTTTGTTGCCCACGGTGGAGTGTGATGACAGGTCACTATAATCCTGTGATCCTAGAATCAAGTGATCCTACTGCCTCAGCGTCCCAGAAGACAGTGAGGTATGTGTCACCATGTTTAGCTAATTTTTCTATTTTCTTCTGTAGAGACCAAGCCTCACATGTTGCTCATGCTGATTTTGAACTCGTGGCCTCAACTGATCTTTCCCCAACTCAGCCTCCCAAAGTTCTAGGATTACAGTTGTGAGCCCCTGTACTAGGCCAGGTTTTAGTTTTCAAATCCAGATATTACTGAGTTATTTTTCTTGACAGCTTTATGTTTGCCAAAAAGAGAATATTTATCGTTATGTCTTGATTAAAGATAATTGCATCTTATTTATTACTGAGGAGGACTAGGCATGAGGTTGGCTGCAAATAGAGTGTGGAAAACTAACGCAACTACAGGAAGTCAAAAGCCAGAAAAGAAAATCAGGATATATAGAATTCATTCTTAAAAGTAATATGCATTTAGGTGTGGTTCCATTCAACTGGAGGTAATGGTGGTGGGAGAGAACACACTAATCTTGCAGACAAAACCCAACAGTTTATGATGTCCTAGAATTGAACATATTCTAAATTAAACCGCACAAACATCAAGGTTCCAGGTAATCTGGTACAGTAAATCAACGCCTTAGCCATTGTTAATGTGAACAAATGTAGATCTCAAGAAAGAAAGGCAGAAATAACCTACAGGTTTTTGTTTTGCTTTGCTTTCAGTTTCAGAAACAACAACAGTGATTTAAAATAGCATTTGCTAAATACCAACTGGGAATCAAACTGGAATCAAAATGGCAAGTAGCACTCAGGACACTTCAGCCCCTGCACAGCAAGCTAGGATTAGGGGTGGAGCTTCAAGCCTAGTGGCAAACTTGAGTACTGGATGGAGGATCCAAATCTAAAATTCAGTTCTTGAAATGTGGCTTCCATTGTACAAATAGTACGTATTTGATTTAGAGTGTTTCCAGTGCATAGCAAGAGGAGGATTTGGGAGATATCTGCTCTGGGTATGGACAATAAAAAGGTATATAGTTTGATAAATCATTTTATTATGATTTACATAAAAAGAATAACAAAACTGAAATTCAGTCTGATTTTATATCACCATAAATTAGCAATAATATCAGCCAATACTCCTCCTTGCTCAGGCTAACAGTTCCTATTGCCAACTCACCCAACCCACCACCTTTGCACACTGCATGGTCCATGGGTAGCTAGAAAGTATACCATAGTAGACAGTAGATCCTGGATCTATAGGCAGAAATAATTAAAATCCCAAATGGTTTGAAATATCAGGACTAAAATCCTTTATATTTTCTAATTTGTCATGCTTTGCTTCAGATATAGGAAGAATACAGCTTTCAGTGCCTCTAGCTATAAGAAGTTACAAAATGACCATGATATTCCTTTAAAGCTTAAAAGGAAACCAGGAAAACCTATCTCCCAGTGACTTTTTTTAAGCGAGTGAGAAATAAACATTACTTACATCAAGTCGCTGAGATTTGAAAAGTGTTTGTTACAAAAGCTAATAATTTTAACCTCGATCAATACATTCCTGAGTATTGTGTTTAGAAGTCCCTTTGCCAAAAATAGATAGTTTTTCTCTGCCTTGTGTGTCAGTAGTGTATGTGTGTGCATGCATATGAGAATAAATGAGGAATACATAGGGAAAACTTGAGACATGTTACCAAACTTCAGCAACAATAACCCAAACGTGCCAAGAAGTTTCTTGTCTCTCCATTTATTTTTGTCAGGATACAGGGAAGCAGTGGGATGGACTCAATTTTTAAGATACCACATAGCATAGCCACTGAGAGCACACGTTTTGAAAATGGTCTGCCTATAGTTGAATCCTGGCTGAGACAGCAGGCAAGCTCAGTGTTGTCTAAACTCAAGACTCACCCTTTCTACACTGCTTCTCCTTTCAAACATCAAATTTTTGTCAGTAGACTTGTAGGAATGCTTGAAGCTAAAGTAAACACTTCATTTCTTCAGCAGAGGGACAATGAGAGAAACCGATTATAAATAGCAATGTCTCCTGAAAAAACTAGACTTTTTTATATTGCTCAGGCTCAGTGGGTACTGCAAATAAAATCAGCTGAAATGTGATGATACTTAGCTGCAGGACTGCCATAAACACTTTAGCTTCCCAATTTACTGTTAAAATTCATCAAATTTTCATCTCAAAGCTGATGCAAATGCATAGCTGGATGAATCAGTTAGTTGTTCTCACTGTGGAATTCAATAGTACATTTGCAATTATATCAATGCAAATTTTTCCACAAAATGATGTTTTTCCTTAGGAAAGTACAGACTATTTTGGTGGTTTCTTAATATTTACATAAACATGTGCATCTATATAGGCACTGATATGTCCACTAAAATTTTGAAACTTTATATTTTTAAAAACTGTCACTGTATATTAATGAAAATGATGAATTGACATCATTTTTTTCTGTTCAGTTGTAGATTATCTGGCAGGAAGCATCTGAAGTATGGAAAGATCAACATACTTCATATTCTTTTGGCATATTTTATATTTTTCTATGTTATTTAAAGATTGTCTATACTAGTGAATACCTTAGGAAAGCTCTAACAGATCTTTAAGCTATATGTTTTGGGCCAACAAATCTTATAACATTAATTTCTATAATTCCTTTGTATCATAATTTCAATAACATATTGGAATTGTTCATAGCATTATCCTAACACTGTCACAGCAAGGTAAGCTCATATACCCACCTCCCGGTTCTCCCCACTAAGCCAAGCTCCTAACATGAACAGCCTCAAGCCTTATAAACAGGGCACCTAGGTTCCAGAATGTGGCCATACCTGGCTCTTGAACCCAGGATGCTGACCCAATTAAGCACAATGTCAGCCCCTGAGAACCAAGATGCAGTTTTTCTTAGACTAGCACCTGGCTACCTGCAAATTCCCTATATAACCCCCAAGGTCTGTAAGCCAGGCTGTTGCCTTCACTGCTTGTGGTGAGGCAGACAGCCTGGGAGGTTGAAGCAAACTTGCTAACACTGACCCTGGGTCTGCCTCTCCATCCTTTTGGTCAACCTCACATTTTGGTGCCAAAACCTGGGACAGGAGTAGGTGCTGGATGCTCTTTCTCTCTCTCTCTGTCCCTGATCCCGTGACTAGCTCCCCCATCCCAAACCCCTTTCCAGACCCAGGAGGGAAACTCCAGACATCCACTGTTTCCCCAGTTTCTTTCTGTCTTACAGAGGCCCTTCAACAATATACCCATGGTAATCCTACCCTCAATAGGGCACCATAGTTCTTAACACTCATTTTATTTCCCAGTCTGCTCCAAAAATCTGGCACAAACTCAAAAAGGCTGAAGATAGCCCTCAAACCCCACAACAAGACCTTAACCTGGCCTTCAAGGTCTTCAGTATAGAAATAAACAAAGTAAAATAGACAAGGTCCAAAGAGATCATGCTAAATACCAGCTTCTAGCAGCAGCTATTCACCAACCCAAACAGCCTAGCTATGCCATCCGGGAGCACAAAAGACCCACTAGCAGTGCACCTCTGAGGGTATGTTTCAAGTGTAGCAAGGAAGGCCGTTGGGCACATACATGTCCCAATCCACAGGTGCCAAAGAGCCTTTGCCCCATCTGCCAGCAGACAGGCCACTGGAAGTCTGACTGTCCTCTCAACAGGCAAACAGAAAAGCCTGTACCTCCAACCCACAACCCCTTCCCCAAGAATAAAGGTGAAGAATCGCTTGCACCCCCACAGCTTCTTCACTTAGCCACAGAAGACTGATGGGGCCCAGAGCCCCCAGCCCCATCCACCAGACTCCATCTGCCATCACTGTATCAAGAGCCCAGAGTGACTCTGTTAGTACCAGGTAAGCCAATCTCTTTTTTAATCAATACCAAAGCCACCTGTTCAGCTTTACCTGAATTTTCAGGAACAACTCATCCCTCACTGGTCTCAGTTGCGGAGGTTGATGGATTTATCTCACACCCACGCGCCACCAGACCCCTCACTTGTTCCCTATATGGTAACATTTTCTCACACTCTTTCCTTACCATGCCTCACTGTCCTACTCCCATTCTAGGCAGGAACCCCTATCACTAATGGTCCCCTTATTTACCAGCTCCTCCAAGCTGCACACTTCCCAACTAAGGAGGAGTTACACACTGCCAAGGACACCAAACAAAATCAGATAAAATCTCAAGAGGAAACAGAAAGGCCGAGGAGGCAGCAAAAAAAAAGCCTCCCTTTCCTCTGTCCCTGCCTCTATCCTCCTTATCACCCCCACAACCCAACCCCACTATTCACCTACTGAGAAACCTTCATCGTTACAACAAAGAGCCTCCTTCCAAGGAAACTGGATAGTCAAAAATAAAAAAACTCATCCTCCCTCAAAAACAGACCAAGGAAATTCTAACATCTCTTCACCAATCCTTCCATATCGGTGCACGCCCCCTGTACCTTCTCCTTCACCCTTACTTCTCTCCCCCCCATCTACCTACCACACTAAAAACACAACCTCAGACAGTCATGTGTGCTCTGTCACTTCCTCTCAAGGGGCCCTCCATTCTCCTCCTATCCCTACACATCAGCTAAGAGGAACAGCCTCTCCCCATAGCATACCACATATTAAAAGTCCTCTCCTCTCTCCCCATTCCCACATGAAAAAAATGGTCTTAATTCATCTATTCCTTGCTCATCTGCAAGGAGAGTTTGACTATCCATAGGACTCTATCAGCCTTCATAAAGCCTCTAAAAGAGGCCACGTCCCCATACAACCCCTATCAACTCCTTCCCCTAGATACAGACTCCAATTCTTCCTCAAGTTCCTAACTCTTTTAATAGTCAGCCCCACTGCCTCTACTCTCTCAAAGTCCCTTCTGACTTCTTCAAGACTCAGTCTCTCAAGCTCTATCACTCTTCTTGTTATTGCGCTCCAAGTCTACAGTTGCTTCCCATTGCTGGACGTGTTTTTCCCTTTCCTCTGCTGCCTACTCAGCCATAGGACCATATCCCAATTTCTCAGCCCTAGGACCATATTCCCATTCACTTCTCACACACTGTCCAAAAAGGCTGTGCCTTTGTAGACAGAGCCCTCACTCTCACTAAAAACTATCTCACTGTCCTTGCTAACAGAGCTACCAAACTTCTCTCCACATATACTGCCAATTACGACCACATAAAACTCCTTTACCCTGCCTTCCAAAGTCCCATAACCCTCCATACCCCAAAACTTGGCCAGCCGCCTTATGTGGCGCCTCTTCCAACAAATACATCCACGTAGGCACCATCCCTCCCTCCGCCTGTGGCTCAACTCAAACCGTCTCCCATTTCTCTTCTCATACCTCACTCCAAGCAAATTATTCCGTTTACCTTGAAGCTAATGACTTCTTTACCCAGCCCCTCTACATTACCTTCTCTCCTGCCTCTCAAACATGGAAACCCCATCCCCAGACAGGAGCTCTCAAAGGGGTCTCTCTGTCTCCTCACTGTAGGTTACTAAAGCTAGACCAAGTCCCTCCGAACAAGGAACCTACACACTCCAACATCTATTCTCAATCCACTTGTTTGTTTGCATCAACACCACAGACATCTTTTTCCTCTACGGATCCATAACCTACTTCTCTCTCCCTACCAACTGGACAGGTACCTGCACCCTGGTCTACCTTACCCCCAACATTAACCTTGTCACTCCGAACCAGGAACGCCCTGTCCCTGCAACACTACATGCTCACCCACAAACAACAATACAGTCCATTCCCTTATCAGTAGCCCTTAAAGTCACAACTAGTGTCAAGTAAGAGGCAGGAAGGCCTAAAAACCTCATTATCATATTTCCAGTTGCTCTCCCAAAACTTCCAATTGTCACTAAAAAGAAAATAGCAAACTATCACTCACCTCCAAAACCAACTAGACTCTTTAACAGCAGTCACCCTACAAAAAGTACAGAGGCCTAGACCTCCTCACTGCTGGAAAAAAAAAAAAAATCCTGTGCCTCTTTTTAAATAAACAATGCTGTTTCTACCTCAATAAATCTAGGAATCTAGGTTAGTACAAAATACTATCAAAAGGCTCGAAGACCAAACCCAGAAAACAAAACAAAACACAATTCTTCTGCCTGGCCCTCCTGGCCCAGTTGATCTCTCAGCTCCTGGGCCCTGTGGCTGCTTCCCCTCCTCAGCCCTGCTATACCTCTCCTCCTCCTCTTGGTCTTTGGCCCTTGCCTCTTATGCCTTTTCACCCAGGTTTTGCAGAAACCATTACAAGCTTTTGCCTGTGGCACAACAGAAGACATGATAGTGTTCCAGGACTACCAACCTGCAATCCAACCTCACCCCAACCAGCATCCCTACTCAGCATAAAGCAGCTAGAAATGAATGGTACCCCTTTTCCCTTTCTTTTATATATATAACAAAAGGCTGGAATGTTAGGGTCACAGCAAGGCAAGCCCATAGACCCCCTCCCTGTTCTCCCCTTCTAAGCCAAGCTCATAACAAGAAGAGCCTCAAGCCTTGTAAACAGGGTACCTAGGTTGCAGAATATGGTCATACCTTGCTCTGAAACCCAGAATGGTGACCCAATTAAGCATAATGTCAGCCCCTGAGAACCAAGATGAAGATTTTCTTAGAATAGCACCCAGCTACCTGCAGACCCCCTATATAATCCACATAGTCTGTAAGCCAGGCTGTTGCCTTCACTGCCAGCCTGGCAGGTTGAAATAAATTTGCTAAACCTGACCCTGGGTCTGCCTCTCCATCATTTTTGTCAACCTCACAAACACCAAATCAACTAGTAGCATTTGAATGCTTGATACAATATTCATTATAAAAAATAGAATAAAATAAAATATTTTGACTTAGACACAACTCCTTTACCCCTTCATAAAGAATGTCTCTCTTAATTTTCAATCAAAATGTTAACAGAGAGGCATGTTTTGCTAGACTGTTTGCCTATTACTAATACCAAACACAGAAGTAGTATTTATTTCTCTCCACTGTCTCTGACTTTGTGAACTCAAAATCTTTAGTTATTACTTAAAAAGACTAACCAATAAACCAAAATTCAAGTGCTGAACCAACCCTGTGGGCAAGTGAATGAAAAGCAATGATGGAAACCAAAATATTTTATGGCAAAATAATTTCCTTGACATAGTTCAAGATGGCTACTTAGAATGGCTTGATATGCAAGAATAGCTAAAAAGCTGTTTTTTTTTTCTTGGTAGGGGGGACGTTTGCATCTGTAGAAAATCTACATTGATGCAGTCAGACTTTCTCTGAGGCATTTTCTTATCCAATCTAGGAAAGATAAACTGAGAGTTTGACACCTCTTGTATTAGTCTATTTACATGCTGTTGACAAAGACATATCCAATACTGGGAAGAAAAAGAGGTTTAATTGGGCTTACAGTTACACATGGCTGGGTAGGCCTCAGAATCATGGTGGGAGGTGAAAGGCACTTCCTACATGTCAGCAGCAAGAGAAAATGGGGAAGAAGAAAAAGCAGAAACCCTTGATAAACCTATCAGATCTCTTGAGACTTATTCACTATGATGAGAATAGCACAGGAAGGACCGGACACCATGATTCAATTACCTCCCTCTGGGTCCCTCCCACAACATGGAGGAATTCTGGGAGAAACAATTCAAGCTGAGATTTGGGTGGGAAAACAGCCAAACCATATCATTCTGCCTCTGGCCTCTCCAAATCTTATGTCCTCACACTTAAAAACCAATCATGCCTTCCCAACAAGACCTCAAAGTCTTAGTTCAGCATTAACCCAAAAGTCCACAGTCCAAAGTCTCATCAGAGACAAGGCAAATCCCTTCCACCTATAAGCCTGTAAAATCAGAAGCAAGCTAGTGATTTCCTAGATATAATGGAGGTACAGGTATTGGGTAAATACAGCCATTCCAAATGGAAGAGATTGGCCAAAACAGGAGTTACAGTGCCCATGCACATCTGAAATCCAGTGGTGTAGTCAAATTTTAAAGCTCCAAAATAATCTCCTTTGACTCCAGATTTCATATGCAGGTCACACTGATGCATTCCCATGGTCTTGGGCAGCTCTGCCCCTGTGGCTTTGCAGGGTACAGCCTCCCTCCCAACTGCTTTCATGTGCTGGTATTGAGCATCTCCAGCTCTTCCAGTAACATGGTGCAAGCCGTTGGTAGATCTACCATTCTGGTATCTGGAGGACGGTGGTCCTCTTCTCATAGCTCCACTAAACAGTGCACTAGTAGGGACTCTGTGTGGGGGCTCTGACCCCATGTTTCCCTTCCACACTGTCCTAGAAGAGATTCTCCATGAGGGCCTCGCCCCTGCAGCAATCTTTTGCTTGGGCATCCAGGCATTTCCATATATCTTCTGAAATCTAAATGGAGGTTTCCAAACCTCAATACTTGACTTCTGTGCACTGGTGGGCTCAACACCACATGGGAGCTGCCAAGGCTTGGGGCTTCCACCCTCTGAAGCCACAGCCCGAGCTCTGTGTTGGCCCTTTTCAGCTGTGGCTGCGGTGGCTGGGACACAAGGCATGAAGTCCCTAGACTGCACATGTCACAGGGAACCTAGGCCTGGCACACGAGACCACTTTTTCCTCCAGGGCTTCTGGGCATGTGATGGGAGGGGCTGCCATGAATACCTCTCACATGGTCTGGAGACATTTTCCCCATGGTCTTGGGGATTAACATTAGGGTCCTTGCTACTTAAGCAAATTTCTGCAGCTGGCTTTACTTTCTCCCCAGAAAAAGTTTTTCTTTTCCTTCACATAGTCAGGCTGCAAATTTTCCAAACTTTTATGCTCTGCTTCCCTTATAAAACTGAACACCTTTAACAGAATCTAAGTCACCTCTTGAATGCTTTGCTGCTTAGAAATTTCTTCTGCCAGAATCCTTAAATCATTATTCTTAAGTTAAAAGTTCCACAGATCTCTAGGGTATGGATAAAATGCCACTAGTCTCTTTGCTAAAACATAACAAGCATCACCTTTGCTCCTGTTCCCATCTGGAGGAACCCAACAAGTTCCTCATCTCCGTTTGAGATCACCTGAGCCTGGATTTTATTGTCCATATTGCTATCAGTCTTTTGGGCAAAGCCATTCAACAAGTGTCTAGGAAGTTCTGACTGTCCCACTTTCCCTGTCTTCTTCTGAGCCCTCCAAACTGTTCCATACTGAGTAACTCTGCATGTTACTCAGTTCCAAAGTTGCTTTCACATTTTCAGTTATCTTTTCATCAACACCTCACTTCTGGTACCAATTTACTGTGTTAGTGTGCTTACACATTGTTGATAAAGACATACTTGAGACTGAGAAGAAAAAGAGGTTTAATTGGCCTTACAGTTCCACATGGTTGGGGAGACCCCAGAATCACAGCGGGAGGTGAAAGGCCCTTCTCATATAGCAGTGGCAAGAGAAAATGAGGAAGAAGCAAAAGCAGAAAGCCCTGATAAACCCATCAGATCTTGTGAGACTTATTCATATCACAAGAATAGTATGGAAAAGACTGGCCCCCATGATTCATTTACCTCACATTGAGTCCCTCCTACAACATGGGAGAATTCTGGGAGATACAATTCAAGTTGAGACTTGGACAGGGACACAGCTAAACTATGTCACTTCTAAAGATCTGAAAGAAACATTCACCATCTACTTTCGTTTCATCTATGTAACAAAACCACCTTTGCTTATCAGGCTTCCTCTACTCCCTGGCCCATAACCTGCTTTGCTATCATCATCTGTTTTGCCATGATCCAAGCCCTCATTTTCTCTGTAACCGCAAGATGATAGGTGAGCTTCTCTACCTTACTGGGAATTTGGAATAACTGCTCTGTGGTTCTGAGACAGAAATAATACAAGGAGGTCACATTAGAAAAGAAAATTTCAGACAGTTTTACACAACTAGCAAAAAGAAACTGTTGAAATAGCAGCATAAGCTAGGGGGTGATAAGACCCAGAAAACCAGGATGTGGGCTGAACTGGCTAAGACCCACTGGATCCAGAATGAGGCTGGGTTTGACTTAGGTTTCCCCTAGGACATCATTATTTGCTCATTAACAGGCTAAATCACACATCCACCAGTGGCATGACAGTTCTGGGAAGACCCATATTTGGTGAGGAAATTAGCGGCATCACAGTTCCACAGATACCCTTTCCTAGTAATCTTTATAAATATTTTATCCTTGGTTAAAGAAACCCACAAGCCAAATACGAATGCAGGAACAGAAAACCAAATATTTACCAACAGGCTACCTGCTTGCATAATTTCAACAACCCCACTGTTCAAACCCTCTGAAAGTCTATCAAAGGATACCTATCAAGTGTGACATGGTAGGCATCTTTTGATAGGCAGAAGCCCCAAACGCCATGTGCATGTCTCCTTCAACTGAGTAAAACCATGTTTCCCATTCCTAAGTGTTTACTTTTGCTTTGCAATAAATTTCCATATTTTCAAGATTTTCCCATCCTTGAATTGCTTCTTGCTATAGTGTCAAGAGCCTGGACACTAGACAGCTGCCGTTGAGGTCACTTTACATTTGGGGATCTCCCTAGCCCATTGGTATCCTTTTTGTCATGATCCAGCCAGGAGCATCATCACCCCCATTTTAGAACCACTGGCAGTTGGTAAGTCTCACTCCAATCTTAGAGTTTTCTCATCTCCAGAGTTAGTTACTTTCTTTCTTGTTCCTAGAAACTAATGACAGCCTAACTCCCCTCAGCCATAGCACCTCTGCTCCTTCCAGTTGGAAAACCCAGTTCACACTTACAGACAACAAGCAAAGGTGGGGAGATTTCTAAAGTGCCAGGGTTCTCCCTGAGGGAAGGCTAATGAAGATAGTAGGGTGAAGTCCCATATCCTGCAGTGGCTAGAAAGCTTTTAAGGAGTACTATAACTTTTTCCTGGGAAATATCTTTCATTTTCCCAAGGGATCAGCTGTGCCAAGACACTGATCCTGGCTGGAAACTGTTTTCTCTTTCCTATCTTTCTTTATACCCTGCTTTTGCACTTTTCTTTTCTTGTGGCTCTTCCTCATGTTTCACACAAAAGCTTAGTAAACTCTCTGAGCCCAGCAAGATAGGCCACTTAGATACTGTCCTCTGGAATGCCCAATGGAGGCCTATGGTTCTAAAGGAGTCTCTTCATGGCCCTTGTTTATTGGCTGTGCTGAATCATTTCTGGTCTCAAGTTTTACTTGATGATAAACATTCAGACACATATTGGCATACTTGCCCCTTTCAAAATAGGCTCACAACTCATCCTACTCAACCCTGAAGGCCTTTCTATTGTCAAAACCCCAAGAGCCATGGATATCTGGGCAACACTGGGGCTCCTGGGATGCCTGGATGTCAAGGCAATCAGCCAAAGAAACAGGGACACGTGTCTCTCTGGCCTGGCCATGGAGTAGGCCAGTAGTAAGGGCCATGCTCAGGCACCTGGATAAAAAATGCCAGGACCAGTTCCTCCATGAGGGAAATGTCCTGTTATTTCCCCCTTCTTTTTTCTTTCATGTTGATCCAAAAAGAAGTCAAGGCCATGGGTAACTCTCTGAGTTCAATCAATGGCCAAAGAATAGGACCCTAAATTTTAATACAATCTTACAATTAGAACTTTTTTGTAAACTTCAGACGAAATGGAATGAAATACCATGTGTACAGACCTTCATGGCACTTTATCAGAATCCTGACCTTTGTGGGAACTGTTGCCTTTGATACGCTCATACCCCTTTAGGGGAACCAAAAGGGGAAACAGTGACCCTAGATGTTCCCCTCCTGGGAAATGCACCTCCCCAGAGCCTTCTCCCACCTCTTAACCCAGACTCAATTCCAGCACCTCAGCTCCTCTCTCTTACTCAACTCTACTTTGAGTCCCCATTCTTTTGCTAGTTTCACCATCTCCAGCCCCCAGAGTCCTGCTGTTCATCTCCTTACCAACCTATTATACCCTTGCCTACCAGGGGAACAGAGCCATGCTGAGGTCAACTGCAGCACATTTTCTCTGTTCCTGGTAATTCTAAGTTATGCCCATTTGGGGAGGTGGCCAATGGGTATACTAGGACCTTTTATAGTGTCTGACTTAGCATAATGCAGACAGAGGTTGGGCCAATTTTCAGATAACCCAACTAAATTTACAGAGAAATGTCAGACACTCTCATTTGAGTTAACCTGGGGAGATATGCATAGTATCTTGTACAAGTGTTGCACTTGTGAAGCAAAGCAAGGTGTTGTGGTGGAGGCACAGGCTTATGCTGACAACTTGTCAGCTGGGGACCCTGAACAATAGGCTGTAGGGGCCACATCTGTGCCTAACAATGACCCTAACTGGAACTATCAACAGGGCCAACCTGATCTAAGAACAAGAAATCATATGGTGACTTGTTTAGTGTAGGGAATAAAAAAAACTGCTCCACTAAGCATGTGAACTTTGATAAAATAAGGTAAATAACTCAAGGAAAGGATGAAAATCCAGCTTTATTTCATGAGTGGCTTGTGGAGGCCCTAAGAAATTATACTAATAGTACTGAACCTGGTATTGATGTTGGTCAAATTTTACTAAGTACACACTTTGTTAGCCAGTCAGTGACTGAATATCAGAAGAAAATTACAGAAATTGGCTTTGTGACTCCAAATACCTACTAATAAACTGTTTGCTGTAGCTTTCAGGTATTCATTAATAGAGACACAGCTGAAAAGGCTGAAAGAACCCAGTGGGATAGACAGCAGGCCCAATGACAACAGTCACTATAAGCAATGACCTGCAATCTCAGAGTCACCAAGAGGGACATCTCACCCACAGACCAAACAGGCCTAATTGGCAAACCTGCAAGCAATAATTTCAGCTTCAAATGTGAAAAGCTGGGACATTGGATCAAGAACTCTCCCCGCCAGGGGAGCCCACTCACTGTCCTCACTGCAACTAGGGGACCATTAGAAAAGGTATTGTTTTCAGTTCCAAAGGGAGAAGAGGACACTGCAAGCCGTAATGGTCATAACTGAGGAATGATGGGGTCCAAGGTTGCTGGTGGCTCCCACGAAAGACGTAGTCATCACAACTGAGGAGCCCCTTGGTGACTCCTGACAAGACAGATGAGGATATTAATTTCTTAATCTATACAAGAGCTAGTTACTATGTCTAAAAGGCCACTCTGGGCCCTTATTCTCCAAAAGCTATACTGCCACTGGTATTGATGGCACCCCAAAATCAAAAACATCATTTTGCCCCTTGGCCATAGGCTAGAAAACTACGTTGTAACTCATGAGCTTCTACATTTACTGAGTGCCCCTCTTCTTTTTATAACCGGACCACCTAGCCACCCTTGGATATTTATCAGGCCCTGGGGAAACTTCTTTATTGGCAATCCTCGTTTTATTCTAATCCAGCCTCAGAAAAACAAAAGATCCTCACAAAATAAAGTAGCAGTTAGACCCACAAGTATGGCACCAAGAAATCTCTGGCAAAGCAATACATACTAAGCCAGTGATCATCTCTTTAACATTCAAAAATAATTTCCCACACAAGCATCAATATTCCCTCAAGCCAGAAGCCAGGCAAAGACTCCAATCTCTAACTGAGAAGTTTTTAAAACATGGATTCCTGATTCTGTGTCAGTCTCTTGGTAATACTCCAATCCTCCCTATCTAAAAATCAAATGGAGAATATATTAAGTTGGTATAAAAGTAGTTGTGATTTCTGCTATAAAAGTAATGCTAAAAACTGCAATTACTTTTGCACTAACCTAACAATTCAAGACTTATGAGCTATTCATGAGGTTAAAATGACCTTACATCCTATACTGCCAAATCTTTATAAAATATTTACCCAAATACTGTAAGATGCCAATTGGTTTATGATATTAGATGTTAATGATGCTTTGGTCCTTTGCACCCTGACCCTTAGTATTTGATTGTTTTTGAGTGTACTAATCGTAGAACTAATATTACCCAGCAGTGTATCTGGACAGTACTGACTCTGGGCTTCAGGGATAGTCCTCACTTGTACAGAAAACCCTTGTTGTGAGAATTAAGGGAGCTAGAGCTAGAAAGGGGAGTCATAGTCCAGTACATGGATGACATCTTCTATGCAGTTCCTCTAAAGGGGACTTAGATAAGATTTTTATTCAACCCCTAAGCTTTGTGAGAGAAAGAGGATATTGAGTCTCTCCATCCAAGACCCAGGTTTCTAAACCAGAAGTAAGATATCTCAGCCTGGTGCGGTGGCTCACACCTGTAATCCCAGCACTTTGGGAGGCCAAGGCCGGTGGATCACGAGGTCAGGAGATCGAGACCATCCCGGGCAACATGGTAATACATTATCTCTACTAAAAATACAAAAATTAGCTAGGTGTGGTGCCACGCACCTGTAATCCCAGCTGCTGGGTAGGCTGAGGCAAGAGAATTATTTGAACACGGGAGGCGAAGATTGCAGTGAGCTGAGATTGTGCCATGGCACTCCAGCCTAGAGTCAGAGTGAGACTGTCTCAGAAAAGAAAAAAGAAAAAAAAATTGAGTACATGCTAAGCACAGGAAAACACACTCTTTCCTGGGTATGGCAGGAGTTTGCAGGATTTGAAGCTCAGTATTTGACTGAGCCATTGCACGATGCCCTAGCAAAACTAGAGAATGAACTGCTTGAATGGTCAGGGAAGCAACATGAGGCCTTACTGTCTAGCTGAACATGGAGGGTTTTCCACAGTAATAAGCAACAGCTGTTTGTATATTAACAATTCAGGATCAGTTGAACTGCAAGTTGAAAGGAATTTATCAGCAGGCTACCTGGTTACATAATTTCAACAACACTACTGTTCAAACCATCTGGGATTCTATCAAAGGATACTTCCCATGTCACACTTGGTAGATATCCTTTGATAGAATCCCAGATGGTTTGTTCTACCTTTTCTGGGACATTTAATAGCTATCTTATACTACGAATCTTTGGTCCTTCCTTGTTTAACCTCTGTGTAAAGTTTTTATCTTTGAGGTTTCAGTGGTTCCATGTCAAAATGATGGTGATGCAAGGATTCTAACTAATCCTTGCCTCGGGTTCAGACTCTTCTAATGACCCACCCTTGGGACCCTTAGACCAGGCAGCCAGAGATTTCTATGCTGTTGCTAGGCAGGGCCATCACTCCTAGTCAGCAGAAAATAGATACAGAGGACTGACCTCCTTCCTTACCAACCAACCCTTAAGAATAAGAAATGGAAATCTTTAGGGGGCAGTGAGGGATGAGACAGGAATAATGCAAGAATAGTTCTCCTATGATAGGGTGGGCACAGGAGAATGGAAAATTCAAGGCAGCAGATTTTCATGACTAGCTAAAAGGAAATTATTGAAATAAACACATAAGCCAGGGGCTGGTAAGCTCCTGAAAAACAGGATATCAGCCAAGCTGGCTAAGATCAAGTGGACCCAACATGATGTAAAATCCTAGATTTGATCTAGGTTTCACTTAGGCCCTCATTATATGCTCCTTAAAATATTAAATCATATACCCTTCAGTGCCATGACAGTTCCAGGTACATCCATATTTGGTGTAAAAAAGAGCGGCATCACAATTCTGAGAAATCTCTACCTTTTCCCAGGAATCTTGATGAATATGCCACCCCTTGGTTAAATAAACCCATAAATGTAGAAGCCCCCAACCCCCTGTGACTCGAGTATGCCCACACTCCCCTTTCTTGAGTGTGTACTTTCGCTTTGCAATAAATCTCCATACTTTCACTATTTTCCAACTCATTCTTGAATTTATTCTTGTGACAGTGTCAATATACTGGACACTGGCTGGGTCCAAGGTCCCACTGCCATTTTGGGACCTCCCCTAGCCCACCACTATCAGTTCTACCCTGTGCACATTAATAAACACGCATGGCATTTCTCCTACGAATCTGCCTTTTATCAATTGTTTTTTTTCTGTGAACCCTTAGCAGGCAAAAGGAAAGTTTTCCCTTGGACCCTGCAATGGCAATAGGAAAGTTCAAAACAAAAGTTGTTAATTCTGACCTAGGCTGGTTTATTATGTACAATAGGCATAGTGACTAGAGCCTATGATAATTCTATGGGGCCCACAGAAATGGCTTAATTTAAATTTCTCTTAAGACCAGAAGGGAAAATGAATAGTATAATACTAATGAAGATATAATAATAGTTTGAGCCCTGATTATTTTCACCTCTTTACCGACACAATTGCAAAATATTAATTAATTTTTTTTAAGAGAAAGGGGCTATCCAGACAATAGTGCCAAAGCCTCATGACAGTCATAGTGCAACACTTCTACTAGCTATAAATCTAACAAAAATTGACAAATGGAAACTAATTAAGCTAAAATGCTTCTGCATGGTAAAAGAAACCATAAACAAATTACATAGACAACCTACAGAATGTGAGAAATTATTTGCATACTATCCATTTCACAAAAGTCAAAAGCTAGCATCTATAAGAAACTTAAATTTTCAAGAAAAAACAACCTCATTAAAAGTGGGAAAAGGACATAAACAGACATTTTTCAAAAGAAGACATATACACAGCCAACAAGCATATAAAATAATGCTGAACATCACTATCATTAGAGAAATGCAAAGCAAAACTACAGTGAGATGTCACCTCATACCAGTCTGAACATCTACTATTAAAAAGTCAAAAAAATTACATATACTGCAAGGTTGTGGAAGAAAGAGAACACCTATGCACTGCTGGTGGCAATGTAAACTAGTTCAACCATTGTGGAAAGCAATTTGGAAATTTCTCCAAAAACTTAAAACAGAATTACCATTTGACCCAGCAGTCCCATTATTTGGTATATACCCAAAGGAATATAAATTATTCTACCATAGGAAAACATGCACACATACATTCACTGAAGCACTATTCGCAATAGCAAAGACATGGAATTGACCTAAATGCACATCAATAGTAGACTGAATAAAGAAAATGAGATACATCTACACCACGGAATACTATGCAGCCATAACAGAGAATGAGATTGTGACTCTTGCAGCAATGTTTATGAAGCTTGAAACCATTATCCTAAGCAAACTAATGCAGAAACAGAAAACCAAACACTGCATATTCTCACTTACAATAGAAGCTAAACATTGTTTACATATGGACACAAAAAAGAAACCACAGACACTGGGATCTACTTGAGATTGGAGGGTGGAAAATGGGTAAGGGTGAGAAAACTACTTATTAGGTCCTATGTTCATTATCTGGTGATAAAATAATTTGTATCCCAAACCCCTTTAATATGCAATTTACCTATATAGGAAACCTGAATATGTACCCCTGAATCTAAAATAAAAGTTTTAAAAGTAATACATAAATGAAAGAAATAATTAATTTAAATAAATTTGTGCTGTCTATATAAAGAAGTTGGTTGCCATTTCTGAGCTATAAAAATTTAACTATCTTCTTTACATTAGAGTCAGCTTTATGT
The DNA here is from genome assembly GCF_048565385.1 of Saimiri boliviensis. Classification (NCBI taxonomy): domain Eukaryota; kingdom Metazoa; phylum Chordata; class Mammalia; order Primates; family Cebidae; genus Saimiri; species Saimiri boliviensis. The sequence goes on from NC_133453.1 coordinate 119,616,859, forward strand.
AAATTAGTCTTCACAACTGTACAAAAGAAAACCAAATTCACTTAAAGTGGTATGAAAAAGTTCTGATGTGGTTTATGTCCATCTTGAAATATAATTCCTAGGCAGTGTATTTTGTCATCATAAAAGCCAACAGCAAATAAACTTAAATACTGCTAAACACACATTGTATTTTTTTTAAATTTATGCCCCCCAAACTTATGACTGTGCAAAGGAATTTATTAGAACATAATAATGAAATGTTTTAGTCTATCTCAAAAACCTTTTTAGTACAATGTTAATAAATACATATTAAATTGTATGCATGGATTAACTACAGTAAATGGTCATACATGAAAGTGTGGTAGAAGTAGGCAAGAAATAATTCAGGGACATTTAGACAGCCATCTTAAATGTATATATATATATATTTATTTAAGTATATATATATTTATATATATGTATATACATTTAAGATGGCTGTCTAAATTATATATATATATATATATATATATATATATATATATATATATATATTAGTGTAGCCTAGACCAAAGCTTTAGCAGCCAAATATTCATTCAACATCATTTCTTAAAATAGTATATACTGGTTAACTACAATTCCAACTAAAGCACAAAAATAATTCTCTAATAAGAGATGTCTTATTTCTTTCTTGGAACAGGCAGTTACATATAATCAAGCCTTCACATTTTCCAGTAAACTTGGAAAATTATTTTCAAACTCTCAAATTTTAGTGTTTCAATTCTACAAATTCCAATATTTGAAATCAATAGATATGAAAGTTAAGAAAATTGCAAATTAGATAACTACAATTTCCTTTTTCTCGTTATAAACTCACTATCAAATTTACCATTTACAATATAACATTAGACCTATGATCTTATTGTGATTAATAAATGAGATGATTTAGTTTTAGCTTTGGGAACAAATGTCGTTCTATTATAGGTCCATTCAAGCTCAAAAATGTAATTTTACAAGTAATTGCAGTTTACTAACAATTCAATTGCTTTGTATGCTTGGTTATTTTATTTCTATCAATACATTTGAAGATTTAAACATGAGTAAGACAAACTTAGTGCCAGTAAATTCAATTGAAATAAACTACTTGAATTCTTAACATATACTGGCGTTTCACAGAAAGTCTTAACATATGCTTATGCTATTGTCATGTTTGTATTTCAGAAAGGTAATTGTAGAGTAATGGTTTGTAGCAAATAAAGAATGAAGTCTTGGAGAGTGTATTGGCCATAGTAATGGAGAGTAAAGTAAATATGATGGAGATTTTTGAGATATAATTTTAAAATTCATTGAATAAATTGATTGGATTTGGGGAAGTATAAAAGAAGGAGTAGTTAAAGTAGACTAGTAAGTTTTTGACTTGTCTAAAATTGATTGTACTCCTAATACAGTAAATTACAGATTTAGATACATTTTAAATGGGTGCATAAGACATAAGACATTTTGAATTCAGTCATATTTTGAATGCGATATACATGCAGTTATAGTTACATATACCAGTCTAGAGCAAACTCAAAGAAATATCAGAGCAAAAGGAATACATAAATAGTTTGTACAAACAGATGTGAATAAAACTACACATATGGAGATGAGAATTAAGGGGATCACCAATATCTGGAAGAAACAGACTAAGAGGTACCAATAAATGACATCATCAGTGTGCTGCTGAGGAGCTGTGTGCAAAAAGAAGAGATTGTGATGCCTTCAGAAAATGAATTTTCAGAAAGATAAAATTGTCAGAAGTTAGAAAAACAAGAGGTACTCATAGAATTTTATAAGAAAATGAACATGGATGACATTTGCCCCAGCAGTTTCGTGAAGTGTTAGAGCACAAACTAGATTAGAGAGATTGAAAATATTTATGGAAAAAGAGAAAGTAGAAACACAAATATCAAAAAGGTTTTAACAAAGCCTGTCTCCTTTAGAGCCCTTGAAATGGAAGAAAATGTGTCATATGAACAAAGGTTTATGGTTGTAGAGAAGACTATGAGGGATCAAAGTATGTTTAAATACTAATGGAGAAGAGTGATTGCACAGGCAAGACTGAAAATAGAGTGAAAAATCAATTAGTTTACATGAAGTGATAGATGTGGGTTCAGAATAGACAAATGTTTTAGACAAATGTTTTATTCAACATTTTCCTTTGTGAGTGGGAAAAGACAGGAAACATGATTATAGACAGAGGTAGAGTGATAAAATATTATGGTTTCACCTGCTGATGAGTACAATAAAAATTTTAAATATTTATATGACACTTATTATGTGCCCTCCATGTTTCTGAGTACTTTTATATATATTTTATATATTTAAAATTTATTTACAAAAATATATATTTTATATGTTAACTCTAAATATGTACACGTACACACACTAGTTTTCAGTATAAAAATCCTCTCTTCAGAATTATGTCATTTACATGTAAAGGTGTAATAGAGTGGAGGTAGATTATAAGAGAGAGAGCAGAAAGACAAGAGACAATTTGAAATAATTATTACAGAAAATTACCAGAAAGTATAAGTGCACAAGTGGAAGTGGGCAACAGGAATATGTAAGGGCATGAACTTCACTGATCAGATTTTATTTGGCCTTTCTCAGGAGCTCCTGTGCAAAAGGAAAAAAGGTTAAGTGTGAGAGCTATCTCATGTTGGAGTTTTCCAGGCAGATACGACGTAAAAATTAGAAAGGCAAAAGGAAATAAAGCCTGAAGTTTCTTGAAAGAATTCCACATTATAAAGGAAGAAGTTAAATTGCCCTTGGTTGCTTATGACACGATTTTACGTATAAAAAAACCTTAAAGACTTCACCAGAATAATGGTTAGAATAGATAAGAAAAGGCCGAGCATGGTGGCTCACACCTGTAATCCCAGCACTTTGAGAGGCTGAAGGCAGATCACAAGGTCCGAAGTTTGAGACTCGTCTGGCCAACAGACGAGTAGTGAAATCCTGTCCCTACTAAAAATACAAAAAAAAAAAAAAAAAAAAAAAAAAAAAAAATTAGCTGGGTGTGGTAGTGTGCACCTGTAATCCCAGCTACTTGGGAGGCTGAGGCAGAAGAATCATATGAATCCAGAAGATGGAGGTTGCAGTGAGCAAAGATCATATCACTGCACTCCAGCCTGGGTGATGGTGCAAAACTCAGTCTCAAAAAAAAAAACAAAAGAACTGATAAGAAAATTTAATAAACTTGAAGGGTATAAAATCATATACAAAAATCAGTAGCATTTATATACATTAACAATGAACTATCCAAAAAAGATAGTAGAATTTAAAAAAATACTTGTTAGAACAGCTGGAAAAAAAATTTAGAAGTAAATTTAACTAAAAGGTGCAAGATCTGTACATTGAAAACTGTAAAATAAATGAAAGAAAACACAATAGAAAGATATTTAATGTTCATGGATTGAATTAATGTTGTTAAAATATCCATACTACTCATGGTGATCTACGGATCAATATAATCTTTGCCAAAATTCCAATGACATTTTTATAGATATGTAATCCTAACATTTGTACAGAAACATAAAAGTTCCAGAATAGGCAAAGCAATCTTGAGAGACAACAACAAAGCTGCAAATATCACGCTACCTGGCTTCAAAATATACCACAAAGTTATAACAATCAAAACAGCATGGTACTAGTATACAAACAAACATGTAGACCAAAGAAACAGAATAGAGAGCAAGAAATAAAACAACACATTTACAGTCAATTGACTTTTAACAAAGGTGTCAAGAACACGAAATGAAGAAAAGGCAGTTTCTTCAATAAATGATGCTGGGACAACTCAATGTCCACATGCAGAATAATGAAATTGGACCCTTATTTCCTGCCATGAACAAAAAAGAACTCAAAATGGATTAAAGGCGTGAATGTTGGGCATAAAACTGTAAAATTACTGGAAGAAAACACACAGGAAAAGTTCCATTATACTGGTCTGGGAAATATTATTTTTTGGATATGAACCGAAACCCACAGGCAGCAAAAGCAAAAGTAGAAAAATGGGATTAAATCAGGCTGAACACTTCTGTACATCCAAGAAAACAATACAGAGTAAAGAAACAACCTACAGAATTGAAGAAATATTTGCAAAGCAGATATCTTATAAGGGGTTTATATCCAAAATATATGTGGAACTAAATAACTCAGTAAATAAACAAATAAACTTATTAATAAATGGGCAAAGGAATAAAATACGCAGTTCTCAAAAGAAGACATAAAAATTATCAACAGTTCTATTTAAAAATGCACACCATCGGCCAGGCGCAGTGGCTCACGCCTGTAATCCCAGTACTTTGGGAGGCTGAGGCAGGTGGATCACGAGGTCAAAAGATTGAGACCATCCTGGTTAACATGGTGAAACCCCATCTCTACTAAAAATACAAAAAATTAGCTGGGCATGGTGGTGCGTGCCTGTAATCCCAGCTACTCAGGAGGCTGAGGCAGGAGAATTGCTTGAACCCAGGAGGCGGAGGTTGCGGTGAGCCGAGATCGCGCCATTGCACTCCAGCCTGGGTAACAAGAGCAAAACTCTGCCTCAAAAAAAAAAAAAAAAAAAAAAAAAAAAAATACATACCATCATTCACGATCAAAGAAATTCAGATTAAACCACAATAAGATATCACCTCACGTACTTTAAAATGGGTTATTATCAAAAAGACAGAAGATGACAAATGCCAAAGAAGATGTAGAGAAAAGGGAATCTTTGAACACTGTTGGAAGGAATGTATGTATACAGTCATTTTGAAAACCAGTATTAAATTTCCTCAAAAAATTAAGAACTACCATACGATCTAGCAATCCCACAATTGGGTATATCCATATATTCAAAGGAAATTATATAAATATGTCAAACAGATGTCTGTTTGCCTCCACATTTATTGCAGCATTTTTCACAATTGCTGAGTTATGGATACAACCTAAGTGTCCATTATCAGATGAATGGATAAAGAAAATATGGTACATATACACAGTGGAATATTATCCAGCCTAAAAAAAGAAAAAAACCTTTCATTTATGACATCAATGAACCTGGAAAATATTATATTAAGTAAAATGATCAAGGCACAGAAGGATAAATACAGCCTGATCTCACTTAGGTGTAGTGTGTACAAAATGCTGAAGTAATAGAAGTAGAAAGTTGAATAGTGGTTAGTTACCAGAAGCCAGGGCAAAAAGATGGTTGGTCATATGATACAAAATTTTAATAAGACTCCAAGGAATAAGTTCAAGAGATCTATTGTATAACATGGTGACTATAGTTAATAGCAATGCATTGTATTCTTAAAAATGGAAGAGAGTAGATTTCTCTGTGTTCTCATCACAGAGAAAAATAGGTGAGTTAATGTATATGTTAATCAGCTTGATTGAGTCATTCCACAATGCATGCCTATTTAAAAGCAACATGTTTTACAAATTACATATACACAATTGTTGTCAATTAAAAATTTAATTTTTAAAAAAGTGACTTTGCAGAATGGAAGGAAGGATGGTTCTCACTGAGATACCACAAGATAAACTGGTGAAAGCAAAGGAAAACTGGGAGAATATGAGATATCTCAACTGAGATATTTAATGTAAGATTTCAGTTTTGGAGACGTTTCTAATGACAAAGATGCAACTATGATGGTTAATATTAGATGTCAACTTGACTAGATGGAGGGATGTCTAGATGACTGGTGAAGTGTTGTTTCTGGGTGTGTCTGTGAGGGTGTTTCCAGAAGAGATTTACATGTGAGTCAGTGGAATGGGAGAGGAAAACCCGCCTGCAGTGTGGGCAGGAACCATCCAGTCAGCTACTGGTGCCACTAGAAAAAAAGTGGATGGAAAAAAGCAGCAATCATTTTGCTTGCTCCTTTCTCTCGCTCTCTCCTTCTCCTGGAGCAGTACCTTTTCCTCCTCTCACTTTTGGGCATCAGACACTAGGTTCTGCAGCCTTGGGACTGGGACTTGCACCGGAGTAACACCCCCTCCCCAACACATACACAGCACCCTGGGAGTTCTCAGGCCTTTGGCCTCAGACTGGACCCACACTGTCAGCTTCCCTGGTTTTGAGGCTTTCAGACTTAATTGAGTCATGCCACCAACCTACCTGGGAGCCATATTAACAGCATTCTCTAAGTTGCAGGCAGTCTCTCATGGACTTTACCTTTGTAATCATGTGAGACAATTCTCTCCAATGAACTCCCTTAATATTTATACATAGGAATATGTCTCCTATTAGTTCCATCCCTCTGGAGAACCCTAAAACAAATTGTAAAGTAGAGCTAAAATGTTAAAATGTAGGTAACTGAAGCTCAGGAGATCACAAAGGTAAACCAAAACATATTCTAAACTTTGAAATCATCCCAGATAATACAACACCTTGGAGTCAAGAGAAAGACTACCAGTAAGATTACGTAAATGGATTTATGAAGTATTGGAGCAGATAGAGCAGAAGCCTCAGTGCTACAATGAACAAAATTAAGTCATGGCTCAAGGTGTCAAATTAATCTACCAGTATTTGGGTTCAGAAACAAACAAAAACACCTTTTTTATTGTGTTCCTCACAGAAAAAGCTGTTTATCCATTACTTCTTTTATTTTTCATTGTCTAATTTATAATGAAAAAAAGTCTTTGCCCTGCTGTCTTCTCCTTCCAGCAAGAGTCAGCAATGCATAGAATAATGTAATAATAAAAGCAAAAATAAGAGGTACTCTGTTTTCAGCACATTCTAAGAGTTTTACCTATATTAACCCAATGATATTCCACTATACCTTATGAAGTAGATGATATCCTTAGTTGTCACTTCCTAATGAAAAATGGAGAAGTTATGTAACTTGCCTTTAGTTGCGCAGTTAGTAGTAGATCTCTGGTTTGAACAGGCAGGCAAACTCCATTTAGCCTCAGCATGGGTTCTCATCATGTGTATCTAATAAGAGGTGAGTGTTCCCCAGAAGCCTCTTCTTAATCAGTCAGATTTAGTCTTGCTCTCTGAGGTAATCACAAAAAATTATCCCTTCCTCTGTCATGAGATATCAGTCAAAAGTTTGCCACAGTTTCCTAGTATTTAACTTCTACCTTCTGGGCAAGAGTAACCTGTGTGTGCCCTCAATGGCACTAGATTTTGCCTGCATAGTTTATGCCAGTATTCTATCCCCAGAGTTTACCTATTATTCCAAATACAGTTGAAATTCTGAGTATGGTTGTGCCTTAAGCAGATTGCTCTTTAGGAACGATGACAATATTCACTCCCTGAAATCTCCACTCCCTCAATCTACCCACTGAATTGGAATGAGAATTATTGTGATCATGACAGGCCACATGACAGGCTGCTGGCCACACCCTTCATAGAGATCTACTATAGACGAAAACTCTCAAGTTATGTCATACTGGTTTTAATTATTATAATCAAAGAGCATATTTTAAACAAGTCTCCTATTTGCACCAGTTTTGCTAGAATTTTTTTTTAACTTTCTTTTCTTTACATTGGAGTCATCCTTCAATCTAAGTACCTCAAAATCACCCTATTTGTCCACCACAAACTGCAAAGCAAGCAAGAAGCCAAGCCACATTAAGAGTGACAGTCCTATTGTTAGATAAGCAATAGAATACAGTTTACAAAGAAAGAACAACAATATCAAAGGGACCAGTAAGTGGCAGATTGCAAAATTAAATTAAAGATCTAAGAAAATAGACGTTTTCTCTTTCTCTTTGGTGAGGCACCAGCCTTTTAATATTAAATGTTAAAGGTTATGTAAAAAATGAAACGGAAAGCAAATGCAAGATAGTATCACTTCCTGCTTTTTAACAAAGATTAATGAGCTGGGTTATATTAACATTAAAATAGTTTTAATAAAAATACATCTTACCCATGGGAAATTAGAAAAGACATTATAGTGATTCTGTGCTTTGTGATATTTGTCATGATCAAAAAGGTAAGCCGACAATTTAGAATGAAAAAAGATAATCAACTGTCTAGGTCAAATAAGACATTCACTTAACACATTGCTTTATTTATTGATTTTCTCAAAGATAAGCAAGAAACTGTTCATCAGACTTTAATTTTAACAGGATTAGTATGTTTGTTCCTCAGCTCATCAGCTTCCAGGAATGGACCAACTTGATATTTTCCCTGTTACCTTATCTGCTGAGTATATAAAATACCATAAACCTCTTCTGACACCTCAGATAATTTGCAGAAAGATAAAGGACCACAAATCAGATATGGCTAGCCATAGGACCAAGTCCCAAAGGGCATCTCTCCTTTGCTGAAAAAGATTTTGGATAGGTAAACATAAATTTATTTTAAAGTTTACCACAGTATTCTGTCACACTACCATCTGGGGGTTGGTATAAGCCTCTTTACTATTCACTTAAGAAAAGAGTTTTATCGTTTATAAGGAAAAAATTAATGTATCTGACCATTCTAAAAGATCCCTAATATACTTTTTTCTGTATTAGAAAAGGTTAGAAGTAAAAAAATGTTAGAATGATGTGATATCCCAAATATGAACCATGTTTTTTAAATATCTACAGTCATTAAGACTAAGTGAGCTCATGAGTTAGCATCTTTTAATTCTACAACAAATATAAACACCAGAAATGATATAATAATGACACCTTCTACTGTAACTGCCCAACAGAAAGTGTTGCTCAAGATATAGCAATTTAAACATGCAGTATGACAAAGGAATTAATGACACATATAAGGAGCTGATCGACTAAGGTAGAGTTGAGGACAGTTAATTCATATGATCATTAATCTCCTGGAATTATTTTTTTTACTGCCTCTAAATACTGAAATGGAGAAATAAGGCAGTGATATGAGTTATCTTATAGTAAAATTGGTAGTTATAAGAGTAATTATCGAATTCCTATTGGAGGTTTGCCCATGTTAACTTTCTTAAGTGGGTTAATTAACAAGCCTTCCTCATGTTAGTCATACAAAATATACAAAATATGTATGGCTGTTTGTGCAACAAAATAATAACAAAAATGAATTAGACAGTGGGTTTGCTGCACATTTTATAAAATATAGAGTAATCCAAGATTATATCTAAACTTTGACAACTCTCAGTTGTTTGACCTCAGAAACATTACACCTTGAATTTAGTTTCCTCAATTATATAATGAGGTAAATCCCCAAAACAATATAGGAATATTGCACAGATTAACTAGGCCAACATGTATACAGTCCTTAATATAGTACATTGTACATATTCAGGACTCAGTAAATGTTTTCTCAGTCTCTTTAGTATCCTACTTAACCTTGAACTTAATTGTGTACCTGATTTACATTGAGTATGACAGTTAATGTGTTCAATGTATTCAAAAAGCACTCAATATTTATCAAATATGCTCCATGGAAAAATATTGTCATTATGAAGCATGATGTAGCCAAGGAAGTTTATGAATTAGATGATAGTAGAGAAATCTAGATATATTATCAGTTCTCATCTTATATATTCATAACACTCTGTAGCATATTAAAGAATCTGATAAATCTTGAGATAAAAATCTGTTGTAATTATAGAGTGGGTTTTTGACCCTATAAAACACTTATTAACATTATTTGGAGGAATTTTCAAGGAGCAGATATTGAGGAGTACAAGCTTACAACTTGTTGAAGAGTAGATTGTATATATTCTGTTAATAAAAATCACCTTGAATTGTACAAGGTATAAAGCCTGCTTGTGCACAATATTATATTCAATAGACACTGACATATTAAAGGATGATTTGGGATTGAATTGTAACAACAATGGAAAGTCTGAGCTGCTAGAGAAGGGTTTATGAAGGAGACAGAATTGGAGCTAGGTCTGGAAGTCCAGAAAGGATTTAAAACAGTTAGCAAGAATCATCTCTTGAGACAATATAAAGACAAAGTTGCAGGTTGTAGTAAGGTGTTTAAATCTTTAGAAAGGTATATTGGAAGCAGAATCTGCTAGACAACCCTTCACTCTGGCTTCCATGGAGGGCTGCACCTTACTCTAGGAATATCTTAAATAGGACATGTTCTGAGCTTATTTGGCAAATTAAAACTTGTTTTGACATAGAGCTACATATACTGTGTCATTTCCAGATGAAACATTATTCAAAAAATATAAGTGATTTTGGGGAGAGTCTTCCATCTTTTGCTCTGAGACCACTACCTTTCATTGAGGATGCTACTCACATAAGATGGCTGCTAACCTGGTAAAACTTATAGACACTTCACAGTAGAAATTTAGGACTTTGAATATTGAAAACTTGCACCATGACTCTTTCCTTCTTACATTTACCAACAATTCTCTACCCCTACCCTTATATACCTACACTACATTAATCCTTGGGTTGTCGTAAGTTATTGGGAGTAAGTTGATAGACTATATTATGGCCCAATGCCAGGTATACCTTAAAAAAAATTAAAAAAAAAATAAATTATTTAACAGTCACAGGTAACACTCTTTATTATTTGTTTTATGAGATATATATAATGGCACAAGGGTCTTGGTGAAGAAAAGAAATGATCTAAAGGTCACTGGGATAATTCCTTGTAGGATTTCTGGCAAGCTCTTTAAAAGACTGCAAAATATAAGAATGGTTAAGCAACAGAGCCATCTGCCTCATCTGGGCTGAGATGCAGTTAATAGTTTACAATATCACTTTTTGGATTTTTCATAGAACCTAGGTTCACTCAAGACAATCCTTATCTATTGTTTTATAAAGAAATGGATAACACATGGCTTGCATATGGAGAAATAGTAGCTTATTCATTCCTTCTACTCAACCAGGACATTTAATGAAAAGGCTGTTTTTGACCTGGCCCAGTGTGTTTCCAGCATGCCTTCATTTACTTGCTTATTTAAACAAATAAGAGTTTGATTAACATATTCATAACAGGCACTATTCTGGGTGCTATGTAAAGGTGATCTTCACGTTGCTTACAGTTTAGGGAGGGAGACATGGTAGTGTATTATTATTTACTGTGGTAACTGCTATGATGGAAGACGGGCCATGAAGTATGAACAAGAGACACACTAAATAAGTATGCCTTACATAATTGCAGTGGTAACCAGTTTTCTATCCAATAAGGATTTAATACAACCAAGCAAGTTCAACTTGGCTACCTCAGTAGAATGAAAAAAAATAAATTCAGTGTCTACAATTTAGCTAGCTCTGCCACTTTTCTAGAAAATTCTAAAGCAAAATACTAAAATGTAAGACCAGAAATATTTTAAGAAGAAAAAAATGAGTTGGTTTCTTTGTGATGGAAATATAGAGTAGCTTGACCAAGATGTCCATTTTTTTAAATGTCATGTTCATTTCAAAACTAAATCTTGTACGTAACTATTGAAAACAGTTGTTCAAGTTGTTTAATGTATATTGGTAGATTTCGGCATCTCCAGAAACTTTAAATATCATCTTCAATGAGTAGATGAAATGCCAAATTACTCCAGTGCAAGTCCAGGGATTCTAGGCACAATGCTTAGATGGTCTGGCTCCCTATAATGGTTAGTGTCATTTTCTGGGTGACCTCTGTTACTCTGGGCATATATTTCCAAGATTCCATGTTCTAGTAGAAAGATTTTGAACACTAGATTCCTCTTGTTTCACAGGATATAATTGCATAAAACATGCAACTAGATGAGAACCTTGGCTTCTGATAAAGATGAGGACCTTACTGTTCCACCTGGGAAAAAATGAGTGTTCCATGTCCACTATCTTATCACCTGTGATCCTCTGTGTCCACAGCAAGTAGAATCTTCAATTCAGATGATAACAATATATAGAACAATAACATAAATATATTTGTTTATAATGCCCAGTTTTGAAGTAACACTCTAAAGGGGCCTCAGATTTGGGGGCCTCCAAGAAACTTTATTGATTTGCAGGATATAAATTGACCCCGGGTTGCGAACTGCAAGAACTGCCAGCTCAAAATAACTTCATCTAAAACCCAACTGTAAGAGACTTCGCCAAGCTTTAGCAGGGCTTTTATCACCCTAAGACCATTCATTGTGTCATTGTTACCACCCAGCTTTCTTCTGAATTCCTGCCTAAAAAAGCCCAGGGCTGTCAAAAGAATTTACTGTTTATTTTAGCCAGCACCTGATTCATAGGCACCTAACCTTCTTATTTAGATTGCTAAACATAGTTTAACAATGTATAAAATATTTTTACATTTAAAAGGAAGGATAGGGCCTCTGCCTCCCAGTCTCTGTGGGAGGATAGAATCTGAACTGTGATCATTGCCAGCTAACAGACACAGCTAGACTAATTACGTTTACATTGACTAGTCTTTGTAATTTTTGACTTCCCTGACACTATTTGAGTGCCTGCTTGCTCCCCTTCCACTCCCTCTTTCGCTCTTGAAAATGCACCATTACTTCTAAGCAAATCGGAATGCAACTCTGCTCTTTCCCTGTCAGTGGTTACAATTAACATCCGTTTTCACCATTGTAACTAACATCTGATTTTATCTATCTTCAACAGGCCCACCACAGTGTGGAAAATTTCATGAAAACATACTCTTGTACCATAAACTGTCCGTGGAAATCAGAATGCTTAGAGATAGCATTGACAATCCTAGAATTAAAGCCTATGCTATTTCATTACTTTCCTAAAATACTTGTTTTGGTGGTAAAAAAGACCCTCTTTGAAGCCAAGTTTTTAATGTAGCAAGAAGAGCCTCGTGATCATACTGAAAACATCGGTGTTTGACTTCCTGGACTTACCAATACTCCCTGGGCTGTTTAAGAGGTCTCAAGATGACACTTGTATATTTTCAACAATCCGCATTTCCTCTGGGTACCTAGTTTAGTGAATTAGAGAATGAGCCACTAGTTTCTGAGAACAGTGTGTAACTCCATAAAAAACTGAAACTAGCTTTCCATCTGCAAGCAACTCAACTCCATCTGCACATTCATTCAAAATATGCCTTTTCCTGAACATTTACCATCCATGCCAATACCCACCATCATTCTCATGATTCATAACTCACTTTCAAATTCTATACCACAAGGCTGAACCCAGGTCACTCACACACTGGCCAGGCTCCAGGATCTCAAATTATTGATATTCCAAAGAAGAGCTTCTGCTTTCAAAGAACTTTCTGTAACTTTATCTGTCATTTTAATCAACTGCTTCTTTAAGAAACCACGTAGCATTTACACGGGGTCTATTCACTACTATCTATAAAAGTGATCTTATAACTTGGAGAAACATTCATTTATGAAATAATCTAGGAAAAAATATTGGCTGCCTCAAAACTTTGTGTATACCTTGAAATTATTATCTCATTTAATGGGAAATACCTGTATTCATCTAGTATTCATCTAGCATATACCTTGAAATTATTATCTCATTTAATAGGGGAGTAGGGGAAAAGAGATGAATTATTGTTGAAATGGAAAAGAGCACCGCTTCACGAACCAGTTATACAGTTCACTCACCTAATGTCAAAAGGAGTTAGTCACAAAAAGCATTTAATGGGTAAATTACCATCTGCATAGACTGACTCTTAGAACCAGTCTCAGAGAATTCCTGCAGTGCTTGCTCCTTGACAGCCACACTCCTCTATTTGTCTTTAATATTCCCATTCTCAATACTGCAACCCAGGTATATTCTGATCACCAGATTTCATATTTGGCCCTACGCTCAGTCTCTTCATTTTGCTCCACTTTCCACATAACCCCTATAAACTTTCCTTTTTTTTTTTCAGATTCCATATTCTACAGATATATTTTTACTATTTTTTTTTTTTTTGCTATTTGTTTTGAAAATTAGGACTCCAATTTTGTCTCCTTCTTCTCATTCTGACCAAAGTGTATCAGTCAGAAAACAACATGACTCAGAGATTAAGGACTTGAGGACATCTACAATGATGAGAAAACACGACAATCAGGTAAATAATTTCTGGTCAATTATATACGTTAGTAGATATATGTAAATGAAACAGTTACTTCAAACTAGAAGAACATTTGACTTATATTAATTGGCATAGCCTGTAGACTTGGTCTCATACCCCATGAAAGGGAAGAGTAAATTTTTAAAATATCTAGACAGGGCTTTTTTTTTTTTTTTTTAAATGGGGTCTTACTCTGTCTCACCCACACTGGAGTGCAGTGGCCCTATCTCAGCTCACTGCAACCTTCACCTCTTGGGTTCTCCTGCTGCAACCTCCTGAGTAGCTGGGATTATAGGCACACGCCACCACTCCCAGCTAATTTTTTATGTCTTTTAGTAGAGACAGGGTTTTGCCATATTGGCCAGGCTGATCTTGATTTCCTAACTTCAGGTGATCCACTAATCTCAGCCTCCCAAAATGCTGGGATTACAAGCATGAGCCACCACATCTGGCCCAGACAGAGCTCTTTGAGTAAATTATGTCTGTTACTAAGTTAATGTTCCTTAGCTTCAATCCCACCATTCTAGTCTGCTTTGGGGTGCCAGGGCTGAGATGCCACAAACAGTATTTATCCTTTGTCCACTGATTGCCTGTTGGAGTCAGTGAAGAGGAGGTATGAGAGAATGACTGGAAAGCTCTTTTTCATGCTCTTCCTCTTCCTTGTTTTGGAAGTGTCAGGTGTCACTCAAAGACCCAAGCAGGTTGGGTTATCAAGCAGCTGCAGCTGACTCCAATAAGCAGTCTTTGCAGCACTTGCAGACCCAGGACCACCGTGTCCTCTAAGAGACACCAGCACCATCAGCGGATGTTCCCTCCTCAGAGCCTGGGCCTCGGTCCCATGAGGACTCCCCTTCAAGCTCAGCAACCCCAGCCCCAACTGAATGCTGTCTCCTTCTAGTTTTTGACTTTTCACTTTCTGGATACCTAGTAAACATTATTTTATTAAAGTCTGTCCTGGCTGGGTGCGGTGGCTATCTTTATAGGAGGCTGAGGCAGGCAGATCACCTGAGGTGATCTGTCCAAGAGCAGGCTGTCCAAAATGGTGAAACCCTCCCTCTACAAAAATACAAATATTAGCTGGGCATGGTGGTGTGTGCCTGTAATCCCAGCTACTTGGGAGGTTGAGGTAGGAGAATCACTTGAACCCTTGAGGAGGTTGCAGTGAGCTGAGATCATGCCATTGCACTCCAGCCTGGGTGACAAGAATGAAACTCCCATTTCCAAATAATAGTAATAATAATAATAATAGAATCTGTCCTGACTGGACACAGACAGATGTAATGATTCATAGAAAAATATCTTTTATATATTGCTATACAGTATAATATGCATGTACTCATATAAAAAGTTAAAACAAGTTTTTTCTGAAGTAATATTAACCATAATTATGTGTAATCCACTCTATTTTCTATTTTTATTCTTTTTGGATTTTTTGAAACTTCTGGTAGCAATCTAGTATATTTATTTTAAAACATTCTGTTATTAACCTGAAAATACTGATGTAGGTGAAACATAAATATGTAGTCTAGCACTATCATTCCTTTGCCCACATAATGGTTTTAATCAGTTATTTGATTTGTATATATACAATCTTATGAAAATTTTCTAAATATATTCAAATATTGGGAATAAAAGTTAGCAAGAAACATATATTTAAAAAGATAATAAAAAGTAAAATGCAAAATACAGCTAAATATAAAAACCCAAAGTATACAAGGTAATTCTATTGGGGTAGTCTGGAACCACAGTCAAAATCTTGTAATAGACATGCTGGAAAATACTCAGAATAAAAAGATGATACAGACACACCTACATATGTACAAATTACAGTAGTAATAATTTTTCTGATTTCATTAAATCCTGTAGTTACACTGAAAGAGAATCGGTTCCCATATATTTATAGATATGGAGAGAGAGTGTGTGTGTATCTGTGTGTGTGTGTGTGTGTGTGTGTGTGTGTGTGTGTAAGAGAGAGAGAGAGAGAGAGAGAGAGAGAGAGAGAAAGGTCTTTAAGGTCTCACTATGTTGACTAGGCTGGTCATAAACTCCTGGCCTCAAGTAATCCCCTCTTGCCTTGGCCTCCCAAAGCACTGAAAATACAGGCATAAGCCACTGTACCCAGCTGAGAATCTGTTCTTAGTCACAGAGAAAACATAATAAGTCAGTCAAGAGATGTGAAAAGATTTTCGGACAATACAATAAAATCCCATCATTTGTCTATTCTAAAACCTAAGTAAATTAATGATAGTTCATATCCTTAGTAAAATGGAAAAAAATCATTTTCAAAGTCTACTGTGTTTTCCCATCTATAGAAGGTGTGATATAGACTACTATGGAGTAGAAAAGATGCCCAATCTCATTTGCTGGCAGTTGCAGGCCTGCAGACTACTAAAAACAAAGGCATTAGTTTAAGACATCAACAGGTTGGCTCTCTTTAATTCAGAGCATCTGCAATCAGGCATTACTTTTTTCTTGCAACTAAAATGGACAAACCATGTTTAAATAAATTTAGAGCACAGATAAACTGCATAGAAAGAGTTTAAAATGCTTTAAGAGAAATGATTATATATGGCAGAAGAAATGAATTAAAATTAAGAGAATCTAGTTTTCCAGTAAGCTCATCATCCCTTGCTTGGCCTCACTTGCTTTATTTGAAAATGAGAGTCTAGAAACTAACCTCTGACCCTCTATCAAGTTATGCTACTTCTTTATGCTACAGTAAGACATGAAGTTTCTAATTGCCAACACACATGAAGGTCACTGGGAACTGCCTCATAAGCCAGCAGATCATTAAACCCACTACTGCCTGCTCTCACCCTTCTGCTACCATCGAGATCATTTGTCTTCTTTCCCTCATGGGAGTCAAGAAGATGAGTGTCTTCTCTCACTCATCTCCTATTCATCATTAAGCAAAGAATATGTTAAAATATAGTCTGTTCTTGACCCAGCACAGAGGATCACACCTATAATCCCAGCACTTTGGGAGGCCGAGGTGGGTGGATGACCTGAGGTCAGGAGTTTGAGACCACCCTGGCCAACATGGTGAAACCACATCTCTACTAAACATACAAAATTAGCCGGTGTGGTGGAATATGTCTGTAGTCCCAGCTACTCCAGAGGCTGAGACAGGAGAATTGCTTGAACCTGGGAGGCAGAGGCTGCAGTGAGCTGAGATCATGCCACTGCACTCTAGCCTCAGTGAGACAGAGCAAGACTCCATCTCAAAATAAAATTGTATATATATAATTTTATTTTACACACACACACACACACACACACACACACACACAGAGAGAGAGAGAGAGAGAGAGAGAGAGAGAGAGAGAAAGAGAAAGTTCTCTGTCAGTTCTCATTATTCACCGTAGTTATGGTTTATAAAGTCACTGAATACTGAATTAGCAAATCCAGAACCATTGCTCCTAGAGGAAATATAGGGTTAGGGTTTCATGAGCCTCTGACCATGATACCTTTTTCAGCCAATCAATACATGTCCTTATTTGGGGTATGTTTCAGTATAAAGATACCTCATTTAATATGTACTGAGTCATTAATATTGAACTCACAGCCAACAGCACTGTAACTCATACCTGAATAAAGTTGATCTAACATATGTATTTTCCTCATAAGGCATATTACAGACTTCTAGAGCATAGAAACACCAGATGGAACCTCAGCACTATATGTGGGGGCCATTTTAGACAGCAAATCATCAAGAGGAAACACAAAAAATGTGGAAAACGTAGCCATAAATAGCCTGCAAAAAGGACACATGCCTTCAGTTGAGAGCTGAAATAAGAAGGCTGAGGGTCACTTTGATCTACCTCAGGTGGAAAGTGAGGTTCACTCACCTCGGATCTTTTGCCATTTTGCAGATGTCAATAAATGATCATGATTGAACCAGGACTATTAATTTTGGGGCTCTAAATACATTTTGGCAAGAATGTGAATTCATAAATACAAAAATTATAATAGGAAGCATCAGTTGTATGTTGCACTAGTTCTTAAAGAGAATGGTTTATAATCAGTTTTGGATGAATCAATACAATCTTGACAATAGCTACCTAGGAGTTTGTGAGGCTATCCCCTACACTCAAAATAAACACAGTCCATTTTATGTCAAGTAGCACTTCAAAATAAGCCAACTGATGAAAAATTAAAGTTATTTCTTCAGAATGGAAAAAACAAAGAGATTTTAATTTCTTGTTTTATCTCACTCCTAAAAAAATTCTAGTAAAAATCTTAAGGGAACTAGTTTTATTCATGAATCTGTTTTAAAGTTATGAATTAAATTTACTTTGAAATATGGTTATAATTTAAGATCTACATTATTCTAGATGAATCTTCAACCAATTCTGTAATGACCAGAAATTACTGGGACCTTCTATGACTTATAATAGCAGTTATTGTTAATGTATTATCTGACTTAAATTATATTAAATTTTAGAAGAAACACCCATGTAAATTTAGTTTTATAAAGTAATTCACTGTCCTTAGCACTGAAAATAAAATATTAAAATAAAAACTGCTTTAAGCAAATGGCTATTGAAAGCCACTATTACCTTTCTACTTAAAATACATCATGCTTTCCTCCTCATTTCCTATAAACTTTAAACTCTTTAGATCAGTATGACCTGGTCTCTACATATTTCTCTACCCCATCTTCCACCACACTCTGCCTTATAGCAAACTGCTAGCCAACTGTCTGCTTCCTCGCTCCCGCTACCCACACACATGCACATGATACATGCAGGGACACAATAGTGACATGATTTTGAATTCATATGCTGAGTCAGACTGTGTATTTACGTAAATTCAAACCCAACCACGGAGAACTTATTTCTTGGGGATATTACTTAATCTTGAGGTTCAGTTTTTAAAAATGCACAGGAGTACTAATGCACCTACTTTTAGCAGATGATTGGATTTAAAAAATGTGTTATACATCTACTATGGAATACTACTTATCCATAAAAAGAATGAGATCGTGCATTTTGTAGCAACATAAATGGAACTGGAGGGATTTTTGTTTTTTTGTTTGGCATGAAGTTTCACTGTTACCCAGGCTGGAGTACAGTAGTGAGGGGTCACTGCAACCTCCACCTCCCAAGTTCAAAGGATGCTCAAGCCTCACTTTCCTGAGTAACTGGGACTACAAGAGTGAGCCACCACACCTGGCTAGTTTTTCTATTTTTAGTAGAAATAGAGTTTCACCATTTATCTAGGGATGTCTCTAGGTATTGAACTCCTGGCCTCAAGTGATCCACCAGCCTCGGCCTCCCCAAGTGCTGAGATTACAGGTGTGAGCCACCATGCCTGACTGAACTAGAAGTTTTATCTTCAGTAAAATTACTCAAAACAGAACATGAAATACTGCATTCTCACTTACAAGTGGGGGGTAAATAATATATATATACATGGACAGCAAATGTGGAATAACAGACATTGGAGACTCAGGAAGGATGAGAGGGTGGGAGGGTGGGACGAGATGTGGGATGAAAAATTACAAAATTACAATGTACATCAATCCCGACGATGGTTACACTAAAAGCCCAGACTTCACCACTGCTACATCCATGTAACAAAAGTATAATTGTACCTCCCAAACCTATTTTAAAAATTAAAAAAAATTAAAATGAAGCTTATAAAATATTTGCCAAGTCCTAAATACCATTATTAGTATTAGCATTATTATTTCTAGGATGGTGACTTTGTTGATGATACGGAGGCGGTGGTAGAATGTCTGTCTGTAGCACTGCCTCTGCCTCTGTCATTACTTCTGCCTCCAGTGCCCATCCACCTTCATTCATGTTTGTCCTTCAGATTCAGCTCGGAGATCATGTTCTTTAGAAACCATTTTCCAATGTCTGGGTTGAGTGAAATAAAGTGCTCCCATAGTACATATAATTTTATGCACGTACGTCATTGATTTTCTTGGACTTCCCTATTTTGCTTTCTTGACTTCACTAGGCTGTGAGTCGCTCAAGGGCAGAGAGCCTACCATACTCATTAGAATGTTACCATTATCTAGCCCATTACCTTCCTCATCACGTGTTCAATATTATCACCGTAGAACTGAGTCCCTGAAGACATATAATCAACAATTTTACTTGTCAGTGTTGCTACTACCATGACTTTAGAATAGAACTCAAAGAGTGAAATAAATTTAACTAAATTGATCTATCACACCTACTTTCTTTCCTTTATGATTTTTCTTAAAATATCCCAGGCATGTGGCCCTTGGGAAAACTGGCTCAACAGCCTCGTCCCTCGGGCCCTGGCCCTCTGGCCCAGCGGTCCCGTCCCACACACGCAGTGTTCTCCCTTGCTGTGGTGCGCAGTGAACAGCCGGCATTGTGATGACACACCACTGACTGCTTCCAGCGTGCCTCCTGACAGTTATCTTCACAAATAAAATGTAAATTGAAACTATTCCAAAAAACATCCATGACCTCAAGAAGATTTATCAGCTCTCCTGGTGTATGCAGTAAATGAAATGTTATTATTCTCTCTTCACACAAATCCTGTCTGACAGATGGTGTTTTGTTATTTTAGGAAAGTAGCAGTCTACAGAGTCTTTTAGGGTCCCATTGCACCATTTCCACAAATCTTTAGCCTCTCTCCAAGAGATCACATACAATAAATTCTTCCATAAAATAACTACAGAGTAACTGGCATCTCCTAGGGTTAGGAAGATGAGATTAAGTAAGAAAATGTATATGAAAGAACTCTGTAACCGTAAGTGCTTTATAAATGTGTGTGCAAAAACAGAAACCTGTTTTCCAAATAAGTTTCTGTAGGACTATTTCTTTATAATATCTCCATGGAACTAGCTAGTTAAACTTGTTCTTGTCATTCAATCATCTCTGCTTTCCCAATGTGATATTCTCCTTGCATTTTTCAAACCCAGTTTTAAAACCCAGTCTTATCAGATAGCATTTGTTGTTACTCTTAATTTCACATTAAGACAAACTGAGATGGAATTAACCTCACTCAGCCTGGCACAGTGGCACATGCCTATAATCCCAGCACTTTGGGAGGCCAAGCGGTGTGGATCACCTGACGTCAGGAGTTCAATACCAGTGTGGCTAACTTGGTGAAACCCCGTCTCTACTAAAAATATAAAACTAGCCAGGTATGGTGGCTCACGCCTGTAATCCCAGCTATGTGAGGCTGAGGCAGGAGAAATCACTCAAACCGGGGAGGTGGAGGTTGCAGTGAGCCGAGATGGCACCATCACACTCCAATCTGGGCAGCAAAGTGAGACTTTGTCTCAAAAAAAAAAAAAAGAAAGAAAAGAAAAGAAAAAAGAATCTCACCTAGGGAACTAAAGGTCCCTCTGAAACTCTGAACAGAAAAGATGATATTGTTCTGTTAATGAATCCCAGGAGACAGCAATTATGTGTCATTGTTAATACATATCATAAGAACCAGGCTACCTAACCCCAAATTAGAGATGATTACAAATGAGGTTTATCATTAAAGTCATTATAAAGTGACAGTCATCAAGAAAAGGGTAAAAGACTTTTGCAAAACCAAAACGTGTAGGCTGAAGAAATTTTTACTTGCAGGAAAAGAAGCATTTTTTTCTTTGATTTGTTGAATTTGTGATGCCCAATTTGTCATTTTAAGTAGATTAAGAGATTTGATTACACTGAATTAAAACAGATTGAAATTAGTAATTTTGCACTGAGCACATTTAAATGTCTTAAATATGTTTTTAAAAGAAAAAACAAGCTAGACTGGCTTAATATATTTTATATACATTCATATCCTAAGCTAACATCCATGATCTTTTAAAATTGGGAGTTTAAATTGATGTAACACTTTTGGTAGGTATTTTGTTAATATCGCTCACAGTAAGTTCTAAAAAGTTATATACATTTGATCCTACAATTCAATTCCACTGCTAAAAGTTAACTTGAACCTGTTGCTACAATGTAATACTTCCAAAATAATTATCATATTGTGATTGTAGCATGGCAAAAAAAAAAAAAATCAATAGCACTAAAGAAGCAGTGGCTGTATATACAACAGTGATCAAGATGCTTAGTCACTTAAACAGGTTTATTGCCCCTCTCAGGAGATTCTAAACAAGCTAGTCTTTCTGACTTTTTCCACTGAACTGATTACATCTCTAAGCCATTTTGATATCATAGTCAACGTTTATACAGTGTAAATGCACTTTTTAAAATGTACAGTTGTGCTTTATCCTTTTATAAAATAGTTTCTAAAATATTTTGCATAATTATTCTGTACACCTTTGAGGCCTGTTACCAACTTTATTTATATTTACATTTACTTATTTAGCTTGTCACATGGGTGGTAATTATCTCTGGGGTAATATCCACTTATTATTTTTTTTTCTTTTTTTTGCGACAGAGTCCCTCTGTCACCTAGGCTTGAATGCAATGGTGCTATCTTGGCTCAGGTAACCTCTGCCTCCTGGGTTCAAGTTACTCTCCTACCTCAGTCTTCTGAGTAGCTGGGATTACAGGAATTTGCTTATATTTTTAATCAACTTTTATTTTTGAAATTTTCAGGTTTACCAAACAATAGCAAAGATAGAACAGTGGATTTCTATGCACCTAGTCCCCCGTTTCATTTTCCAATCATGTTATCATCTTCTGTGACCCATGTATCTTTATCAAAATGAAAAAACAAAAAACAGTGACCTATTATTATTAACCAAACCCCAGACTTAATTGAGATTTCACCAGTTTTATCAATAATGTCATTTTTCTGTTCTGGAGTTTCATCCAGAGAACCACATTCCATTTAAATCTCATATACCGTTTAGTCTTCACCATATACTGTCTTTGTTTTTCCACGTTTCCACAGTTTTCATGAACAGCTTAAAGGAGTACTGCTCGGTATTTTGTAGTTTGCCCCTCAAATTGGATTTGACTGAGGTTTTCATTATAATTAGGCTGAGGTTATGGGGTTTTAGGAAGACTACAGTGATTCAGGGTCCTTCTCATCACCCCAGATCTGTGGTCTCTTTGGTGGTCAGGAGGAATAAGGAGAGTTCATAGCCTAAAGCATTTTGGAAATTGTAGGACTTTATACAGGTGGTATTCTGAAGATTTATGGGGCCAATATTGATTGACACCAAGTTTGAGGTCAATATATGGCATCAAATGAGTAAGTGTCAGGCATTCTAGATGCTGTGCAATGAACAGGACTCTTCTATACAAAAATGAAATGCTACATTTTACATAAATATGAATATCTCAACAGATGTTCCTATAAAATATATATATTTGTATACATATATATTTATAAATTTCAGAGTCAATAACATAACTGTTGCATAAGTAAACACAAATATTTTTATGAATTTAATGTATATTAAAATGTCTAGGACTATAACAACCATGAACGTTAAGGTAAAATTATTCATTACATTTAAGGACATAATATTTTATTAATCAATTTGGAAAATTATGTCACTGATTGTAACAACACTCATATTTGAATTTTCAATACAACAAACCTATAATAGGCACTAGATCTTTTATGTGATTCTTTGTATAAAAACAAATGCATTTATTTGGTCATTATTTTTTAAATGTCAAAGAAAAAGTGACAATAATATTCAGTGTTAAATATTATGTTACATTTATTAATCCAAACTCATTTTTCCTAAGTTATTTCTAACACCTGGATCCTTAGTGTAGCTAATCTAAGCATTTTCTTACTGGATTATATTTTATTTTATTATACATTCTTTTTTATTTTATCAACCTAAGAGCACTACATTGATTTTTTTTTCAAAGTAGTATGCATGGGTTGCTTATAGTTTTATCAATATCAAGATCATAAAATATTAAAATACAGGGGCAATGGCTTAGAATGCATCTTCCACAGTGTGATCCTAGCAGATACTGGGGTAACAAAGGCTGTAAAAGACTGAAGACTATTTTGTTTATTCCACATTTATTGTCTGACACTTTTAAGCTAGATATTAGAGATAGAGGACAAAGATGCCATCTCTGAATACACAGAACTTAGAGTTTAATATGAATAATCTTGTCTATATGGATAACTGACACTCATTTACTCATTCTCTTAATGTCCTTCAATCAATACCTCTAGGAACACAAATAATTGAACAATGAGGAATGATGAGGTATCACAAAATAAAGTGTTAACAGGACTCAGAAGAGGAATCGGGCTTGTGTTTGGTGATTTTGATGAGGACTCAGTGAAATAGGGCTTGACATGGATGGGATGCTGTCAGAATGTGGGTTATTTTATGCTGAGTATCTTAAAATTTTTTACCTAGAAATCAAGAAGAAAAAAGAGAAGCTAAAGCTGTGATTGTAAAGGAAAGACTAATCACTCATATCAGCCAGGATGGGGGATATTTGATCATTTTTGTGGTTTAAACAATGTTATGTTTTTATCTTGATTCATCAGAGTCACTGAGTGCTCCTGTCTGGTGCTGGTGTTCTGTGGAATCATATCCAATGGGAACACAACAAAGCTAGTCTGTGAATGCCAGGCCTTCCCTGGGCCATCATAGGCTATTTTTCTCTTTCTTATGTCATTTATTCAACAAGCATTCATTAAACATCAAATAAGTTTATGGCCCTAAAAATCACAAGTATATATTTGGTAGCCCCAGCTCCCAAAAAAGAATAGAAGTTCATTGTTTCAGTCTAAACATTAAAATTATGTATTTGGGGATGGTCCAAATAAAGACATCTTCAGGGTTGTGAGAACATTTAATAAAGGCACCACAGAGAATTGGTGGTATTTAACTGGGTGTTGACAGATACATAATTTCTGCCAGTTTTAGAATGAGAGCATTATGAACACGTGTCCACTGGGAAGGTAACATTATGTGAGGAGCACTATAAGCTCCATGGAGAGTTAACTCATTTTGATACTGTTTTCACCAGAGGCCACTATAGAAGTGTTTCCTACAAAGGAAGCAGAAGATCAAGTAGTTGCTTGGCTGAGTAGTTTGTAGAATGTGATTTAAAACACATGTTAGAGTATGCTTTGAGAACAAAATAAATGCATGTCAAAAGAGCCTAATATTGAGCCTGGCAAATGTTTGCTGCATGGGCAATGGTCCTGCCTCATGGGTTTCCCATGCTCCTCCCAGTGAGGATGCTAATTCCTTGGGAAGCAAGGGTTGCTGAATGAGAGGACACTTTCTTCATAGAAGGAATACTTTTCTTAAGGAGACAGTAATCATTCAGTCTTTGTAGTAATTTCACTTGATTTTGAAGAAGGATAAAAACAATTCAGAAATTGTGTTTCAGTGCTAAGAGTATTCTCTGCTTTCCAAATCAATCTTTCAAAACATCTTTCTCCAGGTTACAATTAAATACAGAATTTAAAATATTCTGTCAGCAAAACATTATTAAGTGTTAAAAAGTGCCAACTAAAGATGACATGGCAAGTTCTAAAAAGGTCTAAAATGGGATGGATTCTAATATTTCTTGGATAATTTAAGAGGCATCTGTGTGATAAGGAAATGAAATAGATGACCTCTCAATGTCCTTTCTAGACTAGAAATTATATGACAATGTATTCTAATAAGTCCTCATAGTTAACAAAGTGAGAGGGCTTCTTTTTAAACTCTACATTTTAAAAATTATTTTTTTATCTGTAAAATTAAGGATAATTTAAAGTTAAATTGGGTGTGAAATTGTTTCTAAGGTATTTTAAGCAAAAGGTTCCATTTGATTTTTTTTATTTCACAATACATAGTATTTTAGAAAACTTGAAAAATACAAAAATGTTGAATAAGAAAAATCACTCATAATATATTCACCCATATATGTTTATGTTTAATAATTTTGCCCCTATTTATAAACTATGTTTAGTACATGAAATCACTAGAAGCAACATTTTATTCTTAGCCCTTCCTGATTTCAACTCACCATCTAAACACCTACCTGAATTACCACTCTTTCAGATATCACTCTTGCTTTCCCTTTTTATCACATTTGCTCTCACCTGTCATCATAAATAAATCATATCTCTTAAGTCATTTTATAATTCTGTCCACCATATCTACATGGAAAAACAGTGAAGAATGGAGTTGAAGGTGGACAGCATCAATTTATTTTGTATTTATCAAATGACTTTTTCCTTCTTTTCTCTCCTCCTCTAGAGCTTCATTTACTATTCAATACAGTCTGTTGAAAACTGTCCAGATATTTTCGAGAAATAAAATGGTACAAATAATTCAGGGACATCACTCAGCTGTCTAATACAAAGACAAAAGGTGGTAGATGGTCCTCTAAATATATGGGCACAAAATAAAGAGGGAAGTCTTCTATACCTAATTTGGTGCAAAGTAATGCACTCTGCTCTATTATTTTAGTGACAACACTGATTTCATTAAAGGAGTTAATATTGGTACAAACATTTCAAAATCCTTTTTGCTTGTATTTCTTTCAATAAATAAATCAGACAGTGTTGAAAGCCACACAGTTTCTAATACTAGGCAGGGCAGGTCCAATATGTGTCTGTAATTTTCGCAATAATTAAAATAGAAAAAGTATAAAAACATCTCTATTAAGAGTTTATCTTTTGGTTACTAAAAAGAAACTTTAAAAGGAGGCACCTCACCATACCTCCTGAATGGGTTTAGGCAGGATTCTAGGGAGTAGCCATGAGCTCTGGGGTGATATTGGTTTTCTGCTAATTGATCTACTCTAATTTCTTTTTTTGTTTCTATTACTCAGCATATTTGGGGTGGAAGGTAATCACTACACGTGTTATGTGGTTCTAAGTGCTTTCCCTGATGGTAAAGATTAACCAGGCAACGTCTCATTTAATCTACATTATAAACTCAAGGTAAGTACTCTCAGTATATAGATTTTGCAGCTGAGGAAACAGATTCTGAGAGTCACTTGCATACATCGCACTGCTTGTGAATGTCCCCAGTCTATCATCAGAGCCATCATAATATCATAGTTAATGCTTGCAGAGACCTAACCTGTTTTTCTTCCTAATATTATTTTATTCTGGAAATGATATCTATCACTAGCATATTTCTTGGTGTTGTGTGTGTGTGTGTGTGTGTGTGTGTGTGTAAAACATGTTTTAGCCTTTGAGGGTTGATATGCTTTGGCTCTGTGTCCCCAACTAAATCTCATGTTGAATTATAATTCCCAAATTGGGGAAGAGATCTGGTGGGAGATTATTAGATATGGGGCCATATTTCCCCATTGTTCTGGTGATAGTGAGTTAAGAGTGTGTAGCACATACCCCCTCACTCACTCATTCTTGCTTTGCCATATGAATATTGTGCCTGCTTCCCCTGCACTTTCCACCATAATTTTAAGTTTTCTGAGGCTTCCTCAGCCATGTCTCCTGTTCAGCTCACAGAACTGTGAGTCTATTAAACCTCTTTTCTCTATATATTACCCAGTCTCAAGTATGTCTTTACAGCAATGTGAGAACAGACTAATACAACAGTGGTCACTATATTCATTATCTTGGTTGTGACGGTGGTTTTGGATGTATATGTGAAATGCACTGCATTTCAATTATACCTCAATCATCTTGTCAAAAAGTAAACTATATTTTCTTATATTAAGAGTGAGAATAAAATAAAATTTTACAAAAGAGAGACAATATCTTGTAAGGAAAATACAAAAGAGTATCAACCATATGGAAATGAACACATTAATGGAAACTTTTCTTGGAGCCAGAAGGTGTTGATGCAGCATAAGGACCAATTCTGAAAAGTAGAAAGATTCAATTAAGATGTTATTATCATTAGTAGTAGCAGAAGTAGACAAGTCATATGGGAACCCGGAAGTGGAAGGGAAAAAAGAAAGAACATAGCTACTTATTTTAGGTACTTGCTTACTTTAGACACCATTTTATACCCTTTGAGGAAGATGGATGAATGGCGAGGGTAGATAGAAATATTAGCTTTTATCCAACAAATGCAACAAATATACATTAATATTTAGTCTGCACTAGATGCTAGGGAAACAAGATGTACAAACACAATTTTTGATCTTACGGAGCTCCTTTGTAGAGAAATACAGTGTACCAAAAATCACAAAGGAAAGTTACCTATCCAGTTAATGATAGAGCTGAGTTTATAAGAGAGTTTCCTAAAGGAGATGTCTTCTTGAAAACTTGGTAAATAATGGTTTGATTAAGATGATGAGAAGGTGTGTTCCTATAATGCATTGCTATAAAGAGAACAGTGTGTGCTAAGACATGCATTTGACAGGGCAGCAAGTCTGGGAAATTTCAAGCATTTCAGTGTGACTTCTACATGACCAGAATGATATAATCAGGGAGCAATCAGTAGGGACAAACATGGTCATAAGTGATCACACAGAATTCTGTATCTAATTTTAAGTCATTTAGATGTGTACAAAATTTAAGACTAGACTCAATTGGTATAATCCACTTTAGTAACTTCTACATAATGTTTTTCTATATCTTCATAGTCTTTCGAATTTATGTAATAAACTGTGTAAAGAAAATCTATTTTAAAAGAGTTACAAAACAGACAAAAACTAGTTTAAAGACAGAAGGTGTAAACAGCCTCCTCTGTGAGCTCTAGAATTTTGTTTCAACGTTTAGAAACAGCTGAAAGGGTGAACCATTCTGGGTGTCTATTGTATTAAAATTTTCTCCTTATTAGAATAGCAGTAACTAAGATGTACCAGCATCTTAAAATCATGAAATCGTAAAACACCAGATCTAGATATTTTTTAAAAAGTCTGAAATCATCTAATCCCATTATAGAAAATAAAACAAGATCAGAAAGAGAAGTGAATTCTCCCACTGTCAGTAACTGAGAAAGCAAGGTCTAAAACAAACAACTGCTATGTTATAATCCTGATTTCTGTAATGTTCACCAGGCTGCCTAATATTTTACTTTTTCAATATCCATTACTGTGAGTGAATGGAAAAATTCTATTGATGATCTTTTGAAAATTATCTTCTGTAATTTTCAACATATAAAATAATATGAAACTGTTTTAAAAACAGCTCAAAACAAGACTATCTGACAAAAACATATGGTAGCTTTCCTAAGTTCCTCATCACAAAGTTACAACAAAATCTACACTTGAAAATCTTTTCAAATTTACAACGAATTGAAGCATTCAGAAGATGCATACAGGCTTCTGATTCAGGGAGGTAGAATCATCCTCTTTTAAACTCTCAAAACTCTATTAAAGTTGTAGTAAAGAAATTCAATAATAATCATTGTGCTTATCAGAAGTTGTAGGGACAGACATCAGACCACATCAGTAGACTGATAATATTGACAGGCTTCTTAAAACAGAACTCACTTGAGATTTTATTGATGGACAACCCAGAGAAGAGAAACCTACACCTAAAACTCACACCTAAAACTACACCAAAAAACATCTGCTGAAAAATACAGCATATGTAGTGGGAAAGTCACCATCTCCTCCTGAATCAAGCCTCAGAGTGTCTGAAGTGAGGCAAATATGAACAATCTTTCAGTTGATACTAAAAATACAGAGTGACAGTAACAGTGGTATTCAGCTGTAAGAACAATCCTAGAAAACTACTCTCTAATTCACTCATACTTATCAGGGTCCACTGAAATAGTGTAAGAAACTCAGAGCATGTTCTTTATAGAAGTATTCAGGCTTAGCTTTTCAGGTCGAGTTGCATAGTACCCACTCAAACAAGGATAAATCTTGTAGTGACATGTCCTGCCCACTTACATGGAAGTCAGAATCTACTCTCCAAGTCTGGAAAAATAGAGAACTGTTGTGTAAAGAGGTTTATATAACAAGAGGGTAAACTCACAGCAGCTGAAACTACCAACCTAGTATATGATTTAAAAGAGATAAGAAAAACCAACTGCACAAGAAAAAAAAAACACTAACAAATAAAAGACTATGTAAATTATAGGGAAGATTATGCTGAATAAACAACTCTGATATTTCGAATGACAATAATGCATAGTAAATGTAGCTTGTTATTATGGCAGAAGATGAAATGGCTCATGCACCGATTAAAATGCTTTACCTAGAAGTGGCACACATTGCTTCCCCTCAGATTACACAGACTGGTACTAAATGCATGGCCCTACTCACAAACAGGAGGGGAAATACATCAAGTTCCAAAGCTATTGGTATGTATTCATTCAATTGCTTAATTAAATAAAAAGTTTCTAGCAAGTGCCCAACTGGTAGAGAACTTGAATTATTTGGTAAGCATCAATATTGACCCCAGATAAAATAAAAGCTTTAGAGGACAAGAACGTTTTTTAAATTTAATTATTCTTTTTAGCCAGGTTAGTTATGATGTATCCCTACAACTAATTTCAGGTGCTATGATGATAGAGCTGTAAAGGAACAAAGCAAATTTTATTTTTTTTAAAAGTTATCATCAAAAGTATACAGATATAAAAGCCATAAGAAATGGAAGATAAATTTGAGCAAATCCTGCAAATAGCTTGTATGTGTATGTATGCACACATGTGTGAAAGAGGATTAATTATTCAAGAGCAAAAAGAACAACCCAGAGATTCCAAAATCCATCCAATGGGAGATTCACAGGAATAAAAAAATTAAGAGAGAGAATGAATGCATAAATAAAGGAACAAACTAACCAATTAATTATTGTT
Source organism: Saimiri boliviensis (assembly GCF_048565385.1). Taxonomy (NCBI): domain Eukaryota; kingdom Metazoa; phylum Chordata; class Mammalia; order Primates; family Cebidae; genus Saimiri; species Saimiri boliviensis. The sequence continues at coordinate 119,647,344 of NC_133453.1, forward strand.
TTTAAAATTTCAAGCTGAAAATATTCATAATAAGAGGACCTATTAAGTACTGAGTAGGAAGAATAGTAAAAGACTTACATCTAGGGACACCTTTCTAGAATTTAAGAACATTAATAATTAAAAGGAAATCCCTTCAGGACTGTTTGTTGATTGCTTGGCTGGCTGTGAGGACTAAGCTCTGATTTTTTATCTTGCCCAAATTCCTATCTTTGGGGTCTGTGAGTTTATACCCTACAAACTACAAATTCTCATCAGATGGGTTTTATTTGACGCTACATATTGTGACTTACTTTTCAATCTGACTCAGGGTAACATTATGAGACAATTAAAAACTATATATATAACCCCAAAATATATTTTTTGCCATACTTGAAATTGCCCTGCAAAGTCTCTTGCAGAAAAAATCCACATTCTATAAAGAATCCTGTCCCCCTTTGTTTTCCTTCCTTCCTTCCCAGATCCAGAAGATAATTAGCTAAGAGCCAGGCACCACTTTAAGTATGATTAAAAAACAATTTACAGCTTGCTTTCTCTAAAGTCTACCATCTAAGAGCTTCCTCTGCATAATAAAACTTGATCTCCACAATCCTTTATCTTTAACCTGAACATTCCTTTCTATTGATCCCAGGTCTTTAGACAAAATCAGCCAATTGCCAACCAGAAAATGTTTAAATTCACCTATAGCCTGGAAGCCCCCACTTTGAGTTGTCCCACTTCTCCATACCAATGTATTTCTTAAGTGTACCTGATCAATGTCTCATGCCTTCCTAAATATATCAAACCAAGCTGTACCCCAACCGCCTTTAGCACATATTCTCAGGACCTCCTGAGGGCTGTCATGAGCCATGGTCACTCATATTTGGCTCAGAATAAACATTTTCAAATATTTTATAAAGTTTGACTCTTTTTGTGAAGAGTTGCTTTTACTTTTTATTATCCCTACTAAAAGATTTGAATTATGTCTGTATTTTCTCACCTAAAACATGTTTGTACGTTTTCTACTGAAAGACATACATTTTTTTGTCTGAGCTTCACATTTGCACTGCTGGGTATCATGTTCAAAGTTTAAATAAATATGCTGTTTAATTTATTATTCCATACCCTTACAAACTATTAATGAAATGTAATAATATGACAATTGCAAATCTGATTATTGCAAAAGTAAATACTGTATAATACAAATGCTTTAGGGTTCTTGAATTTAAACAATCTATTAGGTGTGGAAGTATACTGATAAAAAGAAAGATATCTAAGAAATAAGAAAGAATAGAATCAAATAAATAAGAAATATATAATAAGTTTAGTATAAAGTAATCCAAGGGTGAAAAATGAGTTATAATGCTAGAATGCATTAGGCCCATAAAAAAATTTCTTCTAGAAGAGAGTGAATTCTAGCATACACATTCTATGAATGAGAAACTAGAAATTCTACACAAATTAATAAAGCACTTATTAGTCCTCAAAAGAACAAGAAGAAAGGCTATTTATAAGGAAGTCCAGAAAAAGTTGTAAGAAAACTATGCTCTATGTATAAAAAATAACCACTGTAAATAAAACCTATACTTTAGAATTCATGACATTGAAGTTTCTGTTACACTGCTTTTGTTAAACTGTGTCCTTCAACAGGTACATCTTATCTAAAGAAAAGCAATGTTTAGACAAACACAATCTTATCTACACAACAGTATCCTAATAACCATTATAAAAATACTACTTATTGGTTGTCTTTTTTATTAAAAAAAATACAGAAACACAGAAGACTAAAAAATTGTATGATAAGTAAATGTCATAAACTTTAACAGTCCATATTGTATTTTTTAAATAATTTTACATCATAGAAATATAAGAAAATTTGGCTAAACATAATGGGAAAGGAATTTCTTATTTAAATGGTAGCTTAAAAAATAATTTAACTGACTATACCTGGTAGACACAGAGGGTTTGAATAACTTAAGATAATAAAAGTTGCTATTTTAATTTCATGGTAACAATTACTATGAAAAAAGGCTTGAGATTTTCTGAAGAAGATGCCAAGTAAAAATTTTATTTATATAGGCCTGATTTTTATTCCTATTTTCCCAAAATATACTACCTTAGCTAGGTGTATTTTAGTAATCTGATGCTAGTGTCTTTTTATTTGCTCACTATTAAACTAAAGATATATGTGGCCTTAAACTAAGTACATGTATCTGTGTTGTCAAAATATTTTAGTCTAAGAAAATTACTGTCAAACTACCTATTTTCCTTAAAACAAAGTGACAGTAACTCAGTAAAAGAACACCATTTCTATCTTAACTTACAACCATATCCCAGGATGCAGGTACCAGAAAAACAGACGAGTTCAGCTTTATAACTGTTACAATACATTCTTATCACTTTGCTTTAACAATAAGTGTGTCTTTATCAAACATCTAGAATTCATTTGCCTGATTATTTGTCATGATTCAGATAATGTTGCTGAGTTCAAAACAGACCCAGGTATAAGCAAGAAAGGTAAAATACCTCATACAGAAGCAATTTTTTAATCACGATGCTCACACACCTTTTCTTCCAACAAAGACAGATATTGATTGAGCTCATTTTATATATGAAACATTACCCTAAATTCTAGGAATTCAAATAAGAAAGAGGCACAATCCCTAACATCAAGAAATTTTAAGAAGCACTTTGCTTTATAAATCAATGTTGAGTCATCCTCAGCATGGTGACTCAGTAATTGCAAAAAGGAATCACAGGCAATATTATCCGAATCATGCTTTCTGTGGTTTCAGTTACCCTGAGGTCAACTATAGTCCAGTAATATTAAATGAAAAATTTCAAAAGTAAACAACTGATAAGTTTTGCATTGTGTATTTACATTGTGTATTAGCTTTGAAGGAATTCTGAAGATTGCATCTCTAGACACTAAACCTACAGGTGTGCAAAAGGAAGCACAAAGACTCGGAGAGGAAACTCAGACCAAAATCATTAACTCAGATCCCCTGCTTTCCATGCCAGTCCTAGGGCGCTGCTAGTGGTCTCCACTTCTGTGACTAGAGTCCTCTAATCTAAGTCTTTGGCAGCTTCCTCTTCTTGACTCTTTATATACAACATACGTCATGGAGCTCTTTCAATTTTATTTTTGAAATGTATCTCAAATCTACTCACTTCTCCCCATCTTAATTACAATAACACTAGTCAGTTAGTCCACCATTATTTATAATGTTTCTACTACCTCCCAGGTGCAGTTCCACTTGCTGTACCATTAATTCAAGGAGAGACAAAGAGTCCCTATATTCAACATGGTTACCTCACAATGAGAGTAACAAATATGAAAAAAAAAAAAAAATAGGCTAAATGAATCAGATGACAGACGGATAAAAAATACGAAGAAAACAAAAATCACAATTTAGATAATCACATTGTTAGTAATTCTTGGGGGAGGGGGTCATGGTTAGATGTCCCATGAGTTCCATGCATCTCATTGACCAAATGCCTTACTCTCTGCCATCCTAGTAGCTTGTTACTCCCAAGTAGGAAAGAGGTGAATATATGCAGATATCTGACATGATATGGAGATTCCATGTCTGGATTGGCACTGTCAGGAGCTCTGCTAATTTTCCAGGAAAACAACCATAACTAGAGAACTTCATAACAAAACAAAACAACTTTTTTAAGTCTCTGGAAAATGTCCCTAGAGTACAAAGCTGATGAAGAAACATTTATTCAAGAAAATATGCTACATCTCGGTAAGAACTGTTTGAATTTGCAGCTCTTCAGTCATAGCATGCTCTCTTTCTTCTCCCTACCCCCAGTTCAGCATAACAAAAATTCTATTCTGGGTTGGTTTTACCAAGAAAACCGTGATCCTTTTCCCACATCTCTCAATTAAAGACTACATAAGCTCCTCCAGCAGGGAAGGGTGCTTACATTTTTCTTCCAGCTCTGTGTCAAGGAGGCAAAATTCCAGGTGTCCCAACTTGCAGTACAAAGGCTTTAACCTACCTGTGTTCTGTGGCAGAACACGTCTTGGAAAAGTGTTCACCACAGATATCTCGCGGAGAAATATATTTCTTTCCATATTTCCCTCTTTATTGACTATAGTGACCATATCTGTGTTATTTACTTTCATACTTTTTCATTTTAAATGGAATAAGGAAGGCATTCAAATACTTGTTGAAAAATTAATGATATAAAAACTACATTTTCAGTTATATCAATTGTGTCTATCAAAACTGGGTAGAGCAGTGTTCCCCAGGAGTAAAGTCATTCCCTAAACCTCAGAGTATGTTCTTCTATGGGAACAGCATTGGTCCTTAACCAAATATGACTGGTGTCATTATAAGAATAGGAGAAGGGACATAAGACAGAAACAGGTGGAAACAGAAATTGGAATTAATCCTACCCAAAGCCAAGGTACACCAAGGAATGGCAGCAACCACTGGAAGCTAGAAGAGGCACAAGGCAGATTTTGCCTCTGATCCCCCAAGAAGATTCCACCTTGCCAATGCCTTGATTTCAGACTGTTAGCCTAAACTGTGAGAAAATACATTTCTGTTGTTTAAAGCCTCCAATTCTGTGGTACTTTGTTACAGTAGCCCTAGGAAATTATTACATCATCTTCTTAGATTCAGTTTAAATGCCCTTTCATCCTGAAGTCTCCCTTGATTCCAATTACAAATTGAACACTTACAGAGGAAAAGTTATGTCTTGTTTTTATTTGCATCCTCACTGACTAACCAAAGAGGTACACAATAGGAGATTTTGTGCCTTATTTTTGAAAAGATAAGGTTTCTTTCTTCTAGAAGCAATCCTTTCCTCTCCTGAATGCTTACAGCACTTAATATGGAAAGAAAAAGAAGATTCAGGTTAAGGTGTCTGAACAAGACAATGATTCCAATGAAAAGATCTGCAGTACATAACAACCAATAACTATAAATGAAATTGATACAAATGCCCTAAAGCAGCAAATTGTCAATACGTTGTTTTTCATGGTTCCTAGGAACTGGGGTAGGCTCCTCAGTTTTTTTCCTGGGAAAACTTTTTTTTCTTTTTTGGTCTCTCCAGGAACTCTTGAGACCCATAGTGAAATAAAGAGGATCTCATGCTCAAAGTATGCTCCCTTCTCATTTCAAGAGATAGGAGTTATTCAGCCGGGTGCGGTGGCTCAAGCCTGTAATCCCAGCACTTTGGGAGGCTGAGGCGGGTGGATCACGAGGTTGAGAGATCGAGACCATCCTGGTCAACATGGTGAAACCCCGTCTCTACTAAAGATACAAAAAATTAGCTGGGCATGGTGGCACGTGCCTGTAATCCCAGCTACTCAGGAGGCTGAGGCAGGAGAATTGCCTGAGCCCAGGAGGCGGAGGTTGCGGTGAGCCGAGATCGCGCCATTGCACTCCAGCCTGGGTAACAAGAGCGAAACTCCGTCTCAAAAAAAAAAAATAAAAATAAAAATAAAAAAAATAAAAATAAAAAAAAAGAGATAGGAGTTATTGACAGGAAGGATGAGCCTGAATTTCCTCCTATGCTGTTCTCTCTTGGAAGAAACCCAGCTTGGATTCCTTATCACCATTCTAACAACCTACATCTGGAAGTGAAAACAATAGGCACCAGTGTTGTCATGGGCTGTAGGGATGCTCCTCTTATAGCTGAGAAGAGCCATATAAAATACCAGAGGAGAGCGGAAAGCTTGACATTTTATTTGTGTTTTCGGAAAACACCCTAGAGACTAAGAAAAAGATAACCTCTTATTTCTAGCATGCAGCAGTTTATAGCAAAGTACAATCATAGAAAATCTTATTTCTTTCCCCGGATTTTGTTTCATTTTGTGGCTTTTGGCAAGCTTATTATGACAATGCAGACGTAGAGAATGGCTGACATTCTTATGACAAACACAAACCTTAATGATACATTTTATGGTGTGTGATTTGAGATGCTCATCCTTGAGTGTGCATAACGCTCTGAATCATCATTGTTTTGGCATCAAGGTTATGACTGATATTAGATGCTACATGCAGTATTTTGTCACCTCCAAGATGCAACTTTTAAAATTGAATTCTCTCAAACATTTACCAACTGCATATTATCTCTGAGGAATGAATATTTAGATAATTAGGAACTCTGAAACACTGATGTAGGGATTTATGATTTGGATAAAATTGCCTTCTGCAACATGAATTTTTGAGTGACTGGTAAAATTCTTAAATTCCACAAATACTCAGAACTTATGAAGTGTATTGAGATATATTCAGATTCATACTGAGTCTTCATTGAATTTTTCGTCTAACAGATTTTGCTTCCTTTGATCTTTGATCGCAAAAGACTGAACTCAGCATACTACTGTATCACACTGAAACGTGTATTTTCATGCTCAGTGAAATGCAACTTTTCCAAACTGAACAGTGTTTCACAAAATGTCTCATGTGAACTTAGAAGATTTTCATGTAAGAACACTTTAAAAATTATTTCTACATTTTAAACTTTATTGCTAATATATTTGGTGTTTACAATTTACAGATAAACACCATTTCTATCTTAACCTACAACTATATCCCAGGATGCAGGTACCAGAAAAACAGACGAGTTCAGCTTTATAACTGTTACAATACATTCTTATCACTTTGCTTTAACAGTAAGTGTGTCTTTATCAAACATCTAGGATTCATTCGCCTGATTATTTGTCATGATTCAGATAATGTTGCTGAGTTCAAAACAGACCCAGGTATAAGCAAGAAAGGTAAAATACCTCATACAGAAGCAATGTTTTCAATCATGATGCTCTCACACCTTTTCTTCCAACAAAGACAGATATTGATTGAGCTCATTTTATATATGGAACATTACCCTAAATTCTAGGCAGAATTCAAATAAGAAAGAGGCACAATCCCTAACATCAAGAAATTTTAAGAAGCACTTTGCTTTATAAATCAATGTTGAGTCATCCTCAGCATGGTGACTCAATAATTGCAAAAAGGAATCACAGGCAATATTATCTGAATCATGCTTTCCGTGGTTTCAGTTACCCTGAGGTCAACTATAGTCCAATAATATTAAATGAAAAATTTCAAAAGTAAACAACTTGTAAGCTTCACATTGTGCATTATCCTGACTAGTGGGATCGAATGTCATGTTATTTCCTCATTTTACCTGGGACACAAGTCATCCCTTTGTCTGACATATCCAGGTAGTATTCTATATACCTGACAGTCATGTCGTAACTATCTGGGTTATCAAATCAACAGTCAATTTATGGCAGTACTTGTATTCGATTAACCCTTATTTGACTTAATAATGGCCCCAAAGTCCAAGAGTAGTGATGCTGGCATATTGTTATAATTGTTCTATTTTATTATTTGTTAATGTTGTTAATCCCTTATTGTACATAATTTATAAACTTAACATTATCATAGGTACATATGTAGAGGAAAAATATAGCATATATTGGGTTCAGTATCATTCACAGTTTCAGGCATTCACTGGGGGTTTTGGAAAGTATCCTCCATGGATAAGGGTGGATTACTGTATATATGTATAGACAAGACTACAGGATGAGTCAGTTTAAGAAAGCCTAACCTAAAATAAGTACATTGCTATAATCAGCTATTTAGATATTATAAATGCAAATGTTTTAGAAAACAAATTCATAAAATACTTTTAAAATAAATACTGCCAAAATGCGTATCAGTGGATATTTTGATATTTACAATGCAAGGAAAGATACATTAATATATTTTATCTTAAGACCTGTCTGATGCCTTATAGAATTCTGTTTATTAGTAATTAGAACATATGGGGTAGTTAAATCTAGTTCCAGCTTACATTTTATTATACATTTCAAATATGATGCAAGATTGCTACAGAGAATATATTTCCAGTTTGTTAGCATTTGATATAAATGCAATGCAAGTAAAAACATAAGACAATGTCACCATGCAAAAAACTAAAATAAACTTCAGGAAAATTCTAGCTCAAATAATCTCTTCATTATTTTGCAAATGATGTCGTTTCATAAGCCAGAAATTTGTAAACAATTAAAAAAAACCTATCAACATTACTTGCTGCGAAGCACAGAATAACTTCAGCTTAACTAATAGAATGCACATGGCCTTTATGGTCAGAGAAAATTAATTATAAATTCGAGCTCAGTCAGTACCTCTCTGAATTTCTATTTCCTTTTATGTTTACTAGAGATAGTAATACTTATTAAGGTCAGGTGATTTAAAAAGTAAGAAAATACACGAGGACTTTTATAAAAAGTTCTTGCCACAAGATATTTTTTACACACTGAAAATGTGTATTCTCCCAATACTGATATACTGAAAGCCCACTTTTCATGTAATGGTATCGGGAGGTGGGGCTTTTAAAAGGTGATCAGGTCATAACGATGAAGTTCTCATGAATGGGATTAGTGCCCTTACAAGAGTCACAAAAGAGTGTGCTTCTCTTATCCATGTGAGAGCAGGAAAAGAAGACAGTCATCTATAAACCAAGAAGCCAGCCAGACACCAGACATGCTGGCACTTTGTTCTTGGAGTTCTTAGCTTGCGGAGTTATGAGAAATAAGTGTCTGTTGTTTATAAGCCACCCAGTTTATAGTATTTTATTATAGCAACCCCATCTGACTAAAACAATACTGTAAACCAATATTAGATCCACTTACATGCTAATAGTAGTACCATAACCAGAATCAATAGTGGTAATAACAGTAATGGTAGAAGTTGTAAATTACTAAAAGTAAAGAAGGCAGATAAAAACACTACATCATTCATTCTCATTTCCAGTACTCCATAAAAAGACAAAAATGGAATGTATAAAATCGCATTAACCCTTAACAGAGCATAGCAGAGAATGAACTGTGGACAAAAAAAGTCAAGAATTATTGAAAGATGGAAAGGGTCTGAAGTACTATGGAAAGATTCAGCCCCAGCCTTGGGCATGTATACTGGGGCAATAGTCAGAGGATGTCCAGCTGACAGAAGAGCTTCAGAGACACTTTACATCCAGAAATCCTAGCTACAGTGTGGGCCAGAGTGAGCATCCCAGCTTAAATTATGGACCTAAATAAATACACATCCATGGGAGTAGCGTAGTTCACTTCATGTAACACACAAAGCAACTTGTCGTCAAGAATCTAGAGCTAGACAAAATGTTCCTCTGGACAAACATGTATTTAATGTCTGTGTAGAATAAAGGCCCTGCTGAGGAGAGCCCTCCCTAATCTGACATGAAAGGCTCCCCAAGCACAGCTGCCAGCTCCACCCTAGAGAACAATGACAGGGAGCCTCTCTGTCAACAGCCTGTCTACAAACTGAGCAAGTTGGCTTTTCTGCTGCTCCACACATAAATGCAAATCCAAAATGAAGGATCCATAGAATTTGGAAGAAACCCTGAAACATAAAAAGGGCTGACAATTAAAGAAAAGAAAAAGAACTCTAAAAATAGGTGCAGGAAAATGTATACATTTTATGTATAGATAACAGGATATTACGAAACAGAAAAATTATAAAACCTGATATTAAAACACCATCTTCAAAATAAATAATAAATAATACAGAAGAGGAAGGTAAAGAAGTGTCTCAGAGGATATAACAAAATATGACACAGAAAATGAGGAAAGAGATGAACAACAAAGAGAATCTACCATATAGAAGTTTCAGAAAGAGACTAGAAAAAAAATGGGGAAAATTTATTCAGTAATTTAGCAATTAATTTATGAAAATGTCTGATGTCTGGAGGAATACATGGTCCAATTAAAGACAAGATGCATTAAATTAAAAAGTTATATGTATTAATTTTAAATTGCTGAATGCTAAGGATAAAGTACAGGCCTTAAAATTCTCAAAAGAGAAAAAAATAGTGTTTTATGAAGATATGAAAAACAGAACAATCTCAGCCTTTTCCTTAACAACAATGAATATAGGAAGACAATAAAAAAGTACCTTCAGAATTGTGAGAGGAAAATATTTTCAACCTAGAATAGGATCTACTGTCAAGCTACGATAAAATGAGAAGACAGCATAAAGAAATTTTCATCATGAAAACACGATTACCTTCTTTGTACACTTAGGAAATTACTTGAGTCTATCGTTTCATAAAATAGGAGATTCATTTAATTAATAGTAAGATGTGAATTCAATAGAGCAGGAGAAGCAAGTCCCGTGCTGATAGCGAGGTGGCCTAGAGAGTTCAAATAGGAGCAGACGAAAGAGTCTAGAAGGGATTTCCCTTGAAGAAAAGAAGATTCTAGGAATGCAGATCTTGAAAGTTTTCAACAGATGAAAAGATAATGGTCTAAGAAGTTGTAGAGGTGACCAAATACAAACAATAATTAAAAAGCAAAGCAAAAACACAAAGCTTTTGGGAGGATAGGGATGGAGGCTTTTCATGGGGAGATTACATGTAAGCTGTTTCCTAGAATCTCCTAGGAAGTGAGCGGTATAAAAATCTGTAATATGATTTAGTGATAAGAAACAAAATGCCATACAGTTAAACCATGTAAAAATGATACCCATTCTGTCTAGGGTGCAAGAATGAAAAGGGAGGATTGGTGGTCACCGTTGCTTTACCATATGAGCCTCTTGTATTATTGTGGTCTTTATATAAGAATTGTTTTTGATGAAATAGACAATAAAGGGTCAGTTTATGTTTTCAAGATAGGTTTTGAATAAGCAGATTGTAATATGTGTTTTCATGTGCAAAAGTTTTATTACTGAAATGTTCCTTGGAGAAACCAGTAGCGAAACTGCATGAGGAGGACAAGGAAGGAGACGAGCCATGAAACAGGGTGATTTTGGAGGAAACTCTTGGCTTCAGCCTGGTCTTCTAAGACCTTGTCTTTATTAAAAGTGGGAGCTGGGCTCTTACAGTTCACTCGAGGTTTCAGCCTGTCTCTGAAAAAGGCCACACTGAAGAAAGAGGAGAACATAATCTTCCAGGCCTTGTTCCCCACTCTCTCTGGGAGGCAGGTACAGGCTTTTAAAAACACAAGCACAGACAGTGTGGTGATTCCTCAAGGATCTAGAAACAGAAATTCCATTTGACCCAGCAATCCCATTACTAGGTGTGTACCCAAAGGATTATAAATCGTTCTATTACAAAGACACATGCACATGTATGTTCATTGCAGCACTGTTTACAATAGCAAAGACCTGGAACAAACTCAAATGCCCATCAATGATAGACTGGACAAAGAAAACGTGGCACATATACACCATGGAGTACTATACAGCCATAAAAAATGATGAGTTCATGTCCTTTGTAGGGACATGAATGAATCTGGAAACCATCGTTCTCGAAAACTGACACAAGAACAGAAAACCAAACACTGCATGTTCTCACTCATAGGTGGGTGTTGAACAATGAGAGCACATGAGCACAGGGAGGGGACCATCACACACTGGGGTCTGTTGGCGGATGGGGGACTAGGTGAGGGACAGCAGGGGACAGAGAGGTTGGGGAGGGATAACACTGGGTGAAATGCCTGATGTAGGTGATGGGGGGATGGAGACAGCAAACCACCATGGCATGTGTGTACCTATGCAACAGTCTTAGAAGATCTGCACATGTACCTCAGAACTTAAAGTACAGTAAAAAAAAAAAAAAAAAGAAAGGAAAAGAAAAGAAACAAGCTCAGCAAACAAGGGGTGGGTGACAAAGAAAAGAAAAATGAATATAAACAGATCTGAGTGGGGCACTCACCGTGTCCACTATAGAGTGTTGGTCAAGATCACTGAATCTGATAGTCCCGCCAGCCAGCATGAGCCAGTTACAGCAGTACTAGCTCCTTCTCCCAACATCCCCAAACACATTTAATACACATCTATCCCACCCTTACAATGTTGTTCATTAATCGTACACTAATTATTAAATGTTACCATAAAAGTATACTTTGGGAAAGGCACTGGGCCCAGGTAATTTGATTTTATTATGATTTGGGACGTAGGGTACTTTAGTGTTCTAAGAAATCTATGAGAAGTTGATGCTTGTGTTGAAGCATAAATAAGTCTTGGTCAAGCAAATCAAGGAGAAAAGTTCTAAGAAGTTACAGATGTGAGCCATATGCAGAGGAGGAGACATGACTGAGTTTGGCACATTTTGGGACTATTAGTATTTCAGTGTGGAGGTAAGTATCCACTCATCAACCACTTTTAATAGGCTATTTGCTAATGATAAAAAGTTTGTTAGATCTAATAATGAAAGTGGACCTAGTAAAATCTCCAATGCATTAATATTTCCACATTTTTTAATATATCTTTCAAAGCAATGCAATGTTGTAATAAATGCCTCCATTGATTGCCTTTATACCCACAAGCAAGCTGTCCTTTAAAAGCAAGTTCTATCTCTACTTCTCATAAAAACACACACTAAATCCATTTATTCACCATATACAGCAGGGTAGAGCAGAGATGAGAAAGCACATCTCAACCTAGCATTAGCATTCTTATTCACTTTGGGTATGTAATTATTATTAATGACTTTGTTGCTAATTCCAAAACTTTTCTATGCTCACTACCTAAGTACCATATCATATTGGGCAAATTATTTCACCTCTCAGAGACCTATATCTTCCAGCCATAAAATAAGGATATTTATAGTCAATTCGAGGTTATTATCTACATTGAAAAAAAATGTCACACACACAGCGCAAATAACTGCATGCCTGGCTCATGCTAGGTGTGAGAGTTCACTGCATCTTTCCTTTTCCAGATGTTTGCCCCTACTTGCCTACTATAATTTCAAAAAACTATTATTTCTTGATGGAGTTATATGTTCCAGAAATCTGGTTATGTTATCATGCTTTGGAGAAAAAACTTGAGGTAGGTATCATATTATGGTATTTTACACATTATAAAGTAAAGCAACAAAAAGATTAAGTATCTTTCCCAATGTTACATGCTGGATAAGGAGATAAAACTCAGGATTTAACTCTGATAATTTTGACTAGTAACTTGAATTGTTTCCATAGATAGATAGATAGATAGATATAGATATAGATAGATATAGATACACACACACACACACACACACACACACACACACACACACACACATTTAGCATCTAAGGTGACCCAGAATCAACCATAAGTAAAACTCATGCTTGAATGTAGAAATTTATTTTAAATGTTCTCAAGAAGTTATGTTAAAGGTCAGAGAAAAGAAAATAAGAGGGCATGTTTGGTCATTGACACTGCTGCCCATCTTGCTTAGCACATCCGATTTTGTTGTTGTTCTGATTGGGTAGCTAGTTTATGTGAACATTATAACCTGTACACTTGAAAAGAACATAATGCTTCCATTCTGATCCAGATTGAGTCATCCTAAAGTGTAAAAGACGTAGGGAGTATTTTAGAGAATGTATTTTAGAGAATATATTTTAGATGTATTTTAGAGAAATGTTACATTATTTCCAAACTAAACAAAGACACAAGATGTATGACATTGCACCAGGAAGAACAGTTTCCTAAGAGTCAAAATTACCTTATTCTAAATCATTAACTGCCTCTGGAAAATTTAAAAAAAATGTTTTTAGTTGTATGTCAGATGGCTCCTACAGAAAATGACACTAAGATGGAGTTAGGAGGGTGAAGCTTACAGGGGTCACATCTGTGAAAGCAAAAAAGATGAACAGAATTGCATGTCGTGTAGAGAGCCTGTGATGCATAACAAAATCTTTTCAAGCCCAGTGGAGATTAGGGCAAAAATTTAGCATAGTTCTGCAGTGAGTAGACATTGCTAGACCCTGTATCATGGTCTTGCCCAGTCATTGACTAAGGCCATCAGCAGGAGCACATGACTTCAACTCAGAAGGTAAAGCACACCTCAAGTTAACAGCAGCAAGCTGCCAGCTGACCACATTCTTCATAGTTGAAAAGCAGGTCCTTACTTGAAAGGGAATTTGAGTTCTCTCTCTGTGTGTCTGCCTTATCCATCCCTTGTGCCTTGCAGATTCACTTCATCCATATTATTTGGGGAATAGCTACTCCTGGGAGGAAATTTAGGAACAAAAAAATTAGTGGCTAAAATTGCATCCTCCTTTTTACTTCTCATTTCAGGTTTGCAACTGTACTTGCCCACCTCTTTCCTCCTCTATCCATTCAAACTCCCATTTCCCTTACTTAGTATATCTACTTGTCTTGCTGGATAGAATACCTGATGCTGTGTTCAGAACCCTCATTCTTGAGGGATCTGAGTTCTTGGTAAACCTATTCTTCTCAGCCTAGTTTTCAGCACTTACTTTTATCGCTATTAGGTTGGAGCAAAAGTAATTGTGGTGTTTGCCATTACTTTAATTAATGCCATTAATTTTTTATTTATGCCATTTATTTAATTTTCACCATTAAAGTAATGGCAAAAACTGCAGTTAGTTTGCACCAACCTAACACAACTGGCCAAAAGAGTACCCAGCAGTAATCAATAGATAGCCTGTATTCCACGAATATTTTTACCTCTTCTATTGCATAAGAGCTGCTCTATCTTCTTTTACTAATCACGTTCGTTCAGTGGCCTGATAAGATGATCACTTCTTTAATGGCCTTTTGTTCCTTAGACATGGGTATCTAAAGAGCCATGTGATGGCTGTAGCTTTTAGTTCAGTAAAATTGTTATTGTGTCTACTGGCAACAGTGTACCCCT